>NC_090336.1:31119288-31797518 GCF_035084215.1 Heptranchias perlo | reverse complement strand
TGAGAGAGACTCGGGGGAGAGAGAGAGAGACTGGGGGGAGAGAGAGAGAGAGACTGGGGTAGAGAGAGAGAGACTGGGGGGAGAGAGAGAGATAGACTGGGGTAGAGAGAGAGAGATAGACTGGGGGTAGAGAGAGAGAGATAGACTGGGGGTAGAGAGAGAGAGATAGATTGGGGGTAGAGAGAGAGAGATAGAATTAGGGGAGAGAGAGAGAGAGAGACTGAGGGGAGAGAGAGAGAGACTGAGGGGAGAGAGAGAGAGAGAGAGAGAGACTGGGGGGAGAGAGAGAGAGAGACTGGGGGGAGAGAGAGAGAGACTGGGGGGAGGGAGAGAGAGAGACTGGGGGGAGGGAGAGAGAGAGACTGGGGGGAGGGAGAGAGAGAGACTGGGGGGAGGGAGAGAGAGAGACTGGGGGGAGTGAGAGAGAGAGTCTGGGGGGAGTGAGAGAGAGAGACTGGGGGGAGAGAGACTGGGGGTGAGGGACTGGGGGAGAGAGTGAGAGAGACTGGGGGGAGAGAGTGAGAGAGACTGGGGGGAGAGAGTGAGAGAGACTGGGGGAGAGAGAGAGAGACTGGGGAGAGAGAGAGAGACTGGGGTGAGGGAGAGAGAGAGTCTGGGGCAGTGAGAGAGAGAGACTGGGGGGAGAGAGAGAGAGACTGGGGAGAGAGAGACTGAGGGTGAGGGACTGGGGGGAGAGAAGCGAGAGAGGGAGATACTGGAAAGAGAAGCTGGAGAAAGAGACTTGGAGAGAGACTGGGGAGAGAAGCTAGAGAGAGACTGGGGGGAGAGAGAGAGAGAGACTGGGGGAGAGAGAGAGAGAGACTGGGGGGGAGAGAGAGAGAGACTGGGGGAGAGAGAGAGAGAGAGACTGGGGGGAGAGAGAGAGAGAGAGACTGGGGGGAGAGAGAGGGAGAGACTGGGGCAGAGAGAGGGAGAGACTGGGGCAGAGAGAGGGAGAGACTGGGGCAGAGAGAGGGAGAGACTGGGGGGAGAGAGAGGGAGAGACTGGGGGGAGAGAGAGGAGAGACTGGGGGGGAGAGAGAGGGAGAGACTGGGGGGAGAGAGAGGGAGAGACTGGGGGGAGAGTGAGAGAGAGACTGGGGGGAGAGTGAGAGAGAGACTGGGGGGAGAGTGAGAGAGAGACTGGGGGAGAGTGAGAGAGAGACTGGGGGGAGAGTGAGAGAGAGAGACTGGGGGAGAGAGAGAGAGACTGGGGGCAGAGCGACTGGGGGAGAGGGACTGGGGAGAGAGAGAGAGAGACTGGGGGAGGAGAGAGAGGGACTGCGGGGAGGGAGAGAGAGAGACTGGGGGCAGTGAGAGAGAGAGACTGGGGGCAGTGAGAGAGAGAGACTGGGGGCAGTGAGAGAGAGAGACGGGGGCAGTGAGAGAGAGAGACTGGGGGCAGTGAGAGAGAGAGACTGGGGGCAGTGAGAGAGAGAGACTGGGGGCAGTGAGAGAGAGAGACTGGGGGCAGTGAGAGAGAGAGACTGGGGCAGTGAGAGAGAGAGACTGGGGGCAGTGAGAGAGAGAGACTGGGGGCAGTGAGAGAGAGAGACTGGGGGCAGTGAGAGAGAGAGACTGGGGGCAGTGAGAGAGAGAGACTGGGGCAGTGAGAGAGAGAGACTGGGGGCAGTGAGAGAGAGAGACTGGGGGCAGTGAGAGAGAGAGACTGGGGGGAGAGAGAGAGTGTCTGGGGGAGAGAGAGACTGGGGGGAGAGAGAGAGAGAGAGACTGGGTGGAGAGAGAGGCAGAGAGACTGGGGGAGAGAGAGAGAGAGAGAGAGAGAGACTGGGGGGAGAGAGTGAGAGAGACTGGGGGGAGAGAGTGAGAGAGACTGGGAGAGAGAGATACTGGGGGGAGTGAGAGAGAGAGACTGGGGGGAGAGAGAGAGAGACTGGGGGAGTGAGAGAGAGAGACTGGGGGCAGTGAGAGAGAGAGACTGGGTAGAGAGAGGAGAGAGACTGGGGGGGGAGAGAGAGAGAGAGACTGGGGGGGGAGAGAGAGAGGGAGACTGGGGGGGAGAGAGAGAGGGAGACTGGGGGGAGAGAGAGAGGGAGACTGGGGGGAGAGAGAGAGGAGACTGGGGGGAGAGAGAGAGGGAGTCTGGGGGAGAGAGAGAGAGAGAGACGAGGGAGAGAGAGAGAGAGAGAGAGAGAGAGAGCTGAGGGAGAGACAGAGAGACTGGGGGGAGTGAGAGACTGCGGGGAGAGAGAGAGAGAGAGAGGACTGGGGGGAGGGAGAGAGGGACTGGGTGGGTTGAGAGAGAGAGAGACTGGGGGAGAGAGAGAGAGAGACTGGGGGGAGAGAGAGAGAGGGACTGGGGGAGAGAGAGAGAGAGAGAGAGAGACTGGGGGGAGAGAGAGAGAGAGAGACTGGGGGAGAGAGAGAGAGAGAGAGAGACTGGGGGAGAGAGAGAGAGACTGGGGGGAGAGAGAGAGAGACTGGGGGGAGAGAGAGAGATAGACTGGGGGGAGAGAGAGAGAGATAGACTGGGGGGAGAGAGAGAGAGATAGACTGGGGGGAGAGAGAGAGAGATAGACTGGGGTTGGAGAGAGAGAGAGAGAGACTGGGGGAGAGAGAGAGAGACTGGGGGAGAGAGAGAGAGACTGGAGAGAGAGAGAGAGACTGGGGGGAGAGAGAGAGAGACTGGGGGGAGAGAGAGAGAGAGAGACTGGGGGAGAGAGAGAGAGAGACTGGGGGGAGAGAGAGAGAGAGACTGGGGGGAGAGAGAGAGAGACTGGGGGGAGGGAGAGAGAGAGACTGGGGGGGTGAGAGAGAGAGTGTCTGGGGAGAGAGAGACTGGGGGGAGAGAGAGAGAGAGACTGGGGGGAGAGAGAGAGAGAGACTGGGGGAGAGAGAGAGAGAGAGAGAGAGACTGGGGGGAGAGAGAGAGAGAGAGAGAGACTGGGGGGAGAGAGTGAGAGAGACTGGGGGGAGAGAGTGAGAGAGACTGGGGGAGAGAGAGAGAGACTGGGGAGAGAGAGAGAGACTGGGTGAGGGAGAGAGAGAGTCTGGGGGCAGTGAGAGAGAGAGACTGGGGGGAGAGAGAGAGAGACTGGGAGAGAGAGACTGAGGGTGAGGACTGGGGGGAGAGAAGCGAGAGAGGAGATACTGGAAAGAGAAGCTGGAGAAAGAGACTTGGGAGAGAGACTGGGGAGAGAAGCTAGAGAGAGACTGGGGGGAGAGAGAGAGAGAGACTGGGGGGAGAGAGAGAGAGAGACTGGGGGGAGAGAGGGGAGAGAGAGAGAGAGACTGGGGGGAGAGAGAGAGAGAGAGACTGGGGGAGAGAGAGAGAGAGAGACTGGGGGAGAGAGAGGGAGAGACTGGGGGCAGAGAGAGGGAGAGACTGGGGGCAGAGAGAGGGAGAGACTGGGGCAGAGAGAGGGAGAGACTGGGGGGAGAGAGAGGGAGAGACTGGGGCGGAGAGAGAGGGAGAGACTGGGGGAGAGAGAGGAGAGACTGGGGGAGAGTGAGAGAGAGACTGGGGGAGAGTGAGAGAGAGACTGGGGGAGAGAGAGAGAGAGAGACTGGGGGGAGAGAGAGAGAGAGAGAGAGAGACTGGGGGGAGAGAGAGAGAGAGAGAGACTGGGGGCGAGAGAGAGAGAGATAGACTGGGGGAGAGAGAGAGAGATAGACTGGGGGAGAGAGAGAGAGAGAGACTGGGGGGAGAGAGAGAGAGAGAGACTGGGGGGAGAGAGAGAGAGAGAGACTGGGGGAGAGAGAGAGAGAGAGACTGGGGGAGAGAGAGAGAGAGAGACTGGGGGGAGAGAGAGAGAGAGAGAGAGACTGGGGGGAGAGAGAGAGAGAAAGACTGGGCGGAGAGAGGGAGACTGTGGGGGGAGGGAGAGAGAGAGACTGGGGAGGAGAGCGAGAGAGAGAGACTGGGGGAGAGGGAGAGAGAGAGAGAGAGAGACTGGCGGGAGAGGGAGAGAGAGAGAGAGAGAGAGACTGGCGGGAGAGGGGGAGAGAGAGAGCGAGAGAGACTGTGGGGAGAGAGAGAGAGAGACTGGGGGAGAGAGAGAGCAAGACTGGGGGGAGCGAGCGAGACTGGGGGAGAGAGAGAGAGAGAGAGAGAGACTGGGGGAGAGAGAGAGAGAGAGAGACTGGGGGAGAGAGAGAGAGAGAGACTGGGGGGAGAGAGAGAAAGAGACTGGGGGGGAGAGAGAGAGAGAGAGAGAGACTGGGGGGAGAGAGAGAGAGAGAGAGAGAGAGACTGGGGGGAGAGAGAGAGAGACTGGGGGAGAGAGAGAGAGACTGGGGGGGAGAGAGAGAGAGACTGGGGGAGAGAGAGAGAGACTGGGGGGAGAGAGAGAGAGAGAGAGACTGGGGGAGAGAGAGAGAGAGAGAGAGAGACTGGGGGAGAGAGAGAGAGAGAGACTGGGGGGAGAGAGAGAGAGAGAGACTGGGGGGAGAGAGAGAGAGAGAGACTGGGGGGAGGGAGAGAGAGAGACTGGGGGGAGGGAGAGAGAGAGACTGGGGGGAGGGAGAGGGAGAGACTGGGGGGAGAGAGAGAGAGACTGGGGGGAGGGAGAGAGAGAGACTGGGGGGGGGGTGAGAGAGAGAGAGAGAGAGAGAGACTGGGGGGAGAGAGAGAGAGAGACTGGGGGGAGAGAGTGAGAGAGACTGGGGGGAGAGAGAGAGAGACTGGTGAGAGAGAGAGAGACTGGGGTGAGGAGTGTGCGAGACTGGGGGGAGTGAGAGAGAGCGAGACTGGGGGAGTGAGAGAGAGAGTCTGGGGGCAGTGAGAGAGAGAGACTGGTGGCAGTGAGAGAGAGAGACTGGGGAGAGAGAGAGAGAGAGACTGGGGGGAGAGAGAGAGGGAGACTGGGGGAGAGAGAGAGAGGGAGACTGGGGGAGAGAGAGAGACGGAGACTGGGGGGAGAGAGAGAGACGGGGGAGAGAGAGAGAGAGAGAGAGAGATGGGGGAGAGAGAGAGAGATGGGGGAGAGAAAGAGAGATGGGGGAGAGAGAGAGAGAGACTGGGGGGAGAGAGGGGAGAGAGAGAGAGAGACTGGGGGGAGAGAGAGAGAGAGAGACTGGGGGAGAGAGAGGGAGAGACTGGGGGCAGAGAGAGGGAGAGACTGGGGGCAGAGAGAGGGAGAGACTGGGGGCAGAGAGAGGGAGAGACTGGGGGGAGAGAGAGGGAGAGACTGGGGCGGAGAGAGAGAGAGACTGGGGGGAGAGAGAGGGAGAGACTGGGGGGAGAGTGAGAGAGAGACTGGGGGGAGAGTGAGAGAGAGACTGGGGGGAGAGAGAGAGAGAGAGAGAGAGACTGGGGGGAGAGAGAGAGAGAGAGAGAGAGAGAGACTGGGGGGAGAGAGAGAGAGAGAGAGACTGGGGGGAGAGAGAGAGAGAGAGATAGACTGGGGGGAGAGAGAGAGAGATAGACTGGGGGGAGAGAGAGAGAGAGAGACTGGGGGGAGAGAGAGAGAGAGAGACTGAGGGGAGAGAGAGAGAGAGACTGAGGGGAGAGAGAGAGAGAGAGAGACTGGGGGGAGAGAGAGAGAGAGAGAGACTGGGGGGAGAGAGAGAGAGAGAGACTGGGGGGAGAGAGAGAGAGAAAGACTGGGCGGAGAGAGGGAGACTGTGGGGGGAGGGAGAGAGAGAGACTGGGGAGGAGAGCGAGAGAGAGAGGACTGGGGGAGAGGGAGAGAGAGAGAGAGGAGAGACTGGCGGGAGAGGGAGAGAGAGAGAGAGAGAGACTGGCGGAGAGAGGGGGAGAGAGAGAGAGAGAGAGACTGTGGGGAGAGAGAGAGAGAGACTGGGGGAGAGAGAGAGAAAGACTGGGGGGAGAGAGGGAGACTGGGGGGAGAGAGAGAGAGAGAGAGAGAGAGACTGGGGGGAGAGAGAGAGAGAGAGAGAGAGACTGGGGGAGAGAGAGAGAGAGAGAGACTGGGGGAGAGGAGAGAGAAGAGACTGGGGGAGAGAGAGAGAGAGAGAGAGAGAGACTGGGGGGAGAGAGAGAGAGAGAGAGAGACTGGGGGAGAGAGAGAGAGACTGGGGGGAGAGAGAGAGAGACTGGGGGGAGAGAGAGAGAGACTGGGGGGAGAGAGAGAGAGACTGGGGGTGAGAGAGAGAGAGACTGGGGGAGGAGAGAGAGAGAGAGAGACTGGGGGGAGAGAGAGAGAGAGAGAGAGAGACTGGGGGGAGAGAGAGAGAGAGAGAGACTGGGGGGGAGAGAGAGAGAGAGAGACTGGGGGGAGGGAGAGAGAGAGACTGGGGGGAGGGAGAGAGGAGAGACTGGGGGAGGGAGAGAGAGAGACTGGGGGGAGAGAGAGGGAGAGACTGGGGGGGAGAGAGAGAGAGACTGGGGGGAGGGAGAGAGAGAGACTGGGGGGAGAGAGAGAGACGGGGGAGAGAGAGAGAGAGAGAGAGAGATGGGGAGAGAGAGAGAGATGGGGGAGAGAAAGAGAGAGACTGGGGGAGAGAGGGGGAGAGAGAGAGAGAGACTGGGGGGAGAGGAGAGAGAGAGGAGACTGGGGGGAGAGAGAGGGAGAGACTGGGGGCAGAGAGAGGGAGAGACTGGGGGCAGAGAGAAGGGAGAGACTGGGGGCAGAGAGAGGGAGAGACTGGGGGCAGAGAGAGGAGAGACTGGGGGGAGAGAGAGGGAGAGACTGGGCGGAGAGAGAGGGAGAGACTGGGGGGAGAGGGAGGGAGAGACTGGGGGGAGAGTGAGAGAGAGACTGGGGGAGAGTGAGAGAGAGACTGGGGGGAGAGAGAGAGAGAGAGAGACTGGGGGGAGAGAGAGAGAGAGAGAGAGAGACTGGGGGGAGAGAGAGAGAGAGAGAGACTGGGGGGAGAAAGAGAGAGAGATAGACTGGGGGAGAGAGAGAGAGATAGACTGGGGGGAGAGAGAGAGAGAGAGACTGAGGGAGAGAGAGAGAGACTGAGGGGAGAGAGAGAGAGAGACTGGGGGGAGAGAGAGAGAGAGAGAGACTGGGGGGAGAGAGAGAGAGAGAGACTGGGGGGAGAGAGAGAGAGAGAGACTGGGGGGAGAGAGAGAGAGAAAGACTGGGCGGAGAGAGGGAGACTGTGGGGGGAGGGAGAGAGAGAGACTGGGGAGGAGAGCGAGAGAGAGAGACTGGGGAGAGGGAGAGAGAGAGAGAGAGAGACTGGCGGGAGAGGGAAGAGAGAGAGAGAGAGAGAGACTGGCGGGAGAGGGGAGAGAGAGAGCGAGAGAGACTGTGGGGAGAGAGAGAGAGAGACTGGGGGAGAGAGAGAGAAAGACTGGGGGAGAGAGGGAGACTGGGGGGAGAGAGAGAGAGAGAGAGAGAGACTGGGGGGAGAGAGAGAGAGAGAGAGAGACTGGGGGAGAGAGAGAGAGACTGGGGGAGAGAGAGAGAGACTGGGGGGGGAGAGAGAGAGAGACTGGGGGGAGAGAGAGAGAGACTGGGGGGAGAGAGAGAGAGACTGGGGGGAGAGAGAGAGAGACTGGGGGGAGAGAGAGAGAGAGAGAGACTGGGGGAGAGAGAGAGAGAGAGAGACTGGGGGGAGAGAGAGAGAGAGAGAGAGAGAGAGAGACTGGGGGGAGAGAGAGAGAGAGAGAGACTGGGGGGAGAGAGAGAGAGAGAGACTGGGGGGGAGGGAGAGAGAGAGACTGGGGGGAGGGAGAGAGAGAGACTGGGGGAGGAGAGAGAGAGAGACTGGGGGGAGAGAGAGGGAGAGACTGGGGGGAGAGAGAGGAGAGACTGGGGGGAGGGAGAGAGAGAGACTGGGGGGGGGTGAGAGAGAGAGAGAGAGAGACTGGGGGGAGAGAGAGAGAGAGACTGGGGGGAGAGAGTGAGAGAGACTGGGGGAGAGAGAGAGAGACTGGTGAGAGAGAGAGAGAGACTGGTGAGAGAGAGAGAGACTGGGGTGAGGGAGTGTGCGAGACTGGGGGGAGTGAGAGAGAGAGTCTGGGGGCAGTGAGAGAGAGAGACTGGTGGCAGTGAGAGAGAGAGACTGGGGAGAGAGAGAGAGAGAGACTGGGGTGAGAGAGAGAGGGAGACTGGGGGAGAGAGAGAGAGGGAGACTGGGGGAGAGAGAGAGACGGGGGAGAGATGGGGGGAGAGAGAGAGATGGGGAGAGAGAGAGAGATGGGGGAGAGAGAGAGAGATGGGGGAGAGAGAGAGAGATGGGGGAGAGAGAGAGAGATGGGGGAGAGAGAGAGAGACTGGGGGGAGAGAGAGACTGCGGGGAGAGAGAGTGAGAGAGAGACTGGGGTAGGGAGAGAGGGACTGGGTGGTTAGAGAGAGAGAGAGACTGGCGGGAGAGAGAGAGAGAGACTGGGGGGGAGAGAGAGAGAGAGACTGGGAGGGGAGAGGAGAGGGAGAGACTGGGGGAGAGAGAGGAGAGACTGGGGGGAGAGAGAGGGAGAGACTGGGGGGAGAGAGAGGGAGAGACTGGGGGAGAGAGAGGGAGAGACTGGGGGGAGAGAGAGGGAGAGACTGGGGGGAGAGAGAGTGAGAGACTGGGGGGGAGAGAGAGGAGAGACTCGGGGGAGAGTGAGAGAGTGACTGGGGGGAGAGAGAGAGAGAGACTGGGGGAGAGAGCGACTGGGGGCAGAGCGACTGGGGGGAGAGAGACTGGGGGAGAGGGACTGGGGAGAGAAGCGAGAGAGAGAGATACTGGAAAGAGAAGCTGGAGAAAGAGACTTGGGAGAGAGACTGGGGAGAGAAGCTAGAGAGAGACTGGGGGGAGAGAGAGAGAGAGACTGGGGGGTGAGAGAGAGAGAGACTGGGTGAGAGAGAGAGAGAGACTGGGGAGAGAGAGAGCGAGAGAGACTGTGGGGAGAGAGAGCGAGAGAGACTGTGGGGAGAGAGAGAGAGAGAGACTGGGGGGAGAGAGAGAGGGAGAGAGACTGGGGGAGAGAGAGAGAGAGAGACTGGGGGGAGAGAGAGAGAGAGAGAGAGAGACTGGGGGGAGAGAGAGAGAGAGAGACTGGGGGGAGAGAGAGAGAGAGAGACTGGGGGGAGAGAGAGAGAGAGAGACTGGGGGGAGAGAGAGAGAGAGAGAGAGACTGGGGGAGAGAGAGAGAGAGAGAGACTGGGGGGAGAGAGAGAGAGAGAGACTGTGGGGAGAGAGAGAGACTGGGGGGGAGAGAGAGAGAGAGAGACTGTGGGGAGAGAGAGAGAAAGACTGGGGGGAGAGAGAGAGAGAGAGAGACTGGGGGAGAGAGAGAGAGAGACTGTGGGGAGAGAGAGAGAGAAAGATTGGGGGGAGAAAGGTAGAAAGACTGGACGGAGAGAGGGAGACTGTGGGGGGAGGGAGAGAGAGAGACTGGGGAGGGGAGCGAGAGAGAGAGACTGGGGGAGAGGGAGAGAGAGAGAGAGAGAGACTGGCGGGAGAGGGGGAGAGAGAGAGCGAGAGAGACTGTGGGGAGAGAGAGAGAGAGACTGGGGGAGAGAGAGAGAAAGACTGGGGGGAGAGAGGGAGACTGTGGGGGGAGAGAGAGAGAGAGAGACTGGGGAGGAGAGGGTGAGAGAGAGAGAGAGACTGGGGGGAGAGAGAGAGAGACTGGGGGAGGGAGAGAGAGAGAGAGAGACTGGGGGAGAGAGAGAAAGAGACTGGGGGGAGAGAGAGGGAGAGGGACTGGGGGGAGAGAGGGAGAGAGACTGGGGGGAGAGAGAGAGAGAGAGAGACTGGGGGAGAGAGAGAGAGAGAGAGAGACTGGGGGGAGAGAGAGAGAGAGAGAGAGACTGGGGGGAGAGAGAGAGAGACTGGGGTGAGGGAGTGTGCGAGACTGGGGGAGTGAGAGAGAGAGACTGGTGGCAGTAGAGAGAGAGAGACTGGGGGGGAGAGAGAGAGAGACTGGGGGAGAGAGAGAGGGAGACTGGGGGGAGAGAGAGAGGGAGACTGGGGGGAGAGAGTGAGAGAGACTGGGGGGAGAGAGAGAGAGACTGGTGAGAGAGAGAGAGACTGGGGTGAGGGAGTGTGCGAGACTGGGGGGAGTGAGAGAGAGAGTCTGGGGGCAGTGAGAGAGAGAGAGACTGGGGGGAGAGAGAGAGACTGGGTGGAGAGAGAGGGAGAGAGACTGGGGGGAGAGAGAGAGACTGGGTGGAGAGAGAGGGAGAGAGACTGGGGGGAGAGAGAGAGAGAGAGAGAGAGAGAGACTGGGGGGGAGAGAGAGAGAGAGACTGGGGGAGAGAGAGAGAGAGACTGGGGGGAGAGAGAGAGAGAGACTGGGGGGAGAGAGAGAGAGAGACTGGGGGGAGAGAGAGAGAGACTGGGGGGAGAGAGAGAGAGAGACTGGGGGGAGAGAGAGAGAGAGACTGGGGGGAGAGAGAGAGAGAGACTGGGGGAGAGAGAGAGAGAGACTGGGGGAGAGAGAGAGAGAGACTGGGGGGAGAGAGAGAGAGAGACTGGGGGGAGAGAGAGAGAGAGACTGGGGGAGAGAGAGAGAGAGACTGGGGGAGAGAGAGAGAGAGACTGGGGGGAGAGAGAGAGAGAGACTGGGGGGAGAGAGAGAGAGAGACTGGGGGAGAGAGAGAGAGAGACTGGGGGGAGAGAGAGAGAGACTGGTGAGAGAGAGAGAGAGAGACTGGGGGGAGAGTGAGAGAGACTGGGGGGAGAGAGAGAGAGACTGGGGGGAGGGAGTGTGCGAGACTGGGGGAGTGAGAGAGAGAGTCTGGGGGCAGTGAGAGAGAGAGACTGGGGGAGAGAGAGAGGGAGACTGGGGGGAGAGAGAGAGGGAGACTGGGGGGAGAGAGAGAGACGGGGGAGAGAGAGAGAGAGAGAGAGATGGGGGAGAGAGAGAGAGACTGGGGGGAGAGAGAGACTGCGGGGAGAGAGAGTGAGAGAGAGACTGGGGGTAGGGAGAGAGGGACTGGGTGGTTAGAGAGAGAGAGAGACTGGCGGGAGAGAGAGAGAGAGACTGGGGGGGGAGAGAGAGAGAGAGACTGGGGGGGGAGAGAGAGAGAGAGACTGGGGGGAGAGAGAGAGAGAGACTGGGGGGAGAGAGAGGGAGAGACTGGGGGGAGAGAGAGGGAGAGACTGGGGGGAGAGAGAGGGAGAGACTGGGGGGAGAGAGAGGGAGATACTCGGGGGAGAGTGAGAGAGTGACTGGGGCGAGAGTGAGAGAGTGACTGGGGGGAGAGAGAGAGAGAGAGACTGGGGGGAGAGAGACTGGGGGGAGAGCGACTGGGGGCAGAGCGACTGGGGGGAGAGAGACTGGGGGAGAGGGACTGGGGGGAGAGAAGCGAGAGAGAGAGATACTGGAAAGAGAAGCTGGAGAAAGAGACTTGGGAGAGAGACTGGGGAGAGAAGCTAGAGAGAGACTGGGGGGAGAGACAGTGAAAGACTGGGGGAGAGAGAGAGAAAGACTGGGGGGAGAAAGAGAGAAAGACTGGGGGAGAGAGAGAGAAAGACTGGGGGGAGAGAGGGAGACTGTGGGGGGAGGGAGAGAGAGAGACTGGGGAGGAGAGAGAGAGGGAGAGACTGGGGGAGAGGGAGAGAGAGAGAGAGAGACTGGCGGGAGAGGGGTAGAGAGAGTGAGAGACTGGGGGAGAGAGAGAGAGAGAGACTGGGGAGGAGAGGGGGAGAGAGAGAGAGACCTAGGGGAGAGAGAGAGAGACCTAGGGGAGAGAGAGAGAGAGGGACTGGGGGGAGAGAGAGAGAGAGACTGGGGGGAGAGTGAGAGAGACTGGGGGGAGAGAGAGAGAGAGAGAGACTGGGGGGAGAGAGAAACTGGCGGGAGAGAGAGAGAGAGAGACTGGGGGGAGAGAGAGAGAG
Source organism: Heptranchias perlo (assembly GCF_035084215.1). NCBI lineage: Eukaryota > Metazoa > Chordata > Chondrichthyes > Hexanchiformes > Hexanchidae > Heptranchias > Heptranchias perlo. Next base: position 31,785,809 of record NC_090336.1, on the reverse strand, counting down.
AGAGACTGTGGGGAGAGAGAGAGAGACTGGGGGGAGAGAGAGAGAGACTGGGGGGAGGGAGAGAGAGAGAGACTGGGGGGAGAGAGAGAGAGAGAGAGACTGGGGGAGGGAGAGAGAGACTGGGGGGAGGGAGAGAGATAGACTGGGGGGGTGAGAGAGAGAGTGTCTGGGGGAGAGAGAGACTGGGGGGAGAGAGAGACTGGGGAGAGAGAGAGAGAGAGACTGGGGGGAGAGAGAGAGAGACTGGGGAGAGTGAGAGAGAGACTGGGGAGAGTGAGAGAGAGACTGGGGAGAGTGAGACTTTGGAGAGAAGCTCGAGAGAGAGATGGAGGTTCGAGGCTCGGTAAGAGGAGCCTCGGGGAAGGTTTGGCTTCGTGGGCAAAGGGAAGGACAAAACCATCAGAGGCAGCTGATTGGATGGTCTCTTTCCAGAACAGGCTATTTGGCCAAACCAATCCATGTCGGCATTGACCCTTCATGCAAGCAAACAGTTCTAAACACATTTACCCTCCTTGTTCCTGTATCCCTTTAATCCCTTTCCTTCATCCACCTATCCGATCTAACCTTGAATGTTGACACAGTTTCTGCCTCAACCACTAACCTGGGAAGTGAATTATACTGTCTCGCAACTCTCCGTGTGAAGAAGTTTCTCCTGCCCTGTGTTCTAAATCTTGAACCTATGGCCCCTTGTTTTTGACCCCTCAACTAGTGGAAACTGCTTCTATCTCCCCAGTCCCACTTTTCCATAAATTAATGCTTTGCACTTGGAAATTAGAAATTTACCTACTGGAAAGTCTACCCTAAAATCTACAAGTATGTACATATTTACTGTTGTTATCAGAATGTGTGCTACAAAAAGCTTTTTGCGCATTACATATTCCACGCTGTTTGGTATTTGTCATTAACTACCTGCAGTTCTGACATTTCATGTGACACTTAGAATCATATACCCAATAAAACACACACTTTAAATTTTATAATGGAGCCAAGAGCTTATTACATCATTTTATGAATTCCCCACTGTCAGGTTATATTTACCTTTTCAAAAGCATGAAAATATTATGTTGCTATGCTCCAAGAAATGTAATATAGCGCTGTTGTAGTAGAATAAAAAAATTAGATAGTGTAATGGAGTAATTTTTGTTGCTTCTGTGGGTATGATTTTAAAATATACTTTTTGTCATTGCCTTGAATTGAAATCTGAGATTCCATTTCAAAATTGCAGTATGAATGACAATATATTCTTAAAATAATAAGTTTCTCTAATAAGTTGAGGTTTTTAAAGGTACAACAGAAATGTAGGCTTTAGTCGCTGGTTGGCCAGTAAATCCTTTTGCTGACCTGGGTTTAAGTGTGCATTTGTTGGTTAGCAAATTAACCTCTGGGGAAAGAAAAGCGAAGTTATTCATTTTTTTTGCCCTTTATGCCAAAAAGAGCATTTATCGTACTCTTGCTTTAAGCGTTGATTCTGAAGTTGTTCCAGTGTATTGCATATTGGAAACTATGATCTGATGTTGGGTCACTTTATAAGTATACTAGAGTTTCTATTGAGTTGGATTCATTTGGTTTACCACTGAAAATGGAATAAAATCTATGATAAATAAAAATATGGTGTTTTGAAAACTGCAAATTGTCATCCGGGTGTTAAATGGCACTCTCTCTATTACGCATATGTTTTGCAATAAATGATCAAACCACTGCAAAGATTGCCACATCTTGCTACAGTTTTGCATGGGAGCAGTTGCCAAGAAATGTTGGTGTGCCAACTTTCCACAAATCCTGTATCACAGACTTAAGAAAACAAGTTAAAATACAGAAGTCTGAAACACAGTCACAAATTGGTTTGGAATTTCAATGATTCTAGAACCCACAGAATCAGAGGAAATATCTTTCTGATTTATATTCTGGTTTAAAATGTAAAAAGAAAACGTAAAGGAAAAGAGACTTGTGTGTCTTTCGGTAATATTTTCCCCATTTCTGGGAGAAGTCAGAACCTTGTCAATCAGACTATGGGATGCTCCCAGCTTTATTTTGGCGCCTCCAAGTTGTAAGTCTTTCCTGTGAAAAACTGGTCAATCAGCACACACCTGCACTGATGATCACTTTCACACTTCTGAAGCAGCTAATGAGCCACTTAGCAAGTGGAAAAGACAAAAAGGAAGTAAATCCAGCTGTATTTAGGAGAGGGATTCTGAGGGTTTTGTCAACAGCTGAACAAAATATTGGCAAACCTAAGTTGTCAGATCCCTTAACACAGGTTATATTTTTCTTCCTTCTCTACTTTTGTTATTTTCCCTTCAGCACTGTAGCCAGGATTTTTGAGCATTATGTTCTTCACGGAGGACATTAATGAACTAGTTGTTTTTGATGCCCAGATTTTTTATGGCATGGTCAGGTTTTCTGGAGTCAGTCCTGAATAGGCCAGATTTATTGAATTCAATTTCATAACTTGCCATGGTAGGATTTGAATTTATGAAGTTTGGGTTCCTGGTCTAATACTATAATCTCGGGGCTACTGAACTCGTTTTGGGATTGAGGTATGCTTAAGTGTTGTGTTTTAAAACAAAGTGAATTCACATTGGTTTAAATAAAGTAAGAAGCTCAGACCACTTACAGGAGGAACTGATGCCACTGAATCCAAGAAGATATCCAAGAGGTAAACCAAAGTGCAACAAAATGTTTGTTTAACAATAAGTGATCAAACCTACTTCATATCACTCTGTGTGTCCTGGGTACCTAGGTGTACTTTATTAATATCTCTCCTGCTGCATCTAGGTGCCATCTGAGAGGCAGTTTTGTGAAAGGTAATTGGCTGCTGGATTTGTAGAAGAGGCTCTTGGGACTGAGTTGGCTCTTTTCTCTAGATAGCTGAGTCCTGGGATGGACCCACTGTGGGCTGCATCTCTTGTGCAACTACCTGGACAGCCTGACTCTGGTTCCTACGTACACTTTCAGCTGGTCGCTGAGGGGCTAGGCTGGAGCCCTGTCATGTATTGCTATCCTTAGGAACTGCAGATCTGAGACTGCAGTCTCCACAGCCAAGGGAAGACATCTTTGCAGCCCCCACTGGGGAACAGCCAAGTTCTCAACCATTCCCTGCTCCTCCGGCTCTCTTGTGTTCACTGAGTCACCCAGTGCAATATCTTTATCCCCACTATCTAGATCCTTGAGGTGAAAGTTTCTAAGTTGGTGTGTGGGACAGATAAGGTGGTTAATGAAGGGGATGAAATTGGGGGCTATGGGTCAAGGGTGCCCGTGGTAGATGAGATGAGATGGTCATCATCGTCATCACCATCATCAACAAAATCGTCCAAGAGATAGTTATTTCTTTCCTTCATTCTCCTCATCTACCTCCTCTTTCTATACTAGACCAGAGGAAGAAGAGGAAATAAGGTAAGAATGGTTGTGTAGCACACAGAGAAGGTAGTGAGGCACTGGAGTTCATTAGCAGCTTGGTTCTTTAAAGTGCTGTCGCAGATGCAGGTACTGCTTTGCACCCATCTGCAGCTGGAACTGGCACACTGAACTCATCTCCACCAATTGCCAAGGTGGATTGTCTCCCCAACAGCTCCATAGCCTACTCCTCAAAATCAGTGAGCTCTCATATCTGGGGACCCCCACCAGTGGCCTGCATCCCTCGGTCATTGTGTTCCAATCCTGGAAAACTACTAACAGCATTAGATGAAGGCAAGCATGTGAAGGATATCTCCCAAGAGGCAGCAAACAGCTGATCTAACAGGGAGATCACGATAGGAGGAATAGAAAAGCAGAATATTTTTTAAATGGTGAGAAACTATTAAATGTTGGTGTTCAGAGAGACTTGGGTGTCCTCGTACAAGAAACACAAAAAGTTAGCATGGAGGTACAGCAAGCAATTAGGAAAGTAAATGGCATGTTGGCTTTATTGCAAGGGGTTTGGAATACAAGAATAAGGAAGTCTTACAACAATTGTACAGGGCTTTGTTGAGACCTCACCTGGAGTACTGCATACAGTTTTGGTCTCCTTACCTAAGGAAGGATATATTTGCCTTAGAGGTGGTGCAACGAAGGTTCACTAGATTAATTCCTGGGATGAAAGGGCTGTCCTATGAACAGAGGTAGAGTAGAATGGGCCTGTACTCTCTGGAGTTTAGAAGAATGAGAGGTGATCTCATTGAAACATATAAGATTCTGAGGGGGCTTGACAGGGTAGATGCTGAGAGGCTGTTTCTCATGGCTGGAGAGTCTAGAACTAGGGGGCATTGTTGCAGGATAAGGGGTCGGCCATTTAAGATTAAGGTGAGGAGGAATTTTTTCACTTGGGCGGTTGTGAATCTTTGGAATTCGCTACCCCAGAGGGCTATGAATGCTCAGTCATTGGGTATATTCAAGGCTGAGATAGATAGATTTTTTGACTCTAGGGGAATCAAGGGATATGGGGATCGAGCGGGAAAGTGGAGTTGAGGTCGAAGATCAGCCATGATCTGATTGAATGGCAGAGCAGGCTCAATGGGCCATGTGGGCTACTCCTGCTTGTATTTCTTATGTTCTTATCAAGCGTCAGAAGAACCATATAATGTGAGATGTTGGAGTTGTAACGAGAGTGGGCAACTTCACACATATTCACATTTTTTTTTGCGAATTTGCAACTTTGAAAATTAAGTTTTTGTCAATCTTCCACTAGTGTTATAGCAGGAGAGCGGGAGAACTCCAGTGGAAATTCCAGGCGCCTGTCTTTAAGGTGTAGTGCCTTGCAAAAGGGAATTGTACAGAATTTGCTTTGAGAACTCAAAAATAATTTGAGGCTTCTATGTTCTTTGGGTTAATTGATTAAGTATCTGTTGAAATATCTAACACAAACAGAAGAATGAAAAGCAGCATATCACGTCAGAGGTCTGTTCTTGCTTCTTTGGGACATTACTGAAATAAAGTGCACATGACTCATAGCATAGCACCTAGTGAATCAGTGTGTTGTGCCATGAAGTGCGAGGATACAGGCTTGTGTTCATTATGTTCCATGTGGTGAGTTCCCAACCTTGTGGAGTAAAGATAGTTCTTTATAGCTAAGGAAGGAAACTTGGGAGAATGAGTTCAAGCTAATGAATTCCAATAGACCTTCCAGCAACTGGAAGCTGGTTGTTTGAGTGTCTTGTCAGTTAGAAAGCAGTACGCAGTGTGGAAGGACCTAAAAACTGAAAGGGATCATTGGAATTCAGTACACAAAATTAATGAAAGATTAAAAGGTGCTGCACTTTGAAAACCTGAATGAAATCATCTTAAATTCAACAAAACTGTCATGGACCATACAACTATGGTCTGACCTTTTTTTTAAATTGATGAATCTGCATGAAGAATCAAGACCTACAGTGCAGGACACCGCAAGAATTAAAAACAGTAGGTGCGAAGATGAGATAAATCAGGATCTAGTGATTAGGTGATGCCAGGCTTGAGTTTTCATCAGTTCCCAGCTCCACTTCTACAGCTCCACTCGCTGACCTCCCACGTTCCACATTCCAACACATTCAGAATTCTACTGTCCGCTCCTATTCCGTACTAAGATCTTCTCACCCATCACCCCAGTCCTCCAGTAAGTTCCTATCCTCCAACACATTGAAATCATTGCTCTCTATGAATCCCTCTGTGGCCTCACTCCATCTACCTCAGCAACCTCCTCCAGACCTACATGTTAGCTTGCACCCTCTACTATTCTGAGTCCAAAATTGTGCATGTTCTCTCTTTCCATCCACCTGCTCTGCTGCAACATTGGGGCTAGACTGTTCAGCCACCTGGCCATGCATATTGAAACTCTCATCCAAACCCTCATCGTCTTGTAACATTTCTTCCCCAACACGTCTCCCAATTCATGCTCAGTGTTGCCCCACCCCCCTCACTGAAACACCATGGGACATTTCAATACGTCGAGTGCTATATATAAAGGTGCTGTTTAAGGGTAAGTTACTGTTTTAAGAGCCAGTAGATTGTGGAAGAAAGCAAAAACTGAGGGAGCTAAGAGGTTTTTGAGACCGTGGGAAAGAATGAGTTAGACAATGGAATAGATGTTGTTTTTAGGGTAGTGAGAAATTGCATAGAATTTACAGCACAGAAACATGCCGTTTGGCATAGGATCATGCAGATCAGGGAGTTAAATGCACGGCTCCAAGAGTGGTAAGGGAGGAAGGGGTTTCGATTCATGGGCACTGACACCAGTACTGGGGAAAGAGGGAGCTGTTCCATTGGGACGGGCTCCACTTACACCGGGCAGGGACCAGTGTCCTGGCGAATCGAATAACTAGGGCTGTAGATAGGGCTTTAAACTAAAAAACGGGGTGGGGGGCGAACGGGAGGGGTCAGGTGAGGGGAAATTTAGAAATCTGAAGAGAAATGACAAGGCAATTGAGGAGTGGAGCGATTTGGGTAAAGATAAGCAGAGTGTGACAGGGGGGGTTAGAGAGTTTAACGGAAATAATGTATGAATGAATAAGGTCAAAGCAGAGAATAATGGTAAAAAGTTAACATTAAAGGTTCTTTATCTGAATTCATGAAGCATTCGTAACAAGATAGATGAATTAGTGGCACAACTAGAGATAAATAGGTTTGATCTAATAGCCATTACAGAGTCGTGGTTGCAAGGTGACCAAGGTTGGGAACTAAATATTCCAGGGTACCTGACATTTCGGAAAGACAGGCAGAATGGAAAATGGGGTAATCCTGATAATAAAGGACAGTAGTGAGAAAGGATTTTGGCTCGTAAGATCAGGAAGTAGAATCAGTATGGGTGGAGATTAGAAGTAACAAGGAGCAGAAAACATTGGGGGGAGTAGTTTATAGGCCACCTAACAGTAGCCATACCATTGGACAGAGTATTAATCAAGAAATAATAGGAGCTTGTAACAAAGGTAATGCAATAATCATGGGCACTTCATATAGATTGGACAAATCAATTTGGCAAAGGTAGTCTGGAGGACGGGTTCATGGAATGCATTCGAGACAGTTTCCTAGGACAATGTTGTGGAACCAACCAAGGAACAGGCTATTTTAGATTTTGTATTGTGTAATGAGACAGGGTTAGTTAGTAATCTCGTAGTAAAGGATCCTCTGGGGAAGAGTGATCATAATATGATGAATTTCACATTGAGTTTGAGAGTGACATACTTAAGTCCAAAACTAGAGTCTTAAATTTAAATAAAGCCAATTACATGGGTATGAGGGGAGAGTTGGCTAAGGTAGATTGGCAAATTAGATTAAAAGGTATGATAGTAGATAAGCAGTGGCAGACATTTAAAGAAATATTTCAGAATTCTGAACAAATATATATTCCATTGAGAAATAAAAACTCCATGGGAAAAGTGATCCATCCGTGGCTAACTAAAGAAGTTAAGGGTAATAGTAGATTAAAAGAAGAGGCTTATAATGTTGCGAAGAATAGTAGTAAGCCTGAGGATTGGGAGAGTTTTAGAAACCAGCAAAGGATGACCAAAAAATTGATAAAAAGTGAGAAAATAGAATATGAGAGTAAACTAGAAAGAAATTTAAAAACAGATTGTAAAAGCTTCTACAAGTATGTAAAAAGGAAGAAAGTAGCAAAAGTGAACGTTGGTCCCTTAGAGGCTTGGGGACCAAATTCGTACCCCAATACGCCAACATTTTCATGCACAAGTTCAAGCAGGACTTCTTCACTGCACAAGACCTCCAACCAACACTATACACCAGATACATCGACGACATTTTCTTTCTATGGACCCACGGCAAGGAATCACTAAAGAGACTACACGATAACATCAACAAGTTCCATCCCACCATTAAGCTCACCATGGACTACTCCTCAGAATCAGTTTCTTTCTTGGACACACGAATCTCCATCAAAGACGGGCACCTCAGCACCTCACTCTACCGCAAGCCCACGGACAACCTCACGATGCTCCACTTTTCCAGCTTCCACCCTAACCACGTCAAAGAGGCCATCCCCTATGGACAGGCCCTGCGAATACACAGGGTCTGCTCAGACGAGGAGGAACGCGATGGACACCTACAGACGCTGAAAGACGCCCTAGTAAGAACGGGATATGACGCTCGACTCATCGATCGACAGTTCCGACGGGCCACAGCAAAAAATCGCATAGACCTCCTCAGGAGACTAACACGGGACGCAACCAACAGAGTACCCTTTGTCGTCCAGTACTTCCCCGGAGCGGAGAAACTACGTCATGTTCTCCGCAGCCTTCAACATGTCATCAATGAGGACAAACACCTCGCTATGGCCATCCCCACACCTCCACTACTCGCCTTTAAACAGCCACCCAACCTCAAACAGACCATCGTTCGCAGTAAATTACCTAGCTTTCAAGAGAACAGCGTCCACGACACCACACAACCCTGCCACGGTAACCTCTGCAAGACATGCCAGATCATCGACACAGATACCACCATCACACGAGAGGACACCACCCACCAGGTGCATGGTTCATACTCCTGTGACTCGGCCAACGTTGTCTACCTCATACGTTGCAGGAAAGGATGCCCCAGAGCATGGTACATTGGCGAGACCATGCAGACGCTGCGACAACGGATGAACGGACACCGCGCAACAATCGCCAAACAGGAGCGTTCCCTCCCAGTCGGGGAACACTTCAGCAGTCATGGACATTCATCCACCGACCTTCGGGTAAGCGTACTCCAAGGCGGCCTTCGAGACACACGACAACGCAAAATTGTCGAGCAGAAATTGATAGCCAAGTTCCGCACCCATGAGGACGGCCTCAACCGGGATCTTGGGTTCATGTCACGCTACACGTTACCCCACCAGCGAACAAATGTTATCTGTTTTTAATATAATGGGTCATTTGCTGGCTTTCTCTGCCTTCCGGATGTCTCTGCCTCTCTCTGTTTTTTATTTCCTGTTTGTTTTTTTGTTGAATGTGTATTCGGGGGTTCTGCAGGTGACACCTCTCTGTCTGAACACGGTGATTGCCTTGGCAACGGGCAGTTGCAGGGGCAGTCTGTAAACACCATGTATTGTTCTATATGTATAAATGCGTAGGCTTCAAGGAGCTCCTGAACATTTACCTGACGAAGGAGGAAGCCTCCGAAAGCTTGTGAATTTAAAATAAAATTGCTGGACTATAACTTGGTGTTGTAAAATTGTTTACAATTGTCAACCCCAGTCCATCACCGGCATCTCCACACCTTAGAGGCTGAGATGGGAGAAATTATAATTGGGAATAAGAAAATGGCAGAGACATTATACAAATATTTTGTATCTGTCTTCACTGTAGAAGACACAAAAAGCATACCAGAAATAGTGGGGAACCAGGAGCTAATGAGAGTGAGGTACTTAAAACAATTAATATCAGAAGAGAAAAAGTACTAGACAAACTAATGGGACTAAAAGCCAACAAATCCCCTGGACCTGATGGCCTTCATCTTGGGTTCTGAAAGAAATGGATGCAGAGATAGTGGATGCATTGGTTGTGATCTTGCAAAATTCCCTAGATTCTAGATCGGTCCCAGCGGATTGGAAGGTAACAAATGTAACACCAGCGGATTGGAAGGTAACAAATGTAACACCACTATTCAAGAAAGGAGGAAGAGAGAAAACAGGGAACTACAGGCCAGTTTGCCTGACATCAGTCATCGGGAAAATGCTGGAATCCATTATTAAGGACATGATAAGAGGGCACTTAGAAAGTCATAATATGATTAGGCAGAGTCAACATGGTTTTATGAAGGGGAAATCATGTTTAACAAATTTATTAGAGTTCTTTGAGGATGTAACTAACAGGATAGATAAAGGGGAACCGGTGGATGTTGGAAAAAAGGATTTCCAAAAGGCATTCGATAGGGTGCCACGTAAAAGGTTGTTACGCAAGGTAAGGGCTTATGGGGTTGGGAGTAATATATTAGCATGGATAGAGGATTAGTTAATGAACAGAAAACAGAGAGTAGGGATAAACAGGTCATTTTCAGGTTGGCAAGCTGTAACTAGTGGGATGCCGCAAGGATCAGTGCTAGGGCCTCAGCTATTTACAATCTATATTCATGACTTAGATGAAGGGACCGAGTGTAATGTATCCAAGTTTGCTGATGATACAAAGGTAGGTGGGAAAGTAAGCTGTGAGGAGGACACAAAGAGTCTGCAAAGGGATATAGACAGGTTAAATGAGTGGGCAAGAAGGTGGCAGATGGAGTATAATGTGGAGAAATGTGAGGTTATTCACTTTGGTAGGAAGAATAGAAAACCTATTTTTTAAATGTTGAGAAACTATTAAATGTTGGTATTCAGAGAGATCAAGGTGTCCTCGCACAAGAAACATAGAAAGTTAACATGCAGGTATAGCAAGCAATTAGGAAGGCAAATGGCATGTTGTCCTTTATTGCAAGGGGGTTGGAGAACAAGAGTAAGGAAGTCTTACTGCAATTGTACCAGGCTTTGGTGAGACCTCACCTGGAGTACTCTGTACAGTTTTGGTCTCCTTATCTAAGGAAGGATATACTTGCCTTCGAGGCGGGGCAACGAAGATTGATTCCTGGGATGTCCAATGATGAGAGATTGAGTAAAATGGGCTTATATTCTCTGGAGATTAGAAGAATGAGAGGTGATCTCATTGAATCATATAAAATTCTGAGGTGGCTTGACAGGATAGATGCTGAGACATTGTTTCCCCTGGCTGGGGAGTTTAGAACTCGGGGGCATAGTCTCAGGATAAGGGGCTGGCTATTTAAGACTGAGATGAGGAGAAATTTCTTCACTCAGATGGTTGTGAATCTTTGGAATTCCACACCCCACAGGGCTGTGGATGCTCAGTCGTTGAATATATTCAAGGCTGTGATGGATGGATTTTTGGACTCTTGGGAAATCAAGGGATATGGGGATCGGGCAGGAAAGTGGAGTTGAGGTCGAAGATCAGCCATGATCTGATTGAATGGCGGAGCAGGCTCGAGGGGCTGTGCGGCCTACTCCTGCTTCTATTTCTTATGTTCTTGGCACAACAGGTCTAAGCCAGTGTTTATGCTCCACATGAGAAATAAGGCAGAGTGTCAGAAGGCATATTTGGAACTTTTGAAGAATAAGAGAGGAAAGTTCACAATGATTGAGGATGATGTCATGAATAATATAGTTGCATGTGAGTAATGTTACCTGAAAAAGACTAACAAAAATCACACAAATCAGACTTTTGAGAAAACATGCAGCACAAGCATTGAAAGTTAATAAATTCCTGCTAAGTTTTAAGGTGTTTTGTTCATGTGTCTGAGGAGTTCACACTGCAGTTGGTGTGTTTGCCTGTTTAGAATATAATTAATTTTGCAGTGATACTGCAGCTGATATGAGTGCGGGGACAGGGGAGATGTAACATTCTATTATAACACGATTCCCAAGAAAGTGCATGCTTGTTAATTAATCAATGTTTTACCTCAAATATTAATGATTGATGAAGCACCAATTGCTATTTTTTTCTTTGCAGTGCAATAATGTTACTGGTATTCTTAAAAGGTTATAAGTACGGTCGGTTAATATTCTTTTCCAGTAAATCAAAAATCATTATTAATGTGTTTTCTTTAAACCCTCCTAACCCTAAAAGCTCTGAAAATGAAAGGAAACCTAATGACTGGGGTTATGAGCGCTCTTACATTTTTGAGAGATTCAGTAAAACCATGGATTCTTGCAATGAGACAGAACAGAACACTTTTAATGTATTTTGTTCAAAAAAAAAAGTTATTGCTATAAAAGGGGTCTTGAAAAGTTTACTTTGAAAGCAGGGCCAGAGGTCAAAAGTGCTTATGGTCGTTATCCATCTTCCACTCACGCTACTATATAAAGTGTACGCACTTAGGATCTAAGACTCCTTATATTCTTCTTTTGAGATGGGGAGATAAAAAAAAAGCACTTTTTTGGCCAGTTATGTGTAAAGTAAGACAACAGGATTCTCCAGCACAAAGTTAGCCTTGTTTTCCTTCCTCCCACAATTTTCTCTCCTCCTGTCCGGAGGCAATGACTCTTTGCCAGAATATGAGGGCTAATTCAACGCTCCCAAACTTCCAGCAGGGAGCGAGGCAGTCAGGGAGCGGACGGCAGACAGTCATGTGTGCAAAGTCCATGGCTTTCCTTCCATTAGCTGGAATCATGGGAGCGCAGAATCCGCCCTGTGGTTCCATGGGTGCCAGCAGCCTTCCAATACTACAATAAGAGGACATTCTTCATGTGTGAGCCTGGCCAGTGAGCACCAGCAGGCTATTCAACCATGAGGGACCTCACAGCCATGCCCAATCCTGTTTTGACTTGACCTCGGCACATACGCATTTTTCAGCAAGGATTACTGGATAGTGATCAGAAGCAGAAACTCTCATTGATATTTTTCCCATTCTATCATCAGATGCAACAAGCAATTGTGGGATCTGTATTGTTATTCTGACTGAGTTCTCTAACTTGATACAGACTGGGTATCAAATTTGGGACTTTGGATACTCCAATAATTTGGTATATACCATACTGATAACACACCAAATCTCATGAGAGTCAGGCCAAGAAAAGAAGCTTGGTTCAGGAATATCTGCAGCCAAGGTGGACAAGGAGCAACAACACTGTTGGCTGAAGTCAAGGCAAGCATTGTTCTGAATTTCTTCGACACCAGACCTGCTAAGCATCCCACTGGAGACGAGGCCACAATCAGTAGCTATGCAGTGAACCACTGCTATTATGATGTGACTGAAGTTTTCTACTGTAAGTCATTGAGTTCAGCATAAATCACAATCAGCAGGAGGAAAGATGACTTGCCTTCTACCAGCTGATGCAAAGGGATTTGGGTGTCCATGTACACAAATCACTAAAAATCACTCGAGCACTGGCACAACAAGGAATCACACAGGCTAAGGAATGTAGGCCTTTATCTCAAGAGGGTTGGAATTCAAAAGTGAGGAGTGATACTTCAGTTGTACAGAGCCTTGATCAGATGATCAGACCCCATCTGGAGCACTGCGTTCAGTTTTGGGCACTGCACCTCAGGAAAGATATATTGGCTCTGGAGGGGTGCAGTGCAGATTGACCAGAATGATAGTAGAACTTAAAGTGTTACATTATGAGAACAAGTTGCATAAACTTGGTTTGTACTTCCTTGAGTTTAGAAGGTTGAGGGCTGATCTATTTGAGGTGTTTAAAATGAAAAAGGATTTTATAGGGTAGATAGAGAGAAGCTATTTCCTCTGGTGGGGGAATCCAGAACAAGGGGGCACAATCTTAAAATTAGAGCTAGGCTGCACAGGACTGAAATCAGGAAGCATTTTTTTCACACAAAGGGTAGTGGAAATCTGGAATTCTCTCCCACAAAAGGCTGTGAATGCTTGGTCAATTGAAATTTTCAAGACTGAGATTGACAGATTTTTAGGAGGTAAGGGATATGGAACAAAGGCGGATAAATGGAGTTGAGGTATATATCAGCCATGATCTATTTAATAGCAGAACAGGCTCGAGGGGCTCAATGGCCTACTCCTGTTCCTGAGCTCCCTAATAACCCTTTCTCTTTCAAGGTTATTATACAGCGCTTTTCTAATGATCGTGTCTAGCAACCTGCCTTTAACTGAAGTCAAACTAATAGGTCTATAGATTCCTGGTTCTGACTTATTGCTCTTTTTGAATATTACTACCACATGGGCTTTTATCCAGTCCATGGGAATAGTCCCAGACTCCAGCGAGTTATTAAATACATGAGCAAGTGGCTCATAGAACACAGCCCCCATTTCTTTGAGCACTCTAGGGTGAATGCCATCAGGGCCAGTGGCCCGATCCATTTTGAAATCACTGATTCCAGCAAGGATTGTATCCACACCTACTTTAACATGTTGAATTATAGCTTCAATCCTATGTTGTGTTATTGGTAACGCAGCATAATCTTTAGTAGTGAAGGCTGATGCAAAGTAGTCATTTAAAACCTCAGCCATATCTTGGGACTGCACCTTAATTGGCTCTGTGGAATCCTTCTACAGACATATACAGTTCTAAATGGCCCTCTGACTCCTAACATAGCTGAAAAAGACTATTTTTCCACACCTATCCTCTTCTCCAGTGTCTTTTGACTGTTCCGGTAGCACCTTTCATTGCCCTCAGTTGAATTTTATACCTATCCTTGTCCTCCTGAGTTGTTTTCCTTATACAAGTAGAAATATTTACGCTTTAGTCCAATTTGTCTTTGGACATGGCCAGTTGGCCAATTTGGTTTTGTTTTACTATGTGCCCTTCTTTTAACCCAGAGGCTAACATGGTTTCCTTCTGCTTAAGCATTCCATTTTTTGTCTATCTTATTATCTCTGCCTAGCAGCACAGCCCAATCAATCTTGCTCAAGTCATCTGCCATCTTTGCAAATTTAGCCCTCTTATAATGTGGTACTAGGATTACAGTTTCAGTAGCACTGGTTTGGTTGAACAAGTTAAATCTAATAATAGCATCACAACGAAGTTGCGATTTCAAACCAATATGTACAGTCATTGTTCCTATTGAGTGACACTTAACAGGTCTGCATGCAGCTCCCAGAGGTCGATATTTAGCAATGTATTACACTCAACAGAGGCATAGGTCTACCTCACCATTCATCAACTAAAAATATCAAATTAGCTCCACTGATAGCTCAGTGAGTAAATGCATCACAAGGTCATGGTATCTGTGTCTAGTTCAATTATTTAAGCTGGGGTGATCATAGTGGTACAACAGTTGGGGAGTAATTTTAACCTAACCCACTCGAGAAGAAACTGACAGGATCAAATCAGCCACCCGTTTTACACCCGCCGATCTTACTGGCCTTTGAAGTCAATTGAAAGTAAAATTGGGCTGGGTTGTAAAATGAGCGGCCTATCCGATCAATGTCAGGGTCCTCCCATGCGAGTTAGGTTAAAATTACCCCCTTGATCTTAGCTTGGAGTCCTTATCACAATCTAATGACCCAAATGGAAAGTGTGCTTGTGTTGACACTGGGTAGAAGCTGGAGAGTGCGGCTATGATATCCTCCCCGCAGCCAAGTAGCCTGATGATACTCGCTGTCCATGCTTTCATATGAACTATGACCACTTGAATGAGATATTGGTGAGAAATTATTACCTGTGTAACTGTACCCCAGCCTGAGTCACTTGATGAAATCAGCTCATGCGATAGCGGTAACAAACCTGATAATGCATTTACGTGAACTTTGTCTGTCTACTAATTGGTTTAAAATGAGCAGTTTAGTGCTTTTTTCAAAATAGCGGAGAATGAAATTACATTGGAACGTGTTTTCATTATTAATATCATACTGCTGATTTCAACCTACGCCTTCAGGAGCAGAGAGGAGGAAAGGGGAGAAGGTGGAACAATTGTTAGAGATAATTGTGGAAAAGGAATTAATTCTGAAAAGTCTAGCAGAACTCGAGGTGGGTAAGCCACTGGGCCCTAATGACATGTACCTTAGACTACTGAAGGAAGTTAGCATGGAGATAGCAGAGTCTCTGATCACAACTTTTCAATCTTCCTGCTTATGCAAATTGTACTGTGGACAGAGGGGGTGCCTAATGTCACATCTCTGTTCAAGAGGGAAGGAAGAATAAACCAAGTAACTATAGACCAGTTAGTCTAGTGTCAGCTGTGAGCAAACTCTTAGAATCCATAAACTTTGTTAGCATTTAAAGATCCATGAGTTAATCAAGGTGTGTATTTTTTTTGAAGAAGTGGTTGAATGGATAAAGTAAATGCAGTAGATGTATTTTCAGAAGACGTTTGATAAGATGTCCCAAAAGAGGCTTGCTACTAACATCAAGTGTATAAAAAGATGATTGACAAACAGGATACAAAAGGTTTAGGATTAATGCGTATCGCTCTCATTGGAGAAGATTTGGACAAGGATTGGAAGTGGTGTACTCCAGGGGTGTACACAGAAACTACAACACAGAAACAGGCCATTCAGTCCAACCAATCCATGTCAGCGTTTACCCACAATGCAAGCAAATACTTCTAATCACATTTACCCATCCTGTTTCCATATCCCTTCAACCCATTTTCCTTCATTCATCTATACAATCTAACCTTGAATGTTGACATAGTTTCTGCCTCAACCACTAACTCTAGAAGTAAATTCCACTGGTTCACAATTCCCTGTGTAAAGAAGTTTCTCCTGCACTGTATTGTAAATCTCTAATGTTTAATCTTGTATCTACGAGCCCTTATTCTTGACCCCATAACTACTAAGAACTGTCTGCTTCTATTTGCCGTGTCCCATCTTTTCATAACTCTAAACCCTTCGGTCATAGAACCCCATATTTTGCGTTGTACCAACGAAAAAAGCCACAGTTGTACCAACGAAAAAAGCCAAGTCTTTCTTCGCATTTGTATTTCCTTGTATCAGGCAGCGTCCTAGTAAATCTGTGACGTAACCTCTCTAAAGCCTTAATATCCTTCCTAAAGTGTGAAGTCCATCCTGAAGTGTTGAGCCCAATACAGCACACAATAGTCTAACTGAGGTCTTAATAAGGTTTTATATTGGCTCATCATTACCTCTTGATTTACAGTAAAGGTGTGTATGAGAGGCCTGAACATGCAGCACTTTAAAGCTTTTACATTAGTAACAAAATCTGAATAAGTACTGATTTTGTCATAGTTGGATGAAAGATTTAGCAGCTCAAAACATAATTTTCAATATTAATAATACACTAATTTATAATATATAAATTAATAATGCATGTATTCTTTTTTTTTCCTCTACAGACTTGTAGCAAAGGAAATGGCTCGATTTCATTCTGTCCAACCTGATAATGGCTATCCCCCGGAACCTGTCCTGTGGAAGACTCTCACCATGTATCTGACTTTACTTAATAGCAGCCATCCTAAGCCAATGGCGAATGTGAGGTAGGAGCAAAATCAATATTTTTTTCCTTGAAATGCAACTCTTTAAATATTAACATACTAGAAAGAGTGCAGAAAAGATTTACTAGGATGCTACCGGGACTTGATGGTTTAACTTATAGGGAGAGGTTAGATAGACTGAGACTTTTTTCCCTGGAGAGTAGGAGGTTTAGGGGTGATCTTATAGATGTCTATAAAATAATGAGGGGCATAGATAAGGTAGATAGTCAAAATCATTTCCCAAAGGTGGGGGAGTCTATAACGAGGCGACATAGATTTAAGCTGAGAGGGGAGAGATACAAAAGGGTCCAGAGGGGCAATTTTTTCACTCAAAGGGTGGTGAGTGTCTGGAACGAGCTGCCAGAGGCAGTAGTAGAGGCGGGTACAATTTTGTCTTTTAAAAAGCATTTGGACAGTTACATGGGTAAGATGGGTATCGAGGGATATGGGCCAAGTGCAGGAAATTGGGACTAGCTCAGTGGTATAAACTGGGCGACATGGACATGTTGAGCCGAAGGGCCTGTTTCCATGTTGTAAACTTCTATGATTCTATGATTCTATACTATTTAATGCGTTCATATCAAATTTCTTTTTCAGCTATTTTAACAGAAGCATTAACCCATTTTGAATGGGTTAGTGCCTCAGTAGAAATAGCAAACAAAGCAATTGCATAAACACGGTAAGCATTCCATGAATTTCAAGCCATTTCTCATACAAATAATGCACAAATGTTTACACATTGTATAAACTTTGTTGAAATGTCAAGTAAAAAGTATTTTTACTTAACAAAAGTCAAATATAGAGGAAAAGAAAATTGTTGCAGGAATTGAAAACTAATGGTAAGTTAAATGAAACAGAATGCAGATTAAAAAATCAGTTGTGGACATCAATCTTGGATAAAGAGCAATTATGGGTCACTTTTTCATTTCTGGGAGGGGGCAAAAACTGAAGTGATCCTGTCGACAGCACAAAATGAATATTTCCTAAGGCTTTCTCAGATGATAGCCTTATCAGTTAAAACATTCACTTTTATTTACGTTAGCAGCTTCTTTGAAATATTCATGCCAACATCTGATTAAAGTCAAGACTGAGCAGTAACTATGTCTGTTTTGTTTCAGTAGACTGAAGGAACTTGAATTGATTTACATAGGGTTATTTTGGTATTTGACCATATATTGACTTTACAAAGCAATCTTCTGATCGTCACATTATGTCATGTGCATAGTGATATGCAACCTGTGTAGTGATAGTGATATAGTACATAGTGATATGCAACCTGTGTAGTGATAGTGATATAGTGCATAGTAATATGCAACCTGTGTAGTGATAGTGGTATAGTGCATAGTGATATGCAACCTGTGTAGTGATAGTGATATAGTGCATAGTGATATGCAACCTGTGTAGTGATAGTGATATAGTGCATAGTGATATGCAACCTGTGTGGTGATAGTGATATAGTGCATAGTGATATGCAACCTGTGTAGTGATAGTGGTATAGTGCATAGTGATATGCAACCTGTGTAGTGATAGTGATATAGTGCATAGTGATATGCAACCTGTGTAGTGATAGTGGTATAGTGCATAGTGATATGCAACCTGTGTAGTGATAGTGATATAGTGCATAGTGATATGCAACCTGTGTAGTGATAGTGGTATAGTACATAGTGATATGCAACCTGTGTAGTGATAGTGATACAGTGCATAGTGATATGCAACCTCAATATAGTGTAGCAGAGTTTACTTGCTTTCTGTAGGCAGAGAAAAATTGAAAATCGCATTCAGTGGCACCGCAAAGAGACATCCAGTTAGCAAGACGATAAAGGTAGTCCACTCAGGTCCTAGAAATAATGAAAATGAGAAGAAAGGAAGACTATGGAAGCATTTTGTTTAAATAATTAAAGCTTGAAAAAGGAACAAATCCAGAAACAAAAGTGAAGGTCAACAGAAAGTGAAAGATAGAAATGAACACTGAATGAAGGAAAGAAAGGGAAAACAAATGAAATAAAAAACTAATGGAAAATAAAAGATGATGACTAACGCAAGCTGTTCAAGTCCATTGTTATCGTTCTAAATAGCAATGGATTAGTTTTATAGAAATGCACGGAAAAGTTTAAGAAAATAACACAATATTAAAAATGTGGCTTGTTGGAATTTGTGACCTATATAAAGTTTATCATGTTTTGAATACTCCCTGTCAAATTTAGCCTCCTTGAGGTAAATAAGATATTTTGTTCACTTCTACAGGCACCACAGTGAGTGTCTGAGCCTGAATGCTATGTAACTCGTCTGTACTCAT
Source organism: Heptranchias perlo (assembly GCF_035084215.1). NCBI lineage: Eukaryota > Metazoa > Chordata > Chondrichthyes > Hexanchiformes > Hexanchidae > Heptranchias > Heptranchias perlo. The sequence continues at coordinate 31,766,681 of NC_090336.1, read as the reverse complement.
TTGAGTGGGGCAGATGGGTGATATGAATGTGGCTTTGCCCAGCAAGCAAAGCAAGTACCTTTTGTGTGGCATGCTAAGGAAATGCAAAGTGGGGAAATGGTAGGATCTGAGAGACACCTCCATCATCCATGCCACATCCTGCCTTTCCCCCGCTGGGCACTTGCTTAGCAAGTCCCACACTGTTACTTGCTTTCCTTGCTAGTTAAATGTGCCTTCTCTCAGCTGCTGCACAGATGCTGGCACAGTTAACATCCTTACAGTTTAGAGTAGAGGAAGCCTTGAGAAATAGATTTTCTCAACATGATAGTAAGTAACTCAATGCTCACATCATGAAATTATAAGAACATAAGAAACAGGAGCAGCAGTAGGCCATACGGCCCCTCGAGCCTGCTCCGCCATTCAATCAGATCATGGCTGATCTTCAACCTCAACTCCATTTTCCCGCCCGATTCCCATATCCATTGATTCCCTTAGAGTCCAAAAATGTATCAATCTCAGCCTTGAATATACTCAGCGACTCAGCACTCACAGACCTCTGGGGTAGAGAATTCCAAAGATTCACAATCTCCTGAGTGAAGAGGTTCCTTCTCATCTCAGTCCTAAATGGCTGACCCCTTATTCTGAGACTATGCCCCCAGTTCTAGACTCTTTAGCCAGGGGAAACAGCCTTCAGCATCTACCCTGTCAAGCTCCCTCAGAATCTTATGTTTCAATGAGATCACCTCTTATTCTTCTAAACTCCAGAGAGTACAGGCCCATTCTACTCAATCTCTCCTCATAGGACAACCCTCTCATCCCAGGAATTAATCTAGTGATCCTTTGTTGCACCGCCTTTGAGGCAAGTATATCCTTCCTTAAATAAGGAGACCAAAACTGTACACAGTACTCCAGTGTGGTCTCACCAAAGCCCTGTACAATTGCAGTAAGACCTCCTTACTCTTGTACTCCAACCCCCTTGCAATAAAGGCCAACATACCATTTGCCTTCCTAATTCCTTGCTGTACCTGCATGTCAATTTCTGCATCTCTCTGAACACCAACATTTAATAGATTCTCATCATTTAAAAAATATTCTATTTTTCTATGCTTCCTACCAAAGTGAATATTATATTATCTGCCACCATCTTGCCCATTCACTTAAACTGTGTATATCCCTTTGCAGACTCCACGGACATGATTTGAACATTGAAAAATGGGAGGATTGGGGCCAGGGGGGGGGCATTCAAAATTGCAACAATTTCAGACCCGCCCCTAACCGGCCCATTTCCGGTTTTCACCGGGGCGGGACGAGAGGTGGGCGACCCAGCCGCTCCCCTGAGGGCCATGATTCCTGGGCCTTCTCCTTCACGCCTTGTGAGAGGAGGCGAGGAGGCCCAAAACTGCTGGTAAGTGCCTTTCTGGCACAGCTTGTGGGCCCGGAAGAGCAGGAGTGCTTCCCCCAGGCCCAACAAACCTACCTGCAATGACCCACCCCCCCCAACGATCGCGGACCCCCCCCCCCGATCTCCGCCCCCTCCCACGATCACGGAAGCCCCCAATTCGACCCCCCCAATCGATCGCAGACCCCCACGATAACCCCCGATGCCCCCCCAACGATTGCTGACCCAAGCGATGACTCCCGATCCCGACACTACCCCCCCATTACTGACGTCCCACCCCCCGACCCCCATGCCCCCTCGCCCCCCATTCATACAATCAAAGACTTACCCAAAGACTTACGTGAACATGTCCCTTCCCTGGCTGCTCTCCCGTTCGACTGACACCAGCTTTTCAATCGGGCCGGCCAGTCGGACGGCAAACCGACAGAAAAAAAAAGATGTCCTTACGTCAAAATTGTAAGGACAACCGGGAAACCCATACTTCCGGGTTTCCCGTCTGCAATTTGACCGCCTCGGCTCAGTGTCAAAATCATGCCCTTTGTGTCCTCTTCACAGCTTACTTTCCCACCTAGCTTTGTATCATCAGCAACCTTGGATACATTATACTCAGTCCCTTTATCTAAGTAATTAATATAGATTGTAAATAGCTGAGGCCCAAGCTCTGATCCTTAAGGCCCCCACTAGTTATAACCTGCCAACCTGAGAATAACCCGTTTATTCCTACTCTCTGTTTTCTGTCCATTAATGAAACCTCAATCCATACTAATATATTACCCCCAACCCCATGAGCCCTTATCTTGTGTAACAACCTTTTATGTGGCATCTTATCGAATGCCTTTTGAAAATCCAAATATACTACATCCACTGGTTCCCCTTTATAAGACAAATACCTTAGTAATTCTCTGACCGATTCAACTAGTGTATTATCAATATAGTCACAATTAGTCACAGCGACTACAATCAACCCAGTATCTTTAGTGAATTATAGATATGACGTTGTATTCATCATTACATATCTTTGTACTATTTTCCCTGATTTTGCCCCCTCCCACCCCCATCCTCTCCTGAAGGGCTGATTCATGCTGGAATATCATGACACAGTGACTATCAATAAGCTATTTGACAATGAGAGAGGGACATCATTACCAAGCCTGAATCCATCCTCACCTTACCTTCACTTAATTGGCCTTTCTAATGGGTGTCAATGGTTAACAATCAAGAATAAGAACCCTGTTTAATTTTACCCCTCGTAGCCCCGGGATGCTGAGGTTAATTGTAGAGTTCCTACTTTCACCTCAAATAACATCAGCAAGATCAGTATGAACTGGGGATTAAAATAGGACCTTCTTGGGCTGCATGACTCAGTTCGGTACTGGGCAATGCATTTACCAACTGGGCCTTTGGGGCAGAGCTCTGAACTTGTACACATAGAGGTAATTTTCCAAATTCATGCTCCCAGCAGGAAGCCTTACCAACCAGGAGTGCAAATAAGATATTTTTCAGCAGAAGTTCACCTACAGCATGCACCTAAATTTCTGATCTGTGCTCCCGGCAGCCAACCCACTCCATTGGCAGTGCGAATTTGGAAAATCACTGCTATAATGCCAGTTTCATGTTAGGTAGGACCAGAGCTGGAAAGAGTTAAGATCTTGGCTTCTTTCTCAATTAACATTGCAGATTAGCAGATATTGAAAATCTAGTGATCGCACGCTTAATGAGCAGAGACTAATTCCACTTTCTTAGAACGCAATTTAAATTTCAAATTGGTACCATGGGTATTTTGAACTCTGCACTAATGGGTATAGTTTGCAATTGTACTCGTTCTTTGCTGGAAAAAGCCACCTTTTGAGATCATTAAAACATTTAGCAATGGGTTTACTGTACCCTGTTATAGCAAAGAACCTGGATGATTGCGCACCACAGCCCTCCTCTCTTGAAGATGCAAAATCATGGGGTACAGTTTCACAGGTACCAGCTGCCTGTATCCCAGCCACAAGTGTCTGAAAGCTGGTGCACAATGTGGTGTCTAATTTGTCCCCAAGTGCCACAGGAGGAGTAGGCTGTGCTTACTGACTGGTCCTAGGCCACTTTGTCAGGTGGGGGGGGGCTGACAAAGATTCCAATACTCCATTGATGCCTGCAATGAAGAAAAACTTCCCATGATGTTCCCATAAATGAGGGCAGTAGATTCTAGAGTCACAGGTGCCAGTTGCCGTACACCCACAGAGACTGATCTTCCTCGATCATCCATCCTTTTAGGTCAGCACATCTGAGATTTAGGGCCCACAATTCCAAAGCCAGGGCAGCCTTTTCGCCAGCTGCTTCTGCTGGGAAGCTGACACTCCTCATTTTACAGGGCGAACAGTGTTGATACCCAAGGCAGAAAAGATAGAGTGGCTGATCCGTTATCTTGTCTGCCCTGGTTGGGTCATTGAACTGTTACTGGCACTGATCTACTGATCTGAAAGAGAACAGAGCTGTTGAGGGCTGCAGGTTGCATTTCTGGTGGGTGTGGGGAAAATGAAGCTTACAGGCTTTAGCAGCTCTTTTGCGACTCTCTGTTATTTGAGTCGTATTTGTTGTTTCTTCCATATGTACTCGTTGCCGCTATGTTACATCTGCCTGTGATGTCCAATGATTCTCAATTGAGTAAGGAAATGTCCATCCCAATTAACAGGTTTAAATTGTATATTGCCAAAGTCAATCTCTCTCACAACCTCAGATTATGAAACTCTTTACCTTTCTCAAATTATCCTTTTTACTTTGTCTTATCTCTACTGTTTTCAGCACTATGGGCCTTAGCCTAGATTCCAGTGAGATGCATTCGACAATAAAACTGTGTGATACATACTGAGTTTAAAATCCTGTAGTGTTCACATCCTCTCACATGCAATTGCGGTCAGTAGGATATTTTCTTTAAAGAACCATTCACAAATCAGTTTATATCTTGTTTGTGAGAAACACTGAAAAGTTTCATTTACTTACCTTTGTAAATAAGTGAAAACATCAAGTTAAAACCATCTTGGAAACAAAGTGTGAAGAACAAAATGTTTAAGATATGAAAATGTAATGGGGAAGGAGAATTGGAAAATGTCTAACAGGCATTATTATTGACACGTAGCAGCACATTTTGAATATTTTAAATGAGTCTTAGAGCGTGTCTTAGTTAAAGCGTGTTTAAGACTCAGCTCTGAGGCTGTATATTATCCTGACTCAGTAGTGGATGAAGGTCAGTAATACTAAAGATTTTTGCCAGCTTAGAGGAGTGGGGCAGGATAAAGGGGGAGCAGTAGGAATAATAAAGATTTTGGCAATGAAGAGGAAAAGGGAGTACACAGCGATCAGTGCAGCAGAACGGTCATCAGTGGCAAAGAAGTGGGAGCGGGGCCTTGGAGCAGGGAAAAGGAAGATGATGATAACTGGCATACAGGAGCAGGGTAGGAAATGGCTGAGGAGCGAATAGGAAATGGCCAAAAGTGGGGAAGAATGGCTACGAGTGGGGAAGAAGGAAAATGAGATGTAAAGTAGCAACATGCAGCATGGGAGCAGCTAGAGGTGAAATGGAAGTGGCCCTTATGCAGGTGAGGGCAATGGAGCTGGCAAGACACAAGGAAGAATAAGGCTTAAAGTGCCTGAGAGAAGGCAGAGACTGTAAGAAGAATAGGGAGTAAGAGTCTAAAGTGCCCCAGTAAAGAATGGGGAGGTCCAGGGGTAGGAGGCATGAGCTGGGCAGAGGGAGGAAGAGCAAGTTTGTATTGCAGTAGAGGTAGCGGAGGTGGAGACATGAGTGTGGAGCCACTAGTGACTGGAGACTTGATATTACAATGGGATGAGCACATGTTGACATCGAGTTTCTTCAGTATAAATATTGTCATAAAAGTCTTACTCAAAAATCGTGATAGAGGAAGTAAGGGTAATGTGTACAAGAAGTGTGGACCATGTGCAAGACATATTTATTATAATTGATAAATAAATAGCAAATGAGTTCAACGAAGCTGCACAAATCTGAATGTTTGTGCTTTATTGATATCATCATTCACCTGACTGTCCCGTACATAGCAACGTGAGTATTCTTCAAAACAGTAAAAGCCGTGATCAATAGCCTTTTCTGTCAAATCAATCTCACCTATCCACCTTCTCACCACATCTTATCTCTCTCCAGAAACAGTTCTAATTGTGTCTCAGACCCATTTATACTGTCCACTTCAATGCCATTCCCCGTAACGTATTCAATAACTATTATGATTTGAGTGAAAAAATTTAACCGCACTCTTAACTTCCTTATTTTTGTCTTGTGTTCCCTGGTATTTGAAATCCTTGGCATAGTGCAGCTCAGCCTATTTCTATACTTGTTCTTGTTCTAAAAGAGTTAAAAGCTGGTAACGTATACTTAACAAAATAAATTCACAAAAGCTGTACAGTTACAGACTAACAGGTACAGTTAGCAGCACCTACAATATTAATAGCAGATGTTTCAATGGAGGACTGGGCCAGCAGGTTTGCATTAGGCTGCTGTACACCAATAACTGTCAAATTGGATTTTATGTCCGTTTAGTCCCCAACAGTCTGCATAACTGGATTTTATTTTTTTGAAATTGCTATATATTTTGTTATCCTACTGGGTTGTGGCCGTTGTGTCATTCAGTGTATTAAGTTGTCAACTGGGAAACCATCAAACATCTCTTGAGTCGCTTTCTGCAAAGATAAAACTGTCTTTAACCATTACTAAAAATGGATGAAGTGGCATAGAAACGCTTTTATTCAATTTCAAGCCCAAGTTGAAGCTATTTAATAGTCTTGCAGATAGACTATGATGTGAGCTGCGGGATCACAGTAGGTCTGTTTTGCATATCACCAGCTGCATGATAATGTCGCATGAAAAAATGTGAACAGCACTGAATCTACACAATAATTTTAGAAACCACAATGGAAACGAAAACATGCTTTTCCCGTTGACTTTTTTTTATCCCAGTATGTTAGCCGTAAATTTTTTAGAAAATTCCAAGGATGGAGAAACGACTGGTACCATAATTACATTGGCATTTTGACACAGATAGAGATAAAAAGTGAAGCGTTAGCTTAATGAAGTATAGTGGTGCTTGGTGCATATTGTATTGTGGGTGGTAATTCTATATCAATGGCCTTCAAAATTAACACTAGGTCCTCCTGCAAATATTGAGACACTGTTAGCTAAAATTAAAGCTCATGGAATTGAATGCAAATTATTGACCTAGTTAGGAGATTGGTTAGGCGGTAGAAGACAGAGAGTAGGGATAATGGGTATGTACTCAAATTCGAAGGAAGTGCCTAGGGGTGTCCCACAAGGATCTGTGCTGGGGCCTCAACTATTCACTATATTTATTAATGACTTAGATAACACAATAAAGAGCCATATAATCCAAGTTTGCTGATGACACAAAGATTGGTGGCATATTAAGTAGTTTAGATGGGAGCATAAAATTACAAAGAGACATTGATTGAATGGGCAAAACTGTGGCAAATGGATTTCAACTCAGGTAAGTGTTAGGTGATCCATTTTGGACCAAAAAGGAGAGATCTGAGTATTTTTTAAATGGTGAAAAATTAGGAGCAGTGGAGGTCCAAAGAGATTTAGAGGTTCATGTACACAGATGACTACGATGTAATGGTACAAAAAATAATCAAAAAGGCTAATGGAATGTTATATAAAGCCCTGATTAGACCACATCTGGAGAACTGTGTACAGTTCTGGGCACCGCACTTAGAAAGGATATATTAGCCTTAGAAGGAGTGCAGTGCAGATTCACCAGAATGTTACCAGGGCTCCAAGGGTTAAATTATGAGGAGAGATTACGCAAACTAGGCTTGTATTCCCTGGAATATAGAAAGTTAAGGGGTGATTTGATTGAGGTTTTTAGGATTTTGAAAGGAATTGATAGGGTAGATAGAGAGAAACTTTTTCCGCTGGTGGGGAAGTCTAGGACAAGGAGACATAACCTTAAAATCAGAACCGAGCCATTCAGGAGAGAAGTTAGGAAACACTTCTTCACTCAAAGGGTGGTAGAAGTGTGGGACTCTCTCCCACAAAAAAGCAGTAAATGCTAGCTCAATTAATAATTTTAAATCTGAGGTCGATAGATTTTTGCTAGCCAAGGGTATTAAGGGATATGGAGCCGGGCGGATAAATGGAGTTAGGATATAGATCAGCCATGATCTCATTGAATGGCGCAACAGGCTCGAGAAGATGTATGCCTACTTCTGTTCCTATGTTCGCAGGGACCTCCTGCAAATATTGACAGGTTCCCAGGGACCTCCTGCAAATATTGACAGGTTCCCAGGGACCTCCTGCAAATATTGACAGGTTCCCAGGGACCTCCTGCAAATATTGACAGGTTCCCAGGGACCCCCTGCAAATATTGACAGGTTCCCAGGGACCTCCTGCAAATATTGACAGGTTCCCAGGGACCTCCTGCAAATATTGACAGGTTCCCAGGGACCCCCTGCAAATATTGACAGGTTCCTAGGGACCCCCTGCAAATATCGACATGTTTGCAGGGACCTCCTGCAAATATTGACATGTTCCCAGGGACCCCCTGCAAATATTGACAGGTTCCCAGGGACCTCCTGCAAATATTGACAGGTTCCCAGGGACCTCCTGCAAATATTGACAGGTTCCCAGGGACCTCCTGCAAATATTGACAGGTTCCCAGGGACCCCCTGCAAATATTGACAGGTTCCCAGGGACCTCCTGCAAATATTGACACATTCCCAGGGACCTCCTGCAAATATTGACAGGTTCCCAGGGACCTCCTGCAAATATTGACACGTTCCCAGGGACCTCCTGCAAATATTGACAGGTTCCCAGGGACCCCCTGCAAATATTGACAGGTTCCCAGGGACCTCCTGCAAATATTGACAGGTTCCCAGGGACACCCTGCAAATATTGACAGGTTCCCAGGGACCCCCTCCAAATATTGAAATGTTCCCAGGGACCCCCTGCAAATATTGACAGGTTCCCAGGGACCTCCTGCAAATATTGACAGGTACCCAGGGACCTCCTGCAAATATTGACAGGTTCCCAGGGACCTCCTGCAAATATTGACAGGTTCCCAGGGACCTCCTCCAAATATTGACATGTTCCCAGGGACCTCCTGCAAATATTGACAGGTTCCCAGGGACCCCCTGCAAATATTGACAGGTTCCCAGGGACCTCCTGCAAATATTGACAGGTTCCCAGGGACCTCCTGCAAATATTGACACATTCCCAGGGACCTCCTGCAAATATTCACACATTCCCAGGGACCCCCTGCAAATATTGACAGGTTCCCAGGGACCCCCTGCAAATATTGATATGTTCCCAGGGACCCCCTGCAAATATTCACACATTCCCAGGGACCCCCTGCAAATATTGACAGGTTCCCAGGGACCCCCTGCAAATATTGACAGGTTCCCAGGGACCCCCTGCAAATATTGACAGGTTCCCAGGGACCCCCTGCAAATATTGACAGGTTCCCATGGACCCCCTGCAAATATTGACAGGTTCCCATGGACCCACTGCAAATATTGACACATTCCCAGGGACCCCCTGCAAATATAGACAGGTTCCCAGGGACCTCCTGCAAATATTGACACATTCCCAGGGACCCCCTGCAAATATTGACACATTCCCAGGGACCTCCTGCAAATATTGACAAGTTCACAGGGACCTCCTGCAAATATTGACACATTCCCAGGGACCTCCTGCAAATATTGACACATTGTAAGGGACCACCTGCAAATATTGACAGGTTCCCAGGGACCTCCTGCAAATATTGACAGGTTCCCAGGGACCTCCTGCAAATATTGACACGTTCCCAGGGACCCCCTGCAAATATTGACACATTCCCAGGGACCTCCTGCAAATATTGACACATTGTAAGGGACCTCCTGCAAATATTGACAGGTTCCCAGGGACCTCCTGCAAATATTGACACATTCCCAGGGACCTCCTGCAAATATTGACACATTCTAAGGGACCCCCTGCAAATATTGACAGGTTCCCAGGGACCCCCTGCTAATATTGACAGGTTCCCAGGGACCTCCTGCAAATATTGACACATTCCCAGGGACCTCCTGCAAATATTGACACATTCCCAGTGACCCCCTGCAAAAATTGACACATTCCCAGGGACCTCCTCCAAATATTGACAGGTTCCCAGGGACCTCCTGCAAATATTGACAGGTTCCCAGGGACCTCCTGCAAATATTGACACATTCCCAGGGACCCCCTGCAAATATTGACAGGTTCCCAGGGACCTCCTGCAAATATTGACACATTCCCAGGGACCTCCTGCAAATATTGACAGGTTCCCAGGGACCCCCTGCAAATATTGACAGGTTCCCAGGGACCCCCTGCAAATATTGACAGGTTCCCAGGGACCCCCTGCAAATATTGACAGGTTCCCAGGGACCTCCTGCAAATATTGACAGGTTCCCAGGGACCTCCTGCAAATATTGACAGGTTCCCAGGGACCTCCTGCAAATATTGACAGGTTCCCAGGGACCTCCTGCAAATATTGACAGGTTCCCAGGGACCTCCTGCAAATATTGACAGGTTCCCAGGGACCTCCTGCAAATATTGACACATTCCCAGGGACCCCCTGCAAATATTGACACATTCCCAGGGACCTCCTGCAAATATTGACAGGTTCCCAGGGACCCCCTGCAAATATTGACAGGTTCCCAGGGACCCCCTGCAAATATTGACAGGTTCCCAGGGACCTCCTGCAAATATTGACAGGTTCCCAGGGACCCCCTGCAAATATTGACAGGTTCCCAGGGACCCCCTGCAAATATTGACAGGTTCCCAGGGACCTCCTGCAAATATTGACAGGTTCCCAGGGACCCCCTGCAAATATTGACAGGTTCCCAGGGACCTCCTGCAAATATTGACAGGTTCCCAGGGACCTCCTGCAAATATTGACAGTTTCCCAGGGACCCCCTGCAAATATTGACAGGTTCCCAGGGACCCCCTGCAAATATTGACTGTTTCCCAGGGTCCACCTGCAAATATTGACAGGTTCCCAGGGACCTCCTGCAAATATTGACAGGTTCCCAGGGACCTCCTGCAAATATTGACAGGTTCCCAGGGACCCCCTGCAAATATTGACTGTTTCCCAGGGTCCACCTGCAAATATTGACAGGTTCCCAGGGACCTCCTGCAAATATTGACAGGTTCCCAGGGACCTCCTGCAAATATTGACAGGTTCCCAGGAACCCCCTGCAAATATTGACAGGTTCCCAGGGACCTCCTGCAAATATTGACAGGTTCCCAGGGACCCCCTGCAAATATTGACAGGTTCCCAGGGACCTCCTGCAAATATTGACACATTCCCAGGGACCCCCTGCAAATATTGACACATTCCCAGGGACCTCCTGCAAATATTGACAAGTTCCCAGGGACCTCCTGCAAATATTGACACATTGTAAGGGACCTCCTGCAAATATTGACATGTTCCCAGGGACCTCCTGCAAATATTGACAAGTTCCCAGGGACCTCCTGCAAATATTGACACATTCCCAGGGACCCCCTGCAAATATTGACACATTCTCAGGGACCTCCTGCAAATATTGACACATTCTAAGGGACCCCCTGCAAATATTGACAGGTTCCCAGGGACCCCCTGCAAATATTGTCAGGTTCCCAGGGACCTCCTGCAAATATTGACACATTCTAAGGGACCTCCTGCAAATATTGACACATTCCCAGGGACCCCCCTGCAAATATTGACACATTCCCAGGGACCTCCTGCAAATATTGACAGGTTCCCAGGGACCTCCTGCAAATATTGACAGGTTCCCAGGGACCCCCTGCAAATATTGACACATTCCCAGGGACCTCCTGCAAATATTGACACATTCCCAGGGACCTCCTGCAAATATTGACACATTCCCAGGGACCTCCTGCAAATATTGACACATTCCCAGGGACCCCCTGCAAATATTGACACATTCCCAGGGACCTCCTGCAAATATTGACAGGTTCCCAGGGACCTCCTGCAAATATTGACACATTCCCAGGGACCGCCTGCAAATATTGACAGGTTCCCAGGGACCCCCTGCAAATATTGACACATTCTCAGGGACCTCCTGCAAATATTGACAGGTTCCCAGGGACCTCCTGCAAATATTGACAGGTTCCCAGGGACCTCCTGCAAATATTGACAGGTTCCCAGGGACCTCCTGCAAATATTGACACATTCCCAGGGACCGCCTGCAAATATTGACAGGTTCCCAGGGACCTCCTGCAAATATTGACAGGTTCCCAGGGACCTCCTGCAAATATTGACACATTCCCAGGGACCGCCTGCAAATATTGACACATTCTAAGGGACCCCCTGCAAATATTGACACATTCTAAGGGACCCCCTGCAAATATTGACACACTCCCAGGGACTCCCTGCAAATATTGAACATATCAATAAGCACTTACCTCCAACTTCCGGCCTGTTGCTATTTTCGAGCAAAACTTAATTTATGCAGCCAGTGCTCCTGCCAGAAAGAAGGTGTGAGCCTAAGTACATAAAATTACATAGAATGGACAGCGCAGAAACAAGCCATTCGGCCCAACAGGTCCATACCGGTGTGTATGCTCCACACGAGCCTCCTCCCTCCCTACTTCATCTAACCCTATCAGCATATCCTTTATCTAGCTTCCCCTGAAATGTCACTTCAACTACTTCTTGTGGTTGTGAGTTCCACAATCAAACCACTCTCTGGGTAAAGAAGTTTCTCCTGTATTGCCTATTAGATTTATTAGTGACTATCTTATATTTATGGCCCCTAGTTCTGGTCTCCCCCGCAAGTGGAAACATCTTCCCTACATCTACCCTGTCAAACTCTTTCACAATCTTAAAGACCTCTAACAGGTCACCCTTCAGGGTTCTTTTTTCTAGAGCCCGCTCAATCTTTCCTGATAAGTATAACCTCTCAGTTCTGGTATCATCCTAGTAAATATTTTTTGCACCTTCTCCAGTGCCTCTATATCCTTTTCATAATATGGAGATGTGGTTCACAGTACTCCAAGTGTGGTCTAACCAAGGTTCTATACAAGCTTAACATAACTTCTCTGCTTTTCAATTCTATCCCTCTAAAAATGAACCCTAGTGCTTGGTTTGCCTTTTTATGGCCTTATTAACCTGCATCGCTGCTTTTAGTGATTTGTGTATCTGTACCCCCAGGTCCCTCTGCTCCTCTACCCCATTTAGACTCTTACATTCCAAGGAGTATGTGGCTTCCTTATTCTTCTCACCAAAATGTACCACCTCACACTCATCTATATTGAAATTCATTTGCCAATCACACCCCCATTGTGCAAATTTATGAATGTCTTCCTATATTTTGTAGCAGTCCTCCTCAGTATTAACTATATCCCCCAGTTTGGCATCGTCCGCAAATTTTGAAATTGTACTTCCAAATCCAAATCGTTTATATAAATGGTGAACAACAGTGGTCCCGGCGCTGATCCTCGTAGAACACCACTTCCCACCTTTTGCCAGTCTGAGTAACTATCTTTAATACCCATCTCTGTTTTCTGTTTTGTAGCCAGCTTGCCATCCATTCTGCTACTTGTCCCCTGTCTCCACATGCTCTGACCTTAGTCATGGGTCTACTATGTGGTACCTTTTCAAAGGCCTTTTGAAATTCCAAATACATTACATCTATACATCATTAGAACATGTAAATCGGGATCCAATGGCGTTGTTACGACCCCTATGCCATTTTGGTAGTGTTCAGTGCAATGCCCGCTGCGAGTCTGACCTGCCCACTATCCCCGGTCAGGTCCATTGTTGCTTAAAGTGATCACTGGAAGCAGTCCTGGCATCATTTACAATTAAGGTATTTGGCAGTTTTGTGTCTTCAGCTGTACTATAATTATCCACCCTGGTCGTAATCCTCTGCCCTCTTCTTAAAGCTGTCCGATACCCCCACACCTGATTAGCCCAGCCCTCCCATTTAACCCATTGCTGCAGGCCCATGCTATGTGGCTGCCCCATTAGATTTTCTGCTCTCCCAAAACGGTAAGCTGCCTAATGAGCAGGGAGTTTGCCAATAGGATTCAAATGAAACCCGACCATCAAAATGGTTCGGTCTTGTCACTGACGACATTGGGCGAGCATTCTGATTACTGTGGCCATTGCCTGCCCATTGAACACCGAAGATGAAAATCGACCCCGTACATTTTGTCCTTATTTTTACATGGTATTTTGATTTTGTTTTATAATTTGTCATTATTCAGCAAAACTGATGGCAATTTGGGAAACAGAGAAGTAGAGTTTGTTGGAGCAGAGGAGACTTTCCAAAGTAAAGGCTGAAGAGCTGGGAGATGCAAAACTGAGACACCACTGGCAATAGGGTGTAGCATGACAAGACATTGGCATTTTCCATTTTAAATGTGGACATTTAATAAAAATTTATAATGGGAAGAGTTGACAATAGGAACTGAAGTTTTCTAGCCAGGAAGTGCATGCAGACACAATGGGCTGGAAATTGCACCGAACAGTGAATGGACGTCACTCGCCGCTCGTAATTAACCAACTCTCCTACAAATGGCACCAACTTGCTTTAACTGAGAGCTTCAAGAACAGCAGCGGTCATTCCCGGGATTCTCTCAACTGTGAGAGGAGGAAAGGATCTCTCTGTCCCCTCCACCAACCAGTTTGAAGCAAGCCACGCTGTGAGAACCAGGAAATGGCATTCATTCACAAACCGTGCAGATTAAGAACCAGGAAGTGTCAGATAAGATTAGTAAAGGCACTATAAAATCAGATAGAGAAAGTGCAATAAAGAGAGGGTAAGATTAAAAGACTGAAATAAAAGAGACAAAGGAAAAGTAAAAAAAAAAAAATTTTTTAATTTTAATTTTTTTTTAAATGTCCACAAACTATTAAAATCGGGAGTAATGAGACTTCACATTTTTAAAAGCTAATTTTCATTTTCTGTCATTAAAATTAAACGTTAGTATAAGTGGCCCACCTCCATTATTTTGATACCTCAGTGTTAAAAAATGAACTTAACACCAGCTGCTATTATATTGCAGTGAAAGTACAGTGCTGAGGTGGAAAGACTATTTTTTTCTAATGGGTGTCCCAACCAGTGTTAAACTGTGCAGAAATATCAGTTCATTAATGTTATATAACACATCTTAAGCCTGTGCAGTGAGAATGACCACATTGTACTGATGAAACAAGTGTGATATACCTTGGGCATCAGATAATATATGTATTCAAGTGATATGCTGCAGCCAAAATTGCTGAAAAGTATAGGATAGTTGCAAAGGAAATGGGAGGTAATTATTGTAGGTATAGGTCAGTCCGGTCAGCTTCTCCCCTCACCATCATTTTAATCAGCGGCATGTTTTAAAGGGATCCTACAATTCACTGCAAGATCCCTGAGTTAGAAAAGGGAAAATTTGGCCCTTTCTGATCTCTAGACAGTAATTGTGTAGAGACCTAGATGAGGACAGGATTGTTTTGTGCAGTCCAGTAGATTTCCGGTACTCACTGAATAATTAATGGCTACGTGGGTGAGGTACCAGACGGGAAACACAGCCTTGGTGAGGTGAGGAGGAGAGAACAGAAAATTGAAGAGGGGAGGAAAAAAACACAAAACAGAAATTCCGTCTTTTTGTGGGGGGAGATGGTATGGGTCACATTGTGATTAGGCTCGATAACTGACCCCATCCCGCTCCTGGATACTTGTTAAGGCTGAACCAAGCTGTATGCAGCCATATTGTCCTGTTGGACCAGAATTAACTTTCAACCTCTATAACCTATCAATCACCAAGACTACTTACTTCAAATCTTCACAACATCACTCATCTCCACCCCTACCTCATCCCACTGCCACAGAAACTTTAATCCATGGTTCCAGAATTTCTCCAATGCCCTCCTTGCCAACAAAAACAGCAACAGTAACTTATATTTATATATCTTTAACGTAGTAAAACATCCCAAGATGCTTCACAGGAGTGTTATCAAACTAAATTTGACACCGAGCCACATATGGATATATTAGGACAGGTGACCAAAAGCTTGGTCAAAGAGGTAGGTTTAAAGGAGCATCGTAAAGGGGGAGAGAGAGGTAGAAAGGATTAGGGAGGGAATTCCAGAGCTTAGAGCCTAAGCAGCTGAAGGCATGGCTGCCATTGGTGGAGCAATTAAATTCAGGGATGTGCACGAAGCCAAAATTGGAGGACCGCAGAAATCTCAGAGGGTTGTAGGGCTGGAGGAAGTTACAGAGATAGGGAGGGTTGAGGCAATGGAGGGATTTGAAAACAAGGACTCCTGAGACTCCAACTGGGCTAAAACACTCTGCCGCCCTCCCACTCTAAGGCCTGCTCGCCCATTATTCTCATTCCCACTGACCTACACTGGCTCACCATCTCCTAACACATTGAACTTAAAATCCCCATTCTCATCAATGAATATCTCCACAGCCTCATCCTGCTCAACCAATGCACCCCATCCACCACCCTAAACATTTACTCCCTTCACCACCGGCGCACAGTGGCTGCAGTGTGTACCATCCACAGGATGCACTGCAGCAACTTGCCAAGGCTTCTTCGACAGCACCTCCCAAACCCGCTACCTCTACCACCTAGAAGGACAAGAGCAGCAGGTACATGGGAACAGCACCACCTGCACGTTCCCCTCCAAATCACATACCATCCCGACTTGGAAATATATCGCCGTTCCTTCATCGTCGCTGGGTCAAAATCCTGGAACTCCCTTCCTAACAGCACTGTGGGAGAACCTTCACCACACGGACTGCAGCGGTTCAAGAAGGCAGCTCACCACCAATAAATGCCGGCCTCGCCAGCGACTCCCAAATCCCATGAACAAATTAAAAAAAAACACTTCCAGCCTTACATCCAGTCCCTGTGCTTCTCTCACCCTGGTCTTTCCATTCATCTCACCTCTTCCTGATCCACAGGGCCTTCGGCCATCTCAGTTCCCCTCTGGAAATGTCCCGGAATCTCTCACCCTTTTCTCTTCACCTTCATAAGCCTTCTAAACACTCACCTCTTTAACTGAGCTTTCAGTCGCCTTTCCTAACTCCCACTAAAGCTCGGCATCTGTGAAGTACCTTGGAACAATTTGTCTGCTCATGCTTCACAGAGGAACGGGCCGTTTAAATGCACGTTCTTGTTGTAGGGTGATATTCCAGAGTACATTATCCTATCGTGAAATGTCATTGGGCCCAGAATTTCCTTGGAGCTGTCACTGTAACTTGGTGGGAAGTGCAGTGGAAATCCCATTTACGTACATATCAGTATTGTAATGGCAAAATGGAGGGGATAAGATGGAGCGTATTTGCTCAAATTTGCTAGTTAAAGATAGGTTACTATTGTACTATTGTTAAGTGGAGTGTTTTAGCAATATTGTTACATTTTGCTGCATTTGGCTCCATGTTGGCTTTGCTGGGAGCTCTGCTATTTTTGCATTTTTGGTGTTTTGTTGCTGCCAGTGCTTTCCTTCATTATTCTTGGCTGCTGCCATTTAAATCACACTGTACAAATTGTTGAGTATGGACATTCCTTTCAGTGTTCCAAATAAGCTGGATGCTTTGGATGAGGAGCAGTAGTTCATAACGAGCCAACAAATGCAGGTTGCATTTACCTATATTTGAACAGGTCAGAGGAGAGCTGTCTTTACTCCCAATGTTTCACAAGATAGGCTGTCACACAGTTATGCCATCTGCTGCAGGATGACCTAGAGACAACATCTGGGAGAGAGAGAGCTCTTCCCAATGAAGTGAAGGTTAACACGGCAAGAAACTTTCATGGTACTGGATCCTTATGTTATGCTTTAACTTAAAGTAGCACTCCAAGGATGATCCAAGCAGCAACCTAGGCAAGGCAGTCCAGAGAACATCAGAAACTTCAACAGCAAAGCTCAAGCATTTTACCAACATGTGAATTCCAAAATGAGATTGCAGCCTTGAAGTAATTTGCATACAACTATTCTATTTTAAGTAATTTTCAGTGAAGCTTATTGAGAGTAGTTCCATTATGTTTTGAGTCAGGTAGATCTCACTGAGCTGAATTAATGATTGTGAGGCAGTCATTTGTTTAAAATCGAGTAATAATTGACTAGTGTAATATCACTTATGGAAAATAAAAGCTTTCAGTTCACTGAGATGGTGAATTTAAACCCCAAGAACGGATGGGTTGGGGGCGGATGGGAGTTGAAATTTGTTGTTTTTTGGGTTGTGACCGCATCCCGGCTTTATTTCCGGGTTTAATGTCGGCACGGAAAAGTACAGGCTTCCCACTGGGAATGCAAAGTCTGAAAGGTTTGCGGTTGCGACCCAAAAAACAACAATTTTCAACTCCCATCCACCCCCAACCCACCCGTTCTTGGAGTTTAAAATCACTCCCTGATTGTGGCTTCAATTGATCACTGCATAAACTTATTGGATCTGCATTGGAACTTCCAGTTTGTTTGTATGTAAATTAACTTCTGTAACTTTAAAACAAGTTCAGTTGTAATACCATTGGGATTGCAGCAGGTGGCACTGGCTTTGTGGAAGTTGTGTGAAAGTGCAGCGTGTCATGCACATCATAAATAACAATGTTTCCACTTGCTCCGATCCGAGCTCACACCAGGTACCCACCCACCTGAGATGTGCAGCGTTGACGCCACTGCAGAATTCAGATTGTTCAGGAGGAAGATAACTGAGCACAGATAACTGTAGAGACATTGGTGTAAATTTTCAACTTGCTGCCAGGGGGTAAAACTTTGCAGACCTGCCGCCCGTTGCAGAAACCGCCCGTTTTTCATTTCCGTGGATTTCAATTGAAATGAAAATCGGGCGACTTGGAATAAAAGGGGCATTGAGCGGCTATCCAAATGCTCTGTTTTTACCATAACTTGTAAAGAGCTTTCCCGATGGCTCAGGGAATTAAGGCTGAGTGTGATAGTGAGCCATGCAGCCCAAGAAACGCCTAGGTTTGTTTACTGGCCTGAGCTGAATTGAATTGATTTCAACTATGTGGCAGCGGTGGCACTAAAATTGGCCGTTTGGCTATGTTAGGGAAAAAATCAGCCAGAGTTCCCACTATCCAGTGACTCCTGTTGGCAGGTGCGTGCGTGTAGATAAAATTGGGGGATAAAATTAGGGGGGAACTTTTCAATTTAACTTTAGTGGATATTATTATGAATATAGATTGATTTAACAGTGTCCTAATACAAAGCTTTTTTCAACTCTTTCATATATGCCAATCGAGAAAATCAGCAAAAGCAAACCAACAGCTTCAACATAACTGACAACTCGAGAATGGCTGTTATTATAAGCCTGTGACATGTGAAAACAAGTAGTTACATGGTATAAGTCATTCAGGCTGTAGGTAAGCCAACATTCCTCCACTTTTAGTGAAGGGAACAAAAAAGAAGTATAGTTTTCTCCTGATGATTCATTATTTGTGCCAAAAAATAGAATTATCCAAAAATAACACAGCAAAGAAGGAACAAAGTGCTAAAAAAAAAACTTAACTTCAATTAAGTGATTTCCGATTAAGAAGATTAGATTGTAAATTAAAGCTTGAAGGGAAAATTCAAATGTTAAAGGCACAAAATTGATGGTGCGTTTCTTGGGGGGGGTCGGCTGAGAGCATGCTCCCCCAGAAAATGTTGCATTTTTATATTAAAAATGATGCATTCTTATTCATTTTAACTACTTTAATATTTTACAATTAACAGATTGTATTGTTTAAAAAAAAGTGTCATTTGGGTTTTCGGATTTAAATGGGGCAGAAATCGCTCCCAAAATAACGGAGGAGCTCAACAGCGCTCTCAGTTGTTAGTGGCGAATTGAAGGAGCAAGTTCTGGCGTTTACACATGCGCAGTGAAACGTGGAAATCCAAAACTTGCTCCTCCTGGTTCACCGGCGATATAACAGCTTCAAATTAAAGGGACATCGCCCGCTGTAATCAGAGAAATCATTGAAAAAGCGCCAACTTACTTATCTGCCCGGCTGGAAAGTAACTAATTATACCATCAAATAGGTACGCTTAAAAATACAGGTCTAAAGTAAGTTTTAACAAGTTTTTTTAAAGTAAGTCTTAATGACTGCCAAACAACTAAAAAATTAACTTTTAAAAATGTGGAATCTCATTACTCCTTATTTTAATAGTTTTTGGTCATTAAAAAAAAATTAAATTAAAAAAAATGTAAATTTTTTGTTTACTTTTCCCTTCTGTCTTTTATTAAATTCAATTATTTCTTTGGCTTTTAATTAAAAAAAATTAACATTTTTATTTACAATTACGTACAGAATACTAACTTTCAATGAACGAAGTCTGCTTGCCTGTTTGAGCAACGCAGGCTGAATCTGTGGACGTGACTTTTCTTCCTGACAGATTTTGTGACCGCTGCAACACTCGCTGCTCAGAGGTTGGGTTGATAGCGCACAATTTTTTTAAAGTTCAAACTCAAGCAATTTGATGCCACAGAGCCCGCAGTAAGTAATTTTGTTAATTTAATTCTCAGGAGCGGCAGTGACCATTGCCTTGTTACTCCGAGCGATTTCTGGCCTATTGTAAAAACAAGTGTCATTCGAATTGACAATCTTTCTCCCCCACCCCCCCCGCATTCATGCTAGAAGTTTTTCCCCTCTCCATTTAAGCCGCCAATCTTCCCTTTTTCCATCTCCATTTAATGGGAGCATTCTCCTTCCTCCTCACCCCTAAACTCAACTCTTGCTCTCTGTCCCTTCCCTATTTCCTTCATCTCTCCTCTCCACTTAATTATCATCAATTTCCCCCTTTATTTAGAATCTTACAACACCAGGTAAGATTCTTTACAATTGTCAACCCCAGTCCATCACCGGCATCTCCACATCACCCCTTTATTTACACCTAGTTACCATCCATTCTCCCATCCCTCAGAAGCTCCTACTTGAGTTCAGCAAAAAATGGAGTAGCCCAGGGCTCCTCTCTCATCAACGCCTCTCTTAATGGCAGTGGTTGCAGACTCTGTACACCATAGGTAGGAATTCCTGTTCGCACGAGAGTTCTCATCTACATTATACAGGATCACTGCTGTTTGGAGAGGCCCCAGTCCAAGTCTATTAACAGCTAGACTTAGACAAGAGCCTGAGAGCCAGCGAGGAGTGGGGGAGGGTGTGGAGGGTTGAAGTCATGGTAGTGGGAAAGATTGAATGGCAGTAATGGAGGAACAGGGGTCCAGTCTGCACTGATTTTTGTCCGAAAACGCCGACATGCTGATTGGGCCCCTAAAGCACTGACTGTCCATGTCAAACACTGATGCTTGGAATTTATGCTCTCTGCAAAAGTGCTTGCCTCCCATTTTGAAAGCCCCCTATTTGGAAAATTTGGGTTGCATGCTGCAAATTAAAAGATTATGATGATTTTATTGCTGGTCATAGAGATACTGAAAACTTTCAGATCTGTCCACATAGCATTTTAAAGAAAAAGTAAATATTTTGATTAAATTCAGTTTCACATTTGTGAGCTCTGACACAATGACTACATTGCACTCTGAAAAGTAGAACTGACTCTTTTACACAAAATCAATAAAAATATTTACTGCTCTGCAGTCGTGGATCCAAGAGGGTGAATATTCTCAATGTATCTGATGTACTGATCATGCAGGAACAGCGTAGGCAATGTTTTTTGCGAGGAAATTCAGGCGGAAGCCATTTAAATGGCTCCTCCCGACTTTCCTCGCATTTCTGTAGCTTTCTCGTGATCCGCCCGCCGAGTCTCCACTGGCCTCATTCGAATATATCAAAGCTCGGAGTTTCCTGGATTTGGACAGTTGCTCCATGCGGGGTAACTCACAAACGGCTCAATGAGGCGCTGCAGCTGTCAGGATCAACTGTTCAAGGCAGAAGTGAAGAGTTCCTGAAACAGAACAGGCCGCAGGTCTTTGAATTCAGATTTCTGCAGGGAATGACCTGCAAACATATTGTTGCCGTTCTGCCAACAGACACTTGCTTCTGACTGCTTCTCACAGGGTCAGGCAACCAGCAGATTTTCCGATCCTCCCCCCACCCCCTACCCACGGTCAGGGCTTCCCGAGAGCAGCCCATGGCGTTCCCTATGGGCATTTAATCTCATGCTTCTTCTAGGTGCCAGCTGAGCGCTGGGAACGCACAAGGTGACTAACTGCTCATGCGCTACAGAAGGCTCATGTGACTGGGTCCTCATCTCATGTCAGCTTGTCCCTTGGCCCATGTTCCAATGGTGTCGACGGCTGGGGGCCTGACACATGCTGCTTATCCTGAGAGACAGTGATACCGTGCAGCTGTCTTTTTAAAGACCGCACAGAAGTTTCCATGGCGAGGGTGAATTTCCTCCAGAACCAGGGTTTCTGTCGAAGTTATGGTGGTGGAACAGGAGCAGCTTCGAGGAAATTCACCTCCCATGTAGTTCAGCTGCTTACACCGATTTTTACACCACAGCCTGCACCGATGGCAATGCAAATGAGCAGAGCCAGGAAACTAGCATGTTTTTTGCCTCTGGAGGCTATCGGCAGACGCAATACTTTTTTCAAAGGTGCAACCTTCATCTTTGAACTGTATTTAATTCCTGTGCAGAGGATTTTCAGTCTAGTGGGGGAAACAAGCGGGAAGATGTATTCTGACATTTTTTAATTTGTATCTTCAAGAAGACATTTTATGGGTGAGTTCCCCCTTTTTTACTGTTTTCCTTTATTCTTAACCTGCCTGACCTAAAATCTCACACTTCCTGCCCCAATGCTGCAATCAAAACCCACTATAATTGCCATTTAGATGATACTGGGGACCATCCAGCTATAACTCTGCCCTCCTCCTTCCCTCTCTCATTGGGAGACGCTGTAGTCTCTGCTCTTCCCCCCCCTCAATGTGGCTTAGATCTGGAACTAAATGGAGCTAGAGCATACATCCATCCTGCTCTGTGGGGTTGAGCTTCAGCACTCTCATACTTCCTGTCCTAAATTTTTTAATTCAGCCTATACATCACTCCCTAGCTGAAAGCAGCCTGGGTAGAATCGTGCTCTGATTTTCCCTCCTTCTTTATATGCTGGTTTTGCCTCAACTTGTCACCTTCTCCTTACAGGCCAGGTGATTTCATTACTTAGGAATAGCAATTGTAAACTGTGTTTTACCATTCTGTAGCTCACGGTTTTGGTACAACGATGCACTTTGGCACCACATGTCCCTAACCTCACATTTAAAAATCATCTATCCAATAGGCAAACTTTTCATCTTTAATGTTGCAGTGCTTCAGCTATCACAGATTGTGCGGTGCAGTGATTATTGGGACAAATACCGTGGCTGTTCACTGCTCATAATTTACCCTTTTCTTGTAAGAAATCCAAACTCCATTTCTGTCTTTTGGATCCACATGCATTTTGTGTTAATATGGAGAACATTTTAACCACCTTATTGGTTGCAGTTGTCGATTAAATGCTGATGCACAGCCTTAGTTATTATACGTGGAGCTGGTTAATGTAATTGGGTGTTAACAGTCTCATTTTCTTTCTAACTGTTGACTTGCTATAATGTCACTATTTACAGAATAAGAGACAAAAAGTGACCTTAAAGACTGAAATGGATGCCAAACCAATGGATTTAAAACAGTGACGTGTAATAACTGTAAGCCAAGTAGGGAATCATACTAACTCTCCTCAGTGAACTAATGGACAAAGGCAGTACTGGTGTGGCTCTAACACATACAGGGAAAAAAGATCCTGCAGTTATATAGTACCTTTCACATCCTCAGGTTGTTCCAAAGTACTTCACAACCACAGAATTGCATTAGAAGTGCAGTTGCTGTTGTTTTATAGGAAAACGCAGCAGCCAATTTACACACGGCAAGGCCCCATAAACAGCAATGAGATAAATTACTAGATAATGTGGGTGGATTTCCACGAGGATTCTCCCTCTCGTCTGTCATAACTTCAGCGGAGAAGCCATGGAAACTCCAGTTTTTCAAAGGCATCCGCAGTTCTTCCGGTGAACTTACAACAGACTGGCGGGAGAATCCTCACAGGAATTCATCCCCAATCTGTTTTTCAAGGTGTTGATTGAGGGATAAATGTTGTCCAGGACAACAGAGGAACTCCCCTTTTCTTCAAATAGTTCCATAGATCTTTTACATCCATCTGAAAAGGCAGACGTCAGTTTAACATCCCATCCAAAAGACTGCACGTCCAGCAATGCACACTCCCTCAATACTGCAGTGAAGTGTCAGACAGATTATCTGCTAAAGTGTTGGAATGGACTTGAACCCACACCTTCTGACTTGGAGGCAAGAATTTTACCACTGAGCCAAGCTTCGGTTTGATTCCTGGTCTGTACTGAGTTAGCTCATCTCAGCTAGATCTAAATGCAACTGGATTAGGCTGGGGAAAAATCAACTGGGGTCCCTGCTCCTGAAAGCTATCCAGTAATCCCTGCTAAAATGTGAGCATATGCGACAGGATTGGGCTCAATTCTCAACTATGATGCTATCCATGGTTAAATGGACAGGCAGCATTCACTATCTAGATTCTAGACTCACACATGAAGAATGCCCAATTGAACAAGTTATTGAAGGGCTTCCATGCAAGTGGAATGAAATCCTAGAATATTGCAAATGCATGAGTATTAGAACTATTGATGACAGGTTATCATTATATAAAGGTTGACAAAGAAATTGCAGCATTTGTCTATTTGTAAAAGCATCTTGCATCTAGTGTCGATTGTACTTTGAATATCACACTGATTTCTGTGTTGCACTTGCATCTGATCGACTCAAATTTAATATTCAAAAAACAGCAACAAATCACAGCTACACAGGTAAGGAATATAGCAATCAAAAATGAGAACAAATCTACCAATCAAATTCTGCTAATGGCTTATGAAAACTACCAATCAGAACTTATGAAAACACCCAATCAAAATCAGTAGTAAGAAAATGGTTACCAATAAAACAATGCAAGGAGGAGAACAGACACCAAAGAAATCACCCAAATCAGTGTTTGAAAATCTTATTGGCTGCCATCTTGCTTTCTTACAAAGCTGATTAAAATGGCAAATGCTGGAAGTCTGAATTAGAAACAGAAATTTCTGGATATAAACAATAGGTCAGTGAGCACCTGCAAAAAGAAATGCTTACAGCGTGGTCTCCTTCAGAACTGAAGACTGAAAGATAAGACAGCTCCTTTGTAGGGTGGAAGGAAGAAAAAATGGAAAGTGGGGAGGAAAAGATACAACAGATACCCCAGTCACATGAGACAGGGTTACCAGGTTGAATGACCAGCCAACTGCTCAATATAGAGCTGTGAACCTATTAAATGATATAAAAGATCATCTCAGTGAGGTAACTGAAAGGCAGTCACTTCGCTGTTACTGAGCACCACTCCTTTAACAGCCATGTTCATCCTTCCTCAGCAGCCCCCTTTACAATGACAGAACCTGTCACCACCAGTAACGCTACAGGGGATGTGTTAGTTTAAAATATGAATGTAATGTTATCATAACTGTGTAAAGCATTGTGAAGAAATATTTGATCATGTCCAGCCCTAGTTTTAAAACAATATTCAAACCAGTCTGCATATATTTTATCATTCTAACATCAGGGGCCCGATATTACCAGGGCGGCGGGTTCGCGGTGGGGGGGTCGATTGGGCGCGTGGGTAACGCGCCCGGTGAAATCAGTCTGCCCCGCGCGCAATCGCCGGCTGATTGGATCCACTTACCTCTTGTTCCGAGTTCCCCGCTGCTGAGCTGCACGGCGGGCCGACTGCGCACGCACAGTAAGGTCTGTCAGCTGGAGGAGCTCTATTTAAAGGGGCAGTCCTCCACTGACTGATGCTGCAAGAAATAGGAAAAATTACAGCATGGAGCAGCCCAGGGGGAAGGCTGCTCCCAGGTTTAATGATGCCTCACTCCAGGTATTATTGGATGGGGTGAGGAGGAGGGGGAGGACAGAGATCTTCCCCCCCGGCGGGCGGGAGGAAGTGGCCTGCCTCTGCCACCAAGAAGGCCTGGCTCGAGGTGGCAGAGGAGGTCACCTGCACCACCAACATATCGCCCACCTGCATACAGTGCAGGAGGCGCTGCAATGACCTAAGGAGGTCAGCCAAAGTGAGTACACTTACTCATTCCCCTACACTCCGTCTGCCACATCACCGCCCCCACCCCACATCTCCTTCTGCACTGCCAACACTACTCTGTCATATCACTCCTCACACCCACTCAAACCTCATCCTCATCTGACCTGCACTTACTCACCTCGCCAGTACTCATCCCGCCACTACCACTCAACCCAATCCTCATACAATCTCATGGCTCTATCTCATACTCACCCTCTCGTGCATCTCTTTCACAGTCAGCCTCACTCAACCTGCCACTACCTGTGCTGCAGCCACTGGGCATGCATCACATATGTGCAGTAGGCAGCGTAAGGCAAACGTGTCGTGAGCATAAAGGGGATGCACAAGGGTGTTTGAGGGTTTGTCATGGTTTTTACTTATATTTAATTTCTGATCAACTCACCTTACATATTATATTGGCACCACTACTGCCACGTCTATGCGAATCTTGTCTGGTTTGTGCAATAATGCCCTTTCCTGAGGATCACAATGAAGACCCACAACTGATGCCACCCATTGTGTCACTGCAGAGTGGGTGTAGGTGTATTTGCAGGGCTCTTTTGTGCAGACGACTGAGAGACATCGGCGATGTCCCCGGTGGCACCCTGGAAGGATGCGGAGGAGAATTTGTTGAGGGCAGTGGTGACTTTGACAGCGACAGGTAAGAAGATGGTGCTCGGGCCAGCCGGGAGCAGCTCGGCATGAAGGAGGCTGCAGATGTCCATGACTACATGTCGAGTGACTCTGAGACTCCGTGTGCACTGCTGCTCAGAGAGGTCCAGGAAGCTGAGCCTCGGTCTGTGGACCCTGTGGCGAGGGTAGTGCCCTCTGTGACGCATCTCTCTCTGCGGTAGCCCTCCCTCCTGCTGTACAGGTGGATGTGTCACAACACTCTGTTGTGGAGCTCCACGTGTCAGAGGTGGACGGCGAGGCTGGTGATGCTGTTCGCCCTCCGAGGAGGTCATGACTGCAGCTACGGCGGCCCCCATCCGGAAGAAGGACATTTGAGGGGGTCCGCAAGGTAGGTACATGTGTCTGGACACCGGGGTAAGTGTGCAAGTTGGTGAATTTTGTTGTTCGGAGGAGGGTGGTGGAGGCCAAACTTTGTCCAAAGTGACAGAGTGGCCTCCTGCAATGAGTGAGGGTCTCCCCCCCCCCCCCCCCCCCCCCCCACCTCCCCACCTGTCAAATGGACCTTTGCAGCTGCCACAGGCTGATAGCTGCAACATGTCCATTTGAACTGGGAGTGTTTCCCCCAGTACGGGAAACAGTCTCAGTCAGTTGCAAAATCCCATCCCTGCTAAAATAACAGGTCAATCAGGTCTGTAAACGACCTGAAGTACCTGTTCAATTACTTTAAGTGTCATCCCGCTGGCTTTAATTGCCGGCGGGAGTCCCACTTGCGGGGGCCGCGCGCACATGTCAGTGCGTCACTGGGGAACCCGGAAATGGAGTGGGTTGGAGCCGGGCTCCTGACCCGCCCCGGGAATCCCCGATTTTCGTAGCCTCCCCCCCCGCCACGAACGCACCCGATCGCGGGTGCTAAAATCGATCCCCAGGAGACTGGATTATGATAGGTCTTTAGTAGGCACAATAAATATCCCTGCACTGTTCTATATAAAAACCATAAATAAGTGAATTAGGATCAAATGGAATTTTGAAGAATGCTTCTGTCATGGTTATCAACAGAAATTACAACAAGTTAATAATAATAAAAACTGGTACGGCAAAAACATCAGTAAAGGGACTTTTAGTTCATATTAAATGGGTAAAATTAAAATAACATGGTTTCATTGGCTGCAGCAGTTAATATGGTATCAGGTCTGAAGTTGCCATAGTGGTTGTACAAAGCACACGGTATTTGAATGCTGTTGATTTCCAACCACAGCATTGCACTTCAGTTGTACTTTTTTCCCCCAAAAGCACTGCTCAATTGCTTCAATTATTTAGAGCTTACCGTTCAATAGTGTTTAGACTATTGTTGCCATTTAAGGGGAATTTTAACTGTGAGCAGGAAGCTGGGTAGGCCGCCCGTCCGGGAATCTCCATAGGAGGCACTCAACTTCACTAATCCTGTGCTGAAAGATTCAGTGAACATGAGGTAAATCAGGCAATAGTGATTAGGTGATGAAAAGCTAGGAACCAAAAGGTGGTTGTGGGGAGGGAGAAAGGGAAGATTAGATAAAATTCAACAGAGTGATGTTGGAGCCACGTTCATGCCAATGTCCGCATTTGATGCAGACCGGGAACCTTCCAGGTGGTTTTTCTGTGTGCCCACATTTGTGGCCCAAAATCAGCGTGGACCGGGCCCCTCCCCTGAGCACTGCTTCTGATCAAGCTCCCTACACAGGCTCCTGCTGTCATTGATAATGCTGAATACTGCGGCAGGAATCCTTACCAGATCAGGAGTCACAGTGTAGCCAGCAGTGTGAGCAGGGAGGAACTCCAGACCAGCCTTCGGAGGAAGGAGAAGTGATTATCGGGATTGGAAAAAGAGAGGGGAAGAGAGAGCAGCACATTTTGGGGGCCGAGCAGAAATTGGCAGGGCCAGTATTTTTTTAGGGGAGTGTTGAAGAAAGAGAGAGAGATAGAAGACAGCATTATTTGGGGGGGAGAGAGAGCAATCGGCATCACTTTGAGGGAGATGAAAGAAAAATCAACAACACTTGGTGAGGAGGAGGGATGTGTTGCAGGGGCTTTGGGGAGGAGGGAAACTGGAATCAGCACTTGACAAAGCTGGGTCAGGTTGATTTATGGAAAACCCAAAGGTCTTTGCCCTTCCTTCTTTTAAGATTAAAAAGCTATCAGTTGTGCAGTGTAACTAGAAGGCACCACTTTTAATGTTTTAATTTTCCAGGGGAGCAAACCTGGACATTCCCCCCCACCTGAGAAATGCAGCAAGAAGGACTGTTAGAATTCTAAAATTGCTGCCTACAGCCCTGACTGAAATGATCCTACGGTCAATAAGACTGGGTTGGAATGCCCTGGTATTAAGCAGTATTTTTTTTTAAATGGATCATCTGCTGCAACTGGAAGAAATAAATTTTATAATATGAAGAATTAATTTCAACAGTGGCAACTAGAAAAAAGTGCAATGCCTTTGTTCACCACGCCTAAGTCAGAAGGTTGTGGGTTCAAGTCCCACTCCAGACACTTCAGTACAGTACAGAAGGAGTGCTGCACTGTCGGAGGTGCAGTCTTTTGGATGAGATGTTAAACCGAGGTCCTGTCTGCCCTCTCAGGCAGACGTAAAAGATCCCACGGCACTATTTTGAAGAAGAGCAGGGAGTTCTCCCCGGTGTCCTGGCCAATATTTATCCCTTAACCAACACCACTAAAACTGATTATCTGGTCATTATCACATTGCTGTTTGTGGGACCTTGCTGTACGCAAATTGGCTGCCGCTTTTCCTACATTACAACAGTGATTACACTTCAAAAGTTCTTCATTGGCTGTAAAGTGCTTTGGGATGTCCTGAGATCATAAAAGGCGCTATATAAATGCAAGTCTTTCTTCATTGTAGATTACAAAGTACTGGAAA
The DNA here is from genome assembly GCF_035084215.1 of Heptranchias perlo. NCBI lineage: Eukaryota > Metazoa > Chordata > Chondrichthyes > Hexanchiformes > Hexanchidae > Heptranchias > Heptranchias perlo. The sequence continues at coordinate 31,737,657 of NC_090336.1, read as the reverse complement.
ATGCAGCAAATAAAGTGTCAACAGCAAAATTTTCTGAGGGGGGCACGATGCTAGGTCCCCTCTAGAAAATAAATCTTGTCCCTTCCACTCTCTGGCTTTCATATACTTAAAATAAAGGAATTTGGGGTATGTTCTTGCATTACAAGCGCATGTCCCAATGCACTTTCAGTGTAATTACTTGCTTTTATATGTCATAAGCTTTTAATCAGGGCAGTTTTTGAGCTTTCAGTTTTTCTGAAGATGTTGGTCACCTTTTGCTAGTTTTCTGTAGCTGTTGTATTAAGACTTCCCAAGTTGCTTTATTTAGTTCCGTTCGATGAAATGGTATTTTTGAAACTGTTTGAAGAATATAGTGTAGTTTTCTGTCTTTTGGGTGAGATTCCTTGCCCAAAGTCTGTTTTGTTTCCCCTCTAAAGAATTAGGTTCAAAGTAAGATGGTTTTAAGTGATGTTGCAATATGTCTGTAGCTTTGACAATTATTAAGAAAAAGCCATTAGTTGCTGCATTTGTTTGTGCTGTTTATAATCCTTTGATTCTTTTGAAAAACACCAGCTATCTTTCATGCAAATGATTACTTGGAAACACTAATGTCATGGGAAGTAAAAAAAAATGAAGTGTCTGTTTTTTACCAGAGCTTCAACTTTCATATTTTAGAGGATTAAAGGGATGTTCAAAGTGCACTTGTGCATTGGCAGGGATTTGAGGCTTTTGGAGAGGTTATACAGGAATGTTTCAATTTCTTAATAATTTTAGCTCACCATTTTAAGTCCTTGCACTGCCTCTTTAGCACTCCCCATTGTGTTCCAATACCGGCATCAATGTTGAATTTTAGCAAGTCATATGGAGATGCATAAGAATAGCTTGGGGTGAAAATTGTTTTTTTTTTAGCCCCTTCTCTCTTTCCTACGGGAGATTGTTTGGTTTATGCTTGTCTTCCACCAATAATGTGATTGAGATTGGGAATTTGCTAGAAAAGGCAACATGTGAAAATAAACTTATGTGTGCGTACCTGGTGTGTAATGCTATGCATAGCCCTACAGCATTAATTGACATTCCCATTTAGTTCTGATGGGAAACTATGAAAAAAGGACATACAGGCTCCGAAAATCTGCAGAAACTCTGCCGGTCTCCTGCCGTAACTCCAGTGAGAGACTGGCTAAGACCTGGTTGTGCCAGACCTTCGCAGTTTCCAGGAGTTTCCGAGATATTTCCTTCTAAAGGCCAGAACCTCCACTCATCTCTTACAAGGCAAATTTGGTCAGGGGCCAGAGCCGGGGATGGTGATTCCCCACGCTAAAAGCTCTCGCTTGCCTAGCTCAGCCAGGAGCTGGCATATCTCTGGATGCTAGTACATTGTAAAGTGGAATATTGGCCAGGAGACCAGGAGGACTTCTTGATAATCTTCAAATAGTGCCATGGGTCTTTAATGTCTACTTGAACAGAAAGACAGGGCTTCAGTTTATAGTCTCACCCAAAGAATGGCACCTCCAACACTACTGTACTGAATGTCCGTCTGAATTGTATTCAGCTCCTGCAGCATGACTTGAACCCACAACCTTCTGATTCAGAGGCAAGGCTGGTCAGACTCAGCTTTGTAACAGACATTTTTAGATTCCCCCTGTAGCAACTACACAATGGGAGCATTACCTGCAGCCAGCCGACCTCAGTCATGGGATCACTGCAGGGGGGAGTGCTGCACACATTTTCCACTTCCCAGGCTACTTCTGACAGGTTTTAAACCTTGAAACATGAGAACAAGGAGGACTGTGAGGCATTGGTAAATGTACATATCTACAGCATTATATGCAGCAATTCAAATAAACATTGTTCCCTTTTAAGCAGGTGTTCTGGTGTTCCTCTGTTTTAGCAAGCCTATGCAAGCCAATTACATGCTGCCATTTCAGAGTCCACATCGTTCACCTGAGGAAGGGGGTAGCCTCCGAAAGCTTGTGAATTTAAAATAAAATTGCTGGACTATAACTTGGTGTTGTAAAATTGTTTACAATTGTCAACCCCAGTCCATCACCGGCATCTCCACATCATTTCAGAGTTAGGCATAATTGCATCATTTGAAGTTACAAAAGGGGAAACAATGAAAAATGAACATTGCCTAGAAATTGGTTGAAACCAGACCCGTTTTATAGGCGTAAACCAGTCTCACCTATTTTACAGGCATAAACCAGTCTCACCTATTTTACAGGCGTAAACCAGTCTCACCTATTTTACAGGCGTAAACCAGTCTCACCTATTTTACAGGCGTAAACCAGTCTCACCTATTTTACAGGCGTAAACCAGTCTCACCGATTTTACAGGCGTAAACCTTTCTCACCTATTTTACAGGCGTAAACCAGTCTCACCTATTTTACAGGTGTAAACCTTTCTCACCTATTTTACAGGCGTAAACCAGTCTCACCTATTTTACAGGTGTAAACCAGTCTCACCTATTTTACAGGCGTAAACCAGTCTCACCTATTTTACAGGCGTAAACCAGTCTCACCTATTTTACAGGCGTAAACCAGTCTCACCCGATTTACAGGCGTAAACCAGTCTCACCTATTTTACAGGCGTAAACCAGTCTCACCCGATTTACAGGCGTAAACCAGTCTCACCTATTTTACAGGCGTAAACCAGTCTCACCTATTTTACAGGTGTAAACCAGTCTCACCTATTTACAGGCGTAAACCAGTCTCACCTATTTTACAGGTGTAAACCAGTCTCACCTATTTTACAGGCGTAAACCAGTCTCACCTATTTTACAGGCGTAAACCAGTCTCACCTATTTTACAGGTGTAAACCAGTCTCACCTATTTTACAGGTGTAAACCAGTCTCACCTATTTTACAGGTGTAAACCAGTCTCACCTATTTTACAGGTGTAAACCAGTCTCACCTATTTTACAGGCGTAAACCAGTCTCACCTATTTTACAGGCGTAAACCAGTCTCACCTATTTTACAGGCGTAAACCAGTCTCACCTATTTTACAGGCGTAAACCAGTCTCACCTATTTTACAGGTGTAAACCAGTCTCACCTATTTTACAGGTGTAAACCAGTCTCACCTATTTTACAGGTGTAAACCAGCCTCGCCCGATTTACAGGCATAATTCAGCCTCGCCCAAACTGGTGGGAACCAATTTCCAGGCCCCTATTTTATTAAATCAGAACCATTTTCTGTGTCCTTGATCAGCAGAGGTAAAGAACAAACACTTTCCTTCAGTATCGTACCGGGAAATGTTTAAAGGCTTCTATAGTTGAGTCCTGAACTCCCAGCCACTGGGTTTCTTAGTGTTTTCTCTATGATGGCCTTAATAAGAGGATTATACACATTCCTCTCATGCTCCCAGGAGCAGCACCAAATTTATGAATCAGTTTCTTCAATTAGGCTACTTGTACCATTTGCCCAACCAAACGCCTAACACATCTGTAGCATCATCTCTCTGGGTTAAGCTTTACCCCTACCTCAATTCATCACAGTTCTCTAACAAGAGGAGAAATGAATGTTAGCTTTTCCAGCTGCTTAATGAGAACTTCTTTGAAGCTAGGAAATGCAAAAGGAATACTATAGTCACCATCTGGACCAGGCAACATTGTTTTATTTTGCACCAGCATGTTAAGCAGTAGTTGTTTAAGATCTGAAACCACTTTATGATTTAGTGAGTATTCCCAATGGGAGTGGATAAAGGTTGCCTTCAGATTCCTTGTATATCCGTCACCAGGAGTGGCCCAAAATACTCATCTCCTTTAGCCTACTCGGGGTTAGATGGAATTTGTTTGAAAATGTTTAACTGAATGAATTTAAATCTTAGATTTTCAGTAACACTTGCAGATGTGGCACCATCTTCCCGGGTTAAAGTCTACTCTAGATCAATTGGCCATTGTTGACTGGTTGAGCTGGAGAAATTATTCGTATAGTCTGTCACGATCATACATATATTTGGATATAAAGTGTTTCCTTCTCTGTATTCTTTTCAAGAAAGCATTCAAATTTTGATGGCAGGTCTTCAATAACCATTGCTTTAAGGTTTTGCAAACAAGGTTAACCACTCTCACTCCATAAATCTCTGATCTACTGTGACATCTCAGTTAAGATTTTTTTCTTTCTTTGTGTTTTTTATATGAAAGATTTAAGTTCATGGAGCCAATCATTACAATAAACAGATTAAAAATTGAAATAGGAAACGGTCAAATATTTAACTATCAACAGTTAAGGAAGAACCATTTTTTACTTTTGTTTTGCAAATGAGAAAAATCATACATTGGTTTTCACATTGATATAATAGTAGTATATATTCTCAATACGGCATTTACTGGAAAGCACATTGATAGCGTAGTTGTACATCTTTGTACAATAGTTTAATATCGGTGGTGGTCAGGTCTGGAGCAGGGACATCACGGGTGCACAAGAGTATTTTTTGGGAACTAGTCATTGCCTGCTCCTTTTAGCATTAAACTGTTCATCTCTCTGGAGTGAGGTGTTGTGAGCCCTGTGAGAGGGGAAAGGGGCAGGGGGAGTGGTGGGGAGTGGGCAGACTGCTTGATACTTTCTCAGTTCTAGGTGAAGGCTGTGCAGCACTGACATTTGTCCCATAGGTAACTTATCCGCATGTTTATCGACTTATTATCACAGAGAGATGATTATAAAAGTCTTCTTTATAGCATATATTTTCCCAAAGACAATCTTAAAAAGAGTCTATGTTATTTAAAACAATGTGGTCTAAAATTGTACTTTTGTTGATTTAGTGGATCTAATATTATTAGCTTTCAGAATTGTGATTTTAGAATATAGATCTCTCTGCTGATCTGTAGCCATTGTTGACTAAGAATGGTGAAAGAGATAAGTTCTGAGGGGCCTTTGAAGGTGGCGAGAGAGGTAGCAAGGTGAAGAGGTTTAGGAAGAGAATTTCAGTGTGCAGGGAGGTGGCGGCTGATGGTGGATTGCAGGGTTGCACAATAGAGTAGAGGGTGTGAGCTGGCACATCGGGCTAGAAACATTTGTACAGGTAGGATGGAGTGTGATCATCAGGGGATTTGAGGACAAAGATGAGAATTTTGAGGTTGTTACTAGCGGAGTCGATACGAACAGAGATTTGATGAGTGAGATTTTGTGCTGGATAAGGTATGGGTGGCAAAGTTCTGGATACGTTAGAGTTGTGTAGGATGGAGCTGGTGAAGCTGACTAGAAGAGCATGAGGGAAATCGAGCTTTGAAATCATGAAGAGAAGTTTTCAGGGCAGGTGGGATGAGATAATGGTATAAGCAACCGTTGTCCCAGAGCTGGAACTACAGTCTTGGCAATAAACTAGATATGTGGTCCAAAATTCAGGATCAAACATGACACCAGTGTTGCTCATCTATTGGTTCAGACTGAGTGAGCCCCCAGGGGGATAAGATGGAATCAGCTTCTGAGGTGCAAAAGTTCTGTCAGGAGCCATAACAAAAATATGACATAATAAAACAGTGCCTAACACTTGCCTTTAATTTTTTCCCATTCCCAGAAAGACAAGTTTTTGACTGGAACATTTCTGATGAAGGTGACTCGTCTGTGATAGATGATGTTATAAGTTCTTAGTTAAACCATTTACTAAACTTGTTGAAGATTTTTTTTAAAAAACAATGGAAACATTTTTGTATTTTGAAATAAAAAGAAATCTTAGGATGAACTGTTTTATGTCAAACAGCACAGAAGCAATTATTACACAAAGCATGCAAAGTTTATGTAGTAAATAATTTATATTTTAAAATACAAATTGAATTTTCTATATTACATTTTGGTGGGGAGAAAAACAGACAAATAACAAGAAGGAAAAATGTGTAGGAAATGAGCAGTTTAAATATCTCATTATTAGACTTTGTGTCTTTACAACTATAAAGAATGACTGTATATAAATTAGTTTTTTAATGTCAGGAGCATGTCTATGGTGGTGATGATGATGGCTGTGAAAAGTGGGAAGCCTACCTGTCTAATGCAATAACATCACACTTACAATCAGCTGTTAAAGTCCCATTAAAAGCAACACAAATAGTGGATTGTTAACACAATTTTATGTTAGATTGATGAAATTCGCACTCACTTCCTCATAATAGGAGACATCATCATGACATAGCCAAATTAAATAATGGCACCAAGGACCAATCCTGATGAAAAGAAATGATTACCACAAAGTAAGTGAGAACGTTTATCAGCTGCTTTGATGCTGAGTTCAGAAATAGTGGCTGCCGTCAATCAATCAATCCGGCTCGGAACGTAGTGACTGATCACCTGCTCAGGGTGCTGTCCATTGGAGACTCGGCAATGGGGAAAACTTCTCTAATGCAGTATTCTGCCAATGATATCTTCAGCGAGAGCCAGGAATTGACTGTGGGAAGTAAGAGTGAGAAAAAAATCATTAACAAAGAAAAAGAAGAAAGATTTTGGGAGGGATGGCGGAAGAATAAAGAATAATAAAGTACTTAAGCAAATACTGTAAATCCACTGTGGAGGTAGGGGTAACCAGAGGTAAAACAGTGCTTATGGTATGCAGTCCACATCACGGTGTCAAAATGTGGGTTCCTTGCCTCAGTCCAGGTTGGCACAGAATGTGTCGTACCTGCCGATGCCAAGCTCGACTGATCTTGTTAGCTTCCAATTTAAATGTCTTCTAACCAATGACCCAGGCCTTTTCACCTCTAGTCTCAGTTTACATTTATTTTGTGTATTTCTGTTGTTGATTAGTTCCGAGGAATGGGACCATTTATTTTTTTTGACTTTACATCCAGTTATATCTTGGGATTAGTACAGATTTGGCACAGACAGATGCAACAAGCTGCTTTTCATAGATTAATTTATCTTAATTTCAACCAGTATTACAGCACTGTCAGTAAGATTGCTAAACAGTGCCAGTAAGTGCCAAATCTGATTACTGTTTTGTGTTGTGCAATATTGTGAGCCAAGAACTAGAATCAGACATATTTGTGGTCCTCAGAAGGTTGTCCATCCAAGGATAGCCATAATATTCTTTTTCTAAGCGTCACTGTAACTAAAGTTGTAAAGTTGAAGCCAGCGCTTTGTTTCCCCCACATTGTAGGAATTTTCATAAATTAAAAAGAAACGAAAAAATTACAACCATGCTATTGAGCAGAATATTAAATTACCACAGTGTATGTAAGGCTGGAGGTATATTTTACAATTGCATAAGTTTGCATATAATTGAACAATTTGTTGGCATTTAAGAGCCCAAATCCATTTGCTTGATTAATTAGATTTTTTTTAATTGTAGGAAAAGTGTCTAAACATGAGTAAGAGTATCCATTCATTTCCCAGGGTCCTTTGAACCAAATCACTTGGTGGAAAGGAGACGGCATGTTTAGCATTTCCTGCAGGGTGGAGATTGCCCATGAGATCTGCATTGCATTCAGACTCCTCTGGGTTGTTGAATATATTCTCCAAAAAATGTAATTATCTCATCTTAATGTTGTACAAATCCACAGCGCTTGGTTATATTTGTCAAATTAGTGTGGTTAGAGGCCACTTGTTAAATCATTGTGGTTGGAGGCCACTTTCATACTATCAACAGCAGTCTCGTTGGTTTGAATTTACTTGCTTTGTATCAAATCTACTTTTCCCAGAGAGGTTTCCCTCTGCCATCTGGTTACAGCTCCTAATCCTGGTTTACAGAAGGTTTACCTGAATCACTCTGAAAACATCTGTAGAATTGTTGATATTTAACAGTAAGCCTCATATAACTTTTACAATCAAAGACAATTCTAAAACTACAATTACTTCTTACCATTCAACGTGATACACTGTTCGTTGCTTTATACCAGGTGGTAGGTTTCCTTTAATGGGACTGCAAATCATTTTATTGCAGCCTCAAAAAATGCCACATTTCCTTTGGTCACTAGTGTAGGTTTTAATTTTAACGATCTCAGTGCAGAGACTTTTGATTTATATGGTTTTTGTAAGGTCTGTTTTCTTTGATTGGCAGTACCCCTGTGATTCAAGTTCACCCTTATAGTTAATAAAGTTGGGTGAATTATACATTGCCAGGCCAGAGCCCAAAAAAAATGGGATCTGAAGTCAGGTTTCCTCTTTCAAAGTTGGTGCCTCCTGTTTTATGGAACTGCTTTATTAATATAGTGCAACTGTGAACCAGAGTAAAATAAATAGTGACGCATATTCCCACTGTTACTCCCCTCCCACTGGGCAGTTTTGTTCTTTGTCTACCAGTTCTGCTATTAGCGGGGTAAATTTAAAATCTAAACAAAAAATATGTTTTTTAAAAAAAGCAGGAGAAACGGAGCCAGTAATTAAATGGGAAAATACTGGGGTGGATGGGTGAGAACTGCTAGGATCCCACAAGTGAGTTTATGCTAGAACAAGGCCATCTGCATCTGAATGGGTCTGGGGAATGAGATCCCACTCCTGAGACAGAATTACTGACCCTGATGCTAATTCAGATGCAGACAGTTTGAGGTTTTAATGACAAAAAAGGAGTCTGGATTTAAGCGTAATTTATGGTAGTCAAGTGTCTCCAGGTCATCAAAAGATTATGCAACCTGTTTAAGTTTTAAAGCTGGCATCACTTGCTTTTTGCATTACTTAAAACAGGTTATTTTTTGTTTTGAAATTTACGACTGCAAATAAGTCATTGTTAGAAATTAAAAATGTCGCATCTTTTATTAATTATACAAACTGGTTAGGCAGTGTTCCAAAGACAAAATTGGGGAAGTGTCAGATTCTCCAGTGAGCTGCTCTCTGCAGTGCGAAACATTGGTGTAGAAATTACTCGGAGTGGCAAACCAACACTGCTCACCACTCCATAGATTTGTACTAACCCACGAACTTGCAACGGTCTTTTCTTCAGGCACTTCCTCGAATAGGAAGCGGAGAAGAGCCCAGCGTCGGTTCAGGCGAAGCTAACACTCTGGGAGAGGATCGATCTCTCCCCTCGACCGATCAGGGCGCAGCATTTTTCACTGTCTCTGCAGGCTTGGTACATTAAACCAGAAAGTGAAAGGTACAACATTAAAATCAATGTAAAAACAGTTATAGGCAGCGACAAAAGAAAGGGTAAGAAATAATAAAAGAGACAGAAGGGAAAAGTAAAAAAAACAATAATCCTTTAATTAACTTTTTTTAATGACCATAAACTATTAAAATAAGGAGTAATGAAACACCACATTTTTAAAAGTTAATTTTTAGTTGTTTGGCAGTCATTAAGACTTACCGCACGCTCTTAAAACCTGGTATTTTTTAAGTGTACCTGTTTTGTGGCGCTATTAGTTACTTTCCAGCTGGGCAGATAAGCAAGTTTGCACTTTTTTAATGATTTCCCTGATTGCAGCATGCGATATCCCTTTAATTCAAAGCGATTATATTGCGGCGAACCAGGAGCAGCAAGTTCTGGATTTCGGTGTTTCACTGCGCATGTACGAACACCGGAACTTGCTCCTCCATTTCACCACTAAAAACGGTGAGCGCTGTTGAGCTCACTGTTATTTCACGAGTAATTTCTGCCCCAATGTTACAGTATAAATGGTCTGCTGCTGGTTATATCGCTATAAACCAGGCTGCCCTTGTGTAATCTGCAGCAACAAAAGAATTCATAGAAACAGTCCATGTTTTTGATCTTGTTGCAATCACTGAAAACACCTTTGAAGATTTGATGTTTACCTTATGTGAATTGGGTGTTTGAGAAAACCAGACTAAGCCATAAAAGATAACTGCTTTGCTCTTCTGATTCAAACAGACTCTGAGGTGGGAAGGGAGGGGTCACAAATTCTGAAGGACAAGTGAAAGCAAAGCAAAATTTAAGTGAAGCAGTGGAACAGACAGAGATAGAAGTTCTTAAAAGATCGGTCTTTCTTTTTGATAAAAATAAAAATGTTGAATCAGTAGCTCTGATAAATAAGCCTTTGACCTCCAGCCAGAAGACTGTGTATTTGAGTGCCAGAACTTCAGATAAGAGTGCTTACATTTGGTAGTTAGTCCTTTAAAAGTTTCCAAACCTAGGCGTTTGAATTGTTTGGTAAATCTGAATATAATATTTCACTCATAATATCAATGCCAAATATGAAGCAAGAAGAATATCTGAAAACAAGGTACAAATGCATAAATACTGACAAAGGTGCTAAGAAACCTATGAAATTACGGCCCTGAAACGACAGTGTTATGCTATCAATGCAGGGCATCGATGTGGGTGCGTGCAGCTCATCATTTTAGGTGTTCATGAACATGCATGCTATAATTTGCAGCTGTCAAAAAAGGAAACCAAACAGAGGTTGTTGTGTTAGCCAGCATCAACCTCCTGATGAAGATAATGAGGTCCCATGCAAAAATTTGTTCTGCCCTGCCCCAAGGGCTCAACTTGCCCAATATAAAAGGGACACCTGACTAATCCATTGGCCTGGTATGCTGAAGTTGGATTCTGAAATCTAATTTATCATTCCCAAAGTTTATTCAAAAGTTGTCGTAGTATTGATATTTAGTTGTATGTAACTCCCTGCATTAGTTCCTTTTGCTATGCAGGAAACTGGGGGGATTGCGATTTTAACTCTGCCCTGCCGGCAGAATGGGCAGTTAAAATCGCCCAAGTTACCGAAGCTGCAGGGAATCGAATGATCGCAATTTTAACCTGTTTAGTTGAGCAGGTGGTAAGGACACCTGTGCAAGGCTGGCGGTGTCCTATTTTACATATGCATGTTCAGTCTCAATGACATCATCGGGACCCAACTGTAATTTTTTCTGGGCGGCCTAAGCAGGAAGCGGCAGTGAGTTTCCCAGCATGCCAACCCAGCGAGAAAAGTGGATCAGGGCCAGTAGAGGCCCAAAAAGATACATTTTTACATTTTTTAAAACTTTCCTCATGAGGCCATGAGGGCCAGGAGTCCTCCTATGGGCCCCACAAGGAAAGAATAGGAGGTAAATTTTAACAACGAGCCAGGAAGAGAACGGGAGGGAAGATTTCCGGGTGCAAAATCCGGAAGGTAAGTGGGCGGGCCATGATCTGTGATCGTGACCTTAATGAGGCCAATCAATTGCACTTCTGGGTTTCGCGCCCGGTAGTCAGCTTGATTGACAGGCCTCAGCCGGGGATCGGAGGGAGGGATCATGGGCCGGGGAGAAGATCGGGAGGGGGCCGAGGAACAGATCAGGGGGAGGGGCCGAGGAATGGATCGGGGGTGGGGGGGGGGCGAGGAACAGATTGGGAGGGGCCGAGGAATGGATCGGGGGTGGGGGGGGCGAGGAACAGATTGGGAGGGGGGGCCAAGGAACAAATCGGGGGAAGGGGCCGACGAACAGATTGGGGGAAGGGGCCGACGAATAGATCGGGGGGTCGAAGAACAGATCGGGGACTGAGAGACAGATCAGGGGGAGGGGCTGAGGAACAGATCAGGGGCCGAGGAATAGATCGGGAGGTTGGGGGGACCGAGGAACAAATCGGGGGTAGGGGCCGAGGAACAAATCGGGGGTAGGGGCCGAGGAACAGATCGGTGGTGGGGGGGGGAGCGGAGGAACAGATTGGAAGTCGCTGGAGGTCAGCTGAAGAGTTGGAGGTAGGTGGGGGTTCGGCTGACCACGGGGGTCCTGTTGGCCAAGTGAGCTTGTTGGGCCTGGATGAAGCACTTCTGCTCCTCCGGGCCCACAAGCAGTGCAACAAAGGCACTCACCTCATGGATCTGGCCCATCCCTTCCCGCATGCTTTCACCTGATGTGAATGGGAAGTGATAGGAAACCCAAACAGGTACAGTTAAAGTTGTTTTATTATTCCAATGCACAAAATATTGAGTGCCTCAAGTATCTCAATGAGGTACAATGCCCTTTTAAGTGTCAGCCCACTGGCTTTAAGTGGGGGTGGGACTTCTGGGGCTCGATTTTAGCGTCGGGTTTCCTGTGCATTATCGGCGGGGCGGGCTCCAAAATGTCAATTTCCACGTGCGGGAGCGGATCGCGCCGAGATCCCGGCCACTTCCGGGTGCCGCGCTGACGTGCGGGGCTGCATGCGCAGGCCCCGCTGGTGGGAATCCCGCAGGCAATTAAAGCCAGCGGGGTTTCACTTGAGTGTACATTACCTTGCTTGTTGAGGTCATTAAATGAGCTGAATCAGCTGTCAAATCAGGAAGTGTGGGATTTTAGCTTCAACGCAGTGTGTTTCACACACTGGGGGAAACAGTCTCTCTCCAACGGGTCGTGTTCCAGCCAGCAGCCTGTGGCAGCTGCCAAGGTGCACTCCACAGCGGGTGGGAGAGCCCTCACCCACGCAGGAGGCCACCGCGTCACGTAGGGCAACCCCTGCCCTCCACCACCCCCCGCCAAGCCAGAGGACAGACCGACGTGAAACCGCAGCCCTAGTGCGAGGAACCACCCACCTACCCTGCACAACCCCTCAGACCAACACCTGCCAGATGGGTGGTGCGTTGACATCCTCGGAGGACGAACAGCATGACCAGCCTCGCAGTCCACGCCGTCCGCCTCGGAGACGTGGAGCCCCCCAACACGGTGCTGTGGCACACCCACCTGCACAGCAGGAGGGAGGGCAACCACAGAGAGAGATACGTCGCAGGAGGCACTACCCTCCGCACAGGGTGTACAGACCGAGGCTCAGCTTCATGGACCTCTCCGAGGAGCAGTGCATACGTCGGCTCAGAGTCAATCACCAGGTAGTCGCCGACATCTGCAGCCTCCTTAACGACGAGCTGCTCCCTGATGGACCAAGCAGCATCTTCTTACCTGTCGCCGTCAAAGTCACCACTGCCCTCAACTTCTTCGCATCCGGTTCCTTCCAGGGTGCCACCGGGGACATCACCGGGGTCTGTCAGTCCTCTGCACACAAGTGCATAAGGCAGGTCACCGATGGGTTGTTCTGCAGGGCCTCGCACTACATCAACTTCGCCATGGACGAGCGCAGCCAGGTGGAGAGGGCGGTTGGATTCCATGCTGTGGCTGGCTTCCCACGGGTACAGGGTGTAATCGACTGCACCCACATCGCAATACGGGCACCTCCGCATGAGCCAGGGCTGTTCATCAACAGGAAGGGGTATCACTCCATGAAAGCCCAGCTCATCTGTGACCACCGCCAGAGATTCCTACACGTGTGCGCCAGATACCCCGGCAGCTGCCACGATGCCTTCGTCCTCAGAGAGTCCACCGTCCCGCCCATCCTCCAGGCACCCAACGCCGGCAACGGCTGGCTCCTCGGCGACAAGGGGTAACCCTACACACGTGGCTCATGACGCCTCTGAGGAACCCCATCACCGAGCCGGAGCGTCGGTACAATGACAGCCACACTGCTACCAGGTCTACAATTGAGCAGACCATAGGGCTGCTCAAGATGCGCTTCAGGTGCCTTGATCGTTCTGGGGGAGCGCTCCAATACACACCATTCAGAGTGGGACGAATCATAGTTGTCTGCTCTGCCCTGCATAACATAGCACTACAGAGAGGGGTGCCGCTGGAGGAGGCCCAATCCACACCCGCCACCCACATTGAGGACGGCGATGAGGAGGAGGAGGAGGAGGAGGAGGACGCGGACGCGCCAGAGGATGGTGGACGACCCATGCGCCGAACCACGACTCACCGGGATGCTCGCCGGGCCAGGGAGGCACTCATACGTCAATGGTTCTCCTAGAGTCAGACAGTGCGAGGCGCTCGCATCTCCTCACCTGCACATGGGAGGGGCCATACCAGCCCCCTCCACTGAAGACTGTTGCCAGTACTCCTGCACCCACAGCAGTGTGCCCAATGGGCGGCAGCAGATGTTCGCCGTCATGATGGGCTGCACGGAACGCACCTATTGCACAGGCCGCGGAAGAATGGACGAGAGGTGGCAGGAGTGGTGAGAATATAGTGTTTAATATGTACAATGTGAGATAATATAAACAAAAAGTGTACAAATTAACAGACACCCTGGTGCATTCCCTTTGTGCTTATAACGCCTTTGGATTTCTTTTGCGGGTACCCCTACGTGGTGCTACCCCGTGGCTCCAGCAGAGGTAGTGGCAGGTTGCTCCTGTTCTCGCCCTGACCGGGTAGATGCTTTGGGCGGACGGCCCCTGGGTTTCGGTGCCCGTGAGGGCACCTCCACAGACTGCTCCTCCTGCACCGGGGCAGGGGCAGACTCAGCCACCTGGAGAGGAGGCACCATTGCGGGTACTGGTTGAGAGGGGGGCAACGGGTGGGACGTGGGGGCGCCTTGAGAAGCGTCCCCGCTTCCATGTCCCCGGTCACCATCATCCCTCTCGTGGCCTCGGCCCACATCACCCCTTCCACCCTGCTGGACGGCAGTTTGGATGGCATGTGTGAGGCCTTGCAAGGCCACCCCTAGTGTATCCGTCAGCCTGTTGATGGCGGCGGAATGTTGCTCACCCTGAATCCGTACAGCCGTTGTCAGGGCCTGCAAGGACTCGATCTGGAGCTGTGCGTGACGCTCGAGGGAGGCCAGCCTGTCCTCCACCGCAGACAGTCCCGCACCTACCCGCGACACTATGTCGCCGGTACCCTCCTGTGCCTGCGCCACCAATGCCCGCATGCAGGAGTTGGACTCCTCCATCGCCTGCGCAATTGTGGACAATGCGCGCGGCACCTCTCCCAGTACCTCAGCAATTAGCTGGTGCCCCTCGACGACTCTCCTTTTCACTGGTGGCCCCCCGGGTTCAGCATCTGGGTCCGGCTGAGCAGAGCCTGGAGATGAGTGCTCCCACCGACGCGGACCCTCCGCGGCTGCCCCTGCCACCAGGGTCTGCTCATGTTCACTCGTGCGCGGTGAATCACCAAGTGCAACCCCAACTAGTTGGCGAGGGGGACCCACTGAGGTGCGTGTCTCTGCGCTGGTGGATGGTTGGCTCAGATGTGACGATGCACCCTCAGAGACCGCCATGTCCTCTGAGGAATCGCCCTCCTCGATCGCAGCGCTCGCAGACGGCCCTGCAAGAGAACAGAGGGCACTATGAGGCATGTGCACCAACGTTACGGTGCGCCTGATGGCAGGTGATGATACGGTCACTCGCGATCATGGGTGTTGAGTGTCAGCTTTCCCTTACCGGCCGTTTCTGCAGCGACAGACTCGCCATCTGCGACCGACAGGCAATGTGGCGTGCGGGCGAGGTCGAGCGCCTCCACCTCTGCGTCTGTGAGGTCTACCAGGTGCGGCGGGCCACCTCTGGTGCGTGCCCTTTCCCTGTTGTTCTTGTTTCTCTTCTCCTGTCAAGGCAAAACACAGATGCGTGAGTGGGTGCGTATTGCATAGTGAGACGCATCGAGCATCGGTGTGGGTGGGTTGAGCGTGGGGCAGATGGATGGGAGGATGCGTGTGCCACATGCCCATCCCATTGCATGGGGATTGGGATGTGTGGTAGTGTTCGGGTGGGGACAGGGACGGTGGGTACTTGCGGGCACGGCGAGGATGGTGAGTGAGTGGCTGTGAGGATTGCTGCGGGAGCACTGTGGTGGCTCTGCAGGAGGGGTTGTGATCTGTTTGGCGTGATGGTGGGGACGGGCTGTGGGAGGGTGCGTCGGTGTACTCACCTTGCCGGACCTCGTGAGGTCATTGAACCGCTTGCGGCACTGCTCCCATGTCCTTGGGGTGTTGGCCCTGCTGCTGACCTTCGCCGCCACCTCTGCCCATGCCTTCCTGGTGGCGGCGGCAGGGAACTTGCGTCCATCCGCAGGGAAGAGCGTGTCCCTCCTCCTCCTCACGCCCTCCAGCATCAGCTGCAGCGCAAGGTCCGAAAAACGGGGCACAGCCTTTCCCCTCGGGTGAGCCATCATCTCTCGCCTACTGATTGCAGCAGGAGGGGCTTTGGGAGACTGCCCCTTTAAGTGGAGCTCCTACATCGCGTCGACGGTACTGCGCATGCGCAGCCGGCCGGCACGCAGCTGGGGAGCGGAGAACCCGGAAGCAGGGCTTAATCAGTTCAATTATCCCGCGATCGCGCGGGGGACGCACGCAATTAGCCGTCCGCGTTTTCCACGCTCCCGGAGGACCACCCGCTGGGAACCCGCAGGCCTGCTAAAATCGAGCCCCTGGTGTCTGCTCTCCACACGCAGACAAACCTGTCTGGGTTAAACCCAGAAGCAGGCGTGTTGGAGCCGGGATACTATCCCGCTCTGAAAATGAAGTATTTTTACTCCCCACCCACCCCCAACCCATCCGTTCTTGGGGGTTAAAATTTATCCCTGGATCTACCCTGTCGTGATCTTGTCTCCTGCCCCCTCACCCCAATCGCAGGACCCCCCCCCACCCCCCCCTGCCCCAGGATGGTGGATTTAAATGAGGCCCGGCTGTTTACATAATTTTGCCGCAGGTGGGCAGGAAATTAACTCACTAACTCACCAGCGCAGTCACTATTTTGGCAACTGAACATTGTTTACCAATAGTAATGCTTATTAATGCTGCAAAGGAAACTTGCAGGAGACCTGTCTTCACTGCCTCTGCTTTACCAGAGAAGTTGTCACCAAACGCTGTCATCTGATCTTGGCTGACAGTTCCATTAACATGCACAGCTCTTCCTGTAGCTGTGTAGGTTACCACAGCAATAAACTTTAATCCTTCCAAGCCATCTGCAGATCAGCCAGTATACAGGTCCGTAGATATATCACATAAATGAGGGTCAATGTTTGCTAGGGGCTAGAGGACATTTATGAGCATCAGGATCCTCCTATTGTCCTCGTGGCCTGCCTGAACAAAAAGAGCTTCCATCCAATTAATGTAGAGTCATAGAGTCATAGAGAGTCATAGAGTCATACAGCACGGATAGAGGCCCTTTGGCCCATCGTGTCCGCGCCGGCCATCAGCCCTGTCTACTCTAATCCCATATTCCAGCATTTGGTCCGTAGCCTTGTATGCTATGGCATTTCAAGTGCTCATCCAAATGCTTCTTGAATGTTGTGAGGGTTCCTGCCTCCACAACCCTTTCAGGCAGTGAGTTCCAGACTCCAACCACCCTCTGGGTGAAAAAGTTCTTTCTCAAATCCCCTCTAAACCTCCCGCCTTTTACCTTGAATCTATGTCCCCTTGTTATAGAACCCTCAACGAAGGGAAAAAGCTCCTTAGTATCCATCCTATCTGTGCCCCTCATAATTTTGTACACCTCAATCATGTCCCCCCTCAGCCTCCTCTGCTCCAAGGAAAACAAACCCAATTTTCCCAGTCTCTCTTCATAGCTGAAGCGCTCCAGCCCTGGTAACATCCTGGTGAATCTCCTCTGCACCCTCTCCAAAGCGATCACATCCTTCCTGTAGTGTGGCGACCAGAACTGCACACAGTACTCCAGCTGTGGCCTAACCAGTGTTTTATACATCTCCATCATAACCTCCTTGCTCTTATATTCTATGCCTCGGCTAATAAAGGCAAGTATCCCATATGCCTTCTTTACCACCTTATCTACCTGTTCTGCCGCCTTCAGGGATCTGTGAACTTGCACACCAAGATCCCTCTGACCCTCTGTCTTGCCTAGGGTCCTCCCATTCATTGTGTATTCCCTTGCCTCGTTAGTCCCTCCAAAGTGCATCACCTCGCACTTTTCCGGGTTAAATTCCATTTGCCACTGTTCCGCCCATCTGACCAACCCATCTATATCGTCCTGCAGACTGAGGCTATCCTCCTCACTATTTACCACCCTACCAATCTTTGTATCATCAGCGAACTTACTGATCATACCTTTTACATTCATATCCAAGTCATTAATGTAGACCACAAACAGCAAGGGACCCAGCACCGATCCCTGTGGTACCCCACTGGCCACAGGCTTCCAGTCACAAAAACAACCTTCGACCATCACCCTCTGCCTTCTGCCACTAAGCCAGTTTTGTATCCAAAGTGCCAAGGCACCCTGGATTCCATGGGCTCGTACCTTCTTGACCAGTCTCCTGTGGGGGACTTTATCGAAGGCCTTACTGAAATCCATGTATACCACATCCACTGCGTTACCCTCATCCACACGCCTAGTCACCCCCTCAAAAAATTCAATCAAATTAGTCAGACATGATCTTCCCTTGACAAAGCCATGTTGACTATCCCTGATTAATCCTTGCTTCTCCAAGTGGAGACTAATTTTGTCCTTCAGAATTTTTTCCAATAATTTTCCTACCACTGATGTTAGGCTCACTGGCCTGTAGTTCCCCGGTTTTTCCCTACTCCCCTTCTTGAATAATGGTATTACATTAGCGGTTCTCCAGTCCTCTGGCACATCCCGTGTGGCCAGAGAGGTTCTGAATATATGTGTCAGAGCCCCCACAATCTCCTCCTTTGCCTCACACAGTAGCCTGGGATACATTTCGTCCGGGCCTGGGGATTTATCCATTTTTAGGCCTGCTAAAACCGCCAATACCTCCTCCCGCTCGATGTTAATATGTTTGAGTATATCACAGTCCCCCTGCCGTATTTCTATGTCTACATCGTCCTTCTCCATAGTGAAAACAGATGCAAAAAATTCATTTAGAACCCCTCCTACATCTGCCGGCTCCACACACAGATTGCCATTTTTGTCCCTAATGGGCCCTATTTTTTCCCTAGTCATCCTCTTACCCTTAATATACTTATAAAACATCTTAGGATTTTCCTTTATTTTGCTCGCCAGTGTTATTTCATGGCCCCTCCTTGATCTCCTAATTTCTTTTTTAAGTATCCCCCTGCACTTTTTGTACTCCTCTAGGGCTTCCTCCGTCTTTAGCCTTTTGTATCTGCCAAAAGCCCTCCTTTTTTTCCTAATCCATTCTCGTATATCCCCTGACATCCAAGGTTCCCTGGAGTTCTTGGAACCACCCTTGACCTTTACGGGAACATGTTGCCATTGTATGGTCTCAATCTCCCTTCTGAAAGACTCCCATTGCTCCGATGCGGATTTTCCTACAAGCAGCTGATCCCAGTCCATTTTGGCCAGATCCTGCCTTATCCTATTAAAATCGGCCTTCCCCCAATTTAGAACCTTTATTTCCGGCCCCTCCCTGTCCTTTTCCATGACCACCTTAAATCTCACTGAATTATGGTCACTGTCACCAAAGTGCTCACCTACTAGGCCGGCCACATTCCCTAGAATTAGGTCCAGTACCGCCCCCTCTCTTGTAGGACTTTCTACATGCTGGCTCAAAAAGCTCTCCTGGATGCACGTTAAGAATTTTGTACCCTCTAAGCCTTTTACACTCTGAGTATCCCAGTTAATATTGTACAGTCGTGTCTAACCATAGAAACAATGTCAGTCAATGCCTGTTTCCAGGAAGCATCCATGATGCATTCATTATGCAGTAGTCAACGTTGTCAGCATTACTTCAAGGCTCACATAGATTGCGCAGATGATTGCTGAGAGACCAGGGCTATCCTCTATAGGCTTGGCTGATGACCTCTCTGAGAGACCCCAAACAGCAGGGAATGGAAATACAGTCAGGCACGTGCCTCAACCAGAATGACTGTAGAGCATATCATTAGCATGCTCAAGCAAAGATTCTGCTCAGGCAGAATGCTTCTCTATAGCTGTGCAAAGATGTCCAAGATAATCATCATTTACTGGATGCTGCATAACTTTGCAATTCAAAGATGAGTCATTATAGAGTATAACAAAGCAGAGGCTCCTAGTGCAGCAGTAGCAGTGGAGGAAGATGAAGATGAAGAGAAGGAAGAGATGGAGGAGGTAGAGTTGCAACCTGGAAGATCGGTACAGCAGGCACTCATAGATAACTGCTTCTAGTAATTTCTAGATCAGCCAATTGAATAAGTATTGTAGACGAATGAAACATTGTGTTCCCAGAAACGATTGGGTAGATTTTCATCTTCACCACCTGGGCAGTAATCTGGCAGAGTGGATCATCCGCCCTTTATAGAACCTGCCTAATTGTAATTCCATTAATTTCACATTACCGCCCAGGTCATAAAGACAACAATGTACCCCAATATGTTATATGTTTCTATTTACTGTAACCTAACTGCCGTCTCACATTACCTTATCGTGAATTGGAACCTTAACATGCACTGGCCAGCACTCCAAATAAAGAGCTCCGAATTTATTAGGTGATATTTGCATAATGCTTCTACTGCCTACTACTGTGCTCCAACTTGGTGACCCTATAACAATAACAAATTGCATTTATATAGCACCTTTAATGTAGAAAAATATCCCAAGGTGCTCTCAGAGGCGTAAAGAAAAACAGACCCCGAGCCAAAGAAAGAAAGACGAAAAGCTAGTTCAAAGAGGTGGGTTTTAAGGTGGTGGCGGGAGAGGGGCGCAGGGGGTGAGGGGTCTTAAAGAAGGTAAGAGAGTTGGCGGGGTTTAGGGAGGGAAATCTAGAGCATGAGGCCTTGATGGCTGAATGCTTGGCTGCCAATGATCTAGTGAAAGGAGGGGAAGGATGCACAAGAGAAAGGAGTTTGAGAAACAGAGAGTTCAGGGGAGGGTTGTAGAGCTGGAGGATATTGCAGAGATAAAAGAGGTGAGACCATGGAGGGACTTAAACACAAGATTGCGAATTTTAAATTTGGGCCTGTCATATTTTAGGATTTTCTCCACAGAAAGGATTTGGAAAAAAGTTTAATAGATTTAAAAAGGATGGACCACATGCTCCTTCAGGCCTCTCAAGATGAGCTTAGGTCTCCTCTGTCACAATAAGGTGCTGCCAGTGGAGTTATTGACTGCAAAATTCCTCAGAGCTGCTCCCGCTCCATCAGTTACTTCGCTGGAAGTGTGGGGAAAATGCCATTTACAGGGTTTCCACTGCACATCCTCCAAAGTAGTGATGGGGTAACAGGAGCAGCTCCGAGGAATTTCCCGACCACTTAGGTATATTTAAATGAGCATCAAAGCAAATAATCTCAAATAAATTAAAGTAAAACTCCTTGTAAAGGAGATGCTCAGTATTGCAGTTAAACCGTTGGGAGGTGTGAACAGAATCACAGTTGAAATTATAAAGAGTATCAAAAGTTTCTTTCAGCCATTGCTCAAAAAGCACTGTGGAAGCACCATGCAGTGTGGAACCTTTTCCTGGAAATGATCTCTATCCAGACATCCCCACCACACACCCAGACTGCGCCACAAGATGGTGAGAATGGCTTAACTGGGAGCACATTTGCAAGCTGTCAAGGGCTGCCCTCCTTTCGACTAGAGCATGAAAGCCCGGGACCCTGCCCTGAGTGACTCACTATAAAGGCAGGACACTGGAAATCTCTGTGATCCTAAAGCATTTGGTTCCCAGCTCCATCTTATTGGTATCAATAACTTCAATGCGTCATTGTAATCTCCTGAAAGAACAGTGTAACTTAACTGTACATAGACTTCACAAAATGTATGTAAGAATTTTATGGAGTAAATCGAAAAACAATTAAAAATCATTAAAAATAGCATAATGACACCACAAAATATATAGCTTGAAATTTGAATTTAACAAAAGTTTCAATAGGTGTATTTGTGGCATCAAAATAATTTACAGTGATATAAAGAGGATATTCCAATGGTGCGTAAATCTTCATGACTGACTTCCAACTTCATTACTCGTAAGTTACTGGATCTTCCCATGAGTGGGCTACCCTGTGAATTCCACTGATCCTGGTTGCATACCACTCAGTCCTGTGTCATTTCTTTGCTGATACAGCTGGTTCTAATCCTGACACTTTTGTAGGTTTCTGTGTGATGTGGTTCAATGACCAAGGTGAGACAGAAATAATTTGTAATCATTCACTCATGCCACAAAGAAACCAATGATGATTGTTTGCAATTAAAAACAATGCTTATGATAAAGTTACCAGTGATTTAGTGTGTTTAGACTTTTAAATTGTGTGGGAATAGATTACAAAAATGTGCACTACACTTATTTAAAATGTGTGTTATTTATAGGTGCAGTCAGTGCTGGGGAGGAGGGCAGTTTCAGTGACAATCAGTAGTGTAATGGAGAAACCATCAAACACATGCAGGCTATTTCTTTTTTAGTTGCCCATCATCATTTGGCTTAAGTATGTGGGAAAAGGGTTAGAATGAAAATGGTGTTTAAGTTTTTGAACCGTTGACCTTATCAATTCACTTATTTTTTTCTCCCTTGTGACTTTTAATATCTGCTATATTTCCCATCCAAGAACCAATGAGATAAGGTTAGTGGCTATCATTAAGGGAAGGGGGTTTGTTATCGCTCTGATCCCCTGGCATTTTTAATGTCCCTGGGACTCCTTATACATAATTGCAGTGCTTGGGTAACAAATCCGGTCGGATTTTGTGGGATGTTGCACCAATTCACTTGCCCTAGTTATGGTTGCAGTTGGAAACCACTCCCAATGTGGGAGGGTCGAGAAACAAGTTGTGCCATCTGTTGGAGCTTCAAAATCATCCAAATGAGCTGAATAAAGGCTTAAAAGAATAAAGCTTTACAGTAGTTGTAAAACATATTACTTTAAAAATAAATATTTCTTGTAGTGTACATATTTAATGTATACATATATTAAATCAGAAACCTTTAATAGGTGAAGCAAAACACATTTGCTTCTGGCAGACCCGTCTGCAATACTTAAAAAAAAAATGAAAGAATAGCACTGTGCGTTTAAAGAAATCTTATCTATATTTTTGTTGCCATAATTATTCCGATTTTCAAAAGCAGCAACAATATATGGTGCTATGTGAAATATATCTCACGCCCACACTGAAAGGCTGTGTAAATGGCAGAATCATAGCATGCCATATAAAGCTTTGTATTGTGAAAAGGTTACTTTTTTTTCTTCAAAAGGGCTGTTTGTTGGTCTGTCTCTGTAGTAGTTACAATGGGAATAGGACTAAAGGAGAAAAAGTACTGGGAGAGATGAGAAACAGGAAAGGATTTAGAGGGCGGATAAAATGAATGTACTAATTATAGGAGAATCTGAAGAAAGCCCCTTTCTCTACAACAAAAATAAAAAAGGTTTAGGAATTGTTATGTTATTTAATCTAGCATATTATATTTTTGATGATTAGTGATCTGTGAGTAATATAGAGTATCATGCATCTGTTAATCCTTAGTGATCTACATCGTAAGCGTGTCCTATTTAAATGAAGTACAAATACCTGATCGTCTTTTATCTCTTACTGGCTCCTCTTTGATGATGTTTATCAGTGGAGGCTTTAACTTAATCCTGCTGCATATCATGACATCTAAGCCTCTCTTTTGTGGTTTTATTTGATATAAATTTTGTTACCTTAAACCACACTATAATTCTCTCTTGAATGGTTTACTATGCTGTAATATTTAAATGTATGTGTTACAATATTAAAAAAAAACTTTAAAACTGCTTTTCACATACACCAGCATCCTTGAACGTTATAGTGTCATTTTTTCCCCTTTTCTTGCCAGTTTTCTTCTCTGCACCTCCTTTAACTCCTTGCAGAAGTTTTAAAAATCAAATGTTACAAAGAGACCCAGATCCACCTTAACATCCTTTCTATTATTCTGTCTCATTCAATCATTTTTAAAAATTATCCTGAATGGGACATCAATGCATTCGGTAGAGGCAGAGAGAAGGAACAAGAATGGGGATGAGCAATGGAAAAGATCAGAGAAGCTTAAATACTCCAGTCTAGATATAAGAAGGTTACGGAGACATCTCATTGAGGTACATAAAGTACTAAAAAAAGCAAACCCAGAATATCACTTTAAGATTACTCAAGCTGATAGGACATGGGGACATAAACTTAAATTCGTGAAAGTGAATTTAAAACAAATCGTTGAAAACATTTTTTTACTGCAAGGGTAATAAACATTTGGAATAACCTGTCTGGTAAAATAATGGAATAAAATATGTTAGGGGAGTTCTGGATGTTAGATTGGGTGAGTTGAAATGCTAGAGGGAGGTGCTCGATGGACCAATAGATCCTTGACTTTTTCTGATCTTATTATTTTTGTTTAAGCTGGGAGTGCTGGTGGCACTGAATCTGACAGTGCAAGGAGATGAATTAATGTACCTGATTTAATAATAAACTATCCCTGGGTTTATAACTATATCTCTACCAATTATGATTCATTTCCATATCTGTCAGCCTTAGTAACTCTTTCAAGCCATGACGTAATCAACATTCACAGTTTAAATAAAACATTTTTTTGAAAAATGAACAAGAATCGATAAAGGTAAAGGAAATCTGTATTAATTCGGATTCTTTGTAACTATTTGAGTTTTAGTGGTGTCCTGATGGCAATCCCTCTTCAAATAGCTTTGACCTTCTAATGGGCAGAATTTTATTACCAAGGCTAAGTAGCATTAACTCCACAAATGAAAAGGTGAACACAGTTTAGTTGGATACACACACACTCCAGTGAAACAAATAGGGTCACTTTGGAAGCAGTGGCACATTGGCATTATTCTTGGTTTCTTCATACTACATAATATTCTATTAGATGTATCTTTGCAAGGTTGACTGCCCATATGCTCAGAGCAAGCCATCTTGGTTTCTTCCTATTCAACAAGCAGCTGATTTCTCTACCAGACCAGGACAACCTCTGCTTTAGTTTAGGAGGAAGGACAGAGGGGAGAATCCCAGGACTGTGCCCAGTGGTTAGTGACATGCTAGTAGGTATGAGGTAAGCTCCCAACATGCAATGAAGATGAGATTTGACCTTTACTGCTGTAACCATGGAGCTGACTGAACGAGGTGTAAGTGCCTAGTGGTTCTAGAATATCGAGAAAGCCAAGCAGAATCAAAGCTTAAATCTACTTCGTTTTAAGAGTGGCAGCTATTTCAGTCTTTCATTTACCAATAAATGGCAGCACATGGGCACAGACTCCCTGAGTCCCAGCTTGTGGACGGTTTAAAATGTGATGCAATTTCATGAGACAAAAGCTTCTTAATGGAAAGATTTATGATACATGTAAGCCAGTGTCCACATGCAACATAAAGTTCCAGTCATAGAAATGACTTCTCCAGCAGCTTTAGTCTTGGCAAGGACTCTCTCTGATTCCTACATGTTGTTATAGCAGATGCCCCAGATGTTTACATCTGTGGCAGTGCTTTAGGTTTCAACAATAACAACTTGAATTTATATAACACCTTTAACATAGTAAAACACAGTAAGGCACTTCACAGGAGTGTTATCAAACAAAATTTGACACCAAGCCTCATAAGGAGATATTAGGACAGATGACAAAAAGCTTGGTCAAAAAGATAGGTTTTAAGGAGCATCATAAAAGAAGAGAGAGAGGTAGAGAGGCAGTTTATGGAGGGAATTCCAGATCTTAGAGCCTAGGCAGCTGAAGGCATGTTGGCCAATGGGAAGGGGATGTGCAAGAGGCCTGAATTGGAGGAGTGCAGAGATCTCAGCGTGTTGTAGGGCTAGAGGAGGTTACAGAGATAGGGAGGGGCGAGGACATGGAGGGATTTGAAAACAAGGATGAGAATTTTAAAATCAAGGCATTCCCAGACTGGGAGTTAATGTAGGTCAGCGAGCACAGAGGTGATGGGAGAACGGGACTTGGTGCAATTTAGGACATGAGCAGCAGGTTTACGGAGGGTGGAAGATGGGAGGCTGGCCAGGAGAGCATTGGAATAGCCCAGTCGAGAGGCAACAAAGGCATGGATGAGGGTTTCAGCAGCAGATGAGCTGAGGCAGGGGCTGAGGCGGGCGATGTTACAGAGGTGGAAGTAGGCGGTCTTGGTGATGGAGCGGAGATGGGGTCGGAAGCTCGGCTCAGGGTCAAGTAGGAGCCCATGGTGGTTACAAACTTCCATTTGATTCAGAAGATTGTGATTGCATTGATCATTCAAGTCAGAAGTAGAATGTACAACCCTGTCGCTGGTTGAATATACATGTAAGGTGCCCTCTGTCCAAACAGCTATTTATCTCTATAGAATATGCACACTAGATCAGTCATTGTCCGAAAGGAGACGGGCAAAATTGTTGGTAGTGTGAGTTCAGCACAATTGCAGTTAGATAACCTTTAAGTTAAAAGTCTTTGCCCAAAAACAGTGGACACTTCAGATGGAGGTCTTTTTCACCTAATGGCAACTTCTGGGCAAGTGAATTTTTCAGTTTGTCTAAATACAGCCGACTAGAGTGGTTTTGAAATGTTTTTGTGTGAGGGACCCCATTAGAATATTGGCATACTCCTGGAGACACCTTGCACTCCCACCCACCCTCCCCCATGCTAACCTAGTCAAAATATGTTACCCATCCAAAACAAAGATAGTACTTTCAATACAGAAATTATTTTATTCATACTCCGCAACAGAAACAAATATGTTAAGTTAACAAACATAAAAACACAGAAATCCAATGATTAAAAAGTTCCCATGGAGTCTAGGGATCCCAGTTTTAAAAACCTATGGCCTTACACTTCAATTTAAACAAGCCTGTGTGAACTTGCCTACATTGGTTGAGTTTAACTGAAAATGGTGAGTGTGCATTTATATCCATTCACCAGAGTGTGGTTGAGTAGGGTCTCATGAGAGCATTTGGGTATGCTCAAATCTAAAAGTGCAAGCATGCATCTTCTCATGTGATGATTACTGATAGGATTCAGTGACCCGTGGTATGTGGAGAAGCCCTTTCTCTTCAGAGAACTTCTGGTGAGTAATCGTTCCTTTAATTTCAAATTTACTACATGCCATTCAGTTGTATTGTATATTTTGACAACATAACTACCCGTGACCTATTGTAATATGTATCACCTATGCTGCAATTAGTGATGTTGTACTCATGTACATAGCTATATTACTGTTATCTTCCCTATAATATTACTTGGCATTTCCTTTTCCCTCTGATTGTACTGCATTAATGAGGTAAATATAGGCAAACCAGTGGTCACAGTAGAGCTTTCATTTATTAGCTCACTTTCAGATTATTCCACATAATTAGATCATTATTTTACAAGACTGTTTAAAGGTCATTGCTAAAGAGGATTCTGTGTTACAGATGTGCCTCATATTCTTTCAATTTATTTAATAAATAACTGCAGTGCAATACACAAGAAATAGAGGGGGCAGTGTGCATTTGAAACTGGTGGTATCATAATAATAAAATGTCACATTTATTCTGTCTGTTCTTGTAGGGATTATAACAATGCTCCACTATACAGGGGTATTACTGATATTGGCATTTTATGTTTGCCAGCAGAGCAAGTAACAATAAGTGTCAGTCAGTAAAAGGGTTTAAAGTGATTCCATCAAAATGCTTACTACTGTGTGTAGTCAGTAAGTTGCTTTCCTCATGACTGGGACTAAAATCTGGTGGAGATTTTGATTATGTTATTCATTCAACTGTGAACTACAAACATTGAAACTGACTGTGACAAAAAAAACAGTAAAATATAAGAACATGAAAAATTTATATTTTTTAAGTAAAATTAAAAAGTGGTAATAGGTAAAAATTGACATCGAATACCAAATATTAGTAGGAACATAGGAACAGGAGTAGGCCATTCAGCCCCTCTAGCCTGTTCCACCATTCAATTAGATCATGGCTGATCTGTAGTGAGGCTTCAGTAAATTTGTATTGGGGTGAAATCATGCTTATGCGATATTAGCATATCAACACATTATTATCGCCGGGAATATCCCTGGTGGGAGGTGGGGGTGAGGTGGGGCTGGGCTGGGGGTGATTCCGGTTCAGCTGCCATGGCTTCAAAGATTGACAGAAGAACTGTTTGCACTGTGTATCAGGGGTTTCCTCTGATCTCCCACCATAGTTACCGTGGCCGAACGGGAGAATCCCAAGGACTTCCCGGTGCATAAGAACATAAGAAGTAGGAGCAGGAGTAGGCCATACGGCCTCTCGAGCCTGCTCCCCCATGCAATAAGATCATGGCTGATCTTCTATCTCCATTTTCCTGCCCTATCCTCATATCCCTGGATTTCCTTCATGTTCAAAAATCTTTCGATCTCAATCTTGACTATACCCAACGACTGAGCATCCACAGCCCTCCGGAGTAAAGAATTCCAAAGATTGACAACCCTCTGAGTAAAGGAATGTTTCCTCATTTCGGTCCTAAATGGCCGATCCCTTATCTTGAGATTACGCCCTCTAGTTCTAGACTCTCCAGCCAGGGAAAACAACCTCTCAGCATCTACCCTGTCAAGCCCTCTAAGAATTTTATACGTTTCAGTGAGATAACCTCTCATTCTTCTAAACTCCAGAGAATATAGGCCCATTCTACTCAATCTCTTGTCAGAGGACAGCCCTCTCATCCCAGGAATTAATCTAGTGATCCTTCATTGCACTGCCTCTAAGGCAAATATATCGTTCCTTAGGTAAGGAATCCAAAATTATAGACATTACTCCAGGCATGGTCTTACCAGAGCCCTATGTAATTGTAGCAAAACCTCCTTATTCTTATACTCCAGCCCCCTTGCAATTAAGGCTAAATACCATTAGCCTTCCTAATTGCTTGCTGTGCCTGCATGTTAACTTTCAGTGATTCGTCTACCAGGACACCCAAATCCCTCTGAACATCAACATTTCTTAGTCTCTTAACTTTTAAAAAAAAAATTCTGCTTTTCTATTTTTCCTACCAAAGTGCATAATTTCACATTTCCCCACATTAAACTCCATCTGCCAATTTCTTGTCCGCTCACTTAACCTGTCTATATCCCTTTGCAGCCTCTTCACGTCCTCCTCACAGCTTACTTTCCCATCTAACTTTGTATCGTCAGCAAACGTGGATACATTACACTCGGTCCCCTCATCTAAGTCATTGATACATACTGTAAACAGCTGAGGCCCAAGCACTGATCCTTGCGGTATTCTGCTAGTTACAACCTGCCAACCTGAAAATGACCTGTTTATTCCTACTCTCTTTTCTGTCCTCAATCCATGCTAACATAATTACCCCTAATCCAGGAGCCCTAATCTTGTGTAACAACCTCTTCTTTGGCACCTTATCGAATGCCTGTGAAAATCCAAATATACTATATCCATTGGTTCCCCCTTAACTACCCTGCTAGTTACATCTTTAAAAAAACTCTAATAAATTTGTCAAACACGATTTCCCTTTCATAAAACTGTGTTGACTCTGCCTAATCATATTATGATTTTCTAAGTGCCCTGTTACTATATCCTTAATAATAGATTCTAACATTTTCCTTACTACTTATGTTGGGGATCAGACAGGAAAGTGGAGCTGAGGTCGAAGATCAGCCATGATCTGATTGAATGGCGGAGCAGGCTCGAGGGGCCATGTGGCCTACTCCTGCTCCTATTTCTTCTATTCTTATGTCAGGCTAACTGGCCTATAGTTCCCTGTTTTTTTCTCCCTCCTTTCTTGAGTAACAGGGTTACATTTGCTATCTTCCAATCTATGGGGACTGTTCTAGAATCTAGGGAATTTTGGAAGATCACAACCAATGCATCCACTGTCTCTGCAGCCACCTCTTTTAAAACCCTAGGATGTAGGCCATCAGGTCGAGGGGATTTGTTGGCTTTTAGTCCCATTAATTTCTCCAGTACTTTTTCTTTTCCAGTACTTCAGTCTGCTATTTTAACAAAGAGATGAAAAATAAATGGGTTTTCATGGGGCTGGAGGAGATCACAGAAATAGGGAAGGACAGACAGTGGAGAGATTTGAATGTGGGGATGGGAAACTACTGGAGCTTGGTGAGGACAGGGGTGACGGGGATGCAGGCCACAGTGTGGTTGAGGACATGGTCTGTATCATTCCGAATGACTAGTACTTTATGAACGGTTGATGTGGGGAGGCTGGCACAGCCAGTGATGGAGTAGTCCAAGCGACAGTGATAAAAGTATGGATTAGGGTTTCGACAGTGGAGGGGAAGAGTAAAGGCAGAGACCGGCAATGTTGCAAAGGTGAAAAATAAAAATGTCAATGGTCTTTGACTCCTTTCTCCTTTTCTGTAGTCCACTTTTTGCTTTTCCCTAACAGGAGCATGTTTCCTGTGAGACCATCTTACTCACTCTGATTCCAGATTAATGTTTGGGTCACCTGAATTGATTGTTGTCAATCCATAAGTGTTTGGAATGAGTACAATCGGTGTAGCAAGGTGAATAAAGTTAAAATACTTGCTCAGATTTTTAGGACTTTTTGAGAAAAGGAAAACGGAAAACACCAACCATTAAAAGTCAAAGATTAAGACTGTGGGATAAATTTTCAATTTGCCGCCCAGGTTTAAAACTAACGTTGCGTATCGGCCGGCTGTCATAGAAATAAAAATCGGGCGGTTTCTATAATCCGAAGTTGAAGATTAACCACCATAAGTCAAAATGCCAAAGTATATTGCACATAGAAAATAATGTATGTCGCTCGTACTAAATGCAGACAAGATTAGAAGTACCATTGCGATTAAGTCTTTGCTACGTAAAATATAATCTTTCCCCAGATTATATGGAAAAACAAGTCTTAGACCTGCTTTAATTCGATGGGCTTTAATTTAAACTCCAGTGGAAACTGCGATTATGGCCATATTTTAAATGATTATTGTACTGCCAAGAAAATCACACTGGGAAAACTCTACCCAGAGTCCAAGTAAATTAATATGAAGAATTATTGAGCAACAAATGTAAAGTTTTAATGATAACTAGAGAGTCACAGAGGACATTTGAAGGAATGGACGACCTCCTTGGCTGTCTGTAGTTTCACCCATTTTGTTTAGTTTTGTTTTCCTGAATAAATGTGGTTGTTTTTTCCTTTTTTTTGGCCTTGTTTTTCTATTCCTTGCTTGTTCATTGTTTTCTAAAATAATTGAGCAAACTTTCTTCGCCATAAGTAGGGTAAGAAAGAAAACATTGGAACATTGGGAGAACATTGGAACAAAAGAACCATGAATGCTGAAAGTTTGAATTAAAATGGAAAATGCTGGAAATTCACACCCTGGACAATAACTTGATTTTTTTTTCTTTCAAATACTGACCAACCGGGGCCTTCAATTTTCTCTGGTAGTTCATTGCTCAACACTATTACCTAAAATTCCACTGTCCACTATTTTAACTTGCTCATTAATCTGTTTATTTCAGACGGGTTAATGCCTTTGTTAAAATAATGCACAAAGGAATATTAGAAGAACACGTGAATCAGAGGAAATTAAATCCCAAGTTGGGCATTTCCAGCATTTAAGGTGTAATTTTACGATTCACACTATCAGATGTGGGCCTTGCCCACCACCAGCATGTTTTGGAAATTTGGATACACCCTGCTACAAATTTCCAGTATGGGTTGCTGGTGGATGAGATTCCCTCCCAGCAACACAGACCCGTAAAATTACACCCTTCATCTGAAAATAAAAAAAAACTGCTTTAAAAATTTATATTTCCTCCCCGGAACACTATATATCAATTATTTTCATGATGTGAGGCCTTGGGGAGTGTTTACTCCTTGGGCTAGAAATTAGCGTAGGCCTGTTTTCAGGCTTCAAATAGGCAGCATGCTCTGAGCATGTACCAGACTCCAGAGGCCTGAGGCTCGCATGAAATCGGACTTCGGGCTGTGTCTTAATAATCGTGGCAAGCTGCGGGTACCTGTTGTGCCTCTAGAGGCAGCTTGCCGGTCGCTGCTGGACCAATTTGGGCTGACTGCCTGGCTGGCAGCAGCACACGGGCAAGTCCTGGGAGGGTGGAAGAAGAGAATGGAAGGAGGGCTAGCATGGGCCAGCAGCGGCCTGCAGTAGTGCTGTGGAGCTGGGAGGAGCCCTCCTGCTTCTCTTGTCTCCACATAAAGGTAGGTTTCAAAAATTTAACTTAGCTTTTTGATGGCGGCCTCCATCGAACCCTTTAAGGAGAACTGGCTACGCCACATTAGGAACCAAACACTGACAAATATCTGAGAAAGGTCCTTAAACAAGTGTTAGTCACCTCATTAATATAGTCAGAGGGCTTACACCTGTTTCAAACAGCCGCCAAGGACTCCAGGAAACCTTCCTATACCAAAATGGCAGCCCTTGTAACATAGTTAATGATCGGGCACGGGACATTGTGCTCTGAAATTGGTCATTTTTGCCGTCGTTTTCCGTCCAGAAAACGAGCACGATGAGGGCTAATTTCTCCCTCCTTATCTTACATTAAACAATGATTTCTTATGAAGTGATGGACAGATGTAGCTCAAAGGTGTCTGTTTCTTGAACAGATATAAATCCGTCAGGCCAATCAGAAATGGCAAGAAGCAATCTGGGAAATTTATAATTTCTTTGTAAACAACATCCACTCTTTGACAATCACAGTCAGGGTTTAGGGTAATTTTACCAAAACCAAAACTTGTTTCCACCCACCCAAACAGTAGCCATTTGTATTACATTGAAATATAAATAACCATACATGTAAGATTCAGCTTTTACCGTGCAATTAACAATGAGCTGTTACATTTAATTTTACTTACTTATATTTTGCTTGAACAAGCTTTATGCAAACCTGCCAAAGTTTTTGCTAATGTTAGCGAATTGAGGAAAATGTATTGCAGTGTTTGAGAGTTAAATGCAGAGATCTGGGCTAATTTCACTGTTTGCAAAGACAACAGCGGTCGTGACGCCATTAACATTTTTTTAGCACTGGCCAGCAGGAACTGCTCCCACTCCTGGGGCTCGAATTTAGCAGGCCTGCGGGTTCCCAGCGGGTGGTCCTCCGGGAGCGTCGAAACCGCGGACGGGTAATTGTTCGCGTCCCCCACGCGATCGCGGGATAATTGGACCCATTAAGGCCTGCTTCCGGGTTCTGCGCTCCCCAGCTGCGTGCCGGCCGGCTGCGCATGCGCAGTACCGTCGACGCGATGTAGGAGCTCCAGTTAAAGGGGCAGTCTCCCAAAGCCCCTCCTGCTGCAAGCAAGAGGTCTGGGAGAATGGCTCAACCAAGGGGAAAGGCTGCGCCCCGTTTTTCAGATCTGGCACTGCAGCTGATGCTGGAGGGCGTGAGGAGGAGGAGGGAAACACTCTTCCCTGAGGATGGGCGCAAGTTCCCTGCCGCCGCAACCAGGAAGGCATGGGCAGAGGTGGCGGCGGAGGTGAGCAGCAGGGGCAACACCCCAAGGACTTGGGAGCAGTGCCGCAAGCGCTTCAATGACCTGACTAGGTCTGGCAAGGTGAGTACACCAACGCACCCTCCCACATCCCGTCCCCACCATCACGCCAAGCAGATCACAACCCCCTCCTGCACAGCCACCACTGCGCTCCATCAGCAATCCTCACAGCCACTCATTCACCATCCTCGCCGTGCACGCAAGTACCCACCGTCCCTGACCCCACCCGAACACTACCACACACCCCAATCCCCATGCAATGGGATGGGCACGTGGCCCACACTTCCTCCCATCCGTTCCGCGCCACGCTCAACCCAACCACACCGATGCTCGATGCGTCTCACGATGCAAGACGCACCCACTCACACATCTGTGTTTTGCCTTCACAGGAGAAGAGGAGCAAGAACAACCGCGAAAGGGCACGCACCGGAGGTGGGCCGCCGCAAGTGGTGGAGCTCACCGACGCAGAGGTGGAGGCGCTCGACCTCGCCCGCACGCGACATTGCCTGTCGGTGGCCGATGGCGAGTGTGTCGCTGCCGAAATGGGCGGTAAGGGAAAGCTGACACTCAACACCCATGATCGCGAGTGACCGTATCATCACCTGCCATCAGGCGCACTGTCAAGTTGGTCCACATGCCTCAAAGTGCCCTCTGTTCTCTTGCAGGTGCGTCTTTGGATCAAGCGAGCATGGAGGGCGATTCCTCAGAGGACATGGCGGTCTCTGAGGGTGCATCGTCACATCAGAGCCAACCATCCACCAGCGCAGAGACACGCACCTCGGTGGGTCCCCCTCGCCAACTAGTTGGGGTAGCACTTGGTGAGTCACTGCGCACGAGTGAGCATGAGCAGACCCTGGTGGCAGGGGCAGCCGCGGAGGGTCCGCGACGGAGGGAGCACTCATCTCCAGGCTCTGCTCAGCCGGACCCAGATGCTGAACCCAGGGGGCCACCAGAGAAAAGGAGAGTCGTCGAGGGCCACCAGCTAATTGCTGAGGTGCTGGCAGAGGTGCCGCGCGCATTGTCCACAATAGCGCAGGCGATGGAGGAGTCCACCTCCTGCATGTGGGCATTGGTGGCGCAGGCACAGGAGGGTACCGGCGACACAGTGTCGCGGGTAGGTGCGGGACTGTCTGCGGTGGAGGACAGGCTGGCCTCCCTCGAGCGTCACGCACAGCTCCACTTCGAGTCCTTGCAGGCCCTCACAACGTCTGTACGGATTCAGGGTGAGCAACATTCCGACGCCACCAACAGGCTGAGGGATACACTAGGGGTGGCCTTGCAAGGCCTCACACATGCCATCCAAACTGCCGTCCAGCAGGGTGGAAGGGGTGATGTGGGCCGAGGCCAAGAGAGGGATGATGGTGACCGGGGACATGGAAGCGGGGACGCCTCTCAAGGCGTCCCCACGTCCCACCCGTCGCCCACCTCTCAACCAGCACCCGCAATGGTGCCTCCTCTCCAGGTGGCCGAGTCTGCCCCTGCCCCGGTGCAGGAGGAGCAGTCTGTGGAGGTGCCCTCACGGGCACCGAAACCCAGGGGCCGTCCGCCAAAAGCATCTACCCGGTCAAGGCAAGAAGACGAGCAACCTGCCACTACCTCTGCTGGAGCCACAGGGGTAGCACCACGTAGGGGTTCCCGGAGAAGAATTCCAAAGGCCTTATAATCACAAAGGGAATACACCAGGGTGTTTATTATTTTGTACTTTGTTTCTTAAATGATGTCACATTCCACATATTAAATAGTCTATTCTCACCACTCCTGCCACCTCTCGTCCATTCTTCCGCGGCTTGTGCAGTAGTTGCGTTCCGTGGAGGCCATCATGACGGCGAACACCTGCTGCCACCCATTGGGCACACTGCTGTGGGTGCAGGATTACTGGCAGCACTCTTCAGTGGAGGGGGCTGGTATGGCCGCTCGCATGTGCAGGTGAGGAGATGCGAGCGCCTCGCAGTGTCTGACTCTAGGAGAACCGTTGACGTATGAGTGCGTCCCTGGCCCGGCGACCATCCCGGTGAGTCGCGGCTCGGCGCATGGGTCGTCCAACATCCTCGGGCGCGTCCTCCTCCTCCTCCTCCGCCTCCTCCTCCTCCTCCTCCTCCTCCTCCTCCTCCTCGCCCTCGCCTTCCTCAATGTGGGTGGCGGGTGTGGATGGGGCCTCCTCCAGCGGCACCCCTCTCTGTTGGGCCATGTTGTGCAGGGCACAGCAGACAACTATGATTCGTCCCACTCTGAATGGTGTGTATTGGAGCGCTCCCCCAGAACGATCAAGGCACCTGAAGCGCATCTTGAGAAGCCCTATGGTCTGCTCAATTGTAGACCTGGTAGCAGTGTGGCTGTCATTGTACCGACGCTCCGGCTCGGTGATGGGGTTCCTCAGAGGTGTCATGAGCCACGTGTGGAGGGGATACCCCTTGTCGCCGAGGAGCCAGCCGTTGCCGGCGTTGGGTGCCTGCAGGATGGGCGGGACGGCGGACTCCCTGAGGACGAAGGCATCGTGGCAGCTGCCGGGGTATCTGGCGCACACGTGTAGGAATCTCTGGCGGTGGTCACAGATGAGCTGGGCGTTCATGGAGTGATACCCCTTCCTGTTGATGAACAGCCCTGGCTCATGCGGAGGTGCCCGTATTGCGATGTGGGTGCAGTCGATTACACCCTGCACCCGTGGGAAGCCGGCCATGGCATGGAATCCAACCGCCCTCTCCATCTGGCTGCGCTCGTCCATGGCGAAGTTGATGTAGTGGGAGGCCCTGCGGAACAACCCATCGGTGACCTGCCTTATGCACTTGTGTGCAGAGGACTGACAGACCCCGGTGATGTCCCCGGTGGCACCCTGGAAGGAACCAGATGCGAAGAAGTTGAGGGCAGTGGTGACTTTGACGGCGACAGGTAAGAAGATGCTGCTTGGTCCATCAGGGAGCAGCTCGTCGTTAAGGAGGCTGCAGATGTCGGCGACTACCTGGCGATTGACTCTGAGCCTCCGTATGCACTGCTCCTCGGAGAGGTCCATGAAGCTGAGCCTCGCTCTGTACACCCTGTGCGGAGGGTAGTGCCTCCTGCGACGCATCTCTCTCTGCGGTTGCCCTCCCTCCTGCTGTGCAGGTGGGTGTGCCGCAGCACCGTGTTGGGGGGCCCCACCTCTCCGAGGCGGACGGCGTGGACTGTGAGGCTGCTGGGGCTGGTCATCCTGTTCGTCCTCCGACGATGTCAACGCACCACCCATCTGGCAGGTGTTGGTGTGAGGGGTTGTGCAGGGTAGGTGGGTGGGTCCTCGGACTGGGGCTGCGGTTTCGTGTCGGTCTGTCCTCTGGCTTGGCGGGGGTTGGTGGAGGGCAGGGGTTGCCCTATGTGACGCGGTGGCCTCCTGCGTGGGTGAGTGCGCTCCCCCGTGGAGCGCACCTTGGCACCTGGCACAGGCTGCTGGCTGCAACACGCCTGGTTTGAAGGGTCCTGTTTCCCCCAGTGTGGGAAACTGACTGCTTTGACCGTAAAATCCCACACTTCCTCTTTTGACAGCTGCTTCAGCTCATTAACTGACCACAACGAGCAAGTTAAGTGCTCTCAAGTGGAACCCCGCTGGCTTTAATTGCCTGCGGGATTCCCACCAGCGGGGCTTGCGCGCGCAGCCCCGCACGTCAGCGCGGTACCCGGAAGTGGCCGGGATTTCGTCCGAATCCGGTCACGTGATCGGAGATCGGGATTTTCGGGGCCCCCCCGCTGGAAACCCGCCGGAAACCCGACCCTAAAATCGAGCCCCTGATCTCTGCTTTGGCACCATATAACACACCATGTCACTTGTGTTAGTGGCAAATGGTTAACAAGAGAGCAGTTGTTGAGCATCTGTTAAGTCCCTTCATAATTCGAATTAAAGTGTCTGTGGCCAGAAAAAAGCTGTGAGAAGCAGAGACTTCAGAGTTAGTGGCATCATAAGAACATAAGAAATAGGAGCATGAGCAAGCCATCCGGCCCCTCGAGCCTGCTCGGCCATTCAACAAGATCATGGTTGATCTTCTACCTCAATGCCATTTTCCTGCACTATCCCCATATCCCTTGATGCCTTTAATATCTAGAAATCTATCAATCTCTGTTTTGAGTGTTCTCAATGACTGAGCCTCCACAGCCCTCTGGGGTAGAGAATTCCAAAGATTCATCACGCTCTGAGTGAAGAAATTTCTCCTCATCTCAGTCCTAAATGGCCTACCCTTCATTCTGAGACTGTGACCCCTGGTTCTAGATTCCCCAGGCAGGGGAAACGTCCACCTTGTATCTACCCTGTCGAGCCCTGTAAGAATTTTGTATGTTTCAATGAGATCACCTCTCATTCTTCTAAACTCCAGAAAATACAGGCCTAGTCCACTCAATCTCTCCTCATACGACAATCCCGCCATCCCAGGAATCAGTCTGGTGAACCTTTGTTGCACTCCCTCTATGGCAAGTATATCCTTTCTTAGGTAAGGAGACCAAAATTGTACACAATACTCCAGGTGCAATCTCACCAAGGCAGTATAATTGCAGTAAGACATCTTTGCTCCTGCACTCAAATCCTCTTGTAATAAAGGCCAACATACCATTTGTCTTCCTAATTGCTTGCTGCACCTGCATGTTAGCTTTCAGTGACTCATGCTTTTTAAGAAAGGAGAGAGAGGGAAACCAGGGAATTATAGACCAGTGAGCCTAACATCTGTTGTGGGGAAAATGCTGGAGTCTATAATTAAGGATAGGGTGACTGAACACCTCAAGAATTTTCAGTTAATCAGAGAGACCCAGCATGGATTTGTGAAAGGTAGGTCGTGCCTGACAAACCTGATTGAATTTTTTGAAGAGGTGACTAAAGTAGTGGACAGGGGAATGTCAATGGATGTTATTTATATGGACTTCCAGAAGGCATTTGATAAAAGTCCCACATAAGATACTGTTAACTAAGATAGAAGCCCATGGAATCGAGGGAAAAGTACAGACTTGGTTAGGAAGTGGCTGAGTGAAAGGCGACAGAGAGTAGGGATAATGGGTAGGATGTGACTAGTGGAGTCCCGCAGGGATCTGTCTTGGGGCCTCAATTATTCACAATATTTATTAACGACTTAGATGAAGGCATAGAAAATCTCATTCCTAAGTTTGCCAATGACACAAAGATTGGTGGCATTGTAAGCAGTGTAGATGAAAACATAAAATTACAAAGGGAGATTGATAGATTAGGTGAATGGGCAAAACTGTGGCAAATGGAATTCAGTGTAGGCAAATGTGAGGTCATCCACTTTGGATCAAAAAAGGATAGAACAGGGTACTTTCTAAATGGTAAAAAGTTAAAAACAGTGGATGTCCAAAGTGAATTAGGGGTTCAGGTACATAAATCATTGAAGTGTCATGAACAGGTGCAGAAAATAATCAAGAAGGCAAATGGAATGTTGGCCTTTATATCTAGAGGACTAGAGTACAAGGGGGCAGAAGTTATGCTGCAGCTATACAAAACCCTGGTTAGACCGCACCTGGAGTACTGTGAGCAGTTCTGGGCACCGCACCTTCGGAATGACATATTGGCCTTGGAGGGAGTGCAGCGTAAGTTTACTAGAATGATACCCGGACTTCAAGGGTTAAGTTACGAGGAGAGATTGCACAAATTGGGGTTGTATTCTCTAGAGTTTAGAAGGTTAAGGGGTGATTTGATCGAAGTTTATAAGATATTAAGGGGAACAGATAGGGTAGATAGAGAGAAACTATTTCCACTGTTTGGGGATTCTAGGAGCAGGGGGCACAGTCTAAAAATTAGAGCCAGACCTTTCGGGAGTGAGATTGGAAAACATTTCTACACACAAAGAGTGGTACAAGTTTGGAACTCTCTTCCGCAAACGGCAAATGATACTAGCTCAATTGCTAAATTTAAATCTGAGATAGATAGCTTTTTGGCAACCAAAGGTATTAAGGGATATGGGCCAAAGGCAGGTATATGGAGTTAGATCGCAGATCAGTCATGATCTTATCAAATGGTGGAGCAGGCACGAGGGGCTGAATGGCCTACTCCTGTTCCTATAATTCCTATGTTCCTATGTTACTATGTACAAGGACACCCAGGTCCCTTTGGACATCAACATTTCCCAATCTCTTACCATTTAAAAAATACTCTGCATTTCTGTTTTTCCTACCAAAGTGGATAACTTCACATTTTTCCACATTATATTCCAGCTGCCATGTTCTTGCCCAATCACTTAGCCCGTCTATATCCCCTTGAAGCTTCTTTGCATCCTTCTCACAACTCACATTCCCACCTAGTTTTGTGTCATCAGCAAACTTGGAAATATTACATTTGGTCCCCTCATCCAAATCATTGATATAGA
Organism: Heptranchias perlo; assembly: GCF_035084215.1. NCBI lineage: Eukaryota > Metazoa > Chordata > Chondrichthyes > Hexanchiformes > Hexanchidae > Heptranchias > Heptranchias perlo. The sequence goes on along the minus strand of NC_090336.1, from coordinate 31,698,473 downwards.
TTGTGGCTGAATCCAGGATGAAAGCCCACTTCAGGGGCACTGCTGCAAAAAGTGCTTGTGGATAAAGTGCTGGCTCAACAGCAGATTATCTTTGGGTCAGAGGGTAACACATCCACCAAGACTTGCTGACTGCAAGTGTGGGAGGAGGTGACCTACCGAAGAAAACTGTCACAAACCAAAAGGAGAGTTGAGGAGGCCAGAAGAAATCCGCTGACAACAAAAAGGTCATCAAAAGGCATTTAATGTAAACTTCTATTCTGGACTATTTTAGATCATATAAATGCATTGGCTCTAAAATTCCAGGATGGGTTCTGCTGGTCTCTTGCCATATCTCCAGCAAAGTTACGAGGAAAACGGCAGGGATCTGGTTACGCTGGGTTTCCACCATTTCCGTGAGTTTCCTCAATGCCTTGTATGGGATTGAACTTCTGTCCACCATTTACAAGGCAAATGGCAGGTGGGATGGGGACTCGCTAAGTTAGGCGTTGCCACTCCTCAGGCTCTGGTGTGATCCAGTGTTTCTGTGTTGGCCTGTATACCGAGTGAGTGGAGGCATGCTGGCTTACATTCGGGTATATGTGACCTGGAATCCTGAAAACCTGAATTTGTTCTTGTTTAAAAAAAGTCACTGGATCGGCCTCTTTGTTCAGGAGAAGGGGGCCAGGGTCCACTAGAGCATCCTGGCACCCTCCCCCAAGTTACTGCGGTATGTATGCAATTCCTTATTTTTCCCCCTATGACAGTGCCACAGAGTTTTGTGATTGAAGAGCTGGACTCATCCACTGAACAACTCACTCCACAATGTCTTTCACTGAGTCCTTCCCTTAGTCGCTACAGTGCCTCATTTTCCAAACAACAAGTCTTCAACCAGTGATGGTAGCACTGCATCAGACAGGAGGTGCATCCAAGGCAGGCTTCAGAGACGGGAGTAGGCTCTTTGCAGAAGTCCATGTTGCCTGTTTCTACACCTGGATTGTTAAGGGATGCAGGGCTCAGTGAAGGTCTCTTGGAACAAAGGATGGTGAAACATATTGCAAGTTAGTAAAGGTCTTTCAATTCCATGGAGCATAGTGTGAACATCTGGGTGCTGTGTAGGAGTGCATGATTCAGATGCCCGCCAATACAAGCCAACTGGCCTGAACCACGCAGCAGAATCTCAGATGCAAGCTGACGTGATGCACTTTATGCCGTTACTCTACAAGAGCACAGCTACAGGATGTGCAAGTTTAGGATCTGCACAACAGCTGTGCTTGATCCATTGCATGTCACAGTACATGAAGATGTCAAGACCATCTTTGACTCTTTGGGGGAAATGGGGGAGAGCTGCAGGGAGTGAATGCAAGAGCTGGTGCAGCCATAAAGGTAATTGCTAATGCAGAGCCAAGCACTGTCCAAGTTCCTGTCCTCTGGTTTCAGAGTCGTACCTGCGCACAGGATGTCACCATTAAAACTCCTGCTTGATACACCTATGAACTACGGATTGATTAGTGGTGCTGATATCACACTGGCAACTTTGAATGACATAAAAAACTTATTTCATGAGGGAAAATTAAATATGCAGCTGGACAGTGCATTGGGATTTTTAAACTGTTTCCTGAACAGTCAGTGGGTAGTGGGAGCGCTTAATCTGTGGTGGAGTCTGCTTCTCAGAAGACCTCTCTCGCCAGTGCTGACACTGAACCAGTTACTCCAATATTACAGCAAACTCCATGCTGAACAGATAACGTGCCAGTGTTTAAACACTCCATCACTGAATTCATTGCAGCTCATTGGGTGAGGTTCATAATACTTGGACATTCTAATTTCCTTCAGTGGCATACTGACACCTCTTTCTCTGAAACAACATCAGATTAATTCAAAAAGATTTTGCTCTGAATTTCATTCCCCTTTTGGCTCTGCCGTTGTACTCTCAATTAAAGCAACGACTGTCCTTTTGGTCACCTTCATTAAATCGCTATTTGTCCAGAGCAATCTTTTTCCTCAGAACCAATTGGTTTGTAGTTGACCGTGGTACACAAACCTGCACCATTGATCACAATCATACAGGAGAGCTATACGACATAGTTTCCATCAATGGGAGGCAGCTTTCACCTTTGCATCAACGCAAATTGTCGAGTCTAATCCAGGTGTCAAGTTGCCTGAATCCAAATTGGGATAGTGGTATAACTATCTCAAGAGATTAATCTCACATCATTTCAGCTTCACGCACGCTGCATCATAACAGTATGAAATAAAGTTTAAGAAGTTCCCCAGGTGGGATCACTTAGTAATCCTTTTAACGTTAGCACGGAGCTGACAGGACAGCCAACTCTCTAATAATGTGAAAATTTAACTTGTATTTAATGGTGAGAGAGTCAGCAGTACAAATCAGATCTTTGCCACTCTAAATAGGTAGCAATTTCGAACTGGTCTCTGCAATGTAATGGCACCAAAAATGAACGTTTAACCTTTTAAAAAAAATAAATTACAATACTTGTACCGAGGAAAAAGTACTGAATTTCAGAAAATGTTGAGCAAATAGGTTTTTAGCAAGAGCACTTCAAAGCACATCAGTGTCAGCATGGCACTAAAAAGTACATTTATTCTATACGAAATCCAGCATCTGAAAGAATGTAACCCACAGCATAAGACTTCAGGATCTGAAGAACTTTGTAGTTTAAACTGTAGCAAATGAGCTTTAAAAAAGGACCAAGGTTGCGTCAATTTCATTTATTCTCGTGTTCATAAATGCATAATAAGAATTTCAAACATACCGAAATCGTGGAGAAAATTGTTCTGAAAGCTAACAATGAGATTTGGTCCTCAGAAGATCCTAGTAGTTAGTTGTTAGTTTACAGGACTGATGTAGTTGTTATTTTATTGAAGACCGATAGTTGTTGAACTGCCCATGTTGTTCTGTTCTAAATATGTTCTCCCTTTACATGGCTTGCTGCATTGTTTCCATACTCAGCCACCTTAAATATGTTTAACTAAAATGTATGGAGGAAAATGGATATCCCCTGCTTAGCAACATAACAGTAGTCCAGATAAGAAGTTCACATCATGTTCTAAACCACAAGAGTGAAGCTTGAACATTGAGGTTATATTGCTACCCTAAGCAGTACTTACTGTTAGTGATCTATATATATATATATAAAATCATCTTATCATGTCAAAAAAACTCAAAGTGTTTCATCCAATTAATTACTTTTGAAATGCAGTAACTGCTTTTATATATACTCTCATGGAATTGCTTACAATGAGTTGGAGTTTTAATAGAACAGGGATATCATGCAAAGTAGTATTTTTGAGGATTTATGAGCATCAAGAACAGACCTGGAATCTGGGAGCACTGGAAAGGGGGCCTGGGGTCCGACAGTACTGGAATGGGACCGAAGGGTCTATCAGTCCTGGAATGGGACCGAAGGGTCTAATGGTACTGGAATGGGACCGAAGGGTCTATCAGTCCTGGAATGGGACCAAAGGGTCTAATGGTACTGGAATGGGACCGAAGGGTCTATCAGTCCTGGAATGGGACCGAAGGGTCTATCAGTCCTGGAATGCGACCGAAGGGTCTAACGGTACTGGAATGGGACCGAAGGGTCTATCAGTACTGGAATGGGACCGAAGGGTCTATCAGTCCTGGAATGGGACCGAAGGATCTATCAGTCCTGGAATGGGACCAAAGGGTCTATCAGTCCTGGAATGGGACCAAAGGGTCTAGCAGTACTGGAATGGGACTGAAGGATCTAGCAGTACTGGAATGGGACCGAAGGGTCTATCAGTCCTGGAATGGGACAGAAGGGTCTATCAGTCCTGGAATGGGACCGAAGGGTCGAGCAGTACTGGAATGGGACCGAAGGGTCTATCAGTCCTGGAATGGGACCGAAGGGTCTAGCAGTACTGGAATGGGACCGAAGGGTCTAACAGTACTGGAATGGGACCGAAGGGTCTAACAGTACTGGAATGGGACAGAAGGGTCTAACAGTACTGGAATGGGACAGAAGGGTCTATCAGTACTGGAATGGGACCGAAGGGTCTATCAGTACTGGAATGGGACCGAAGGGTCTAACAGTACTGGAATGGGACCGAAGGGTCTATCAGTACTGGAATGGGACCGAAGGGTCTAACAGTACTGGAATGGGACCGAAGGGTCTAACAGTACTGGAATGGGACCGAAGGGTCTAGCAGTACTGGAATGGGACCGAAGGGTCTATCAGTACTGGAATGGGACCGAAGGGTCTAACAGTACTGGAATGGGACCGAAGGGTCTAACAGTACTGGAATGGGACAGAAGGGTCTATCAGTACTGGAATGGGACCGAAGGGTCTATCAGTACTGGAATGGGACCGAAGGGTCTAACAGTACTGGAATGGGACCGAAGGGTCTATCAGTACTGGAATGGGACCGAAGGGTCTAACAGTACTGGAATGGGACCGAAGGGTCTAACAGTACTGGAATGGGACCGAAGGGTCTAGCAGTACTGGAATGGGACCGAAGGGTCTATCAGTACTGGAATGGGACCGAAGGGTCTAACAGTACTGGAATGGGACCGAAGGGTCTAACAGTACTGGAATGGGACAGAAGGGCCTAGCAGTACTGGAATGGGACCGAAGGGTCTAGCAGTACTGGAATGGGACAGAAGGGTCTAACAGTACTGGAATGGGACCGAAGGGTCTATCAGTACTGGAATGGGACCGAAGGGTCTAGCAGTACTGGAATGGGACAGAAGGGTCTATCAGTACTGGAATGGGACCGAAGGGTCTATCAGTACTGGAATGGGACCGAAGGGTCTAGCAGTACTGGAATGGGACAGAAGGGTCTAACAGTACTGGAATGGGACTGAAGGGTCTAGCAGTACTGGAATGGGACCAAAGGGTCTCGCAGTACTGGAATGGGACTGAAGGGTCTAGCAGTACTGGAATGGGACCGAAGGGTCTAGCAGTACTGGAATGGGACCGAAGGGTCTAGCAGTACTGGAATGGGACAGAAGGGTCTAGCAGTACTGGAATGGGATTGAAGGGTCTAGCAGTACTGGAATGGGACCGAAGGGTCTAGCAGTACTGGAATGGGACCGAAGGGTCTAGCAGTACTGGAATGGGACCGAAGGGTCTAGCAGTACTGGAATGGGACCGAAGGGTCTAGCAGTACTGGAATGGGACCGAAGGGTCTATCAGTACTGGAATGGGACCGAAGGGTCCAGCAGTACTATGAGGGGGGCCTGTGATCTGGAAACACTGGGGAGGGGGACAGGGTATAGATGCGCTGTGAAGATGGATTCTGGGAACATTGGGATAGGTCCCACTATCTGTGATCTCTGGGAGAGAGCCCCCACAATGTGGGAGCATTGGGGAGGGAAGGTTCTGGTATCTGAGATCACTGGGGATAGTCCTACTACCTGGGAGTACTACAAGATTCTGTAGGGGTTTGCGAGCTCTGGGAGGGAAGTTTTAGAATCTGGAAGTAGGGGAAATCCAGGAGTGGGAGGTCTGGGGCTCTAGCACACTCAGCTCTTCTGGCTTTGCCTTCTTCCACACTAGTATAGGCATCACCTGCAGTATCGACCAATGTCCTGCTCATATTACAACAACTACAACAACAATGTGCACCTTTACCATAGTAAAATGTCGGTACTAACTTTGTATGTGGTTTATGTGCATATCTGTATGGGAATAAATGAGAAGATGGGCAAGATATAAGAACAGGATGGTACAAGGCCATAGCTTGAGGTAAGCCTCTGGCTTTATGTCTGGGAGCATAAAGGCCGCTGAACTTTCAGTCTAGCTGCTTTAATACCAAGACCGGAACATCTTCACTATTGTGTTTGCAGCCTCTTCTTTGATCAGTTTGCAATTCATGCATTTGCTGTTGGAGAGTTTACAAACATTTTTATATATTGTTAGTATATAAAATGGTGGGGGATTTGGAGATGGTAATGCCGTTGGCATTCAACAGCATTACCATCGCCGAATCCCCCACCATCAACATCCTGGGGGTCACCATTGACCAGAAACTTAACTGGACCAGCCACATAAATACTGTGGCTACAAGAGGAGGTCAGAGGCTGGGTATTCTGCGGTGAGTGACTCACCTCCTAATTCCCCAAAGCCTTTCCACCATCTACAAGGCACAGGTCAGGAGTGTGATGGAATACTCTCCACTTGCCTGGATGAGTGCAGCTCCAACAACACTCAAGAAGCTCGACACAATCCAGGACAAAGCAGCCCGCTTGATTGGCACCCCATCCATCACCCTAAACATTCACTCCCTTCACCACCGGCGCACAGTGGCTGCAGTGTGTACCATCTACAGGATACACTGCAGCAATTCGCCAAGGCTTCTTCGACAGCACCTCCCAAACCCACAACCTCTACCACCTAGAAGGACAAGAACAGCAGGCACATGGGAACAACACCACCTGCACGTTCCCCTTCAAGTCACACACCATCCCGACTTGGAAATATATCGCCGTTCCTTCATCATCGCTGGGTCAAAATCCTGGAACTCCCTACCTAACAGCACTGTGGGAGAACCTTCATCACACGGACTGCAGTAGTTCAAGAAGACAGCTCACCACCACCTTCTCAAGGGATGGGCAATAAATGCTGGCCTTGCCAGCGATGCCCACATCCCATGAACGAATAAAAAAAAATACTTCCTTGCCTCCTTCTCTAAGACTGCAGGTCCATTGCTACAAAAATCAAACATCTTTGATTTCTGTTTTCAGAATTATTTTCAAGCAGCAGATGGATGTAAATCTTTTATTGAGTTTTGGAGTGTGTGATCATAGGCCTGTTAAAATATTATGACAAGAACATTGTTATGATGTGACTGACATCATGTCTGAGTGGAAGAAGACAGATTTGCAACTCAGTGACTAAGGGTCTCTGTTGTAAGCTAAAACACTCCATTTGTATGATGTAATTTATTTTGCAAAAATTTAAATTTCTCTGACACTTTGCAGCCTAAAAAGAATTGGGCAATTTGTACAAATACCAAAAGACTTGTCGGTTTCTTCTTCTGTAAGTAGGGTATTGTATTTCCTGAAATGTGTCATTTTGAAGTGCAATACACTAGATTTTGACAGTTTTGCTTGTTTAAAGAGATTGAGCTAACTTTAGTTCAACTGTTTTCAGGCACTAAAAGGAATTTGCTACATCCTAACACTAAAATGAGTTTAATTTATTGTACCATTTTTTTGTGGTGTTACATAAATATTCAACATTTTAGTTTGGCTCCAGTGCCAGGAAGGAATAGGAAATTACATCAGACATTAAAGCATCATCAACCTTGCCCCCTGCCCCAAACAGCCCGACCACCACCAGCACCAAGTGTGAAAGATTGTTTGGAATGCCTCTCCTTCAGGGTTATGGCCCATAATGTCTTGACTATTTTTGTTCTTTCACACTTGTTGTGAGATTGATAGTAATCCCATTAGTAATCCCAAAGCCTGTGTAGCTACTAAATTCTTCAACAATTCTGGACAATTGTCCATTTCTGTCCACTTGCCACAGCAACATGGTGTGGATAACTTCCTCTACTGCTGATGGGAAGGAGGGGGATTTCTTTTGTATGCTGTGAAGTACCACGACATGTCATACTGTTAATGCTGGTACTGCATTGGTAATAAATGTATTCTAACTCTGGTTCAAGAAGACAAGTTGTGGACAAAAATAGAACCGATTAGGCTGATCGAATTTACACTATGCATTTGGAGATGTTTTCTTAGCATCTCCTACAGTATTCACCAGGGTAACATGGTGAGCATTTATTAATGCTTCTCATGACGGGAAAGTTCCAGGTTCAGTCGCTGGTCAGTGCTGAGTTAGCTGAGCTCAGGCGAGGCAGCGGTCAGGATGGTAGAATTGGCCACAGTGCCATTGGCTTTGGAAGGACGAAAATTGGTCCGTATTCTCGTCCTTGCTCATTATCTAATGACACTACTTGAAGTGCTCATGTGTGGACATCATGGTAGGACAGAATTCAACTCTGGTATGAGATCCTCCACACTTGTACATGAGTAATGGCCCCTTGATCGTAGTACCAGAGGATGTCCATTATCCATGGAACTGTACAATGCTTGAGGACGGGAAATATTGGAATTAAAGAAAATGCGTTTCATATACTGTGGTAAATATGTTTTAGCAATACAAGAAAATTAAAGGTGCAACTCATTTCGATACTTGAACCTTGCCAGAGGAGAATATTAGTTCAGTGTTTCCCACCGCATGTGTATCGAGGTTCTAATCGGAATTGAGCTGCTAAGTGGGGTTTGGGTACCTTGTCACAGAGGAAGACCAGAACATCTGCCAACAGACAACGTATAAGAGAGAGGCACTGGAGGACTGGGATCAGGCTGCCTGTCGAACCCAGACAGTAGAGGGATTTCATAACCTGAAAAAGGCAGATAAATTTATATCACTGCTGTCTACTTCCTATGATGACATATAAGGAGGGTTCTTGGTAGGAATTGCCCAAAATCTTTTTTCTCAATTCTGTTCAGTTTCTACCCTGGTTATTTTCCAGTAGAAAAACTAAAACTGTGTGGGATGAAATTGGTCTTCAGCGGTATCACATAACAGGCAAGAGGGAATCGGCAGCCTCTTATACAACCTGTCCTATTTTCTTTTCCATGGGAAAGGTTTGCTTTTGCTCATTTTGTGAGACCACTGAAGACAAACTTCACCCACTATGTTTCTTTAACTGAACCTCTCACAGGCTTACTGTGTACTGAAAACTAAAATATAATCTCATGTAACTATAAAGTATTTTTAAAAGTTGAAACATACTCATATCTTTTTTGTATATAATTTTGAAGAATTTTACTTTTTAAAACTAACTCACTCATTGCTATACACTCAATGGGTGGGGGAAGGATAAAGAATTACTCTGTTTGATATAACTGTAAACCTTAATCTTAAGTGAATTTACAACATTCCTACAGCAATTGTTTTGCCAAGATACAAAAGCCAAGTTTGAAACCAGACTTTGTGCGGATATAAATTCTTACCTTGGCTTTGTTGCATTGTCTAGGCATAAGGATATTTGATTGCTTAATTACTGAACTTTACTGTCCAGCATGCATAAGGCAATGATTTTTAACATTTTCTGAGTGAAGGAAGCCCCACACCAGCAAATATAGTCACTCTCCTGGGACTCCCCATCAACATGGACTCTCTCCAGAGACACCCCCCCCCCCATAAATATAGACTCCCTCCTGAGACCCACCCAATAAATATATACACTTGCCAGAGACCCCCCCCCCCATACATACACATTAACTCCTGAGAACCCACCCCCATAATTATAGACACTCTCATAATTATAGACACTCCCCTGAGAAACCCCCCCCCCCATTAATATAGACACTCTCCTAAGACCTCCCCATAAATATAGATATTCTCTGGAGACCCCCCCCCCCCCCATAAATATAGACACTCTTCTGAGACCCACCCAATAAATATAGACACTTTCCTGAGACTCACCCATAAATATAGACACTCTCCTGAGATCCCCCCCCATGAATATAGACACACTCCTGAGACCCCCCCATAAATATAGACAATCTCCTGAGACCCCCCATGAATATAGACACTCTCCTGAGACCCCCCATAAATATAGACACTCTCCTGAGAACCACCCCATGAATATAGACGCTCTCCTGAGACCCACCCATAAATATAGACAATCTCCTGAGACCCACCCAATAAATATAGACACTTTCCTGAGACTCACCCATAAATATAGACACTCTCCTGAGATCCCCCCCATGAATATAGACACACTCCTGAGACCCCCCCATAAATATAGACAATCTCCTGAGACCCCCATGAATATAGACACTCTCCTGAGACCCCCCATAAATATAGACACTCTCCTGAGAACCACCCCATGAATATAGACGCTCTCCTGAGACCCACCCATAAATATAGACAATCTCCTGAGACCCCCCCATGAATATAAACACTCTCCTGAGACCCACCCATAAATATAGACACTCTCCTGAGAACCCCATAAATATAGATAATCTCCAGAGACTCCCCCCATAAATATAGACACTCTCCTGAGATCCCCCATGAATATAGACACTCTCCTGAGACCCCCCCATAAATATAGACACTCTCCTGAGACCCCCATAAATATAGATATTCTCCAGAGACTCCCCCCATAAATATAGACACTCTCCTGAGAACCCCCCCCCCTCCAATGAATATAGACACTCTCCTGAGACCCCCATAAATATAGATATTCTCCAGAGAACCCCCTCATAATTATAGACAGTCTCCTAAGATCCACTTATAAATAAATAGAATTGCCAGAGACCCCCCATAAATACACATTCCCTCCCCCCTTAAATATAGACATTCTCTAGAGGACCCCCCCATAAATATAGACTCCCTCCTGAGACCCACCCATAAATATAGACACTCTCCTGGGAACCCCCATTGAATATAGACACTCTCCTGAGACCCCCATAAATATAGATATTCTCCAGAGAACCCCCCATAAATATAGACACACCTGAGACCCCCCCCCAAATAAATATGGACACTCTCCTGGGATGCCCCATAAATATAGACACTCCCCCCAGGACTCCCCATAAATATAGACACTCCCCCGGGACTCCCTATCAATATAGACACTCCCCTGGGATGCCCCATAAATATAGACACTCCCCCGGTACTCCCCATAAATATAGACACTCCCAATGGACTCCGCATAAATATAGACACTCCCCTGGGACTCCCCATAAATATAGACACTCCCCTGAGACTCCCCATAAATATAGACACTCCCCCGGCACTCCCCATAAATATAGACACTCCCCCGGCACTCCCCATAAATATAGACACTCCCCAGGGATGCCCCATTAATATAGACACTCCCCTGGGACTCCCCATAAATATAGACACTCCCCTGGGATGCCCCATAAATATAGACACTCCCCCGGCACTCCCCATAAATATAGACACTCCCCAGGGATGCCCCATAAATATAGACACTCCCCTGGGACTCCCCATAAATATAGACACTCCCCTGGGATGCCCCATAAATATAGACACTCCCCCGGGACTCCCCATAAATATAGACACTCCCCCGGGACTCCCCATAAATATAGACACTCCCCTGGGATGCCCCATAAATATAGACACTCCCCTGGGATGCCCCATAAATATAGACACTCCCCTGGGATGCCCCATAAATATAGACACTCCCCCGGGACTCCCCATAAATATAGACACTCCCCAGGGATGCCCCATAAATATAGACACTCCCCTGGGATGCCCCATAAATATAGACACTCCCCCAGGACTCCCCATAAATATAGACACTCCCCCGGGACTCCCCATAAATATAGACACTCCCCTGGGACTCCCCATAAATATAGACACTCCCCTGGGATGCTCCATAAATATAGACACTCCCCCAGGACTCCCCATAAATATAGACACTCCCCTGGGACTCCCTATAAATATAGACACTCCCCCGGGACTCCCCATAAATATAGACACTCCCCAGGGATGCCCCATAAATATAGACACTCCCCTGTGACTCCCCATAAATATAGACACTCCCCCGGGACTCCCCATAAATATAGACACTCCCCTGGGACTCCCCATAAATATAGACACTCCCCTGGGACTCCCCATAAATATAGACACTCCCCTGGGACTCCCCATAAATATAGACACTCCCCCGGTACTCCCCATAAATATAGACACTCCCCCGGGACTCCCCATAAATATAGACACTCCCCCGGTACTCCCCATAAATATAGACACTCCCCCGGGACTCCCCATAAATATAGACACTCCCCCGGGACACCCCATAAATATAGACACTCCCCATAAATATAGACACTCCCCCGGGACTCCCCATAAATATAGACACTCCCCCGGGACACCCCATAAATATAGACACTCCCCCGGGACTCCCCATAAATATGGGCACTCTCCTGGGACTCCACATAAATATGGACGCTCCCTTGTGACGCCCCATAATTATAAACACTCACCCGAGGGCCACCACCCCCCCCATAAATATAGACAATCTCCTGCAACTCCCCATAATTAGCGACACTCCCCTGGGACTCCCTATAAATATGGATACTCCGCTGTTGTCATTTGAAAGTCCTTACTTTCAAAAGACAATGCCAGCTACACAATGGAAAACAGATGACAAAAAATGTCTTTATTAGTGTCTAGCAACAGAAACAACAATGCTAGTAAATCAATATCAAAAAAATATAGAAGTCTGATGACTTTGGAGATATCATGGATCATTGCAGTCTGTTTAGGGTCCTGAGACTCCGATTTGAGAACCTTAGTTACAGTAACCAGGCAACTTCCTGTCTGTGTGGGAAAGCGCGGGTTAATAATATCCAGCACAATAAAACAAATTAAATATTTTTTAAAAAAGTCTATAAGATTCTATTTTATTAAAAGGGCTGAAATATATTTATCGATAAGCTTATGCATCCTGTGAAACAGTTGTTCGCAGCCCCATTAAGTAGGCTGTATTTCTGAAGTGATGGAAAACACAGATTAATTCAGTGAATGTAACAATGTAACTGGATGCTAATCTACTCAATATAACAATGTAGCTGGACGTCTTGTTTTCAGTTTTCAAAGGTATTTGTCCTCAGATAAAACCCAGGAAATTGCTAGCTACATGCTGGTGGGAACCTATGGAAAAGAATACACTTTCTATCAATTGTGCTGTGCTTATCCCCAGGGCTGTTCTAGTGGGTGTGGGAATAGCGTGCAGCCAGTATGTTCTGTGCCACCGAGATAGTATTGAAAAGGCAAGCAGAACAGCAGGCTTTATTTCCAAAGCATTCAGGCGAGGGAGCAAGGGACAACCTATACCCAGCAGCATGTGGGTATAGACAATGTAATGCTATATTTGGGTTTACAAATAAGGACTTTAGTAAGAGCTCATAGGGAGGGTAATGAAAATATGCACTGTCTGCTTTACAAGAGATTTTTATTCTTCCCCTTCTCCCCATTACTGGATTTCATGTTTCCTACAGCCTTCCCTATCTAACATACATTGTGAAGTAATATTCTGAAGGAAAACACCTGATTATTGTAAAAGAGAATAAAGTAGAATCATTGAAAGGTTACAGCCCGGGAGGAGACCATTCGACCCATCGAGTCCGCGCTGGCTCAATGCAAGAGCAATCCAGCTAGTCCCGCTCCCCTGTAGTAGAAAACTCTTTTTGGATTTCTGAGGCCAATGTTATTTACAGAAAGCACAGGTATCCTTGTTTGTACATAGAGAGTAAGGACTGCTCGTGGGTGAGTTATAAATGTGAATGCAGTCCTGAATTGGCTTAGGCCTAGTACGGGAGCAGTCAGGGTTAAATAATATACAGGACAGTGTTAGATTCATATCCCTCAGTTTTCACCTTTTGGGGGTTGGAGGATTTTTTTTTGTTTCATGGAAGTTTTATGTTTGCCTACTTGTCTCCCTCAAGAGATTAAATAAAGGAGAGTCTATGGGTTTGTACAGTCTATTTTGGAAGGAGGAGGTCCAATCGGCCAGTGACTTTTCTCAATCTAGGTTCATACAAACAGAAAATGAAGGAGGGGGTTGTATATATGTCTATAATTCACCATTGGTTAGCATGTTTTGGGTTTCATTTCCTCTCTGTGCTATTTTTAATACATTCATTAATATATTTGCTGTCTGCGCTATTGTAACACAAGCGTTTACCAGTTTCCTTTAAACTAACATCTGTGTTAAAGTAGTGATGACAGTAACTTATATGAACCTGCTTACCGGTCTGCTAAAAGTAGGGAATACAGAAAAAACTAATACTCCCCACCCCCAGTGTTTAATAAGTTATATTTGGATTTAAATGTTATGTTCCTGCATTTCATGGACTTGATAAAATTGCTAGAATTATTCATATAGTTTTTTAAATAAAAAGTGTAGTTTCCAACCTTTAGAACTCATTCCACTAAATGTATTTGCTTGAAGTTCTGACTCTTTATAATGTAGAACGTAACAAAGGGTTGTTAAAGTCCATGTGAGGTAAGATCTGCTTTTGCAGCATGTATTGTGTCATCAAGAAAATTGGTGAGAGGCAGCAAAAAGAAAATGGGGGAGGGGAAGAGTATTTTTCTTGACTGCTACATGATAATTTTATTCATAAAAAGTTAAAATATCTGTTAACAGTCGAATAATATCAGCCATTTTGGATATTAAAAAAAAACTTATCATTTCCTCCAACTCCTCCCCAACTCTTTCAGTTTGCTTTGTAATGCGAGAGGCTTTTTGCTCTTTGACAATAATGCAACAATGAAATTTTGCTTCACATCAGTTTTATTTGAGACCCAACTTCTCTCAGCCATTGAAAAGATCCAGTTCCACCTGAAAATAGTAAGCGGAAGTATGGAAAGAGAAACAGCCGTTCACCCTGTAGGCCATTCCCTGAACAAACCCTGTGCAAGCTGCCCCATCATGTATTGTACATCATCCACTCAATCTCTTGAAAGAAGCATCCAACCACCAATTAATTTTCGACAAGGTAAAGCTTCATGAAATTTCAGCCAGGCCCCCAAATATAATTAAAACTCAATATTAATGGGGAAGGGAAGTCTAGGAGAACTACTTTTTGTTCAAAGTACTCCCATTTTTGTAGAATGAAATATTATGCTTACCAGAAATTTCTTTGAACTTTACATTTTTTTTAGTGCCATCTAGCAGCCCTCCTTGACGTTAATTATGAGGAACATTCTTTCATGCCATTGCGCAGCGTCACTGCAGTGGGAACTACAACACTAGAATGAGGTTTTACCTCAATGAATCAAAACCTATTGTTCGTCATAAGATGTGAAACATTAACCCTACCTTTCTCTCTCCACAGATGCTGCCTCACCTGCCAATTATACTCTTCCTTTCTCTTTAAAGTCAGGCTAGTACAAGTGACAGGTTAAAGATAAAGGAACTTCACAATTAACCAAAACTGGTAACCAAAATAGATTTCAAGGCATCGCAGCCATACACTGTAAGAAATAGGCCATTGACACCCTGGTGATGCTGGTTTTAAATAATAACATCATTCTGGATAGAAGATTTAAGAATGGCTGGTTGCTTGTCCTCTATTTCTTACGTGGTCAATTACCAGAATAAGTCACCTGCCTCTGGCATCACCTTGAAAAGAATAGGGTGAGAAAACTCCCAGTTCACATTGCCGGTGAACATATCGAATGGCCTGGAAATTCCTGTCAATTTGTGCCCAAAAAACGACAGAATCACAGCGCAGTGCCAATTTCCGGTTCAAAGGGAAATCCGTATGTGGGTGCCTTATACCCATTCTTACACTGCGCATGAATTTCCTCGATCTTTTATGTTAATTCTTGGAAACCTTCTCCCAGACACTCTACTGCTCATCAACATAGCCTTGCCCCATCTGAGTCAACGTACAGCGCAAATTTCCTGCATTTATGCAAGTTCAGGACAGGTGTAAATTTGTACTAAAATATTTAGGCGCACAGGCCTCCTTTGAATTTACGCTTACTGAGAACTGGGTGTGATTGTCAGTATAATAGTTCAGTGTTATATAAAATGCGAAGTATTTTGATCAGAGCAGATACCCTTTCATAATGGGAAATATGGCAAAATCGATCAGAGCAGATGCCCTTTCATAATGGGAAACAATTCTTACCCACTACCTCCTCAACATATTGGGCTATTACTATGAAGATCACTTGCCTGCCCTTACACTCTGCTGCTGATCTCTTTACAAAAATAAGAAATGTTTATAAAGAAATCAGAAGCAAAAGGAATGTAAGGGTCAGCAAGCGATCTTCATATTAGTAGCCCAATATGTTGAAGAGGAAGTGGGTAAGAACGCAGTGTAAGATTTCCTTAGGAGGCATGGTTATCCATTCGCTCTTTGCTCCGGGCTTTGGATGCTGAAATACACTGATCGTCAGAATCCTTGCTGAAGACTATGGAATGTATGGCTGCCATTGTAAATCTCAGGGGACTGTTGTAATGAAATAAGGAAACTAGGGAACAGATTTTTTCTGAGAGACCATTTTGCATAGATTTCACAAATCAAGAAGGATGACTGAGGCTTTTGTGCTGAATGACCAAGATTTTTTTCAAAACCTATATTCCCCTTTCTATTTCAGTTAGTTTGATTGAAGTGTGTTGAATTGAAGTTAATAGTGTTTGGAGCTAGCGATAGACCTTTCTAATTCAACATAGTTGTCAGCATTGCTATTAATTGTTTAAAGCACTTTTTGGAGAACACTTTACTTTCTGTTTGGTGAGTTGGAACTTGACTAAATTATATTTTCTCTGGTGAGTATTAACCAGAGAAATAAATCATAAAAAGGCATAAACTCTCCCTTTTGATATAGACTGGTTGGTCATTAGGGGAAAGGGAATGCTGTAGAAGACCAGAGCAGATCGGAACAACGCTAAAGGGCATTTTTATGTTATGTTGTAATCAGGCTGTTTTTTTACACTTGGGCGTAGTCTAACTAAATGTGCAAGAAATTCCGCCGTAAATTGCTCTCAGCAAAATTGGCATGTGAATGGGAATAAAATCGGGCATACCTTCCTGAACACCTTCCTATAGGAAATTCTAGGCACGTAGTTAAAATGTGCACTATTTTAATGGATGCATTACAATTAACAAGTTAAACTTTGTTAAAATAGCGAATAGAGGAATTTGATATGAACATGCATTCATATAATAATATTGCACATTGTAATTTCCAGGTTAATGTGTCCCAGCTTTATATTCTAGCCATACAAGCATAATCCCAGGATTTTCTTTTCCATTTATGATTTGAAATCTGATTAAAACAAAGCTTTTAAAAAGAATTTCAGATAGACTAACCAATTGCATTAACTGAGTTTTAGGAGTGCAATATTTATTGCATACTAACATCACTGAGTTTGTGATTTCTTAACTGGTATTATTTTACTGACGAACTAAACCGTTATTAACTGCTATTCAAGTAACTAAGTCAGTCCGTTAGCAATCTGACATTTTGTTTGACTTGGAAAAATTTCCGTTCTTTTGTTTTTTGTTTACACTGCAGTAACTATGGGCAACTCAAGAAAATGAAGCTTTTGTATTGCAAATACAAGGGCTTTAGTCATCACAGAGAGGCAGCTTACTGTACATGGCTTGATTTATTCAGAGCTGACAAGGCTTCCCAAGTATCAAAAAAATTATTATAGAGTGCTTAAAAGAAACCAGTATGCCAAACTTAAACATGTTGCTAAATATGTTCTTATTGCCTGTGGCAGAATAGCAATTTAAGTGAAAATTTTGTTATGTTCACATTTTTGGGGTCAGATTAATTTGTTATGCAAAGCAAAATGCAACTTTATTAGTTCTGTCTCCTTGCACAGAAGTGGATAAGGATAAAATGGGTCTTGTTAAATGGCAATTAAAATAGAAACACCTGGACTGCCCGTACGGAAATGGGGCAGAAGCAGCCCTAAAATAGCTGTGCTGCACATACTGGCCCCTTCCCACTCAGATTTCCCGGTGCCTTCTGCAGGGCGGTTCAGGCGCCAGCTGAATCAGGCAGGAGCCTCATGTCTGCTTGTAAATTGGGGTGCTATGATGTACGTTGAACGCCCAATGTAAATTTGAGGGACAACTGGGCGGAGCACGCGCCGTGTATGCTTCGCCCGGTTGTACTTGGTAAAGAAGCAAAAAAAAAGGCCCAAAACGTTATGTACAGAATTATTCTCATGGGGCTATGAGGAGCAGTAGTCCTTTTCCGGTCTTCACAAGAATGCTGTGGGCCGCTGCTGCCCCGGGCTTCCCCCGCGCTCCCCCACCCACCTCAGCTTGACCTCCCGACAGTGTAATATTGTGCTGGCCCAGAGCCGGCAAGCTACAGTGGGACACCAGTTCAGAGCAGTGAAGTTCACCGACGGCGTGGTAACGAGGCCTAGCCCTCGCAATGAATCAGGCCTCCTGCCGGCCTGGAGTTAAAATCTACCCCAAAGTGATGTCTTCTGAGTGCATTAAAATCTGTTCAGGTTTAGACAGCAGCACAAATGTCAATTTTAGGCATTCAGAATGGGAAACTACTGTGTGGGTTCACAATGGATTGCGTATTGCCTGGTGAAAAATGCTATCTATAAAACACAAAATAGTGATGACTGTGTATATTTATCTACAGCATGAGGCTGAAATGTTGTGTATGCATTTAATAATGAATGCCTTCAAAATACACTCTACAAATATTAGCATGTGAACAGTGCTTGGATGGAAAGGGGGGATCTAATTGATAAACAAATCAAACTTAGAGAGGATAAAACCCCTGGTCCTAATGGATTGCTTCCATGAATATTAAAAGAATTTGAGAAGAAGATAGCAGAAGCACTATTACATACATATAAAAATTCATTAGAAAGGGGAATAGTGCCAGAGAACTGGCAGACAGCTAATGTTATTCCTATATTTAAAAAGGGAGAACGAGTGCAGGGAACTATAGAGCACATGGGGGAGAAAGGAACAGAAGGATATGCTGATAGGGTTAGATGAAGTAGGGAGGGAGGAAGCTTGAGTGGTGCATGAACGTCGGCATAGGCCGATTGGTCCGTTTCTGTGCTGTAAACTCGATGTAATTCGTGTAACACTTAATACGTTTGTATGCAATTTGTTTGTCTGCTAATTTAATAGGGGAACAGCCTAATCTTTTTTAAAATACGACTCAAAACAATTCCATACTAATGTGCTCAGTACTAATATTACACAGTGTAATTTCCACCCATAATGTAGATCATTTTAATGGTTTAATGTCCTATGGAATTACAGAGAGAAAGGGGCACACAAAATGAAGAGAGGGATTACGTAAACAGGACTTGAGGAAATTCACTTCACTACAGACCAACTAGCCCAACTCCTTTTATTACTTTACAGTTTCATGTATAAATTTTCTGAACACAGCACAAGCTGCCAGCAAGCAAAATTTTTTGCGAGTTTTTCGACTTTTTGGGCCCAGGTTGGGACTGTGTCTTTGAATGCTGAACAGCAGCTTCAAGGTTCGCACTGGCTGCTGCACTAAAACATTTCCACAGGTCACTGAGAGAAAATTGATTTGTTCCGTGCCTAAATCTGAACGTGTAACGGAACATTCCAGTCACAGCAGAAAATGCTGGAAATACACAGTAGGTCAGACAGCATCTATAAAAAGAAAGAACAGGCTATGATGTTTCAGATGTTCTGGTTGGGGGAAGAAGATTTTTGCGGCCAAAAGGAGAACTCCACGCCCCTCTTTGCATTTGAATGATGGATGAATAGGGATGGAAGGCTAAAATACTACACAGGAATTGAAGTGCCTCAAGTGCAAGAGTTTTGATCACTCACAAAGGAGGCACCCTAGCAAACCCAAGCCTTCTTTGCAGTAAATGATGGACACCTCTCTGTTACATCTGGTGCAGGACACTACTGTTGTATCATTCTTTTCTGCCTCTCATAAGTTGGAAGCAGAAGTTTGTGCTGTGTTGATGTGTATCTGTGTGTCAGAGGACAGATTACACTGAAGAAAGCCAAACAGCTTTGGATGTCTCCTTTCTAAACGACGATTTGCCAGGGATGGTTGAATGTATTCTTCATTGTTATCAGTTAACAAATAGAGCTCCATCAGGTCTGTGACCATTTGATGGGTTCCAAAGCAGTCCATCCTGGACACATTTGCAGAGCTACTTCCTGGAGCTATGTATGTTGTATCACTGTCTCAATCTCTCTTTCTCTAGGGACTTGGAATGTGCTAGAACTGTTTTGTCTTCCATGACCTTCCAGGCCAGGCACTTTAACAAAGATAAATGTGCCCTGCTCCTGACGAGACACTGCTTTATTATAGGTAACCCTTGGTATGTGGAGGAGACCAGACAATGAAGTAGAAAGATAGATTGCTTATCCTGCATAGATTAATCCTCATTATCTATGTGTAGATCTCCTACACATACCTACATCCTACTCTCCTCTCCTTCAAAGCTGCTGGACAGTTGAGACTGAGGGAGTGGAGTAACTGGTAACAGATGTTATGCAGGGTTTCTAGTTAGTAAACTAACCAATACTCCAGATAAGGCATGCCTTCTTCATTGTGTTCTTTTTGCTACTCACATTACAAAGTGACATACAACTCTTACCTCAAGTTTAAATATATAGATCTATAATATGTGAAATACACAGGCTTTCAGCTTCATTTAAGAGAGGTAGCTGTTTGGATACAGGTGCAAATCATTTTGTTTTCTTACTAGTTATTTGAGGATCGGGCTACATACCTGTTCTATCATAACTTTAGTGTTTTGTTGATTTTGATGAATTGACATTCAGAATTAGCACAGGACTGTATTTAATCAGTCTGGCACAGAGCACTAATCAAATACAGAATGGGAGGCAGATATGAAATATCGCAGAAATGATTTGGAGAGTAACATCTGAAGGGGCAGGTGCACAGCTCGTATTTTTAGGATGCTTGCTCACCTCTAATCCAATGATATGAAGAGAACGTCATTCTTGCAATAAAAGTTGCCCGATTGTAAAGGGAGCAATTTGGCTTCTTTTTAAAAACGGAAGAAGGCTTGGGGCTCAATTTTGAAATGGTGACGGGTTGGTAGTGGGGGTGGGGGGGGGGGGGTGGAGGGGCGGGAGGTGGTGCGGTGAAGGTGCGCGTGGCAAACTCGAATAGAAACAACTAACGTTTTCTGACACAATCGCGATGTAATTGATGGTGATTAAAGTACTTCCGGGTTTCGCGCCCGGCAGCCAGCCTGATTGACAGGCTGACTGCCAGCAGGAGCTGCAACGGCGAGGTGGTGGGGGGGGGGGGGGGAGAGAAAGAGAGAGAGCGAGACGTCATCTGGTGCTGGAACAGAGAGTGGAGAGTGCTGAGGATCGGTGGGGGAGAGGGGAAGATCAGGGGGGGGGAGGGGGGGATTGGAGTGGGAGACATCGGGGGGAGATCGGGGGGGGAGGGGGGATTGGAGAGGGACGTCGGGATGGTAGAGGTGGAGATTCGGAGAGAGACATCGAGGGGGAAGAGGGGGAGATCCGAGAGGGACATCGGGGGGGGGAGGGGGGACATCAGAGAGGGGGACATCAAGGGGACGAAGGCGGTCATCGGAGATAGGGACATTGGACATCGGAGCAGGGTGGAAAGGTAGGTTTATTTTGTTTTTTAACTTTGTGCAATGATTTTTTAATTTAATTTATTTCATTTATTTTTGTCTGGTTTTACCAGGCGTGAATCGGAAGTCATGGGAAGGCTGTCCAGGTAAGTTTAAAATCATTTCAACTCTCTACTACGTCAGAAATAAAGTATCTTAAGTACCTCAATGAGGTACATTTGGTTCTTTAACTATCATGCTGGCGGGACTTCTGGATTATAGAGTCTCGCGAGCGTCTGTGGGGAACCCGGAAGTCGGCGGGTTGGAGCCAGTTTCCGAATCCACTCAGGATTTTCGCCATTTTCGCAGCCCCCCCCCCCCCTCGCCCCCAAAGCTCCCACAAATTGATTTTAAAATTGAGCCCTTGATCTCAGTTGTAATCCCTGCGGACCTAGTGGAGGAACCTGGTATAGAGTTAACGAGTGCACTCCAACTTTGTGTTCAAACTAGAAAATCATTTTTGAGCGTGTGTCTGTCTGGATTTCTCTACTCAAAGCCCAAAGTGTGAAAGGAGCAGCCATATAAAGAGAACTGCCTTCTGGAGAGACTTTGGCTACGATTGGATAGGTAAGAGTAGAACCAAGCGGGGGCAGTCTCCCTGAGGGAGATGCGTTGGAGAAGGTTGGTGTGGCCGACTGTGAAAAGGCCAGCAGAGAGGATGAAGAGGAATAATGCACCACGGTCACAGTCACAGAGGAGGTCATTTGTGAGTTCGATTAGGTCCATTTCTGTGATGAGGCAGGGCCAGAAACCTGATTCAAACATGGAGTTGCAGGAAAGATGGGGACGGATTTGGGAGGTGACAACACATTCAAGGATGAGTAGCGGTGGATTGTTATAGTGATTAGGGGGCAAATGTGGCATGACAGGGTGACAGGAAGAGGAAGAGATAGGAGAGAAGAGCCCGAGAGGGGCCAAGAGAAAAAGAAAGGGAGGTAGAAGTAATGGGTTACATAGGCATGGCAGAGATTAGAAGAGACATGTCCTGGTTGTAAACATAGAACCTTATTCCAGGCGCCTTGTATCAGATGGATCAGAGAACCCTCGGCACCTTAATGTTATAACAAAATGTTACAATATCTAATCAATCAACTGGCTGTCCACAGGTGCAAAACTTCACTGCATCGATTACCTCATCAAACACTAAATCAATCCGTAAAACAGGCTCACAAATCCAACAGAAGTTGTTATTTTTTTAATGTCCTTGTTCTATGGGCAAAGGCACCAATCCCTCGTCTGTCCTGATTCCCTAATAGTTTACTGGGAAAGGCATCTATCTGAGGTAGGCAAAGTATACTAACAAAAGTGGATCTACAAAAAAGGGTTAAAACTAACTACACGGAGGTGACTACTACTTTATTTCTTTAAAAATCAAGTGTGACTCCAGGGAGCATTTCAAAGAAATTGGGGAGATAGTGGAGTCGATTTTAGGATGGCCGAGCGGGTGGGTTCGTGACGGGGGGGGGCTCCAAAAATTCGGGATTCCCAGGGCGGGTCCGGAGCCCGGCTCCAACCCGCCCGCTTCCGAGTTCCCCAGTGACGCGCTTAGATGCACGCGCAGCCCCTGCATGCGGGACTCCCACTGGCAATTAAAGCAATTATTTTGATAGTTTAGGTCGCTTGCAGACCTGATTGAGAGGATATTTCAGGAGGGGTGGGAGTTTCAGGTCAACTGAGCATGTTTCCCGTACTGGGGGAAACACTCCCAGTTGAAATGGACGTGTTGCAGCCACCAGCCTGTGGGAGCTACAAAGGTCCATTTGACAAGTTGTGGGGGGGGGTGGGGAGACCCTCACTCATTGCAGGAGGTCACTCTGTCACTTTGGACAAAGTTTGGCCTCCACCACCCTCCTTCTAACAATCAAATTCACCAACTTGGAACCTCAACCCCGATGTGCAGACACATGTACCTACCTTGTGGACCCCCTCAAACGTACATCTTCCGGATGGGGGCCACCATAGCTGCAGTCATGACCTCCTCGGAGGACGAACAGCATCACCAGCCTCGCCAGCCACGCCGTCCACCTCTGACACGTGGAGCTCCACAACACGGTGCTGTGACACATCCACCTGCACACCAGGAGGGAGGGCAACCGCACAGAGAGCTGCGTCGCAGGAGGCACTACCCTCGCCACAGGGTCTACAGACCGAGGCTCAGCTTCCTTGACCTCTGAGGAGCAGTGCACACAGAGGCTCAGAGTCATTCGACATGTAGTCGTGGACATCTGCAGCCTCCTTCATGCCGAGCTGCTCCCGGTTGGCCCGAGCACCATCTTCTTACCTGTCGCTGTCAAAGTCACCACTGCCCTCAACAACTTCTCCTCCGCATCCTTCCAGGGTGCCATCGGGGACATTGCCGACGTCTCTCAGTCGTCTGCACAAAAGAGCCCTGCAAATACACCTACACCCACTCTGCAGTGACACAATGGGTGGCATCAAGTGTGGGTCTTCATGGTGATCCTCAGGAAAGGGAATTATTGCACAAACCAGACAAGATTTGCAAAGACGTAGCAGTAGTGGTGATAACAAATTTTAATGTGCTTTGTAAAAATTCAAAAACATGACATTCTGTCATACATCCTTGTGCATCCCCTTTGTGCTCACAAAACCTTAGCCTTACATTTACGGAACCCTTACGTGGTGCTACCCCTGTAGTGGCAGGTTGCTCTTGTCCATGCCCTGACCGATGAGATGCTTTGTGCAGATGCCCTCTGGGTTTCGGTGTCTGTGAGGGCCCCTCCAAAGACTGCTCCACCTGCACCTGTGCAGGGGCAGACTCGGCCACCTGGAGAGGAGGCACCATTGCGGGTACTGGTTGAGAGGGGGGCAACGGGTGAGACGTGGGAGTGCTTTGAGTGGCTTCCCCACTTCCATGTCCCCTTTCACAATCATCCTTCTCCAGGCCCAGGCCCACATCACTCCTTCCACCCTGCTGGACGACAGTTTGGAGGACTTGTGTGAAGCCTTGGGAGGCCAGTTGTAAAGTTTCTGTCAGCCTGTTCAAGGCGGCAGAATGTTGCTCACCCTGAATCCGAACGGCCATTGTCAGGGCCTGAATGGACTCATTGTTGAGCTGTGCTTGGAGCTCGATGGAAGCTAGCCTTTCCTCCATCGCAGACATTCCCGCACCTACCCGCGACACTATCTCAGAGGCGCCTTCACGTCCCTGTGACAGTATCTCGGAGCTACCCTCCTGTATCTGTGCCACCATTCCACTCATGCAGGAGTTGGACTCCTCCATCCTCTGCATGATTGTGGAGAGTGCGCGTGGCACCTGTTCCAGTACCTCAGCAATGTGCTGCTGGCCCTCGATGACTCTCCTTTTCATGGCTGGCCCCCAGGGTTCAGCATCTGGGTCCAGCTGAGCAGAGCCTGGAGAAGAGTGCTCCCACCGACGCGGACTCTCCACGGCTGCCCCGCCACCAGGGTCTGCTCGTGCTTACATGCGTGGTGACTCACCATGTGCAACCTCAACTAACTGAGGACGGGGACCCACCGAGGTGTGAGTATCTGCGCTGGTGGATGGCTGGCTCCGATGTGAAGATGCCCCCTCAGAGGCCGGCAGGTCCTCTGAGGAATCGCCCTCCACAGTCACGGTGGTCGCAGATGGCCCTGCAAGAGATCAGAAAGCAATATTAGGCATGTGGACAGATGTTGAGGTGCTGCAGATGCCAAGTGATGCTAAGATCATTCGCTATCATGAGTTCTGAGTGTTAGCTTTCTGTCACTAGTTGCTTGTGCAATCCCAGCCTCGGCGTCCGCCACGGACAGGCACTCCAGCGTCCTGCTTACTTGCAATGCCTGCTGCTCCGCGTCCGTTAGGACCACCTGGTGTGGCGGGCCCCCTCCGGTCCTTGCCCTCTCCCGGGCATTCTGGCATCTCTTCTCCTATCAAGGCAAAATACAGAGAGGAGTGATTGAGTGATGGTTGCATAGTAACCCGCTACGTGCATTGGTGTGGGTGGGGGTGACCGTGAGGGAGATGCATGGGAGGGTGCCTGTGAGACATAGCCATGAGATTGTATGAGGATTGGGTTGCGTGGTAGTGTTCGAATGGAAACTGGGACGGTGAGTAAGTGCAGGCAAGGTGAGGATGATGGTTGAGTGGATGTGAGGAGTGATGCGAGAGCGTTGTGGTGGCAGTGCAGAAGGAGTTGTGTGGTGGTGGAGGTGATGTGGAAGACGGAGTGTGGGAGAATGCGTAAGTATACTCACTTTGGCTGACCTGGTTAGGTCATTAAAGCGCTTCCTGCACTGGACCCAGGTTCGGCACACATTGCTGCTGCTGCTGACCTCCTCGGCCACCTCCAGCCAGGCCTTCATGGTGGCCGAGGGAGGCCACCTCCTCCCATCAGATGGAAAAAAAAAATTCCTCCTACTCCTGACCCCAAAGAGCAGCACCTGGAGTGAGGAGTCAGAGAGCCTTGGAGCAGCCTTGCCTCTGGCCTGCTCCATGCTCCCAAAATGGTTCTTTGCTGCAGGAGGAGCATTGGAGGACTGCCCCTTTAAATAGGGATCCTTCTGCTGTCAGCCTGTGATGCGGGTGCGCAGTGCGCCCGCTGCGCAGGTCTGGAACGAGAAACCCGGAAGCACGCGTAAGTACCTTCAATTAGGCTGCGATCGCATGCGGAGCACCCCAATTTCACTGGGCGCGTTACACACGCACCCAGTCGACCCCCCCTGCTGCCGACCCGCCTCCCTCCTAATATCGGGCCCAGTGACTCCACATGAAGTGAGTTGGGACACTACATTTTCCATTTATTTTCTCCTGGGCACAGAATCAAAGTGACTGTAGCTTGGCACTAGTTGGTACTAAATCCCAGTCATGCCCAAGCTTGGGAAATGAAAATGTTACTCGGAAGAGGGTTGCAGCTGAGGCACATTTCTGTGGCAGCCAAGAACGAACCTCAGCCTGCGTCTGACCTCTGACCTGGAAGTGCTTGGTATGGACACTGGGTGCTAAAACGAAAAGCTTTCCACACCAATCTCTCATCTCAAATTCATCAAAAAAGAAGAAAGAGAAAGCTTTGTTTTTGATGCTCAGACTCCAAAAAGCTCTTCTTTAACTACCCTCCACCCAAATAGGCAATAAATTCCCAGATTGACATGTTTCATTAATTTAAAAAGCCTAGTCACCTGCTTACTTATCTAGCTGACTACCTTGGGTGTTATTTCCTGCTGACTGGACATTGTAATTAAAAATAGTCTGATATTACTTTTGCTGTAAAGTGCAATTAAAGTGGTGTTTTTATAATGTGATGTTTGTTAGAATTTGTTAAAGTAAAAAAAATGCATTGCTGCTTTGAGTCCTGAGTTCCACAAAGGAAAACCAGACCTGTGCTTTAAGTTATAAGATGATTATTGGGCCTGAATTTGCTGAAAACTTGCGCATGTTGTACGCTATTAATATGGTGCAGGAAATTATGGCATGACGCCATTATTTATGCCACACCATAATTTGCTGGGACGTTTGCACTGCTCCATAGAGACCCTTGCCAAAAAAGTTGAACAGCTAATTATCACAGCTCCGCCCCTGCATCAATGGCAAGATCGAGTTTGCTGAATTAACGTCACTGTGATCGCCACAGCCACTTAGACCTTTACAGAACGGCGCAGGAGAGCTCAGAATCAGTAACATATTCAATCGCTCAGCAGGTTGCCTGAGGGCAACATTTTACTGACTTGTTCGAGGAACTTCATTGAAATCTTAAACCTCAATTAAGTAATAAGTGTTTTGACAGCTGGCCATTTTCAGAATTTCTCCTGACTAATACTATTTTTATATGAATATTTATTGAGCCCGTGCACTAAGCATGGATCCAACCTGTAATGGTATATGGCTAGGTATCGCACGCAGTTCGGGAGACAAGCCTATTGACATGGGTCCCTTCATAACTCCGATTTATATATTTTTATAGTTTCAGTCCAAACTCATCAATCAAATTGAAGCCGCCCTCGACATTCTGTCTGTACAGAATGTGACCCATCCCCACGTTATCAGATTGGATCCTTTGCCCCATAACGCGTTTTTCTGTTCTGTGTCGGGCCCTGTTCCCTTGGATGTGTATCAGACATTGGCCGTGCTGCTCCCGATCCACTGATAAGCTCACTTTTCATTATTTCTCCAGCAAATTATGGCGTGAATTCACCACCGGAGGATCGGGGTGCACAGCATCTAACTTATGGCACCTGTCGCCGATATCGACATTGCAGCCAATTCCTCATTATTTTTATTGTGGATTATAAAAAACTATAAACTCAAAACTTTTATTAGGGGGCATTTTCCAGTATTTAATCATGCTTACAATCACAAAAGTATGTTCATAGATCACATACATCCCACAATTATTCCCTTAAGTCACTTAAGGGAATACTGGAATAAAAAAGACTTTCAGTATATAAGCACTTGTGGTTCTGACACTTAATCGGGTTTTGTGGAACAATTGTTGCACTGGAATAACCAAACCTGGGACTGCATTCAGATAGAATTTATTGAGAAACTTCCATAAAGTTTCCTCATTTCCTGCCAGAATCTTCTTGAACATTCTGTGACTGAAGTAATTATCCAAACAACTTTCATCAAAAATGACGATTAACGTCTCCCATGACTTCAACGAGTGACACTCATTTTGTTCCGGTGGCCTTAAAATGAAGCTTTGTAAAGATTACCATACGAATGTTTAACATGTGACTCATTGGATAGCTCTACCAAAGGCAGGACGGGCCGAATGGCCTCCCTCTGTATCATTCTATGATTTTATGATTCTATGATAGTATGAAATTCCTTTGCCTGCTATGTTAACAGAGGCGTTGAGTAATTTATCTCAAACAAGTTAAAGCCTGCATTAAATAAATCAAGGAATTGTATTAGAACATGTCAAGCATATGTACGTAAGTTTCGAAGTATGCTAAATCACAGTTTGATGATGCTGAAACACATAGTAGGTTTTCAATATCCCTTGTTTCACTACGCAAGTATTAAAACAGAGCTTGGAGAGCTGGCTTCCTAGTTTCACCAGTTAAAATGAAGGTTTTGAATTCTCCTGCAAATTCTGTTTTTTGGCCTGAAGATTCAATTTCATACCATATATCAAACTTACAGTTTTATTTCAACTCGAAGGGTTGCGTGTATAATCTCTATAAAATCGGCAGAACGTGCAAGATTTTTTTTCCGCCTAGTGACTTTGGTTGACGTTATTCAGACATCTGTATATAATACTTTTTAAAATATTTGTTCCAAATATAAATATTGAAAGCATTTAAAGGTTTAAATTGCTGTCTGATATTTTTGCTTAAAGGGGAAAGGCATAAAAAGTAATGAGGATAACAAGGCCAGGGAACAATGCTAACACAGCAGGGCATATTTTATGGTGTCTTAAAAGTGAACCTATAACACTGGTATGATCCTTTGATTCAATTGCCATTGGAAAAAAAATTAAACTTATATAAGGACAGTAAAATTATTGTAAACCTGGCTGTGTTGTAATAAACTGCCAGTCTGGCATATCCGGGAAGCATGTTAGCATGTTGTCTTGTAAATAAGTTTAATAGAATTAAAAATTACATGTTACATTTTTTGAAAGACTTGCTTCTTTTTTATTGCGTTCGTTTAAGGTACTGCGATATCTTGGGCTGCACTTGTAACGCTCAGGTGTTTCTGGGTGAAACCGGGTAATTCCACCCTTTCCGCCTTTTTCTTTGCATTTAGTTTTCTTCTCCCTACTCTGGAGACAATTTTCGTCATCACTGCTTGAGCGGTAAGGAGATCGGGCGGATCGACTGCCCATGACAGAAACCGGC
The DNA here is from genome assembly GCF_035084215.1 of Heptranchias perlo. Lineage (NCBI taxonomy): Eukaryota > Metazoa > Chordata > Chondrichthyes > Hexanchiformes > Hexanchidae > Heptranchias > Heptranchias perlo. The sequence goes on along the minus strand of NC_090336.1, from coordinate 31,669,529 downwards.
CCGACTTTCATTTGTGTTGATTTGAAAGGAAATGAAAACCAGGTGGTTTCTATAACGAGCGGGCCATTCCGCCCCACCCCCCCCTCCCGTTTACCACTCAAGCAGTGAAGGTGAAAATGACCCCCACTGACGTTTTATCCATGTATGGTTCCACAGACATATATGGGTTTTGAAGAAGTGTGAGTAGACCATACAACAGTGGAGGAGATCACAGCCAAGCACGATACTCTCCTCACCCCTCAACCAACAGACATCGCTGGATAGTGATGAGGAACGGGAACACTAGCTGAATGTTTTTTTCTTCCCTCCCTAACCCATTGGTATTGAGACGAGTTGTAGCACAAGCTACAACTAACTCAGCACAAACCAGTGATAGAACTTGGCACCATCTTGGTTTGTATGCCTTTAATTTATTTGGGAATATGTGACCGACATTGTTAGCGAGAGTCCGATTTCTTGTTTAGTCAGTGATTCCTGTGTATGTTGCTATTCCTTTTTTAATGCAATAGCAGTTTCATCCAAAAATTCCTAAAATAAGTTTCACAAAATATATATTGGAAGCAAACAACCATGTAATTGGTTGCAAAATGTCAGCTCTTTTCTGTCACCCTGAAAGAGCTACCTGTGAACATCAATCCCATGACTTTCATTTCTTTAGTTTTACTTTTCTGTTTTTTAAACCAACTTGATGTTATATACAAGTTATAACATGAATTTTAAAAGGAAATAATACATGTATGAAACAATTTTCATAAGCAGCCTGACACTGTTGATATTATGTTAGGAAGCTTTGCTAAAATACTTCACTGATCTATTTTAGCATGCTACAAGTTAGCCTTATGGTTAGAAAAAATCTTCCGTGTTTCCACACTGCACAAAATTAAATTCATATTGAACTAAACAGGTAAATCCAAAGCACTGTTTTAAGTTAAGCTATGACTGCAGGACAAGAGGATCTAAGTAGAAACATGATGGGTATCAGGAAACACTTGTTTACACAAAGATGGGTTGATAACTGCAATGGTTTTCTAGGTAGGACAGTGCAGGCAGAAACTCTTGACTTTCATAAGAAAGTTAGCAGCTTTCTTTGAAAGAATAAGTTATATGGATCAAATGGCCACCCTCAACCACAATTATCTCTGTGTTACTTTGATCATAACAAGCAACAGTTCCAGCTTCTGACTTGGGTACAGCATTTTAGAACAGGGAAGAGAATAGAGCCAGAATGTGATCATTAAAAAAGAAAAGACATTTCCTTTGCGCAGCACATTTATATACTGACATTGCACTGATTGATACTTTTTGAAGAAAATACTTCACCTGACGAGTTGAAAATTTGAACCAATATTTTGCGATTGTCAATTTGAAATAAATTTTGGAATGTTGTTTAACCCTTGACTCAGTGGTAGCACTCACCTCTGAGTCAGGAGGTTATGGGTTCAAGCCCTACTCCAGGACTTTAAGCACATAATCTAGACTGACACTCCAGTGCAGATCTAAGGTAGTGCTGCACTGTCAGAGGTGCTGTCTTTCTGGTGAGATGTTAAACTGAGGCCTTGTCTTCTCTCTCAGGTGGGCGTAAAATATCCCATGGCACTATTGGAAGAAGAGCAAGGACATTGTCCAAGTGTCTTAGCCAACATTTATCACTCAACCAACATCATTAAAACAGATTATTTGGTCATTTATCCCATTGACGATTGGGTGACCTTGCTGTGTGCGAATTGGCTGCCATCTTTTCCAATATTACAACAATGACTATACTTCAAAAGTACTCCATTGGCTGTGAAGCATTTTGGGATGTCCTGAGGTCATGAAAGGCATTATATAAATTCAAGTTTGTTCTTTTCTTTGTTTTCTGGATTGTAAGAGAGGTCAAACTATGCTCATCTTTTCTTTCATTATAGATCTGCAGAAATCGTTTTGTTACAATTTATGACAATGGCTTTTATAAATGAGAATTTAGAAGAGCGCGAAACCTTCTCAATTCCTAATATTCTTAAAATAAAAAGTATGTGAACGCTGGAAATCCTGGAATAAATATTGTTAGCAATGCAGGGCAGGTCAGTCCGCCTTCGAAAGATAAAAAGAGTACAGTGTTTCTAAAACAAACCTTCAGCATAACTCACACATCCGAAATGTTAACCTTTCTCTTTCAAAGGCTGATCATCTGAAGGGACAAAAAAGAACTTGTGTTTATAGTTACCCCTAAAACGCTGCTGCCTCAGAATTGATTTCTCAACATTTTCTCTGATTAGCAAGTGTAGGTGATTTACAAACCAGCACCTTCAACTACTTGTTATATAGTTGGGGAAATAAACAAAAATAAATTTGTCGAGCACCACTGAAGCAGAACTCTTGAATTTCCTCGGACTAGGTACAGACTGAAAAGAATACTGTTTGCTGCTTAATCCGAAGAGTTATCGTGAAATCGACAAAGGCACAGTTCGTTTTTATTGACCAGTGTACAATGATACAGATAGTAGTAGCATCCACATTTTAAGTAATGGTTGTCATGTGCATGCTGCTGTTCCATACAGACCAGGAAGGTCAGTGGTTTGGTCCCAGATTGGCATTGAGTTTGCTGATCTCAGCTGGGGCAGCAGTAAGGCTTCAGTACTCTTGGGCCTAGAAAGGGTAGGAATTTGCTAGAGTTTCCATTTGCTATTGAGTGACTCATGCGGGAAGTGTGTGTGGGTGTACATGTGAAATAAGGACAGGATTGAGCTCAGCTATGGCGCCCTCCTTCCCCATGGTTGAATAGCTTACTGATAATTGGGGGTCGATTTTAATTCCCAACAAGTTTCCAGGGAAACTGCGGGAGTCAGTTAGTTTCCCGCCTGCCTTTGGTAACCTGAGGACAGGACGAGTTTAACCGCTGGAGACCTCATTATCATCCTGCTGGTCCACTCTCAACCCGGAACGGGCAGGAAACAGCTGCCGACCTCGTGGAAATTGGGTGGCCCATAGCCGTCCGTGACAAGCAGGTCGGTGTGGGGAAAGGGTCCCGGGAGGACCTCTTGGGAGGGAACTGGGTGGGGAGTCCGAGACGTGGGAGGCCTAAACTTTCCTTCCTCCTCCTGGCCCTACAAAGGAAAATAAAAAAAACTCAACTTTCAGGACCTGCTGATAGCCTGGTGGGAAGTCACAGCGGCTTCCCTGCTCAGGCCTGAGTTCAAATGATGTCGGGGTCCGCCTGACATCATCAGACCCCAATGAGCAAATTTAAAGAAGGACCCCGCTGGCTTCAGGCAGCTGGGAAGAACAGGTTAAAATCAGACATGGTGGGATCCAGGTGGCATTTTAACTGCCCAAGTGCCCGGTTTCCACCAGGCGAGTAAGGTTAAAATTCCCCCCCCCCCCCCCCGCCTTTTATTGTCTGGGCTCACATGTGAAGAACAGCCACTTGGGCGAGGGACTGGAGGGCAATCTGTGTCCGTGGAACCAACCCAGCATGAGTCAGTGCCTTCAGGAGTGGAGGGGACAAAATTGGACGGACCCCAAAAAAAGTGCGTGCTCACTGTGCAGGCAATTATTATGTGTGCTTATAGCTTGGCTATAGTCGTACCTTTGCTATGAACCAAACCATTTAAATAAAATATTATTTTACAGTAATGCCTTCCTGGTGCAGTCAGTCCTAAACAATTTAATCAGTCCAGAACATTTGTTTCTTTGCCGATATGATTTATCTGGAAACAGTAAAAACACCAACACTTTACTGATAGCCTATCTGTCCAATATATCTCCACTCCATGATTCCTGAGGAAAAAGTTTAAACACCACCACTCTGGTAACGTTCATTTTGCATTGCTGTTTTTTCTGATCGCAGTTACTGTTGTAATTGTAACATTTTGTTCAGAGGAACTATACCTGAAATAACTGGAAGATTGGAGTATATTTCAAGGGCTGTTATGCAATGGAGAGGTTCAGGTAACATCCATGACTGCAAAGCTCGACCCGTTATTGACATCATATGAATCTCAAAATTCCGATGCGCTCTTTACTTCACAGTCATTATTTTGCCTTCTATATTGTGATTATCTCACTGGTTATAGTTATGGTGCTATGGAGTGAGCCATTGCCAGCAATGATCTTCTATATCAATCATGTTAAGACAGTAATGGGTGCAACATTATTATGTTACAGGATGACAGGGTCGAGCACAAGCTATGGCAGAAACCTGATAATGCATTTATATATATCCAGCTGATGGTGGGAACTGACACTTGGGACCTTCGCTGCACCCGACTGGTTTTCCTTGCTGCTTTGAAACACTATGGATAAGCAGCGTGCGGCCATGTTTCCACACGGCCTCTGTTGCTAACTAACAGCTGAGCAGGCTTCCGATATTTTGTGGGATCGTTTCTCCAGAACTGCAACTGCAAAACTGCACTATCCAACTTCTACCACAATGCTGGGTTGATGCTATGGATTTGCTGCTGATTTTAGCAGTGCTGTTGACAGCAAACTTGTAATATAAGTGGGGCATGAGATACATCACATGACATGACAGGAAGGGTCAGTGATTCAAGAATATGTTTGCCAGTATGTTATGGAAAAAATAACACAGATATTGTAAATTATGTAGACTATTATGCAGTCACTGTACAGTATTAAATAGACAGAACCACAGATATATTTCATATAGAGGATAATATAGCTGCCACATGTATGAATGGATGTATGACTGTGTTGCAACTGAGGAACAATTACAATAACAAAAAATACAGGCACCATACTTTGTAACTAAGAAAAAGGAGAAAATTGACCATTAAGCTGACTGAAGCAGATGAAATGAAATTAAATCCAGTTCCTTCTATGCTGGACTATGGCACCTTGTAACCATGGTAAAGTCAAGAGTTGGCATTTATAAAATGAAAACAGTCAAAACTCACTGTGTATTTGTTGTTTTCTGCTTGCCAATGAATATATGGTTCCAACACTGTTCACTTCTGACTGGAAAATGTAAGTTAGGTAATATTTCTTAAATGTTTTATGCAAAGCTGTAAAATACACCAGCAACTATCATTCTCGAGTTGTTTGATTTTTTTTTGCGCATGACTATATATATATTTTATCTCCAGTTCCATGGAAGTGAATGATGTGCCAAGTCTTGACATTCTTGTCAGTGAAATTGAAGGACTCAAAGAACACCTTTCCCAAATTAAATCCCCAGTGGTCCTGTGCCATAATGATCTACTGTGTAAGAATATAATCTACACTGAAGCAAAAGGTATGTTTAAAATTATTAAGTAAAAATAATAACACTTGCATTAATAAAGTGCTTTATTATATCAAACTGTCTCAAAGCGCTACACGTAATGAATTATTTTTGAAGTGCAGTGACTATTACAGAAAATAATGTTAAAACTAGATTTGACATTTTTTAAGTTTTACTTTTACCAATTAATACCTGAAATAGTAATAGCTGAACATGGGTACTGTTATGGAAAGAGAAAGGAGAGATATTCATTTATATAATGCTTATCACATCTCTCAGAAATGTCTGAAAGTGTTTCACAGACAACGTCAAAGTACAGAAGCTGTTGTTATATTGGGAAACATGACAGCCATTTTGTACACAGCGAAATCCCACAAATAGTTATGAGATAAATCATAGAAACATAGAATCTTACAGCACAGAAAGAGGTCATTCGGCCCATCGTACTTGTGCCGGCTCTTTGAAAGAGCTATCCAATTAGTCCCATTCCCCTGCTCTTTCCCCAATTTTCTCCCCTTCAAGTATTTATTCAATTCCCTTTTGAAAGTTACTATTGGATCTGCTTCCACCACCCTTTTAGGCAGTGCATTCCAGATCATAACAACTCACTTTGCCAACTGCCTTAAATCTGTGTCCTCTGGTTACCGACCCTTCTGCCACTGGAAACAGTTTCTCTTTATTTACTCTATCAAATCCCTTCACGATTTTGAATGCCTCTATTAAATCTCCCCTTAACCTTCTCTGTTCTAAGGAGAACACCCCAGCTTCTCCAGTCTCTCCACATAACTGAAGTTCCTCATCCCTGGTACCAGTTCTAGTAAATCTCTTCTCCCCCCTCTCCAAGGCCTTAACATCATTCCTAAAGTATCCAGCATTGGACATAATGGCCCCGATATTTACAGGGAGGTGTGGAGGGAACCAGGGCGACTGCCAGCGGCCGGGAAGCCCGGAAATACGGAGGCCCTGCCAAATTTAATGGCAGGGCCTCATTTGAATGTTTTTTCTCCGTTTCCCACCTGGCAGCCGGCCAGATTGAGAGGCTGGCTGGCTGTTGAGCGGGAAGGTCTGCAGTAGAGGCCGTAGAAGGGGACCGGACCGGAGAGGAGGGAGGGAGGGATGGTGAGATCACTGGGGGGAGATCACGGGAGCGGGAAGGGGGGGGTGGAAGGTGAGGGATTGCGGGGAAGGGGAAGAGATCACAGGAGGGGGTCGGCTGATCACGGGGAGGGAAGCAGGTTAGCTTGAGGGGCCAGGGGGAAGCACACTTGCACCTCCTGGCCCACAAGCAGGGCTGGAAAATCACTTACCGGCTGGATTAGGCAGTTCTCGCCTCTCTTTAGCTGCCGGGTTTCCCAAGTCCTGGCAAACCCGGCCTGCAGCCGTTAAATCTAATTGGCTGTTAAAATCTGAGGCACGCAGCCTCATTAACATAATAAAATTACTGACCCGCCTCGACAGCAGGTTACTCGCCCCCCCCCGCCAACCCGCCCCGGTTAAACAGGAGGTAGGTGTGCTCGTGGCCAGTTAGGGTTGGGTTTCACATTTTTAAGAATTTAAGTCCCTCCCACCCCTCTCCTGCCCATCCTGGGGGGTTAAAATTCTCCCCTCGGCCCCTATTTATAAAGTCAAGGATCTCGTACGCTTTTTTAACAGCCTTATCAACTTGTCCTGCCGCCTTCAAAGATTTCAGTTTGTAAACCCCCAGGTCTCTCTGTTCCTGCACTCCCTTTAAAATTGTACCATTTAGTTTGTATTGCCTCCCCGCATTCTTCCTTCCAAAATGACTGGTTAATCTGTATTTGGTGGTGTTGGTTGAGGGAGGACTGTTGGCCAAGACACTGGGAGAGCTCCCTGCTCTTCGAATGGTGCCATCAGATCTTTAACATCACCTGAAATGTTGGAACAGATGGACTGGGCTTCAGTTTAATGCCTTACCCAAAGAACGGTACACCATTCCTTTGTTACTGAGGGATTCTCTCAGCCCTGCACTGAAGTATCAGCTTAGGTTGGTACATCAAATTCTTCAAGTGGGGTTCAGTGTTACCAAATGAGCTAACTGACATTTGGGGGGCAATTTTATCCGTACTCGCCCTGTGGAAACGAGAAGGTGGGGAGTTAAAATTTTGCCCAGGTTACTTACCCGCCTTTGAGCTACACAGTCCCGCAGACTGTGATTTTTGTGCAGGTTTGGGTGGGGTTTTTCTTTAAATATGCAGATTAGGATTCGATTACAACATTGAGCCCTGACTGCAATTTTAACTCAGGCCTGCGCAGCAAGCCACTCCAGGCTGAAGAGAGGGCCTTACAGGTACGCCTTTTTACTTTCTTTTGTGGTGCCAGGAGAAGCACTCCTGCTCCTCCTGACCCCACAAGAAATGTTTAAGCCTCCTTTGCTCTAGATTCACCCCATTCCCTCCCGCAGGGACCTTCCGGAACCTCCTTCCCCAAAACCCACCTGATTTTCTGAGGCCGGCAGCCACTTCCCGCCCACTTCCTGCCTGTTCCAGCGGCATGTTGATGAGGCCCGGGAGTTAAAATGGCCTGAGCCTGATTTCTGCAACAGTGGGTGAGTTTCCAAATCACCTCAGCATTCACTTGCCCAAAACCCACCTGGTGTTAAAATCGGGGCCTAGAGGTAGTTATAAAAAAGCAAAGGAATTATGGTGCAACATTTCAGATATTTTTGAACCTGGGATTATACCAATGTTCTTTTTAATCAGTACGGTAATTGTAGCCCCTGGAACATTTCATTATTGAGAAACCCAGGTGAAGGGCTGACATCTCTGGTGCAGAACACCACCAGGTTGTAAGGAATGGGAACAGAGATAAAGTGGCGGATGCGAAGCTTGTTTTAAAAGCCTGTAGGTTGTCTCCGGTTAAAAAGGAAGTCTCACAATCAAACAGTTCCATCGAATGAGGATTAATTGAAGCAGAAGACAACCATAGCAGAAGGGACCCGATTACATACATTATAAAGTGCTTTACCATCAATCCCCTTCATCTGGCATTAACTTTCTAAATTGAATTAGTCTCCTGTGTAGATAAGCCATGTGTCATTTTCATCATGTGTCATTTTCATCATAAAGGTGTTGCATAGAAATTATGTAAATGGCATCAAAACACAGCATTGCATTATCACATTGGTAAACTTTTCGCATTTGCAAACATTTCTTTATGTAGACAGAAACCTTCTGAAGTTAATAAGAATTTGTTACAGCTTTAAAAGAGATGCCGACATTTGACTACTGTGTTGGTCTTTGTCCAAGTCATGACGGCCTGGGGATGGGGAGGGGAGAAAGAGGTTGTTGCAACCCAGTCCCCCAACCCATGCATACAAGTTTCTAGACACGCTTCATATAAAGGGTAGCAAGACTAGCATATCAGTCCAGAGGATTCATATTTAACTCAGATAAACACCAAGGCGACTTAAACTGAAAGTTGGCAGTATTGAGTGACAATAAAGAAAGAGATAAGGACTTACATATAAATAGCACTTTTCATATCCTCAGGATGAGCTGAAGCACTTCGCAGCCAATGAATTACCTTTGAAGTGTAGTTTTTTAGGTAAACGCAGCAGCTAATTTACGCACAGCAAGGAGCGGCACAAACAGCAATGAGCAGTTAATCTGTTTTAGGTAGTGTTGGTTGAGGGACAAATATTGGCTTCAACATTGGGGAAATTCTTTGAATTTCTCTTGCTCCTCTTTGAAAAGGAAACCATTGAATCTTTTACATCCAGCTCGACAGGTAGACAGGGCCTGGGTATAGCTTTTCACCTGAGAGATAGCACTTCCAACAATGCAGCACTTCCTCAGTACTGTACAGTTCTGTACTGAAGTATCAGTCTTGATTATGTACCTAAATCCTGAAGGAGAGCTTTGAACCCACAATCTTCTAACTCTGGGGAGAATGCTATCACAGAGCCAAGTCAGCATCTTAATTCTAATGAATGGATAATCCGGAGCAACTTGTGCCTAAATTTGCAATAAGCCCTTCCACCCTGCCAAGCTCTTACACCTCAGTGCTGAACAGGAAACTGTGCCTTATACAATGAGCTGTTCATATGGTCTGCATATCATCACTGTTCAAGGAATCTATCCCAAAGTGATCTGACTAGTTAGCAGCTTAGCCTGTGCATTCCCAGCCTTTGTTTATGCACAATATTTTATCTGAACGGACAGTAATGTAACAAGGAACACAGCTTGTACATTGACTGGAAAGATAGGTTACTCGTGTATTTAAATTCCCATCATAATCGGCTATTAAGGGATTATGTTTCCCTCTCTGTTTCTTGACCCATATATTACATATTGCCCTGTGAATCATGCATGTCAGTTTCTATATGTCTCAGTCTATTAACTAAAAGGAAACTGTTGAAGTGAGATTGCTTGTGGAGACTTTTGGCCATATCTTGGGATTGACTGCAGCTATTGGAAATTTATTTTCTCTGTTGAACTTGGGAAAACTTTGCCTACATCCTGCATTATCCTCGGAGAGTATTGTATTTTAAAGGGAATTAGTATCTGAAGGTTGCACAACTGGCTTCCCACGGGGAATCCCACTTTACGTGATTATGCATTATAGAGGAAGAGGAATAGCAAGAGGCCGCAAAGAGGCGAGCCATACCATCCCTGCACTACTCACGCAACAGGGTTTATCAGCCCAGGTGCACTTTCCAAGAACTTTCCCAGGGGCTCTATCTGAGGAGGCTGTGTTTCAGTCACAAAGGAGGAGCTCTGTTCATTGCTACAGCCAGATCTGCCACCAAGATCTGCAGCAGTTACAGCTCTGACCGTGGCAGAGAAAGTGTCCACAAATCTCACTCAACCTTTATGTGACAGCCTCGATCCAGCGAACCACAGGGAACTTTTGCCAGGTCAGCCAATTTGCTATAAATTCTCCTTTAAGGGAAGTCACCAGTGCCGTATTTGCCTGGGCAGCTCAGTTTACAGATTCTGACAGTGGTCCCGGACAAATGAATGAGAGGGCCATACATTCTTTAGATTGCTGGATATTTTTTGGAAGTCTCCGGCCATCAAATATCTGCCCCTTTCACCAACCTTTCTATGGTCTAAGTAAACTCCATGCTCCTCACAGCTAGCTGTCACATCCCAATCCCAATCCTAAGCCTCAACATCAGCACATTACCTGTTCCCCATTGTCATACGAAAGAACCAAACTCCAAGTAGTCCTTATATCAAATATTCTAATGATTTATTGCAACTATTTACAAAAACATTACTTGTTTGTTTTTTCACCGTGCACATCGCCTGTGACCGTGCAAGCTTTTCTCTGCCCGATTCAAACATTTCTTCCATCTGAGGGTCTGGGGTTTGAGATTCTGCTTCAAAATATTAGGACCCTTTTCAGATGGAGGTGGCACTTCTCTCAGGGCCCCTCAGTCCTGGGAGGGACATGGGACAGGCAGTGTCCTACCAGCATTAGGAAATTTAGCTGACCCCGGAATTTCTGATGAGGCCCACCTCCTAGGATGTCCATGGGTAGAAATCCCATCCTGACTCACTTAAGCTGCCAAGTTGGGGGCACAGGAATTTCGGGGCAGTTTTTAGTGAGTTAGCTAATCTCACCCAGGGCAGCAGTTGGGGTGCTACAATTGACTTTAATGCCCCTTGGCTAAGGAGGGGGAAAAAAATCAGCCAAGGTTTCCACCACTGATCACTATGATGGAAAAGTATATAGAGAAGGACATGATCACTCTCCAATGCTTGCAGATGTTCACTGTCTAAGCTCACATATGAACGGTAGCCTCTTGACTGAGGTACCAAAAGGCTACCAGCACCATGGAACCCGTACCCCAGCTAGAGACAACAAATGGATAAGAAAATGGGGAGAAGGTTGAAAAAAAAACTTAATCGCATTGAAGAGTTGATGCAAGTTGTTAGGCGGCAAAAACGAATGCAGTGTTGATGAAAGTTTCATTGCATATTCATCGATTAAATAATAACTGATAAATTTTCACTCTTTCTTAGGAGTTGTAAAGTTCATTGATTATGAATATGCTGGTTACAACTACCAAGCATATGACATCGGAAACCATTTTAATGAATTTGCAGGTAAGATACAGATTACCAATTTGAATAGAGCTATCGTTTTAAACTGGGGTTTGCTGATGCCCTGAGAAATGGGTCAAGTGGAATTTTACATAGATACAGGACAATATCCCAACCGTTCTCATGCGCCAATATCATAGGACTTGTGCACACTGCAACCTATTTCTTTTCCCTACTTTTACTCAAGGGCATAGGTAACGCATGCAAGTCAGTTGACTATATTTGAGAGGATACGTGACTGACACTGCACCTTGCTTCAACTGAATGCTACGTCTCTCTCCTGCACTCAGACTATCGCAGAAAGATCCGGGTTCACTCTCCATTTGTGTTTAAAAAGCCAAAATAGACATTATTTCAATGGAACAGAAAGGAGCCAAAAAATAACTAAGGTGAGAATAGAAATCCAGAAAAGAAGCAAGAGAATTGTTACAGAAAAGCCCAATTTAAATGGGGAATTTAGGGTTGTTATAAGCACAGTGAATGATGCACTGAGATAAGTCCAGTGCTGTATCACAGTTGCTTTTTAATATCATTAAAAATATATCAATATAAAAATATAATGAATAAGGAATAATCATATCATTTACAGCAGGCATGTGTAAACTGCGACCTTAGTGCCACACGCCCTGGCAATCAGGCCCAAAGCCTAGACAACTCAATCCCATTTTACTTATAGTTTTTAATTTGCTGATATGATGTGAGGAATTCAGTGGACCTGAAGGTTTGAAAAAGGCTGTTTTTAGCACACTTGCCTCATTGGTGAATAAATCTCAATCACAGCACCAAGATCTGTTGGCATCAGCAACTTGAGGTACATGAATTGAAGCTTTCCATGTGGCCCTTGAGCACCCATGTATGCACCACCCCTGATTTCCAGGGAGCAGATGTATCAGCATGATTCCAGTGTAGTGAGAATGTGGGGTTCTTTTGTTTTTTTAACACTGTTCCCAGGCAATCCTCCCCCCACCAACATTCTCCTTCTCAGTCCCTGTTGGGTATTTGATAAAATATAAAATGTTCATTGGTGATGTAGCGTTTATTTCATTTACTCCAGTACTAATTTTAGCTTTTTTCTCACCTCTCCTGAGGACAGTAACTCATGTCCACGTATGGTTATCTCTATCTTTCTAACCTCCTACAACTGTACGAGATCTCTGCACTCCTCTAATTCTGGCCTCTTACACATCCCTGATTTCCTTCACCCCAGCATGAGCAGCCATGCCTTCAGCTGCCGAGACCCTAAGCTCTGGAATTCCCTCTCTAAACCTCTTCGACCCTCTCTATCTCTCTCTCCTCCTTTAAGTCACTCCTTAAACCTACCTCAGTTGTGCTAATATCTCTTTATGTGGCTTGGTATCAAATTTTTGCCCGATAACGCTCCTGTGAAGCTCCTTGGGATGTTTATAACTATGTTAAAGACGCTATATGAATGCAAGTTGCTGTTTTTGTTGGTTCCATGGGAGAAAGCAGCCCTCTGGTAGCTTGGCCAAGTGGCCATGTGCGAACCCAGACAATGGATTCTGGTAGATTGTTAGACTGTGAAGGGCTTCACAACCAACCTGGATCCTACCCTCATTCTACTTCCACATATACGCACTTTCCAGCAGGAGTCACTGGGTCACAGTTAAATGTGGGAAACTTGGTTGTTTTTTCGCTCTCTTGGACAGGGACAGGGGCAGTGAGACCAACTTTAGCACCTTAGACACCCTAAAATGCTTTAAAAAGCGATGATAAGTCAGATGCTTAGCTCTTCTCCCATTCACAGACCAAAGATGGCCACCAAGCATTTAATTTACATATCATAGAATCATAGAAAGGTTACAGCATGGAAGCAGGCCATATGGCCCATTGAGTCCATGCCGGCTCTATGAAAGAGCATTCCAGCTAGTCCCACTCCCCCGCCCTATCCCCGTAGCCCTGCCAATTTTTTCCTTTCAAGTACTTATCCAGTTCCTTTTTGAAAGCCATGATTGAATCTGCCTCCATCACCCCCTCAGGCAGTGCATTCCAGATCCTAACCATTCGCTGCATAAAAAAGTTTTTCCTCATGTCACCTTTGGTTCTTTTGCCAATCATCTTAAATCTATGCCCTCTGGTTCTTGACCCTTCTGCCAATGGGAGCAGTTTCATTCTATCTATTCTGTCTAGAACCTTCATGATTTTAAATATCTCTATTAAATCTCCTCTCAACCTTCTCTGTTCCAAGGAGAACAACCCCAGCTTCTCCATTCTATCCATGTAACTAAAGCCCCTCATCCCTGGAATCATTCTCGTAAATCTTTTCTGCACCCTCTCTGAGGCCTTCACTTCTTTCCTAAAGTGCGGTGCCCAGAACTGGACACAATACTCCAGTTGTGGTCGAACCAGTTGTTTATAAAGGTTCATCATGTCTTCCTTGCTTTTGTACTCCACGCCTCTATTTATAAAGCCCAGGATCCCGTATGCTTTTTTAACCGCTTTCTCAACCTGCCCTGCCACTTTCAATGATTTGTACACATATACCCCCAGATCTCTCTGTTCCTTCACCCCATTTAGAATTGTGCCCTCTAGATTATATTGCCTCTCCTCGTTCTTCCTACCGCAATGTATCACTTCGCAATGTACCATTATAATGTTCCAATTTTATCTCCTATGGCAAAATAAATAACCTTGGCTGTTTACCTATAATTTCCCAAAACATGCAGTGAAGGGGAAATTCAATTCCAAGTGTTGCAGAGAATAGCAGGATAGTACATTTGTTCTAAAGTTGCACATACATGCAAATCAGTCATTCACAACTCATGAAATAGGTTGCATGATTTCCTTTCATTTGCTCCAGAAATTGTAAACAGTTAACTGGAAGAGATCCTGTAAAATTCAACTTGCGAGCATATTGTGTATCGTTAGTCTTGTGATAGGTTCAGCGGCCATTACAACATAATAACTCAGTCAGGATTTAACACTAAAACCAGGATTGGAAAAACTTAGCTCACTTGGCATTGCCGCTGTTGTCTTTTCTATTTTTATTTTAAAATGTTGTTGTTTTATTAACTATTTACTTCTTTGATTAGTGGAAATCAACTTTTATTATCTCGTACCCTGTCCCATAACAGACTTTATCACTTAAATAAATTTAATAATCTCTGATGGACAAAATTTATTGTGCCAAGTTTTATGACTGTCTTTATTGCTGCCCGTTTATTACTAAATAGTAAAACGTTTGTTGCATTATAAATTCTGAATCACTACCATCCATGGAATGGAACTACTGGTAGAATGGGTACCTAGTTGGGCTGTTATGTAGCCTATATGAAAGGAGTTTTCAAAGGATTGATCTGGCTTCTTGCGGATGTGTCCAGAGAACAAAACATTGTCAGTTTGGCAACAACATTGATTTGTTAGCGTTGGTCAGAAGCTCAAATGTCGAACAGAGGGTGTGGACATGTATAGCAGGGGAGGAGGAATCCCAATGACTGACTAAATGTGGTGTGGCACTGAGTCATACAGATCAGTTGGGTTTCTGGTTCGATTTTGGTCTGTTCTTAGTTAATTGAGGGCCAATTATGTGGGTAGTACAACTGTAGTACCGGTGAGGATCAGGCGGGCAAACCTTAGGCTTGCTTCACGCCCGATACACAAAGAGTACTATTCTGTGGCCATACTGCATTTTGAGAGAAGAGGGCAATCATGTTTTTACTGCAGTGCTTTTTGGCTGTCAGCCATGGCTCAGTTGGTAGCATTCTCGCCTCTGAATCAAAAGGTTTGTGGGTTCAAGTTTCACTCCAGAGACTTAAGCACAAAGGCTAAGCTGACACTTTAGTGCATTACCGAGGGAGTGCTGCTCTGCCAAAGGTGCTGTCTTTTGGATGAGACATTAAACCGAGGTCCTGTCTGCCCTCTCAGGTGGACTTAAAAGATCCCACGGCACTATTTTGAAGAAGAGCAGGGGAATCCTCCGCAGTGTCCTGAGGAACGTGGGCACTAGGGTCCTGGTTGAACGGTTTCTTGAGGTCAAAATGGTCCATTAACTTCCTGTTCTGGGTCATGAGCTAACCCTGCAACTGCTTGTGGCACATCTAATATTGCTGTCGCAGTCTGGTCCTACACATTATCTGGTACAATGCCAGCCCTGAGAGACAGCTTCAAGATATATGGCAATTCCTCCCTTTCCCTTGATACTGAACATTACGTCAGAATGTGTGTGGGAACAGACTGCTGGGCGGAAATTAGATTGTTGAAGCCCTGCATTATAGCTCTCCCAGTCCTATCCCCCAGCATGTTGAAACTGGACAAGAGAGACCACTGTTTATTGGAATCTAAGATATCTATAGTGCCAGCCAGCACATTTATTAGAGAAACTTCACTTGGATTTAGGACTTCTATCATTATGATTTCCAATGCAGATGAGCCTTGATTGGCCATTCTCTCCATGGTGGTCAGTCATCACTGCACAAATACGGGAGTGGACCTCTGTGAGGTTGACCCCAGACTTTGCAGAATGCTTGGCACACACTTAGGGGGAGCAATTTGAGCTGAAACCTGGATCAGCGAGGTTTCTGCCCCATGTATGTAGGTGATGCAGTGTGTACATGTAGGATGGGCACAGTTACGGAGGGTTGCCATTCTCTGAGGAACTGTACCACAGCACATGGGAGAAACAAAGAGACAGAATGTGCAAAGTAGGAAACTTCTGCCTGTCCAGCTAAGAGAGAGGCTAAGGTTCAAGCAGATTTTTGAATCTAATCTAAGGGAAGCTATGCATATCTTTGACATACCTACGATATTGTTACATGATTGAACATGGATAGATTTTTAATGGACAGTAATGGGTGACACAGTGAATCATTCAGTCATTGTTTTTAACATGATAATGAATATGACCTCAAATGAAATTATGCCACGGTTGTCCATCTAACGGCATTGTTTCCCCCTCCACTCTTTTTATGACTAACATCATAATTTATGGAAGATATAATGAATGAAGACAGCATTGTTATGACATACAATTCACTGACGTGACATCCAGAAGTTGCCTCCTGTAATTAATCATGAATCATTAATCATGCAGTCATTATCTTCTATTTTATTTTTAATTATTATAAGTATGTATGATAGCTGAGCTTTATGAATAGTGACAGTGATTGCTAGAGTTCTGATTTTTTTTTAGTGTTATTAACCATTTGGCCTCAGCAGTCTACTTGCTTTCAACAAAAAGAAACCAGACTGCTTTGTAAAACAACAATTGGGGATAGAGAGTGCAAAACTGCCACCTCTACAGACAAATGCAATGCGATTTGTTTAAAAAATATGATAAAGTGGGCCTGTTGATAACTACGTTTATGTACCACATGTGTGGTCCCTAGACTGGTGGTTTATGATCAGCTGGTATCTTGTCAATTGTATGATTCAGACAAATCAATGCTCACAGTGGGATCTTGTTAAGTCTGAAGTAATCTCAACCCTGACAGGACTTTTAATGGCAAATAGTTCTCTTGGTGTAAACAGAATTCATCACTAATTAGTGGTTTACTATAGGAAAATAAATTCCTTCCTTTGGTGCAAATATTGTAATCCATTTTTGCTCTTTGTTGATAAAATGATGCTGGCATTCATTTTTTTTTGTTGAGAAATGAAGGTGAAGGGCCTAGGGTCATAGTGCAGGACTTTACCATGGTTGAAAAGAATAGGAGAGAAAACAAGAAACAGTGGTTAGGTAATGCCAACTGTAGGTTTTAAAAGCAGGTAGAATGAAGGGGTGATTGAGCAAGGTAAGGAATTTTCCTTACCTCATCTCCAAAAAAAGAACAGCCAGGAACAGCATATACAATGAAATATTTGCAGGTTAGGAGCAACAAGAGTGAACATGGCATTTGTATTAGTAAAAGAGAACACTGAATTACAAACAACACAGAATACAGAGATCATGCTCCAAACATCGCAATCATATTTTTAGTTTAAAATGGCCCCAATTTTTGTGTCCATTATCTCCTATAAACAAGTGTGTGCACACAGAATAATGGAGTTGATAATGGACAGAGATTGGTGATGCTAGATCTCTGGTCATTTTGCAAATGACGCACTTCCAGCTCAGGCACCGGAAGCTCCTGCCAGAAATAGTTGGGGGCTTCATTATTAGATTTTAATGGGAGGGAAGTGACATCATTTAGTGGTCGACACCATTTCCATCTTTTCTGCTGGAAGGGCACAATTTAATCTTGCCCATATAAATTCAGTGTACAGGGTCATTAAGCTGTCCCTTTCAATAAAAAAGGGTATTTAAAGGGACAGCCAGCAACTTTTAGGATTATTTAAAATAGTTTTTTTTTACTTTTGCTGATCTTGTTTTTTTTGTGTGGTCAACTCTGTTGGTGAAGAAGTTTGTAGGCAGGCTTTTGGTGCACTTATTTTAAAGGCAATCTACCCCTTGTGTTAATGGCTGTCCCTATTTGAATCCCTCTTTACTTGCACGACTTGGACAAAGAAAATGAGGAGGAGGGTTGCAAAGCAAGCTGGATTGCATGAAAGGAGGAATGTACGTATCCACATTACTCTCTCAACTGCACATATAAACAATCTATGCAGAGTCTGTTGTCATGTGGCTGCAAACTGACCTGGAGTCAAACTCCAGGGCAAGCATGATACTACCAGTGGCTGTCAAGTTCGCTTTAGGCCTGAACTTTATCGTCTCAGGCTCATTTACAGGCTGCCACAGGCGACATCAGTGATATCAGTCAATCTGCAGTCTGCAAATGAATTAAGCAAGTGACATGCATTATTTGTTAGAGCAAGCAACTCCATATCCTTGCCCCAGGTTTGAGCATTCAAGAGGGATAAACTCAGGGCCTTGTCCATGAGGGGCTCCAGTGCACATGTGTCTGGAGATGCCACGTACTATACGGTGGAATGCAATGTACAGATTTCATGCATCAATCCAATGCACATGTTTGTTGTGGACTCCTTCGCACTAACTGACCAATGCTGAAATTTGCTAGGCACAGACTTCATTGACTGCAACAATCTTTGATACTCAGAAAGGATCCTTCTTTTCAAAGCAGGCCCCCAGAGGTCCAAAATCCTGTCCTCACCAGCTGAGGATGGACGTCAGCTAGCCCTCCAGACAGCAGATTCTTGCCCCTCCCCTGCCACTGTCAACTGCTCCTCCTTGACCGTGCTGTGTTGTGTGTATCATCCAGTGCACTCTCCTCAACCTCAATCTCAAACTCCCCCAGGATGGATATACTTGTACTGCTGTTTTGAGGAATTAAGTTGAGAGATAGTGCATACAGTGAGATAGAAATTTCATGTAGGTCCTTGGCCCTTGCCACATCTTCATGTGGTACACCTCAACAAAGAAAAGAACAAGTGTTACAGTGAGGTCCTGATGACAACTTAATAAGATGTGGCTTATTCAATGACTCATCATCAACAGCTCTCTGGGGTAGAGAATTCCAAAGATTCACAACCCTCTGTGTGAATAAATTCCTCCTCATCTCAGTCTTGAATGGCCGACCCCTTATCCTGCGAATATGCCCCCTAGTTCTAGACTCTCCAGCCAGGGGAAACAATCTCCCAGCATCTACCCTGTCAAGCTCCCTCATGATCTTATATGTTTGAATGAGATCACCTCTCATTCTTCTAAATTCCAGAGAATATAGGCCCATTCTATTCAACCTCTCTTCATAGGACAACCCTCTCATCCCAGGAATTAATCTAGTGAACCTTTGTTGCACCGCCTCCAAGGCAAGTATATCCTTCCTTACATAAGGAGACCAAAACTGTACACAGTACTCCAGGTGAGGTCTCACTAAAGCCCTGTACAACTGTAGTAAGACTTCCCTACTCTTGTACTCCAACCCCCTTGCAATAAAGGCCAACGTGCCATTTGCTTTGCTAATTGCCTGCTGTACCTGCATACTAACTTTTTGTGTTTCTTGTAAGAGGACACCCAAGTCTCTCTGAACACCAACATTTAATAGTTTCTCACCATTCAATAAATATTCTGTTTTTCTATTCTTCCTACCAAAGTGAATAACCTCACATTTCCCCATATTATACTCCATCTGCCACCTTCTTACCCATTCACTTAACCTGTCTATATCCCTCTGCAGATCCTTTGCCCCAATTTTCAAATGAAAATTGTGAGAGCGTTGGGGGCAGGGGGACTGCGAAAATCGGGAAAATCCCGAGCAGGTGAGGAAGTCGGCCCCAACCCACTGACTACCAGGTTTCCACAGATGCGCCTGTGTATGCGCACGCTTCCTGAATGCAGAAGTCCCGCTGGCATAGTTAAAGACCCAAATGTACCTCATTGAGGTACTTATGGTACTCTATTTCTGACATAGTAGATCGTTAAACCAATTTTAAACTTATCTGGGTGGCTTTCCCATGGCTTCCGATTCACGCCTGGTGAAACCAGACATGGAGGGCCAGATCAGGCAAAAATAAATGAAATAAATTAAATAAATAACCATTGCACAAAGTTTAAAAAAAACAAAATAAACCTACCTTTCCACCCTGCTCCAATCTCCCCCTCTCCCCCACCCCAATCTCCCCCTCTCCCCACCCCGATCCTCCCCTCTCCCCCACCCCGATCTTTCCCGCTCCCCCACCCCGATCTTCCCCACTCCCCCCCGATCTTCCCCACTCCCCCACCCCGATCTTCCCCTCTCCCCCACCACGATCTTCCTCTCTCCCCCACCCCGATCTTCCCCTCTCCCCCACCCCGATCTTCCCCTCTCCCCCACCCCGATCTTCCCCTCTCCCCACCCCGATCTTCCCCTCTCCCCCACCCCGATCTCCCCCTCTCCCCCACCCCGATCTCCCCCTCTCCCCCACCCCGATCTCCCCCTCTCCCCCACCCCGATCTCCCCTCCTCCCCCACCCCGATCTTCCCCTCTCCCCCACCCCGATCTTCCCTTCTCCCCCACCCCGATCTTCCCCTCTCCCCCACCCCGACCTTCCCCTCTCCCCCACCCCGATCTTCCCCTCTCCCTGACCCCGATCTTCCCCTCTCTCCTACCCCGATCTTCCCCTCTCCCCCACCCCGATCTTCCCCTCTCCCCCACCCCGAACTTCCCCTCTCCCCCACCCCGATCTTCCCCTCTCCCCCAACCCGATCTTCCCCTCTCCCCCACCCCGATCATCCCCTCTCCCCCACCCAGATCTTCCCCCCTCCCCCACCCCGATCTTCCCGCCCACACCCCGAGCTTCCCCTCTCCCCCCCGATCGTCCCCTCCCCCCCACCCCCGATATTCCCCTCTCCCCAACCCAGATCGTCCCCTCTCCCCCCCCGATCTCCCCCTCTCCCCCATCCCGATCGTCCCTTCTCCCCCCCCGATCTCCCCCTCTCCCCCACCCCGATCTTCCCCTCTCCCCACCCCGATCTTCCCCTCTCCCCCACACCGATCTTCCCCTCTCCACACCCCGATCTTCCCCTCTCCCCACCCCGATCTTCCTCTCTCCCCACCCCGATCTCCCCCTCTCCCCCATCCCGATCTCCCCCTCTCTCCCACCCCGATCTTCCCCTCTCCCCCACCCCGATCTTCCCCTCTCCCCCACCCCGATCTTCCCCTCTCCCCCACCCCGATCTTCCCCTCTCCCCACCCCGATCTTCCCCTCTCCCCACCCCGATCTTCCCCTCTCCCCACCCCGATCTTCCCCTCTCCCCACCCCGATCTTCCCCTCTCCCCCACCCCGATCTTCCCCTCTCCCCACCCCGATCTTCCTCTCTCCCCACCCCGATCTCCCCCTCTCCCCCATCCCGATCTCCCCCTCTCTCCCACCCTGATCTTCCCCTCTCTCCCACCCCGATCTTCCCCTCTCCCCCACCCCGATCTTCCCCTCTCCCCCACCCCGATCTTCCCCTCTCCCCCACCCCGATCATCCCCTCTCACCCACCCCGATCAACCCTTCTCCCCCACCCCGATCTTCCCCCCTCCCCCACCCCGATCTTCCCCCCTCCCCCACCCCGATCTTCCCCCCTCCCCCACCCCGAGCTTCCCCTCTCCCCCCTGATCGTCCCCTCTCCCCCACCCCGATCTTCCCCTCTCCCCCACCCCGATCTTCCCCTCTCCCCACCCCGATCTTCCCCTCTCCCCACCCCAATCTTCCTCTCTCCCCACCCCGATCTCCCCCTCTCCCCCATCCCGATCTCCCCCTCTCTCCCACCCCGATCTTCCCCTCTCCCCCACCCCGATCTTCCCCTCTCCCCCACCCCGATCTTCCCCTCTCCCCCACCCCGATCATCCCCTCTCACCCACCCCGATCAACCCTTCTCCCCCACCCCGATCTTCCCCCCTCCCCCACCCCGATCTTCCCCCCTCCCCCACCCCGAGCTTCCCCTCTCCCCCCTGATCGTCCCCTCTCCCCCACCCCGATCAACCCTTCTCCCCCACCCCGATCAACCCTTCTCCCCCACCCCGATCTTCCCCCCTCCCCACCCCGATCTTCCCCCCTCCCCCATCCCGATCGTCCCTTCTCCCCCCCCCGATCTCCCCCTCTCCCCCACCCCGATCTTCCCCTCTCCCCTCCCCGATCTCCCCCTCTCCCCCACTCCGATCTCCCCCTCTCCCCCACCCCGATCTTCCCCTCTCCCCACCCCGATCTTCCCCTCTCCCCACCCCGATCTTCCCCTCTCCCCACCCCCGATCGTCTCCTCTCCCCCCGATCTTGCTCTCTCCCCACCCCGATCTTCCCCTCTCCCCCACCCCGATCTTCCCCTCTCCCCCACCCCGATCTTCCCCTCTCCCCCACCCCGATCTTCCCCTCTCCCCCACCCCGATCTTCCCCTCTCCCCCACCCCGATCTTCCCCTCTCCCCACCCCGATCGTCCCCTCTCCCCACCCCCAATCATCCCCTCTCCCCGATCTTCCCCTCCCCCAATCTTACCCTCCGCCCCGATCTTCCCTTCTCCCCCACCCCCGATCTTCCCCTCTCCCCACTCCGATCTTCCCCTCTCCCCACCCCGATCGTCCCCCCTCCCCCAATCTTCCCGTCCCCCGATCTTCCCCTCTCCCCCACCCCCTATCGTCCCCTCTCCCCCCCGATCTTCCCTTCTCCCCCACCCCGATCGTCCCCTCTCCCCCCCCCGATCTTCCCCTCTCCCCACCCCGATCTTCCCCTCTCCCCACCCCCGATCATCACCTCTCCCCCGATCTTCCCCTCCCCCAATCTTCCCCTCCCCCCGATCTTCCCCTCTCTCAATCTTCCCCTCCGCGCCTATCTTCCCTTCTCCCCCACCCCCGATCTTCCCCTCTCCCGACCCCGATCTTCCCCTCTTCCCACCCCGATCTTCCCCTCTCCCCACCCCGATCTTCCCCTCTCCCCACCCCCGAGCATCACCTCTCCCCCGATCTTCCCCTCCCCCAATCTTCCCCTCCCCCAATCTTCCCCTCTCTCAATCTTCCCTTCCGCCCCGATCTTCCCCTCTCCCTACCCCGATCTTCCCCTCTCCCCACCCCAATCTTCCCCTCTCCCCACCTCCGATCATCCCCTCTCCCCCGATCTTCCCCTCCCCCAATCTTCCCCTCCCCCCGATCTTCCCCTCTCTCAATCTTCCCCTCCGCCCCTATCTTCCCTTCTCCCCCACCCCTGATCTTCCCCTTTCCCCCACCCCGATCTTTCCCTTTCCCCCACCCCGATCTTCCCCTCTCCCCCACCCCGATCTTCCCCTTGCCCCACCCTGATCTTCCCCTCTCCCCACCCCCGATCATCCCCTCTCCCCCGATCATCCCCTCTCCCCCGATCTTCCCTTCTCCCTCCCCCAATCTTCAGCGTCCTCCACTCTCTGTTCCAGCACTGGATGACGCCTCTTTCTCTCATTCTTCCCCCTCCACCACCCTCGGCGTTGCAGCTCCTGTCACTAGCCAGCCTATCAATCAGGCTGGCTGCCGGGCGCAAAACCCGGAAACAACTTTAATCACCATCAATTCCATCGTGATCGCGTCAGAAAAGGTAAGTTTTTTTTAATCTGGGTTTGCCATGTGCGCCTTCACCGTTCTCCCCCCACCCCCGCTGCCAACCAGCCACCATATTAAAATTGAGCCCTTTGTGTCCTCCTCACAGCTTACTTTCCCAATAAGCTTTGTATCGTCAGCAAACTTGGATACATTACTCTCAACCCCTTCATCTAAGTCATTAATATAGATTATATAAATAGCTGAGGCCCAAACACCGATCCTTGCTGCACCTCACTAGTTGCAGCCTGCCAACCTGAGAATGACCCGTTTATCCCGACTCTCTGTTTCCTGTACTTTAACAAATTCTCTACCAATGATAATATATTACCCCCAACCCCACGAGCCCTTAACTTGTGTGACAACCTTTTATGTGGCACCTTATCGAATGCATAAAAATGTTGTAATATGTCTTATGTATTGTTATTTTAATACAATCTTAATTGAGCAAAAAAAACACCTTTGACCACAAGGTGATCAGTAAGTGGTCCGCACGTAACGTCCTCGAGACCCTGCAGGAAAAGGAGATAGTGGATCCTGTCGGTTGGTTCCCCGAGCAGACTGTCAATGTCATTTGGCAGAACGCCTCATCGCCAGAGCTTTCAAACAAGCACCAAGACATAGCTTGGCTGGTTTTGAGAAGGGCTCTTCCTGTCAGATCCTTCATGTACTCCCGGACTCTCAGCACCTCCGCGCGCTGTCCCCGAGGAGGCTGCGGTGGAGACGAGACCGTCACCCATCTCCTTCTGGAATGTGCCTTTGTGAGGAAGGTCTGGAGAGAGATGCAGTGGTATCTGTCCAGGTTCGTCCCGAGCAGTTCCGTAACACAGGATTCTGTGCTCTACGGGCTGTTCCCGGGGACGCACACTGAGACGGACATCAGCTGCTGCTGGAAGACCATCAACTCGGTGAAAGACGCCCTTTGGTCTGCCCGAAACTTGCTGGTTTTCCAGTGGAAGGAGCTGTCCTTGGCTGAGTGTTGCAGACTGGCACATTCCAAGGTCCAGGACTATGTGCTCAGGGACGCACTGAGGCAGGATGCGGCCGCCGCAAAGGCTCTGTGGGGAAAGGCAACCGTTTAGAGCCTTCCCGCCATTGTATACCGAGGGGCTGCAATCAGGGAAAAAAAACCCGGGTAGAATGTAACATTCAAATTGAGGTAATGTACCTGTGATGTACCTGTAATGAATCTGTAATCAATAATCTGTATTGAGTGTAATGCAATGAGGCACCCTAGAGTGTCATGAACTGTAATTATGTACAATGTGTTCATTGAACTGCACTTGATGTAACCTGCAAATTGTATAATCTGTATTGTGTATATTTGGAATGTGATATGAACAACTGTATTGTATATATTGCTGCAAATTTTATGAATAAAGTATATTTTATGAAAAAAGTAAGGATCCACCTGTCATTAATATTACATTGTATCACACATTCATTTATATTTGTCACAATACAAAACTCAGACAGTGATGAGGAAAAATACATGTTAAACATTTAGAAAGTCAAGATCACGTGATAAAAGGTGTTCTCAGCACTGGTATCTTGACATCAAGTTAGCTCCCACCTCAGGATTACTGATTCTGGAATGGCAGATTGCCAAACTTCTGTATCCCTGCAACTGTTTACAAAGATAAATGATATCTAGGTGAAATAAGTATTTTATTGCCACGTTTTTCTGCAGGACTACCTTAAGCTCTAGTAACTTACCTAAATATAACACAGGTAAAAGCTCTTTCCCTTTATCATTTAAACACTAAGGCCTGAGCGCTAAACCTAACTATATGCATATGCAGATATCTGGCATTGCTCACAGTGAATCAGAAGTTTTGTAAGAACCAAGTAGTATTATTAAGGACATTGGTTTACCAGCATTGGGGCATCCCTGGAATTTGAGGGCATTGGAAAATGGGACCACCAATAGCAGTACTGGGATGGGGTCTGAAGATCAAACAATATTTTGAGAGGGGTCTTTGGGTCTGAGAGCACTGAGAGGCAGACATTGGAGTTTAAAATCACTGAATACAAAAGTTCTGGTAACATTGGGTCAGATACTTGGATCTGCCATCACGGGCAGGAGTTGTGTGATCTGGGAGCAATGTCCTGGGGTCTGGAAGAATTTTTATGGCTCTGGGGTCTGGAATCCCTTGGAGGACAGTCTATGAATTTGTGAGCACGGAGAGAGAGTCTTGGGATCCAGAAGTAGGGGAAGAAAGTCCTAAGGAAGAAGGCTGTGGAGTCCAGAAGGTGTAGGAGCATTGGTGGGACCGAACTCTGGCTTTAATTTTAGGCCACCCACCCCTTCAAACGCTTCTCTGTTGTCAGCTAGTTCCTGTCTTAAATCATCTAAGGTATTGTTATCATTGTATCATAGTAGGTACAGCAAAGGAGGAGGCCATTCAGCCCATCATGCCTGTGCCGGCTCTATGAAAGAGCTATCCAATTAGTCCCACTCCCCTGCTCTTTCCCTGTAGCCCTGTAATTTTTTTCCCTTCAAGTATTTATCCAATTCCCTTTTGAAAGTTACTATGGAATCTGCTTCCACCATCCTTTCAGGCAGTGCATTCCAGATCATTACAACTCACTGCGTAAAAAAATGTTTCCTCGTGTCGCCTCTGGCTCTTTTGCCAATCACTTTAAATCTGTGTCCTCTGGTTGCCAGCCCTTCTGCCACTGGAAACAGTTTCTCCTTATTTACTTTGTTAAAATCGTTTATGATTTTGAACACCTCTATCAAATCTCCCCTTAACCGTCTCTGTTTTAAGGAGAACAACCCCAGATTAACAGTCTCTCCACAAAACTGAAGTATCTCACCCTGGTACCATTCTAGTAAATCTCTTCTGCAGCCTCTCTAATGCCTTGACATACTTCCAAAAGTCTGGTGCCCAGAATTGAACACAATATTCTAGCTGAGGCCTAACCAGTGGTTTATAAAGGTTTTGCATAACTTCCTTGCTTTTGAACTCTATGCCCCTATTAATAAAGCTCAGGATCCCATATGCTTTTTTTAACAGCCGTCTCAACTTGTCTTGCCACCTTCAAAGATTTGTGTATGTGCACCCCAGGTCTCTCTGCTCCTGGACCCCCTTTAAAATTGTATCATTTAGTTTATATTGGCTCTCCTCATTCTTCCTACCAGAATGCATCACTTCACACCACTGCGTTAAATTTCATCTGGCATGTATCTGCCCATTTCACCAGTCTATGTCCTCCTGAAGTCTGTTACTATTCCCCACATTGTTTACTGCATTTCTGAGTTGCGTGTCATCTGCAAACATTGAAAATATACCCTCCACACCCAAGTCCTGGTCATTAATATATCTCAAAAAGAGCAGTGGTCCCAATACTGACCCCTGAGTTTAAAGTTTTTAATAAACACAAATTTCCATAAACAAACAAAACTTCCCTCATAAAATGTTTAAAAGTTCATTATTTTAACAATTTCCAAGTTTTCACACCAGAAAAAAATTACTTTTTTCAGAAGAGAAAGATTTTTCAACTGAATTAGGTCCCAAAACAAAGATCAGAGGGGCTTGCAATGCTTCCCACAGATATTGGCCAACGAGGAGGAACCCATTCATTCAGCTTTATCTTCCGGCTAGTTTTAAATACTTGGAGAAAGTAACTTTCCACTGAGAAAAATAAACCCATGGTTGATTAACAATCTTAGTTTTACTTTCTAAGTAGCAGCAAAAGAAACTGCAGGAGCTGTTAACCCCATGTGTTGTGTAACTCTCTCGAAGCTAAAAATGAGCAGTTTGTAATAGAAAGGGAGCTGTTATTAATATTTTAAATGTGAAACTTCCACGAAATAAGGCTCTGAGAACTCATACTCCAGTTTGTTTTGAATTTCTTTTTTGGACAATGCAAAGAAACTTACACATTCTCACAAGAGGAGTGGATACATTCCTCCTGCTTCAACTCAGGAATCTACTGATGCATGCAAACTGCTTATGATCAGGATGCACAGATTATATGCTGGGAAATTCTGCAAGCTGCACATTTTCAGAGTGCATGAATGTGGTTGGTGATTACCATTAACTTCATGCTGCAAGAAAATATTCAGTAGGCTTTTGAGATAGGCTGATGCCCTGAAGTAAAACACTAAGACAATTAATTGTGGATATATAATCATGTTATTGTGAAATATTATTTTTTTTGTTGTTTATAATTCGTTTAAAATTTTATTTTGGATGTTAGAAATTTCAGTTACTCAGAAAAAAAATGGCGGATGTTTTTTTTCACAAGGCGCGTTGAATGATTCCATTGGTTCAATTTTTTTCTCTTCTTTTTATTATTGGTGGGCACTCCTGATTGGTCATTCAGGATTGGTTGTTTTCATAAGTCCTTAGTAGTTTCTCATTGGCTGTTTTCTACTCGCTATTGATTCATCCGTCCCCTACCTCTTCAGTTCAAATTTGCTGCTGTTTTACTTTGAAGTAATGAATAAAATGTGACTGTGACAGAAAAAAACATGACAGTTATAGAAGTGTGCATATGTTAGATGTCACAATGGTGGGTCTGTGGTATAAGATAATAAATTATGGAAGGGTTCCAGTAGCATTATAAACCACCTAATGTGGGAAAAATATGAAAATGGACACATTGGGCCCTGAAATAGGAACTTGGTTGGTGGAACAAGTTATAGCTGGCTCCTGCAGTCAAAGCAATGCTGCTTTATATGATTCAGTTATAAATTTCGCTCCTAAATTCCAGATTCTTCCAGGCATAATTATTGATTTTCATGACTGTCTCGTTTCGGTGTTCTGTGATTAACATGCTTTAGGGTTAAAAATCAAGTTTTGCTTCCATTTAGGTGTGAGTGAATTGGACTTCAGCATGTACCCACCTCGGGAAATGCAGTTAGAGTGGCTCGAGGCCTACCTGGAGGTATATAAAGAATGTACTGGCTGTGAGCCAGTGGCGATTGATCTGGAAGTGCAGAATCTCTATGTGCAAGTGAATAAATTTACGTTGGTGAGTAACAAGTGCTTAGTGACATTTTTATGTTGTAGATTGGGGCAGTGTGAGAATGACAAACAACAGTGCTCAGGACCTACAAAATGTTGGGTCCTGGTCACTATCAGAGATGCCAGGTTCTCCTCCTTTGCATTGTTAGGTGCTGTTGGTGTTGGCAGTAGTATATGTGTGCTGCATGGATACGTAAACTTTGGTCACTGCTCAGTATGAAGATGCATAAGAAGGATATTAGCATTCATATTCCTTGAAAGCTTACATTATCCATTCCTTTTAAATCACATTACGTGTTTACATTTGCCTAAATAACAACAAGGACTGCACTTCAAAAGTAATTCATTAGTGGTGAAGTGCTTTGGGACATCCTGAGGACGTGATAAGTTGTTAAATATATAAGAAAGAAAACATTCATATTTATATAGCACATTATCATGCTTGCATACAAATGGAAGTACTTTCTTTCATACGTGAGAACACTTGGAGAGTAATTGTTGACAAGTAATTGTTCTTGCTTAAGTCAACTAAATTAATTGCCTACAAAGTGACTCTTTCAGTACATAAAAAAATTGCCGGCTTCAGGCAACCCAATTTGATTGCATGTTTCATACTTGCAAAATACTTGTTTCCATGTTGCCCGCTGGCAACAGCTGCAGGCCAGGATCTCCATGAGAGCTGTTGAGAGGGTGTGTCCAATGTGGGCAAAGCCAGCTGACACTGTTATTCCCAAGTGATCTGCCATGCCAAATAATGCACCGATGATGTACTCATGTAACTGGATGCCCAAGATCTCAATAGTACCAGTCACAGTGGATGTGAGAGAATGCTATTCTGCATTTGTTCCCTAACTGCCTTGGGGCTCCCCTGCTGTCCTGGTCTTCCCCTGATAGTGTGCAGCTGACTGGTAAACAGAACACATTAACAGATGATAGGATGCCTCTCAACACCCATAGGCTCAGACGACCTTCCTCCTGGGGTCCAGACTGGCATGGTATTTCTGCTGCCAGTATTCAGTGTCAGCAGAACTTTGAACTGCCATGGGAAGGTATTATTGTGCCCCGCTGCAATTACATCCTTCACATTTCAGTTGTATGCAAGAGTACAATGAAAAGGAGTACATGTTCTATGCATGTTGTTCCCTGAGGGTCAGGAGAGAAACATGTCCAATGGGGCCATGCCTTTCATGGTGGAAAAGCAAGCATATCTACAAACAAGGGTACATTTATCTTGGCCCTTCTCCAGATACGGAAGAATGTCTGCCACCTCCGTCCTCGCAAAATTCAGCAAGACCAACCCACCTCTGAGTGAGTTGCCCACAGTGCAAGTGAGTACAGTCTTGCAACATCAGAGTTTACATAGTATTACATAGAATGTACAGCACAGAAACAGGCCATTCGGCCCAATTGGTCCATGCCGGTGTTTATGCTCCACACGAGCCTCCTCCCACCCCTCTTCATCTAACCCTATCAACATAGCCTTCCTTAAAACTAATTGAACTCCTAATAAGTAAAAAGCAATTGAATTAATCTTTAGAATTTATGTATTTCTCGTATATTTGTTTCTGGCTGTTGAACCATTTTAATATAAAAATTATAATTTTGACAAATCATGTATGATTTAAGTACAGTGGCTATTGTTATGTTGGCAAATGCAACAGCCATTCTGCACAACAACATCCTGCAAGCAGCAATGAGCTGAATTTACTTTGGTGGTATTGATTGAAGAAATGTTGAGCAGAACACTGGAAAGACTCCCTGGACAGGTATCTGGTATCACTTGGCTTTCCACAATGTCCTGATGATACACCAGTATGTGCGCTTTACTGTACTGGATGACATTTATTTAACAATGAACTCATTCCTAATGTTGTTACAACTAAGACTGATAAATGAGGTGTTGACTTCAGGGCAGTTTTGCACTTTAGAAAAAAGGTTTTTTTTAAGTTTACTTATGACTTTTAACAATCATCCTTTCCATGAGATTGGATTTGTAACTTGTTCCCGAGAGGTTAAAAATTTTAAGTTGCAGTCTCAATCACATTACAACATTGAATTACAGTATTACTATATCCATTTGTAACAGGTCCTGCAGTTTACAGTGATTGAGTTGTTTTCTCCTATTCACTGGCTTCCTTCACACGTCGATGGGTCATCACATCAGCAGACTGGAAATGGGAGTATGCGTGTGTTTTCAGTTAAACATTTTTTCAACATGTCATCTAACCCACAGGGACATTCATTTCCTTCTCATGTGTCAAATATAACCTTGCCTCCCATATTAATATTCAATTTAACTTCTCCCATTGTCACATTTACCACATTTCTTTGAACTCCCGTGCTTTTCTAAGTCAATTTCATCAGTTCTCTTTTCTTTACAAAGGCTTTAATGCTGTAAGGTACAGATGAGCATTGGCATCAATTTGAACTTTGGATCTGGATTTGGAGTTGCCAAAATATGAGTTTCCTGAATTGAAATTCAAGAAACCAAGGCCAGCTTGCAAGATGGAAGGAGTCTCCATAGAGCAATAAAGAATTCTAATGCATCTAAAACAGTGGACTAGACTAAGGAAATTAAGATGCACCACCCTCTCTCCTCCAGGCATAGAGTGGGCTACCTGGAAATTGGCTACAAACCCCATAGTTTATCCCAGAAAATTGGGAGGTGGAAACATCTTATTTCCTTGCCAATTCTGTTGGTCTTGAGGGGGATGCAGCTAAATTCTCACAGTTGAATCCAATTTCCTTCGTGGTCTAATATAACATGTGTGTGTGTGTGTGTGTGTGTGTTGGAGGTGGGGGGGAGAGGAGAGAAATTATGCATTCAAATTCTTGGTTGACTTAGGGGGACAGGTGTTGGAATTTGCTTGTAGTCTAGGAAAAGTCCATGGGGTTTCGCTGTTTTCTGTCTGAGCACAGAAGGATTAATCCAACATTCTCTGTGTGTTCCTAAAATAGGACCAGGCGACAAATCGCCTCAGGCTACATGTAAGCTAAGATTCCACCAAGACCCTATATCGTATTTTAGTAACTTGCTGGTGAGTGACTGTTAATGGTTATGATATCATAAAATATGGATAACAAACGGAACAATATTTTGTAGTCACTCTCAGCTAACTGGCCATGGACATGTGGAAAGTGCCAAACCTTCGCTTCAATTACAAATGATATTGTGCATCTGCAGAAATATCTTAAACAAGTACAGTGTGAAGGAAGTTACATTAGTTCATTTGGATTCATATGCAATTCTATTTATGTCAAATTTGGATTTTGGCAAATTAGAACTGGACCACAAATTGCAGTTTTGGTAATAAAGCATAGTTAAACACCATCGAGTCTTCCTCGAGGTCCGAAGGCACTATTAAATGTCTACTAAAATGATATGGGTGTAGGGGCCTGAATGGATCTGAAAATGTTCTTAAAGAGAGTGCTCTTCCAATGATTCCAAACCATTTTATGCTGTCTTTGTATCATTAATAGATCAATTGCAGCATGCTGCTCTGTCAGTTGATCATCCAGAAAGTATTGTTAATTGATTCTGACCCTCGAACACTCATGCTTTTTCCTCACTATTTTGCAGTGCCTCCTATTCAACCTGTCCACAGCTGGTCACATAGAAGGCCCATATCCATGTTTCCTCCATGAAAGTAACAGAACTACTTATAACAACGCAATTCAGGTCCAAGGTTCTATACTGCATGAGAAGCAGTTTTATTTCAGTGGGCATAGGAGATACCAGTCCCACATTCAGACTGCATTAGGGACACTCCTGACTGGATAGTCATACCTTTGATGGTGCAATGGCTTTTAGTTCACTAATAGAATATATGGCTGAAGCATTCATGTGTCACCTCCTTCCAAATCTAGAGAAGGTTTTATTTTATATTTTCCTACCTTGAAACCTCTTTGCTCCATGAAGAGTTCTCGGAACAAGTTGAAAACTCCTAAGGCAGATCTCTTTTCCACCTTACTCGTGGGGGATAATAACCTATATAATATACTCATCACATGAATTGTCTCATCAAAGCCACATTGGACAAGTCTGCCATCTTGAGATGAAGAAACAATGTTTAAGCAATAAGGCTTACACTGAGGGTAGTGAATTAACAGATTTGCTTGTTAGCGAAATTCCTCTGCCAAAGATTAATGAGGTGGCGGATAGAATGATGTCAAGTCAAACTTCTTGGTAAGCAACAGTACTGAACTGCATCTGGGCATTGAGAGCATGGGAGGCAATTCTTGGTGCAAGACAAATTTAGGACTGATGTCAGACGTTTTTCCATACAAAGAGTGATGAACACTTGAAATAGACTGTTTGGGAGGGTAATAACAGCACAACATTGGAATCATTTAAGAAACAGTTGGATGCTGTGATGGGGGAGCTGTAGGTTTTATCTGGATGGATGAGTTAGGATGAGCTGTATAGCCTTAGTCATCTGTATCTTTCTTGTGAGCTTGTGTATCATGAATTGTTTGGTAATCCTTAGGTGAAGTACTTGGTTTTATCTATCTAATAATTAGTCTGATTCCCCCAGTATCTTGAGGGCACATATTTTGAGAACACTGTAACAATTAGTTTGTGTCTCAAACGTAGTGTACACAATATTAGCCTCTCATCAGACTAGAACAATACCTTGTTTTTTTTGCCATCATCCTTTTAAAAGAGGTAAGAGTCCTGATGTGAGCGCTGGGAATTCAGGGCTAAGCTCCTTCTTTAATTGCCAAGTGAAAATCTATTACTCTAGGAGAAACAGCTGTAAATATAGAAATCTAGCCTTGATGCAATATAGTCTCCGAGAGGCCCTTCTCAATTCTGCCAGAGCACACAATGACTCCATTGTGTTTGGACCTCCACAGCTGGGCACTCCTTCTCCCCGAGAGTGCTATAGAAGGTTGCCTTTGTCTGTCAACAAATGTGCGGAAATCACAATGAACTCATGGGTGCCGGAGATACTCTTAGATGTAAATACACTCTTCATTTCCACAGAGCTCCTTAAGAGCTCATAAAGGCCTAACAGTCCCTTTTCATTTAAGATTTTTATTGTTTTTCATAATAAAACACAGAATTTTCTTCTTTAAATTTGGCAACAGGGAATTTATAATGTTTGCTGTGACAGCCATTGCACACTGTTGCAAGGTTTAATCACTGACGTTATGTCATTCAGTCAAATCCATTTGACTAGAATTAAGATATATGTAAGGTTCATTTTCAAGTTATTTTTAAGTTTGATTTTTTCTTTCAATAAGCTCAATGTCACTAAAATACATAGGTTAACGTCGCCAATAAAATAGCAGATGAAGTAATTGCTTACAAATTATGTGCTAGATGTTCATATGATACTATCGCACGATGTAATTTGTAGACTTATATGAAAATTCTGGGTATGTATAATGGGGACCCAGTTTCATTGCCCAGCCATGCTTTCCATGCACATCAGCTGGTTCAGATGGAGTTCTGCCTATGGTTGAATAGGATAGAAGCACTTTATTAACACACAGCACAGCAGGTAAACCAAACAGACCAGCGGTTCTGCTCTACTTACAGCAAAGCTTAAGTAAAGTGAAATAATCACCAAGAAAACTGGAGACAAAGGGGGAAATTGACCTCAATGGAGGAAATTCAGGAGAGATGTATAACGGGCGGCCGATCCGATATCACCCGTTTTACACTATCGCCAAAAGTTAAAATTACCCCCAAACACTCAAATTTTCTATTAAAAAGTTTCAGGCTAGTTGACCCTATTAACCCTTTCCTGTTCCTAAAAATACTTGCATTCTTGTGTTCACATACAGTAAAATATTTAGATTAATTTCCTACCAGTATGTGTTCCTTTGTGACCTCTGCTACTAGAAAGGGGGAAAGAGAAACTGAAACTGTGGCTCAGTGAAGGGAAGAGAAAAGGAGAGGGAGTGTCCCCAGGGTTGCATTTTTAGTTAAAGCTCATGATTGCGCTTTGATAATCAAACCAAATCCAACCGAGCCAACAGGTAGTGGACCTTCACCTAGCTCCTCCTCTCCCCTTTCAGATGGAGTTGCCTTCTGCAATCACATTGGCTCTGTAATTGCCCCTTTCTGAACAGCAGGAGTTAAATTATTATAGTCTGTCAAGCAAGTCCCATTAACGGTCATGCACACCTTCTTCCAGAGATTAGCAAGTGTGATCTTGTGCATATTTCCATGGGTTAAAGTACCTCTCAGCCGTCTTTAAAACCTGTCTCTCACAGGCTGTGAAGATTTACTGCACACGGTAACGCAATCCTAAAATTTCTTATTTTTAACTTTTCCAATCAATTTACTCCAATACATATGTGCAAAGAAAAAGAATAGTGAACAGTCTGTAACATCTCTCCGTATGCATAGCCAAAGAGTTTTAATGACCTGTAAAAGTTGAGAATACAGCTAATGTAACAGAGGAAAACTAGCATTTCTGACACAACTTCCAATTCTGGCAAAGACTCACATTATGGAACATTTGTCATTTCAAAATCATTCTCAGAAACTAACATTCATTTAATAATAAGAGATCTTTATTTTTACCTGTGATGCTTTTTAAATGAGATCAAATTGCCTTGGCTATTTGTAGGCAAAACAGGATATATGTAAATTTTCAATCAGGTCCTAAGCAGTTGCTTGTGAGGGTACTTCTCTGTGCCAGCGCCAAATCCCAACCTTTGGCACTTCAAAGTGTACATGTATCTTGAAAATTATCTATTGAAGGCCTCGCTAAGAGCTAGAGTACTAGTCGCATGTTAGTATCTGATCTTCTGAGTTTATTTGTAAGTTGTAAAAAGAGCTTTGGGGACAATTGGGCCTCTTTCACAGGAAATGTGAATCCTTTTGTGCATTTACCTCATCTGTCCCTCAGGATTTTTTGATCTGAGCCCATTTAGCTTGTTTAGAACTTCCATCCCATATATGGGGAGGTCATTGATTAGACTTGGGATATCTTTATTTGCATTGGGCACGTTGCTCAAGACTTTAATTGTAAATTCTTGGAGGAAATAGTCATTCAAAATATTTACTGATTTGTGTTCATCCTCAGTTTCAAGATTATTTGTATCTTTTATGGTTTTCATCTGTTCTCTGGCTGCTCTCTTATCGTTGTGATGCTGGAAGAATTTTTTTATTGTTATGCTTAGCCTTAGCTACTGTGCCTTTTCCCAGGCCTCTTTTAACTCCTCTGACCACCCTTTTAACATGTTAATGCATGTTCTTACATTGATCACAGTGAGCCCTTTCCCCTTTCTCCCCGCAGGATTTGTATAGGCCACTTTTCCACTTTATCTCACTTCTAATTTGTTTGTTAATCCAGTTAGGATCATGTTATTCTAGCGTGTTGATTTTGGGAATGTGTGTATGCTCAGCATTATGCCTGTAAGGGTGTTCCACTTGTCTTAGACTGAATTGTTGTTCGACAACCTTCCCAAATTTATCAATTCAACCTAGTACTCTTCTCCTCCTCCTGCTTAAACTGGTACTCCTCCATATCCTCAGTTCAAGTCAGCACTCTTTTCCTCCCTCCCATTTCATGCTGGCACTCTCCCTCCCCACTCCCACTGTTGGTTGATATTTTCCTTCTTCCCCAATCCAAGCTTCACTCTTCTTGCCTCTCAAAGTGCTACTTACATCTTCTGCCCCTTCCTTCTCCCCTTCATTACCATCCATTTCTCCTTTCTTTCACCCCTTCATTTCCTCATTACCAGTCCCTCCATTGCTTCCTTCCCCTCACCCCTTCATTGCCATCCATTACCCTCTTTCAATTGCCATCCGTCAATGCTCATCCATATTTCCCATTTTACTGCCATCTATTTGCCTTTCAATTGTCAGTCATTTGCCCCTTTCATTGCCATCCATTTACCCCCTCTAATTTCCATCCATTTGCCTTTTCATTGTCATCTATTCCATTCCTCTCCAGGTCCTATTCCCACCTGAGTCCAGCTGCTAAAGTATAGGATTGGGTCCATCTCTCTGCTCAGTGCCACTGCTAACCCCAGGGCAGGGACTGCTGGGTCTCTGTATGCAGTTGACTGGAACACCTGCTCGCATCAGAATTTTTGCTTACAGCATACAGATATTCCCAGCCTAGGGTTAGACATGGCACAGAGAACAGAGAGCAACCTGGTTCATTATATTAACAGCCAGACTTGGGGAAGGTAGCACTAGAGGAGAGGGGTTTGGTCTGCACTCAGAATGCTGACATTCTGACTGGTGGGCTGGGGGCAGGTGGGAGTCAAATTTGTAGATTTCAGCAGCGGGACCACAACCCGGCTCCAACGCATCCACTTCTGGGTTATGCCCAGGCGCATTTGGATGCGTGCGTGCAGCCGAAACCCGAATGAAATAGTTTGCACATACAACAAGAATAACTTGCATTTATATAGCGCCTTTAACGTGGTAAAACATCCCAAGTTGCTTCACAGGAGTGTTATCAGACAAAATTTGACACCGAGCTACATAAGGTGATATTAGGACCAAAAGCTTGGTCAAAGAGGAAGATTTTAAGGAGCATCTTAAAGGAGGAGAGAGAGGTTGAGAGGTGGAGAGGAATAGGTGAGGGAATTCCAGAGTTTAGGGCCAAGGCAGCTGAAGGCTCGGCCGCCAACGGTGGTGCAATTAAAATCGGGGCTGCGCAAGAGGCCAGACTTGGAGGAGTGCAGAGATCTCGGAGGGTTGTAGGTTTGGAGGAGGTAGGTATAGCTGCAACACCAGGTTAACCGACTACAGACAAAGGCATTTCACTTGTCGACAAACTGAATGGATGTTAGGCTGGACTGAGACACTGCCATGGTTGACTGTGTAAACATATCCCATCTTTTGTTCAGAGAGACTCTAGACTTCTGAGAGTCCTGTAAAATCATAGGCACAGTTACCTCTGCTTGTCACTAGGGTAAGAAGGCACTAGAGTGGATTAATTCAGGTGTGATCTGTCCTACCTCAAAAAACACCTTCACCTGTATGATTTTATCATTCTAATAAAGAGGCCACCCAAAATGATCCTTTTGACTTCAATTCAGAGCTCCAAGCTAAACTTCACTGCTGCCAACAAGAAGATCCAAATGAAATAACTTTTATAACTGGACAGAGTGACTCCTGTATAAATTCCCACCTGTTTCAATAATGATAGAAGAAATGTAATGAATACAGAGCTCAGCCAATTCACTCATTCGGTCAAAATTTGCATTTACTTGTGTAAACAATTTTACAACACCAAGTTATAGTCCAGCAATTTTATTTTAAATTCACAAGCTTTCAGAGACTTCCTCCTTCCTCAGGTAAATGTAGACTTCCTCCTTCCTCATTTACCTGAGGAAGGAGGAAGTCTCCGAAAGCTTGTGAATTTAAAATAAAATTGCTGGACTATAACTTGGTGTTGTAAAATTGTTTACAATTGTCAACCCCAGTCCATCACCGGCATCTCCACATCATTTACTTGTGTACAGTGATCTGGGGTATGATTTTGACCTGGCTGCAGGAACTGAGCGGGTGGGTATATATTTGCATGGGAAAGTCGGAATTCAGTTGAGTGCATCGGAACTCAATTGAAGGCAATTATTTTTGCTTCTGGGTTTCCCACACAACAGCCAGCCCCATTGACAGGCTGGCTGCCTGTCGGGAGGGAAAGGAGCCAGGAATCGGAGAGGAGTGCGATGGGGGAGAGATTGTGGGCCATGGAGCATACCATGGGTGGAGGCTCTTATATCGGGGGCTGGGAGGTGATGGAGTCATCGGAAGAGTCAGAGATCGGGTGTCATCGGAAGAGTCGGAGGTCATGGGTCATCGGAAGAGTCGGAGGTCCGGAGTCATCGGGAAAATCGGAGGTCGGGAGTCATCAGAAGAGTCGGAGGTAGGGAGGAGGGTCTTAGCCATCGGGAGGGGGGTCTCCTATTAGATGGGTCTACCAATGGAGAGGGTCTTGAACATTGGGGGGTCTCCCATTGGTGGGGGGGGATCTCGGATATGGTGGTTGTCTCCCTACGGGGAGGGGGGGTCTGCCATCGGTGGGGGGGGGTCTCGGACATTGGGGGGCTGGGTTGGACGACTGCAGAGGTCCGATTGTGGCACGATGCTCGTTGGGCCAGGAGGGATCACTCCTGCTCCTCCTGGCCCACAAGCAGCGCTATATAGGCATTTATCTCATGGAACCGGCCTTTCTCGCCTCCTTTCACAGGATGAGATTCACGTGCAGGTGAGGTTGAATTAATTTCAGAATTAGAATCAACAAAAAAAGCTATTTCAGTGAGGTACATTGCCCCTTTAACAATCCACCCACCAGCTTTAAGCGGGGATGGGACTTTCAGGTTTCAGCTGCGTGCGCGCATCCAAACGCGCCTGGGTTAAACCCAGAAGTGGGCACATTAGAACCGGGTTGTGGTCCCGCTGCTGAAATCTACAAATTTGACTCTCACCCGCCCCCAGCCCACCCGTTCTTTGGGGTTAAAATTACCCCCCTGATGTGCAGAGTAACCCATTGTGAGAAATGTACCATTTTACTGTGATTGCCTCCTTCCTTTATTCAGCTGTGACTGATTGTACTCCTTGTCAATGAATCCTAGATATCCTGATTGCTATCATTTTCATCTGTACTGAATTTAATTTTGCACGAACACCCCCAACTACTTAGAACTCCTTATAGGCAGGGGTGTAGTGAAGGATAGAAACTGCATATATTCACTTTAAATTTTGAAGGCGAATGTATGCTGACATTTTGGTAGCCGTGAACATCAGCATACACTTGCCTCAGTCACCTACCTCACAGATATCTTCCTTGCTGTGGATGAGACAGAATCAGCAGCTAGAGACCCAGAAGGAGTGGAAGAGATTTGCACGATACGTTTTTTTTTTAAAACATAAATTTCTTGGTAAATATGGAAATCTTGCACTCTTGCTGCTGCGTCCGTGAAATTAACGTGGAACTTTATCGTAATTTACATCAAACTGCCCGAAATTGGGCCCGGGGCCTCGTTTCAGTAATTTGGGCAAGATGCCGGCGTCAGTCTCTGGCGGCTTGCTCATCTCCAAAAACGTATTTTGAGCCACTTGCCTCGCTGCAATCACCAAGGGTATAGTCTCTTTGTTAGACACAGCTCAGATCAGGCACTGAACTAGGAAGCCTGCATCTGTTGCTTGTTCTATGGTACAACGAGTGCCAGTGCTGCCCACCCACCTGCTGTATTTATTGCAGTAAGACTTATGTAAACTAATGAGACAAGAAGAGGTGGTGGAACTCAGAAGGCAGTTTTTAATATTACTTTTCTGGTTTTAACATGTATTTTGTACAATTTTTATTGTTAATGACCAAATTAACAATAGGTCATGCACCCTCTTTGCCACTAGGAAAGGTGAGTCCGTGGACTTCCCCCCCCCCCCCCCGCCCCCCCCTATGTTTTGACCATGCCTATAGGAGAAAATTGCATGTCAAACCATTCATAAATTCCTCCAGCCTAATTCTTCCCTGATGCAACAGCAGTGGCTTCCCAGTGACAATGCCAGTTAGAGTCGGAAAAGCCTATGCCCGCAGGCGCAAAGCATCTATTAACACCTGGAACAGGAGCCAAAACCACTATGTACAGGTGCTGATAGTCTGTACCCAAGGGAAAAAAATAAGGTTGCAGGATAAGGTTCTGCAGTTTGACATTGTCGTGTTTACAATGGTTTTACAGATTCTTGAAATGCGTGGAAGCAACTCTGAGAGCAGTAGTTTGGATTTAAAAATATATAAAGAGGAAAGCAATGTACGCTGTGTGTAAAACGCTTTTCATTTATTGGAAAAGTTGCTAAGCAACTTGCTTTTTACCTTTCGTAACAAAGGAAGCTGGTACAAAAGGGTTTTTGTGCTGGCAGTGACCTCAAACCCTATCAACGCTTAATTCATCAGGTTGGCTGTTGTTACTTTGTCTCTTCCTGACCAAAGTGTGTCTTGCCCAGGGCTTGTTAAGTTGAATGGTGACCAAATATAAAGGTGCTCCATTATCTCTTATCAGAAATTGATGCAGTTATGGCTGCAGTGGACCAGGATATTAAATGTGATGTTCACTTAAGACTCTTCTTTATAGTGAATGACACAATGGGATTTTTTTGCTGCTCTGTGTCACAGATCTTTTACTTTTATGCTTTTATTTCCATTTCTACAAGTATATTTAATAGAATTGTGTTAAACCAACATGTTTCACATCTTTACAAAACTGGTATGTTCCTCCTGAGAATTAACTTCAAATCAATTGTAATTGTGTATAAATATCATGCCTTGTACAATATATGAAGAATGTGGAGATGCCGGTGATGGACTGGGGTTGACAATTGTAAACAATTTTTCAACACCAAGTTATAGTCCAACGATTTTTATTTGAAATCTACAAGCTTTCGGAGGCTTCCTCCTTCCTCAGGTAAATGTCAAGGAGCTCCTGACATTTACCTGAGGAAGGAGGAAGCCTCCGAAAGCTTGTAGATTTCAAATAAAAATCGTTGGACTATAACTTGGTGTTGAAAAATTGTTTACAATATATGAAGGACAGCAGGATGTACGTTCTGTATGTAGTCTGTTTCCATTTAAGTGAGAAATAAATAACATGAGGAATCTTTGGACTCCCTCGATGGCTGAAAGAGTTTATCCAGTGAGTAGCTGAGCTATACATACTGTCCCAGGCTGGTGTCAGTTTGATCCCCAATCTGTGCTGAGTTAGGGTTGCTACAGCTGCTCTCAGCAGCCCTAGTTTAAGATGAAGAAAATTATCTAATGTTCTTACTCCCACTTGTTAGTCAGTAACCCTCGCTGAAAGATCATGGGCAGGATTTTAACAGGGAAAAACAGGTGCTTTTGGGGCGGGAGGCATTGAAAATTGCAACAATTTCAGACCCGCCTCCAAACCACCTCCAACTGACCCATTTCCGGTTTTTACTGGGGCGGGCAACCAACCTGCTCTCAGGAGGCGAGTTGGTCACTGAAACCTTTCAAGGAGGCTGCAGGCCTCCATTTTGAATGGTTTTGCGATTTCAACCCCTGGGGGCCAGGATTCCCGGGCCTTCTCCTTCACGCCGCGTGAGAGGAGGCGAGAAGGCCTGAAACTGCGGGTAAGTGCCTTTCTGGCACAGCTTGTGGGCCCAGATGGTAGGAGTGCTTCCCCCAGGCCCAACAAGCCTACCTGCAGTGACCCCACCCCCCTACCACGGTCACCAACGCGCCCTCACCCCTAACGATTGCGGACCCCCGTGATGACCCCCGGTCCTGACCACCTTCCCTCTCGGTGACTGACCCCCCCCGGTGACTGACATCCAATCGCCCTCCCCATGCCCCCCAATCCCCCCCCCCGCATGATGACTGACCCTCCCCTGTGACCCCCATGCCCACCCATGCCCCCGTGCCCACCCATGTACTCCCCGCCCCCCCCCCCCCGCCCCAAACCATCCAATCTAAGACTTACTTGAACACTTACCTTTTCACGTCATCTTCCTTGCCCTGCTCCCATCCGACTGAGACGAGCCTGTCAATCAGGCTGGCCTGTCGGATGGGAAACCGACAAAAAAAAAAGACGTCCTTACGTCAAAATCGTAAGAGCGTCCAGGAAATCCATACTTCCGGGTTTCCCGTCTGCGATTTGACACTCCCCGCCCCCTTCCCAGCTCCGAGTCAAAATCCTACTCCATGTGCGTTTGTTGGATGAGGACGAGATCAGACTTGGCTCTGATGCCCTCCACAACGGAACGGCCTGCCAACTCTCGTGGTCAAGGGTCATAGATGGTCATTAAGGTTGGTATCAGGGGCCGATGGCCACCTGGTGAAACCTTACCTTAGCAAGAAGTCAAAGGGCTAGAAATTGGTATGCAATGCACCCGTTTTTAGGTCGTAAGATAGGTGCAAAGCATATCTATTTAGCGGTGGAACGGCTAAATTTGTAGGGCCCGCTTTTTAGGCATCCTGGGCAGACACCTGGGGCCTAATGCCTGTTAAAGGACCTGTAAGTGGTTTTCTCAGGCATACCGAAAACACACCTCTTACTATGAGTTCTGGAACGATAGGGATTATAAGGACAGATCAGACTCGGACACACGTTTTCGGGCTCAACCGTATTGTGTTTAATAAGATTAACAATGACACTAGTAAACAGTACAAACAGTACAATCCTGGCTTGTCCAATTAGCCCTACCACGGCCTAATAAGAAATAAACTAGCACAGGACCCCCCCCCCCCCTCTCTCCAACACTAAAATTCTCTAAGGTTTGGTTAGGACTTACAATCACCCCCTCACACAGCTAAGTGGTCTCATGGATGTGTAGGCGCAGGCAATATGCTCACCCCGATTGCCCGTTGTCTTGCTTGCAGCTTCTTCCTGCATGTCTCGCTCCTGGTTCCGTACCGCCGACTCAGTATCCAAGTTCCAGTTTGAGTCGAGGTCCGTTGATGAGGGCTGAAGAGCAGCGCTCAGCTTCTGGCGGTGTTCCGTTGAATCGAGCAGAGCCCCACTCGGGAGACTCGCTGTAGATTGAAGCCGAGGAGCAGAGAGAAAAGCCCAGAGAACAGAGCCCTGCAGATCCTATACTGCCCGATGTATTGACTCAGGTGATCTGTCTGGACCCACCCCCTCCCTGTGGCCTGGAGTGACTCATAACCTTTGAAATCTTTGTGAAAAATGCTATTTCGTTTTCCTGCTCCCAGACCTTGTACCTGGAGAGACAATGGGTGCTGATTACTGGGTGTCTGTTGTTTCCTGAGTTGATGGCCCCCTTTAGAATGTAATGGGTTTCGATCTCAAACTGATCTTGCTTAACTGGCTTCTCTCCTGGAAGACAATGGCCCGGCCATCTCCTGCCTTCCACCAGGAGACTGAGTGTCTCCGAGTTACCTCTCGGAGTATTGTTTCCAGTAATCATGTTAAATGGTGATGACGTCAATCGGCCTGGGTTCCCTTCCACCCAGCCTGTCAGTGTGAATGCACCTTAGTCAGGTTAGCCTGGCTCGAAACTCCTGCCAGTCAATCCTGTTCTCTAAGCCGCTCCCACAAGCTTGCCAAACAGTACAGTTCTTTCTTGGGGGTATTGGATTTAAAATATGATTCATAAAAATGGCCAGAACGCTGGTGCTACAGACCCCTTTTCAAAATTTGTCAGCAATGGGGCAAGGGTCAGGCCTACCCCACTCAGAATTCTTCAGCGACCCTGCGGCCGCCAATGAAAGGTATGCGTCGAAATATTTTTTTGAAAAAACCCTTCCTGTGGAGCCAGGAGGAGCAGGAGTGCTCCCTGATTCAATGGGAGTCGTGATCGCGCCCACCCACCCCCGTCCCCTCACATCGTACGTTTCAATCCCTCCACCTGAGGAAAGACAGCACCTCCGATAGTGCAGCACTCCCTTATTACTGTATTGGAGTGTCAGGCCTGGATTTTGTACTCAATTCTCGAGAGTGGAACTTGAACCCACAACGTTCTGACTCAAAGGCAAGTGTGCTACTACTGAGCAACGGCTGACGCTTAATGTACTAGAGGCACTAGAATAGGATATGGATAATTAAATTTTGAAAATAATTCTAAAATAATTAGCAGAACTCAATGTGGATAAGTCACCAGGCTCTGTTGGCATGAACTCTAGGCTATTGAAAGAGGACGGAGAAGAGATACCATAGGTTCTGGCTGCAATTTTTCAATCCTCCTTAAACACGAAGAGATTGGCTGATATAACAACCTTGTTCAGGAAGGAAAAGAATAGTAAATCGCGTAACTATAAACCACTAACTATAAACCACGAGAACAACAGCAAAATACTGCGGATGCTGGAAATCTGAAATAGGAACAGAAAATGCTGGAAACACTCAGCAAGTGAGGCAGCATCTGCGGAGAGAGAAACAGAGTTAACATTCAACCTGAAACATTAACT
The DNA here is from genome assembly GCF_035084215.1 of Heptranchias perlo. Classification (NCBI taxonomy): domain Eukaryota; kingdom Metazoa; phylum Chordata; class Chondrichthyes; order Hexanchiformes; family Hexanchidae; genus Heptranchias; species Heptranchias perlo. The sequence goes on along the minus strand of NC_090336.1, from coordinate 31,625,462 downwards.
ATTTCTCTCTCCACAGATGCTGAGTGTTTCCAGCATTTTCTGTTTTTATTAACTATAAACCAAGTCTAACATCAGCTGTGGACAAGCTCTTTGAATCCATAATTTGAGATAAAATTAGTTAGCATTTAGAAATGAATGTGTTAGTCAAAGACAGCCTGCATTGACTTGTTGGAGGCTTGTTAAGTTTTTTGAAGAAGTGAATGAGTGGATATATAAAGTAGTATATATAGATTTTCAGAAGACATTTGATAAGATGTCTCAAAAGAGACTTGTTCGAAAAATTCAGAGTTATATAAGAGGAAATATAGCAGCATGGATAGAAAATTGGTTGATGGACAGGAATCAAAGGGCATGATTTTGACCTCGAGCCGGGAAGGGAGCGGGGCGGGGGGGGGGGGGGGGAGGGGAGCGGGGGGAAGATTTTCGGGTGCGAAACCCGAAAGGTAAGTTGACGGATCGTGATCTGCGATTAAGACCTTAATGGGATCAACAAACTTTACTTCTGGGCTTCGTGCCCTGATTGACAGGCTGGCTGGCTGTCGGGCAGGAAGGCCTGCGGTAGCAGGCCACAGCTGGGGATCAGAGGGAGGGAGGGATCATGGGTCGGGGAGGACATCGGATGGGCCAGGGAGAAGATTGGGGGGCTGGAAGGTGGAGATCAGAGGGCCAGGAGGTGGAGATCGGGGGGCCAGGGAGGACACTGAGAACTGGGGAGGACATTGGGAGTTGCAGATCAGGGGGTCTGATGCCGGGACTTGGAGATCGGAAGTCGCTAGAGGTCGGGTGAAGAATCGGAGGTAGGCGGGGGTCCACCATCTGGGGGGTCCACCATCTGGGGGGGAATCCAGTATCGGAGGGGTGTTTGACCATCAGGGGGAGGGGTCCCCCAATTGTGGGGGGGGGAGTGGGTTGGCCAATCGCGGGGTGTCCTGTCGGCCAGGTGAGCTTGTTGGGCCTAGATGAAGCACTCCTGCTCCTCCAGGCCCACAAGCAGTACAATAAAGGCACTCACCTCATGGATCCTGTCCTTCCGGCCTACTTTCACCTGACGTGAATGGAAGCAATGGGAAACCCGAACAGGTAAGGTTAAATTAATTTAAGTTTTCCAATATGCAAAGAATTAAGTACCTCAAGTATTTCAATGAGGTACACTGCCCCTTTAATTATCGACCCTCCGGCTTTAAGTGGGGGTGGGATTTCCTGGTGTCTGTTGTGAGCACGCATCCAAACCTGCCTGGGTTAAACCCAGAAGTGGGCTCGTTTGAGCCGGGATGCAGTCCCGCTCCAAAAACCTGTTATTTTAACTTCCCACCCACCTCCAACCCACCCGTTCTTGGGGGTTAAAATTACCCCAAAAGAGTTAGGGTAAATGGATGTTGGTCAGACTCTAGAATGGTTGGTGCTGACAAGACAAAAGTGGGAGGTTTGGCAAACAGTGAGGAAGGCCAGAAAAGACTTCAGGAAGAATGGGCAGACAGGTGGCAGATGCAGTTTAATGTGGATAAGTGTGAAATAATACATTTTGGGAGAAAAAACAAGGAATGGGAGTATAAGCTCAATGGAAAGGCATCAATTAGAATTAGAACTGATACTGAGGAGAGAGGTTAGGAGAAATTTCTTCATGTGTAGAGAGCATGGAATGCTTTATCACAGGGAATGGTTGAGACAGAGACTGTTGCTTCTTTTAAGGAAAAATTGGATAAATATTTGAAGCAGAGAAAGCTACAAAGCTATGGGGAGAGTGTGGGGTGGTAGGATTAGTTTTGTATTACTCTAGCAAAGAGCAGCACGGATATGGTGGGACAAATTTTATCATCCATCGCTGTAATCCTCTGCATCCCAAACAGGTAAGGTTAAATTAATTTAAGTTTTCCAATATGCAAAGAATTAAGTACCTCAAGTATTTCAATGAGCCGCCGGCTTTAAGTGGAGGCGGGACTTCCTGGTGTCTGTTGTGAGCACGCATCCAAACCTGCCTGGGTTAAACCCAGATGTGGGCTCTTACCTGTTCGGGTTTCCCATCGCTTCCGATTCACGTCAGGTGAAACAAAATCATTTTACACCTCGAAAACAGCTTTGAAAGATTCCTTTTACTCTGAGAAAAGCCCAGTAACACTTGAGTATCTTTGTTTACCAGCAGATGCTGCTGATCTATTCACTGGGATATCTTGTTTTACTATCGTTCATCATGGAGGAAAGTGATTGGTGCTGCACAATATGTTATGACAAATCTTGGAAACTTCTATTCTTATTGTGTGTAGCGTGATTCTCTGCCTGATGGCTACAATTTTGCACAAGAAGTGACAGAGACGCTGAAAATGAGGGTTTCCGATGGACCTGAGCCTTAATAACTCACTTGCTGCAGCAAATCAACACTTGCCCTATCCGTCACAGGCTGATAAGATTCTCAGACGATGCATAAATTTATGGTTTTAAAAATAAAAGTTCTGTTCTGGTAAAGTTTTGCTTTTTGCCTCAGAAACGTTTTGAAACAAAAAAATACACACATCCGTTTAACTATCAAGCCAGTCGGATTTTAAGTTCTCAGTTCCAGCACCACTGGGGAATAAGCACGCTGTGGGTTTCAGGAACTATGCTTGGACCTCCTCCTCAGTACCCTGCTTTTGGTTGTTATACAATTGCTATTTCTAATTGAGTGAGAGATTTTCAACTATTTCAATTGACTCATTACAAGAGCAGGATTTAAAACTACGACCAACTTCAGTAAATTTAGCATTGGGTCATTAATAGCTGAAGTGTAAGGGATATGTTCTTTCCAGATGCTGATTCTTGCTGGAGTATTGTTCCGCAGCAGCCATTTGCATTCTGGCAGCTCAAATGTTAGCAGGCTATTCGACTGTGGAGGAAATCACAGGAAAACATTATTCTGGCTTCACTTGATAGGCACACATGCATATGTTTCCTTGTCGGGTGGCACTGTACTATAAGTGATGAAAACTACAGAGTTCCAGCAAAGACCATTGAATAGCAATCAGAAGGGGCCAGTCTGCTGCTTTTCGTCCCCCTCTCAAGTCCAGGGGTGAACTATAGTACTTCTCTGTTTATCTCACCACATAGTCTGAGATATCCTGGTCCACAGGGCTTTAGTACTAAAACATTCAGCATGTTACCTCATTAAGCTATTGGGGTTGCTGTGGGCATTTAAAAATATTTCAGGTCCGCAGCTATTGATCGAATGCGCTACCATATTCGTTATATCTAATAAGGTGGAAAACCAAACTCTTTTTCCTAAGTACTGTCATGATTGACTCAATAACAAATCACCAGAGTCCAATAAAAGTGGCATTACTGTAGTTTTCATCATTTATGGCACAGTGCCACCAGACAAGGAAACATATGCCAAACTGAGCTTTGGTGGCAACAGTTTGTCACTATACATGCAAAGACGAATAGTACCTAATGCTAAAATATAGTTACATTGGGAGATGTGATCACACTTCTTAACGTAAGTACATGGCTATGTTAGCTACATTTCAATTACATTATTAAGGCTTCATTGTTAAATCTCAATTCAGTTTAATTATAGCCTAGAGACCTATTATTTCATTTTGTAGCAAGGTATACTTGTACTATACATAATGAAATAACTTATAGTCTGTCCATGCTGTGTAATTAATATCTAAAAATGGATTTTTTTTTTGCTTTAAACTTCTCTTGGAGAACATAATATCTTGTACATTAGATCAGTGTGTTATTCAGAGATTGCAGTTGGCAGAATATTCTACTAAATATGTTTTCTTTTACATTAACTCTGCATTTTTTGAAAATTATATCTTTGATTTACAGCTCTTACATATAATATGCAGATCGGCTTGACTGTAATTTTCTACTTCATAGATCAGACTTCTGTTGCTCCGCTGACCTCTTTGTGCTTTGTTACCAGCCAACTCTCTCCCTGCCCTGCCAACTCATCTCAGATAAAATAGGGGCCATTTTTAAGATGGGAGGAGTAAAGCATTTTTCTGTATGAAGCCCGTACCCCCTAGTCAATTCTTGTGGCTCTCAATTATACTGATCTGTTTAAGAGTGTCTTTATCATGGCCTTTTCAAACTGGGTGGTCTTAAACCAAACTTTTTCATTCATCACAAAACTTTCCAGTCACAGTTTTGATGTTTGAAATCCAGGAAATCCTGGGTCAGCCCTCTTTCCTTTTGCCAACAGTAATCCCTTGATAATCTATCACTCTTCCTGCTCGAGGCATGACCAAAGTAGCACGATTGAATTTGCACAATCTATCTGATTAGTTTGGTAGAATTCATGAAATATTTCTTCACTGGTAATTTTGGTTTCGTCATGGTTGTTAAAGCAGTGAGACTGTGCAGTAGTGAGCTGACACTCTGAGACGTTGAATACACAGCAATGTTTTTCAGGACTCACCAAATTTGAAGGTTGGCTTAAGAATCAAAAACATTGCTGTAGGTTGGAATGTGGTTGCTTTGACGCTCATCAGAAAGGGCCCTAATATTTTTGAGGAGTCTGAAGCACACTTGCTTATCCACTGGCCCTGATGTCCTGCCATGAAGCCTAATTGTGAAAAAAGACAGAAAACTTCACAATTTCACTTTGAAGTTTATCACTGATTGATCCTGTGGATAATAATTATTTGCAAAAAAAGTTAATGAAGACTATTTATGTTTGGGTTTTTTTCCAACACCATTTGGGTGTTCACAAGCAGACAGCAGTTTCCACAAGCAGTTGAAGCCTCTTACAAACTGACAACTGCATCTTTATTCTCTGCCATGTGCAAGAACATAAGAAATAGGAGCAGGAGTAAGCCATACGACCCCTCAAGCCTGCTCTGCCATTCAATCAGATCATGGCTGATCTTCGATCTCAACTCCACTTTCCAGCCCGATCCCCATATCCCTTGATTCCCCTAGAGTCCAAAATCTATCCATCTCAGCCTTGAATATACTCAATGACTCTGCATCCACAGCCCTTTGGGGTAGAGTATGGGTTAGTATCACCCAAATCTAACAACAAATTCAAATCACAATAAATTGCTTGGTGGAAAATACATGGGATGCCCACCGTGGTCTTCCATCACACGTTCACTATGTTGTGCAGTGCCCTTAAAGTGACAGCAGCCAACGTTTGATCACTAGATAATTACGGTTGAGGAAGACCATCCAGAATGACCCTAAAGTCCCAACATTGCAGAATCCAGTTGGTTCTTAAATGATTCCAGGGATTTTCTCTCCACTACTCTATCGAGGAAACCATTTCAACTGTTAACCACGCTGTGTCAAGAAGCACTTCCTGATATCAGTCCTAAATTTGTCTTTTAGTAATTTGAGCCTGTGGCCCCTTGTCCCGCTCTCACAATTTAATTTAAAGTAATTTTCCAAATTGACCTTTTCCATACTCTACACCACCTTATGCACTTCTATAAGGTCACCTCTCAAATGCTTCCTCTTCAGGCTGAAAAACCCAAGTTACTTCAGTCTTTCCTCGTAACTGAGATCTCTAAAACTGGTGATGAACCTCATGGATCTTCCATGCGCTGCCTCCAACATTTAAATGTCTCCCTTGTATCTCTGTATTGGACGCAGTAGTCGAGCTGTGATTAGACTAGAGCACTGTACAGTTTGATCATGACATTGTCCGACTGGTACTGAATTGTTTTGGCTATATAATTCAACATTCGATTGGCTCTGTTGATTGCTGCTCTGCATTGGTTGAATACGTTGATCATTACATCTACTAAGACTCCTGGATCTTTTTGAACTTCATCCTCAGCTATTTCAACACCATTCCTGAAATGTGTGTAATGTCAATTTTTTTCTTCCTATTTTATACTTATCTACAGTAATTTCATCTGCCATTTTTTCACCCACTTCCATATTTTGTTCACTTCATTCTGCAATCTCTGAGCTGCCTCCTCCAATTCCCCTGCCCCTCCTAGTTTATTATCATCTGTACTTTGACCAATTTGTATTGACTTTCTGAATCCAAGTCGTTGATGTAAATTAGAAATAATGGTCCCAACACCCATCTCCAGGGTACCCCACTCAGTATTTAGCTCCATTCTGATGTAACTCCTCTAACAAGTACCCATTGTTTTATATCCTTCAGCCAATTTCTTATTCATACCCAAGATTTATCCTGAATATTCATAGCTTTTGAGTCTTACATGTGGAACTTTGTCAAACCTTTTTTGGAAGTCTAGGTACAACACCTCTTAAAGTTTACCATAGTCGCTTGGGATGTCAGTTCCTTAAAGAGGTCAAGGAGGTTGGTCAGGCGGGCTCGTCTCCTTGTGAATCTATGTTGACCGCTGTTAACTAAGTTATTGTTGTATAGGTTGATAATCGATTCCATTATTTTATAAGGGATTAAAGTAAGATCAATGGGTCTGTAGTTGCCTGTGTCTGATTTGTCATCCATTTTGAATATAGGTACCATGCTAGCCTGTTTCCCGCATAGTGATTGTCAATGTGACATAAATCTCCTCCATCAGAAGGTGGAGAAATAGCACACTGCCAACCACTGCATCAAGGCCAAACTACTTGTCCAGATAAATTTAAGATAAAATAATATACAGAAGCAGGAAAATCAGCATATGCTACCATTACAATAATCAAACATATAATTTACACAAACTGTTTAAAAACAAATACAGCATCCAAAATTCTTGCAGCTCCGCTCAACATGTTCTTAGAAACCCAATCTGTAAAAGTACATACGCAAGATTAATTTCTTGTGGAGTTCCTATTCCCTCTACTCTGAAGAAGCTAGCCAAATAAAAGGAGGGTCCCTGGATTATAAGGATGCCTTTTCCTTTGAAGTTCCAGCACATTTTCTGAAGATGAAATCCATTTGGATTGCATTAGGCTTCAAAGCAACAATGGTGTCTTGCCCTGTGATAATGACCGCAATCCTAAATCAAACTTTCCAATGGATCACCAATTGTATAGTACTCACGGAACCTAGGACCATCTGCATCCAGCAATTACACAATGCGACAATACCATTCAGATTGTGTTTCCATTTGCAAATCTGTATGCAGTAACACCTTTTAAGCCTGTTGCTAGGCTATGAACAATCTTTATCTTAATTGATTTCTGAACAAAAGGCATTTTTCCATTTCTTTAAAGGTAGTCTCCTGCCTTCTGTTTTGAAAATGAGTGGAAGAGAGTGCACCTTTCATCCTAACCATAGCTATTTTTAAAATCATATAAAATAAAGATAGAAATTTGCATGTTCATCACAATGGCATCACTTCTTGTTTTATGACGTTTGAGTGAGATGTGAGCTGCGTCTGATGCTTTCTCATTTTTGGCATTCACTGATCTGGAGATTGTTCACATATGCTTTCCATCTTCTCAGTGAAATCTGTGGCATTGTGCTGCTGATACTTGTGTCAGAACAGATGGCCTAGGGTTATGTTTCACATTAGATGACTGAAATGTTCTATCCTGTGATCAATTATCCTTTTTACTTTTGGACACAAGTATTGCTTTTTTTGGGGGGGGGCGTGGAGGGTGCTACATCTTAGATATGGGAATTCATGAGCATGAAACTGCATCCTACCACATTGGAAAATCAGCATTTTGCTTCTTTGTGTCACTTTTATAACTATGCTTATCTTATCCTTTATGATGTAGATTCAATGGGTGAAAATTTAAGGACTTTCAGGGGATAGGCCTGATGTCCAAGATTAAGATGGATTATGCTGGATGGGTACAATTCAACTGCTTATCTTTATCCTTCAGAGCTTGCTCTTTTTGGTACATGGATCAAAATCCATATTTCCATCGTGCACTTTGGTATAATTTCATGGATGCCAGCTTTCCGTCTAAACAATAATTCTGTTAAGACTGGCAAATATTTTGTGCGTTTGCTTTCAGAATAAGTATTACCCTTTACCTTTTCTTGGCACCTCTGCCTGTACCATACTCAGCCTGCTTCCAGACCTCCGCCTGCTGGACGTTGTACTGGATCAGCCAGGGAATTCTTCCTCCCTGTGGGAGCACCTTAACTCTGCCCCTTACCATAAGAAGTAAGGAATCTTACAACACCAGGTTATAGTCCAACAGTTTTATTTGAGAATCACAAACTTTCGGAGGCTTTCTCCCTCGTCAGGTGAGTGTGTGATTCCTTGAAGGTTACCGCATATATAGTCAGAGAACAATGCCTGACTATATATGCGGTAACTTCAAGGAATCACACACTCACCTGACGAAGGAGAAAGCCTCCGAAAGCTTGTGATTTTCAAATAAAACTGTTGGACTATAACCTGGTGTTGTAAGATTCCTTACATTTGTCCACCCCAGTCCATCAGGTGCTTACTCTGTAGTTCACACCTCATTAAGGTGCAATTACCTTGTATACTTAATCACCTCCAACTGGTGTCAGGTTACAGTTTACACTGGTCAGCACTGACTGCAGTAACAAAGTAAATAGCACCTCGTTAAGGTTGAAAGTACAAAGTAGCCAGCAGATAATCTTTCATCTCTACCGTAGAACGACCGCCACAACTGTGCTGCTTCATTTATTTTTCAGCTTTCTGACTAGATCCATCAAAGGAATATTCTAAAATATCCAAAATCCTCACGTACTTCTACAAAGAAATAGCTGAATCTTGATAAATGAAATTTTTTATACATTGCTGTCGCCATTTTGGCATCATTATTGATATTGCTGGTTCAGCTCTTTCTTCTAAACATCATAAGTGTTGCAGATGGAGGGGCAAACCATCCAACGGGTATAGAGGGCAAATCATGTTATCACCAGCACGCCCGCTATAAGCAGTGGGGACTGTATTCCAAGGACCAGTGGCCCATTTGTACCACTCTCTGTTTTACTGTACACTCTGCATAATGTGTCATTCTGAACAAAATCCAGTAACAAGTGCTAAATGATCATTTTAATATTTAGAGATAATAATAATCAGTTCGAAAAGTAATCAGTTGACACAGTTGTAGTTTTGAGTGATGAGCTTTCCAACTCTGGTAAAATAAATTGTCGCCAGCAGGCAAAGCTCTTAATGTTAAAACAATTTTTCAATAAAGATAAGTTTCCATGGTGAATGGTTTTCCTGTAATTCCCATCTGGGAGTTGATTTTACATCTGTATATTCCATAATCCCATTCCTGAATTTAGAGTCACTGCATGATGTGTATGTGTGTATATATATATATTTATATATATATTATGACAACAAAATATATAACATATGGCTTTTATATATTTTAACCCTATTTTACACAAGGACAATTAAAATCCTCACATCCAACTTGAGATGGCCGATGTTTAGTATTTTCCAGTGACGTAACCTGACATTCTTAATTTACGTGGGTCAAGACCATTGGGTTATGAAGTGACCTGAAAGTAGCATCAGTTTTTATGGATGTTAATGAACAGAATGATTTGGGAGCCTGGGAAATGGATGAAATAAGTAAATATTCTCAAAACATCAAACATTTTAACCAGAGAAACAATATTGTCAGTTCTTTCATACAGTTAGACAGTCAATTATAAGTATATCAAAAGCAAAATACTGTGGATGCTGGAAATCTGAAATAAAAACAGAAAATGCTGGAGAAGCTCAGCAAGTCAGGCAGCATCTGTGGAGAAAGAAACAGAGTTAAACGTTTTAGGGGTTTTCGGCCTGAAACGTTAACTCTGTTTCTTTCTCCACAGATGCTGCCTGACTTGCTGAGCTTCTCTAGCATTTTCTGTTTTCATTGCAACTATAAGTATATTTGACTTCTGTGCGGGGTAGGAATAAAATGTGTTTATTCGTGGTAATAAAAGTTTATCATTTATTTTTGCACAGGATCTATATTTTCAAACTCATTTCTCACATAATTCTACTGGCAGCTTGCAACAGCAGCTGCTGATCATTGGTATTCTTTATTAAACCTACTAAGTTGTACTAATACCAAATCATGGCAATTTGAATTGAAATTGTGGTGTATATATTGAAGCCATCATAGGCAAAGATCTCCTCTAGTCACCATGTGCTAGTGACATTGTAAACATATTAAAATTTTATACATGATTTTGCTAGAAATAGTCACCAGAGGAAATTTTCCTATTTTCACATCAGTAATCTTATGATGTGATCCGAGAAGATCTCCCCACCTTCGCAAGAAAACACACAAGCTTTAATTTTAATAAGGAAAAGTCATAGGGCCTAAAATTCCTCATTCAGCGAAAAACAGGAGATTGCTTGCTTTCCTCTGTAATTAACAATTACAGGAATGTGCAGCTTTTAAATGTGAACTGTGAATTCATTGGTGGGTCTTTAATTATAGAGAAAACAAGGCATTCCCCCCATTGTTCATTCACAAGGATTTCCACCCACAGTGACTAAAGATACAATCGATTAACGAAATAAAACCCAAGAGAATGGACTTCTGATAATTTGTATTAAAGTATATATGCTTTGTTATCATTGCTTTATTTCATTCAGAACTTGGCTCATTTCCTTGACATAGAGGAGGCTGAGAACTTGTTCTCAAGATGAATAGTTTGCATTGCTCTGCTCCGCGTGGGGACTTGGAAAGTTTGTTTTGCTTAATAAAGAACAGGTGCGGTGTTATTTTTTTATGATTTTTTTGCAGCAATAATGAAACTGCTGACATGGCAACAGTGAAACTTGGTGTTAAGTGGGAAAATGTTTTTCCTAAGGGCAACTTAAGTTTTACAAATCATCCTTTTTTGGAAGGGTGTAAACAGATACATATATTCCTTCATAAGACAAAAAAAAACAAAGAAGTTACTCACGGACTGAAATATTATAGGCTGCTTCACAAGGTTTTAATTAAGGTAAAATAACTTATAATGGGATGTGCCTCCTTAGTTCACTCATCACTACACAGGCACACACACACAGGTAGATATTGAGAGATATATATATATATATATATATAAAGATAGATAGATATATAAATAATATATAGATAGTATACAATATATATTATAGATATTTATATAATATATGGATGTATATTTATTTATATATATATATATGTAGACACACAGACACAAAATCTTATGATTTTTCTCCAGTCGGCCCTTCAGTTGGTAGGAATTAATTGCCTATGTGGTGTGGAACTGGGCTGTACATAAATGGAAGGAATCTAGTTCGATCTATACTGACTTAACTGATCTCAGTGGGGCTTGAACTCCGGCAGTACTCAAGAGGTGAAAAGCACTCCCTCTGCTTGGTCAAATTTTTGTTCGACCCTGATCATTATAATTGAGACAGCAGTTTTTTCAAAGTATCAGGCATGCTGTCACAAATTACTGCCACCCGTACATATCAAAATCAAGACAAATTCAGCAACACAATCCTGTCCACAGTTTCTCATTAGTCCGCAGTGCAAGAGGAGTTAAAAAATATGGTTCCTTCCATTGACTTTGGTAGTATTTTGGTACTGAATGACCCGCAGGTCTGTGGGGGAGACCCTGAAGTGAAAACAAAAGGAAAGGTTAATCACCAGTAACCATCTGTCTTCAGATAAACCATCTCCTCTACATATTATTCGTTCCTTCCTCCCCTTTTGGACTCAAACAGCTCTTCCTCCCAGGGTGGTTTGCACTTGTAGGTCAAAGTTGAAATGATGCTATACAGATTTAAAGGCCTTTATATACGGTGCAAGGTACTGAACAGTTTTGAAGTTGTTTCTTCAAAGCTTTTTATTGAAAAGGTGCACAACTTCCCGTGTGCATGAACCATTGGTGGAGCTAACTCAGAGGTGTGTTGGCCCCTTTTAATCCAAGAACAATGGTGATTACACCTATTTGTGATGTCTACTATAAAGTGTGAAATTATGCTGTGAAATATAAGTGTACGAGCACTTAAAGCATTTGTACTCCAATATCCCATTGTGTCATTTCAGCCTCTCTTTAAGCTTTTATTAAAATAGAAGACAAAGGAATTTCATGCTAATTCATTCAGCATTATACACGAATTTCCTTTGTGTGCTATTTTTAATACACTGGTTAATGAGTTTGTTAAAATCTTGTCTGCATTATTTGAATTCCATTGTTAACCTGTTTATTTTAAGTGAGTTAACCCTTTATTGTGGCATTACTTGATTTAGATGAGATGGCAATTACAGAAGTCAGTTTATTTTTGTTTCTGTTTGCATGGAGCAAATTCTGCTGTAATTTTCTTCTGGGCAAATTAATTTTTTATTAAAAATCAGGTTCGTAACACCTTGCCCTTAATTCACGGAATACTTTTTCGATGTCTATCTCCTAGGGGGAACTCATTTGAATTGATTCATCTAAACATGTTTAAACAAAGCAGTTAATAGCTGCTAACAGGTAAATGATAAATCAGCTTCTGTTTTCACTGTGAGATGAAAGCACAAAAATGAACCATCATTGACAACTAGGCTTCAGAGGATTAAATACAATTTGAGCACTTATCTAGGCTGACACTTGTGCAGTACTGGGAGGAGTGCTGCACTGTCGGATGTGCCTTCTTTCAGATGAGACGTTAAACCAAGGCCCTGTCTGCCCTCTCAGGTGAATGTAAGATCCCATGGCACTATTTGAAGAAAAGCATGGGCATTCTCTCCAATGTCCTGGCCAATATTTCTCCTTGAACCAACACCTAAAACAGATTATCTGGTTATTTATTTCATTGCTGTTTGTGGGACCTTGCTGTGCGCATATTGACTGCTGTGCTTCCCGACATTACGTGGAGATGCCGGTGATGGACTGGGGTTGACAATTGTAAACAATTTTACAACACCAAGTTATAGTCCAGCAATTTTATTTTAAATTCACAAGCTTTCGGAGGCTTCCCCCTTCGTCAGGTGAACGATGTGAAATGAAATCCTCGAAATGAAATCGCATTTATAATTCACAGAACAATGCTTGGTGAGTACAGACAGTTTTTTCAACTGCCCGTTGCCAAGGCAATCAGTGTGCAGACAGACAGGTGTTACCTGCCAGGTCTCACAGAATATACAAATCACCAAAAAAAAAACAACAAACAAAAAAAAAAGAGATAGAGAGGTAGAAACATAGAAAAGACAGCAACTGACCCGTTATATTAAAAACAGATAACATTTGTTCGCTGGTGGGGTAACGTGTAGCGTGACATGAACCCAAGATCCCGGTTGAGGCCGTCCTCATGGGTGCGGAACTTGGCTATCAATTTCTGCTCGACGATTTTGCGTTGTCGTGTGTCTCGAAGGCCGCCTTGGAGAACGCTTACCCGAAGGTCGGTGGATGAATGTCCATGACTGCTGAAGTGTTCCCCGACTGGGAGGGAACCCTCCTGTTTGGCGATTGTTGCGCGGTGTCCGTTCATCCGTTGTCGCAGCGTCTGCATGGTCTCGCCAATGTACCATGCTCTGGGGCATCCTTTCCTGCAACGTATGAGGTAGACAACGTTGGCCGAGTCACAGGAGTATGAACCATGCACCTGGTGGGTGGTGTCCTCTCGTGTGATGGTGGTATCTGTGTCGATGATCTGGCATGTCTTGCAGAGGTTACCGTGGCAGGGTTGTGTGGTGTCGTGGACGCTGTTCTCTTGCTGGACTATAACTTGGTGTTGTAAAATCGTTTACAATTCCCTACATTACAACAGAGACTCCTCTTCAAAAATACTTCATTGGTTGTACAGCGCTTTGGGACGTCCTGAGGTCATGAAAGGCGTTATATAAATGCAAGTTAATTTTTTCTTTCTTTGTTCTGAACCTGGACTTTTCTTTTAATTTGATCCCATTTTCTTCTGCTCTGAAGTTTCTTTAAGTTGTAATTGACTGATTTCACTCCCTACCTCCTGAAGGCATTAACTTTTGCTGGGGTATGATTCTGTGAGTACAGCAGCTCTCTGTTACCTTGCCCAAGTGGCTATTCTTCATGTGTGAGTCCAGACAGTGAATATCCATAGGTTATTCAACCATGTGGACATCGCAATTCACCCTGATTCCGTCCTGCACTTTCCAGCAAGAGACGCTTGATAGTGATGAGGAGCAAGAAGCCTGACCGATTTTCCCCTCCCTTATCCGGGGGTGCTGAGGCAAATTTGCACTGCACTTGCTGTCATCACGACTGAGATCAGCTAACTTAGTGCTGACTAGGAACCAAGCTTGGGAACTTCTTGGTCTATTTGGCTCAGTTTCACACAAGGTGCGTTTACCCACTGGGGGTAATTATGACTTTTGACGATAGTGTAAAACGTGCGTTATCAGCTCAGCCGCCCTTCAAACACCTCTCCTAATTTTCGTTTCCAGGGAAACATGGGTTTAACACTATCGTCAAAGTCAAAATTACCCCCACTGAGTCATCAGGGGAACTTGCTTATTTTTATTGTTGTTATTATTTAAGTGGGGGTTAGTGGGGGGTTTACATTTTGAACTTGGCATTTTAGTTCTGACCAACAGTTCACGCTTCAAGAGAATGTGTGCTGTTAAAATTTACCAAACTATGGAGCAAACCGCCTCGTAAACTTACATCTCTTGCAAATACAGTTGTGAAGTTGAAAGCACAGGGGAGGTGTCCTGCTGCATGTCTGTAGAAAATGGCCACTCACTCAGAAGAAACAAATGTCAAGTAAAATTCTATCAGTTTCTTTCTCCAAAGAAAGTGGGCAAAAAGGGTCATATGCTAAAATGGGAATCGCATGTTCTTGATAGATTACAATATAAAGCTTTTAGCTCGATGTTTTTGGTGCTGCAAGTAAAGCTTTTAAGATTAAGAGGCCTGGTCCATTTTAACAGCTGGGCTTCATAAACACAGAGGCAGCAAGCTGCCTGCCCATAAACTGCCCTCCAGAGGCAACTCGCCCAGTTCTGACCGACAAATGCGCCGCCCAGACCAACACTCGGGGAAGTTGTTGGGAAGGTGGGAGGGGGCTGGGGGCTGTGCATGAGAGATTCACAAACATGGAAGGCATGGAGCCAGGCATGGCAGCAGTTCATACTTTCTTTGTGGGGCATTTCTGCACCTTCTGGGCCAACAAAAATAATTTTTACACTCACCTGTCGAGGCCTCTGCTTCCTGCCCACCGGGTTTTATTGAGCGGAGTCTCCGCGGAGGACTCTCCACCCAGTAGGTCGTTAAAATAGCGCCGGAGTCCTACGTACATCATAGGACCTTGATTTAAATGTATTGATGAGCCTCCTGCCTGAGTAAGACGGGTGCCTCAACCGCCCATGAAAACAACGGTGTCAAAATGGCCGCGGGGCGGTAAGTCTACTGCTTGGATTTTAACTCCCGCTCCGCCTGGTTTCTGCTGGGCGGAGAGAGTTAAAATTGCCCCTTATAATTTCAGAGATGAGAAAGAATAACCACAAATGTTGGAAATCCAAAATTAAAACAGAAATTGGGGGGGAAATGCATAGCAGGCAAGTTAACATCTGAAAGAATAAGGATCCACAACAGAAGCAGTTGCCAGAACAGCATTAAATACAACAGATATCAGTGGTCCCAAAAGATAAATAGGTGATACTTCAATGGCATCCACAAGGAATGTAATGGAACTGGAGGGTCTTTCAGAGGCTGATTGGCCTGCTGTATAGTTCCACCATTTTCTGTCCTGAATGCTGCTTTGGAAATGTTCCTGTAAAACTACTTGTTTTGTTTTGTAAACCTTTCAATATCCCTGAAGGTCTAAATATCAGGTAAGAGTGTAACCGGTGATCCGAGATTTCCAGCAAATAAGTAGGCAGTTCAATAACCACGAAAATCCTATTTATAACAGAGGTCACTGATATATAGTTAGTTAGTTCAGTAGCTCAGACACAGAATAATTACATACCAAACCATTTATTTGTGGGCTCTAGTCCCGGAGCTTCACATCGTTCACCTGACGAAGGAGGAAGCCTCCGAAAGCTTGTGAATTTAAAATTAAATTGCTGGACTATAACTTGGTGTTGTAAAATTGTTTACATCTGGGATTGTCTTTAAAAGTTCTTTGTCAGGCCAGTAGGTGGAGTATGTGGCTATGGTGGGATGTGCCATCTGTGACAGGGCGAAAGGGGAAGGAAAATATTGTGTAACCTGTAAGCACACTGACTATCAGCGTTTGACAGGGGTGCATTTACTTGCATCATGGAGATGCGGCTGGCACGGACCATTTTGCCCTCCCTACTGATGGAAGGATTCAAAGTGGCAAGTCATTCCCATGGAAAATAACAGATAAGGGAGGTGGGCGAGAAAGACTAAAGACCCGGAATTAACAACCAGCGATATTAGAGGACAAGTGCTTAAAGTACTCGTGGGACATTCCTCTGCCGGCTGTTTAACAGAGGCATTAATCCATTTAAAATAAACACCTCCATTAAAAAAGCAGACAGAGGAATGCCGTAAATATGCATGCAATGTTTGTCCCTTACTGTCAGCAACAGTAATTGCTAAGCTTTAGAATTGAAACCGATTTTAAAAACATGTATATTAAACAGGTTTCCTGAAATGATACCTGATGTCATTCTTAAATCAGTGAAAAGTAAGAGCCATCTTGATTAAGAGGTACAGAGGTCTTCAATTGGTTAGGGAGGGGAAATTGGTCAGGGCTCTGCTGGCTGTTTACCGTCTAGTGCACCTGCTGTGCGATACGCGTGTGGACGTTGGTGTGGACAGGATTAGGCTCGACTGTGGTGCTCCCAACAGTCGAATAGCCTGCCAACACTCACTGTTGAGACTCACATGTGAATAATGGCCACTTGACCAAAGTCAAAGAACAATCGGCACCTAGAAAACTCTCCCCCAGCAAAGAATCCACGATTTCAGAAGAAAAGGGGTAGGGGTACAGAAGCTTGGCAAAGAAGAAAAAAATCCGTTCGAGGCCAATCCAGAGTAGCATTTCCGAAGACTGAGGAGCAGATTGCCTGCTTGCCGTTGTTCCATGCCTGGGGAGCATAATAGATGGTTTGTACTATGTGCTTGGTGTAATTTTTCATTCCCCTTTAGAGTGTGAAAAGTGAAATCAGTCATTTTGCAAAAATTTATACACACAAGGTTACTCAGCAGGAGAAAATATCAAAAGCCAAGCAGAAGAGCAGCTTGCATATAAGGGCTGATATTATGAATGTTAATGGATGGAGAATCATAGTGAGCACGTACCTGAATTCATGATACGTGATCCCAGCAGGTAGGCTCTGCACCGGGAGCACGATTTCTTAAGATCTTCTCTATAGTCTAAAAAAAATGGGGCAATTTTTTTTAAATACTCTATACTCCTTTTAAAGTTTGGGTGTATTATATATAAATTTGAAAGTTATATTATTTTTATCAAAGCAATACATAAACTAATCAATACTTATAAACTTTATTGCTAAACTTATTGACAGGGATTTCTGCCCTCTCTGAGCTTACATGCAATTGGACCAGGTGGAGGCAGGACCTGGGTCGAGAGTGTGATCGACTGCGTCCCCGCCCATTTTTATATTCCCCCGACTTCCCACAGGCAGGACCTTTGGTCAATATGCCTGTCCATTTATGAGTGGGTGTGTTGTAAATATAAGTCAGAATTACTTCATATGACATATTTTCCATCATTTTCAGCATAGCAGTGCCAGATATAAAGGCTCTTGCTGGTCTCTGCTGTCGAGTGTCGCTATTAGCACCACAGGAGCATTTCAAATTTAAAGGTAGTGATCAATCTTTTAAATACTTGTTCTCGGGATGCCTCTCAATACAGGAAAGGCCACATTTATTGCCCACCCCAAGTGGCCCTAAGAAGGTGGTGATGGGCCTTCTACTTGAGCCACTGCAGGCTTTATGGTGATAGTGCTCCCACAATGGTGCTGGGTTGGAAATTCCAGGATATTGATCCAATGATGATGAAGGAACAGCGACATATATCTAAGTCAGGACGGTGTGTGACTTGGAGGGGACCTTGAAGGTGTATTATATATAAATGGGGTATTCCCACAACTTTGCTGCTCTTGTCGTTGGTGATAGAGGTCTTAGGGGTGGGATGTGTTGTCAAAGTAAACTTAGTGAGTTGCTGCAGCACAGTGCGTCAGTGATTGGTAATGTGTCTATTGGCAGGGGTTGCTCTCATCCAGGTAAGTGGTAAGTGGTGACTTGAACCTTGTAGATGGTGGATAGGCTTTGAGAGATCAGGAGGTGAGTCACTCGTTGCAGAATGCCCTGCATTTGTAGTCGGAATGTTGATATGGCTGGTCCAGTTAAGCTTCTGGTCAATGGTGACCCCAATGACATTGATGACAGGAGACTCGGTGAAGATGATGCCGTGGAATATCAAGGGGAGATGGCTGGTCTTTCTCTTGTTCTAGCTGGTCACCACTTAGCATTTCTATAAAGTGAATGCTGCCAACAACTTGTCAACCCAAGCCTGGATATTATCCAGGTCCTGTTGTAGGCTGCCATGGGCTGCTTCATTATCGAGGGAGTTGTGAATGGAGCCAAACACCGTGGAATCGTTAGATGCTGCCGGCAACACTACCACAGTCATTCTCCATCCCCACTACAGGCGCAACCCCCGGTGGAAGATGTGGAGATGACCCACAAGGCAAGACAATTGACTGGGGTCAGGGTCACATCTTTGTAGCAGGCAGAAGTTCTGCCACATCAGAGTTGCACCCCAGAAGTGGAAAATCAGGGCTCTTCATTATTTAGTAAAGAATCAAATGCTCCACCGGCTCTTTTGTAACATTAAAAATTTAGCCGGCATTTGGACACTGGTGAATGGAGCTTTGTGAATTAATAAAATAAACAGTTTTGCCTGGCTAGAAAGCAAAGTGAAAATGGTAGTATAACTCAGTGCCACTGGGTTGCGCCACTTTAAAACAGCTAACTGCCACAAACAGCGCCATTAATTAAACAGAGCTGCGTTTAATAATCATTGACCTACTGGAATGTTATCATATTATGCAGGGCACAGTTACCTAACAGATTTTGTTGGGTAAGAATATTAAGGGATATGGAACCAAGGCAGGTAAATGGAGCTAATATGCAGATCAGCCATGATCTAATTGAATGGCGGAACAGGCTCAAGGGGCTGAATGGCCTACTCCTGTCCATATGAAGAACAGGCTATATTAAGAACATGCTTTTGGGAAACTTGCAGCATTTAATTGTTATTTCATTTTATTATGCAAATGTCAGTATCTCAATTGGTGTCATAAATAAACTGCATCAACTAACACTGAATGGGTATTTGTGCGTATGTCTGAAGCTATTAGGAAGCACGGAGGGCCCTACTTTGGCACGTTGCATTTAGCATACTCCCTGAGCACTAATTCTTTTGTGTTGGCAATTCCATCAAGAAGCTGACACAGTATTATCTGATACCTTGGAATCTAGCTGCAGGCTGGAACAGATGCATTGAACAATGCAATGTATGCCTTAGTATCTCATTTATTTACTCTCTGGACCATTTCCCTGTCAGCAAGGACCCTGAGGTGTTTTATTTTTAAAACATTTTTTAAAAATGCACAGCTGTACTCTTTGTAATTTCACTGCTGAAAACAGTGTCGTAGCTTTTGACATTTCATCTTATTGGTACAATTAATTAGCTCTTTTAAACGCATTCTCTCTTGAGTGTAGAGTAAGGAAACACAAGAGCTCATAAATATGCTGAATATATGAGTTTACACTTGCCTGCCGTGCAAAATATTTGGCAAAACTGTACTACAGTAACGTTTACTGTACCGTGCCTGTGTGTCAGCTTCACTTAGTTGATCACACTCTCAGGTCTGGTCAGAGTGTGAGTCTCAGCCCCACGCCAGTGGGTGAATTTTAACCCGGAGCCAGGAAGTGGCGGGGGGGGGGGGGAGGAATTCCTGATGGGAAACCCGGATGTACAGGTTTCCCAGATGTCCTTACGATTTTGACGTAAGGACGTCTTTTAATTTTTTTTTGTTGCTTTCCCGCCCGACAGGCCAGCCTGAGTGACAGGCGGGGCGGACGGAGAAGAGCCAGGAAGTGGATACAAGCAGGTAGGTTTTGTGGGGGGGGTCAGTCATCAGGCGGTTGGGAGTCATCGGGGGGGAGGGGGTCGTCGGGAGTCATCGGGGGGGTCGGTCATGGGTCATCAGGAGGGTTGGTCATCGAGAGGTTGGGGGTCATTGGGGGGGTCAGTCATGGGTCATCGGGGAAGTTGGGGTCATCAGGCGTCGATCATTGGGGGGAGTCATCGGGAGGGGGATGGGTGGTCATCGGGGGGGGGGGGGCGGGTGTCGGTCATTAGGGTTAGGAATCACCAGGAGGGTGGGGGTCGAAGATCATGAGGGGGTGGTCAAAGATCATGAGGGAGGGGTCGGAGATCGCGAGGAGTTCGGAGATCGCCGGTGGAGGTGGGGTGGGTCAGAGATCGTGGGGCGTCGGAGATTGTGGGGAGGGAATCGGAGATGGGGGAGGGTGTTGGTCGATCGCGTGTGTGGGATCGTTGCAGGTAGGCTTGTTGGGCCTGGTGGAAATACTCCCGCTCCTCCGGGCCTACAAGCTATGCATTAAATGCACTTATCTGCTGAGCCGGGCCTTCTCGCCGCCTCTTACATGGCGTGAAGTAGAAGGCCGGGGAATCCTGGCCCCCAGGAGTTAAAAATAAAAAACCTGTGAAAATGGAGGCCTGCAGCCTCCTTAAAAGTTTTCACTGACCGACCCGCCTCCTGAGAGCGGGTTGGTGGCCCGCCCCTTGACCATTAAAACCGGAAGTGGGCGGGTTGGAGGCGAGTTGGGATCGGGTTTTAGTTTTTTACAATTTTTACCTTCCCACCTGCTCGTGGGTTAAAATTTAGGCCCAGGACTTCATTGCACAATCTACGATGTAGATTACTAGGTTACCAGGAGAAGAAAGGTGCAGGCTCAAAGTAAATCTCACCATGAATTTTAGGATTCCCTCAGTGGCTCAGTTGCTGAGTGCATTGCTCAGTGTGGAATTGAGACACATCGGCCCCGATATTTACAGGGAGGCGGGGGGTGGGGGTGGAGTGGGGAGGTGTACCAGCCAGGAAACCCGGAAATGCGGGTTTTCTGGAGATCTTGCCGAATTTAACGGCAGGACCTCATTTAAACTTTTCAACTCCGTTTCCTGGCAGCAGCCAGCTAGATTGAGAGACTGGCTGGCTGGCGGGCGGGAAGGCCTGCTGCACCAGGCTACAGGCGGGGAAAGGAGGGAGGGAGGGAGGGAAGGAGAGATCCTGGGTCGGCGGGGACATTGGTTGGGGGGCGGGGGGACTGTGGACAGATCGGATAGAGAGGCCGGGGAGAAGATCGCGGGCCATGGATATATTTGGGGGAGTGGGTGGGGGATTGCTGGAGAGGACATCGTGGGATGGGGGTTTCCGACCACAGGGAAGTCTGATCGCTGGGGTCTGATCGCAGGGATGGAAGCAGGTTTGCTTGGGGGGGGGGGCGAGGAGAGAACTCCTCCTGCTTCTGGCCCACAAGCAGTGCCAGAAAGCTACTTGCCTGGTTGGATCCGGCCGTTCTCGCCTCCCTTCAGCTGCCGGATTTTCCAAGCCGTGGGAAACCCAGCCCACATCCATTAAATTTAAAAGTGTCTTAAGATTTGAGGTACGCAGCCTGATTAAAATATTTAAACAACCGACCGGTCTCTGGAGAGCAGGTTAGTCGCCCACCCCCCAACCAGCCTCCAATAAAACCGGAAGTGGATGCGTTGGAGGGCGGGTTGGGGTCGGGTTTCCTATTTTGGAATTTTTAACCCCCCCCCCCCCCCAATTAGGTTTGATGTCCACTGTGTGTTGAGTTAGCTGATCTCAGGTGGGGGATGTTGTAGGGCCTCAGCACCTCAGGCTGGGCAAAGGAAAGTCAACCAAGGTTCCCACTCCAGACTGCTATCCAATGACCCTGTTGGGTTGTGGATGATGGGGTGAGCACAGGATTGGGTTTGGTTGTGACTCCTGCTACGGCCAATTAGCCTGCTAACACTCACTGTCTAGGGGTACATGTAGAGAATGGCCACTTTGGGGAGCTTCTGGAGGGCAGCCGGGAGAGGAGGGGAAAGAAAATCAGGGGTCTAAAATTCTGAAAGATCTGAACAATGTAAAAATTGTGAGTTTCTTTTGAGTCATCAGAGCAAAGTATTCAAGAACCCATGATAAATTTAAAAACCATAGACTAGATGTGAGTTGAGATAGAATCTCTTCACACTAACAAGTTCATTTGAACGTTGCAAAGAAAAATTCTGAAAGTAAATCAGCCGCTCGTTTACTGGTTCATGCTTAATTTAAAAAGCTATTTATTCAACTGAATGTCATAGCTAATCGAAATGTAGAACAATGTTTTGCATTGTATGGTACATTAATAATGAAAGCATTATTATTCATCATTTTTGAGGGGATGTTTTGTTGCTGTAAGTTATATAAATAAATATAAGCAGAACTTATATAAATTATAATATAGCTACAACTGCATTATTTCTTATTTTATATCTTATTAAAAATTATGTTTGTTCACGTCCGTGATTGCTCAATGGTTAAAACACTACCTGGTGTAGTACTGAGCAGTTTGGACGAGGAAGGTCCTGTTTTTGATTGGTGGTCAGTGCTGAATCTATCTTAACTCTCATGTAGTCTATGGGTTTTTAAATTTATCATGGTTCAGATCTCAACCAGGACAGCAGCAGGGGGTGTTAGAATTGACCTCAGCATCCTTGGGATCGGGAGAGGGTAAAAACATCGACCAGGGATCCTGCTTCTGTTTGCCCCAGCTGGAAGTTTGGGTGTCTGGATGCGAGTTGAAGAACTGGGCTTGGTTATGGTTCATCCTGTAGGCATCGTTTCAGATGCTGCCATTTACAGATTGAGCCACCAGCAGGTCCAATTAATCAGACCAAGAATTGGCTCCCTTTCTTCGTTAAACTGAGACAGGCAAAACTTTTCCCAAAGGAATTAGCTAAGCATGGATGTTAGTCAGTACTGTAATTTGAACTTGGATCTATTTTTCAGGAGCCTAGAAGTCTAGTATTATAACCAACAGGTCACTCATTAATACCAATTCTTAGTAGCCCTGTTTTATTTTACCTTTATTTGATTAAGTATTGATGAATTCTCAAAGCTCTTGTCGAATAGACAGTGAGGAGTTGACACAAGAACATATAGTTCTTTCTGGTGCTTTCCATATTTTCCACATAAAATGTGTCCGATCTTGTAACTGGCGAAGCCCACAGTTGAAGCTAGGGATGGGTATTTGGATTCAACTGGATTTTAGTTCCAATTGCCTTACCACTAAATCCAAAGGTTGTATGAAGAGAACGAGGATTGAATGTATCCACTAGACCACCCAAGAAGTCAGACAAATTCCCCCACTAGATTGTCAGGGAATTAAACTGAAAGACTGAGGAAACCAAACAGCAGCCATTGGACCATGGGACATCCGACCATGGAAAACAAAACAACTTTCATTCAAGTAGCACCTGTAATGTAGAGTGTGCCTCAAGGCCGTTCAGAGAGAGTAAGGAAATTGATGCCAAGTCTTGGAGATCTTGGGAGAGACGAAGAAGGGTGGCCGAAAGCTTGTTGGAAAAGAAGGTTTTGAAAGGTGGAGAAAGAGGTGGAGGGGCAGAGAGGTTTAGGGAGGGAGTCCCAGAGAGTGGGGCCATGACAGCCGATGCTTCTGCCATCAATGGTGAATGAAAACACCAGTAGATTGACATTTTTTTTTTCATTTTTAAAATAAACCAAAAGTTTTTTTCCTAATAATGTTACATTTATTTGTCCTTAGGATGTTGCAGATGCTGTGAAGGCAGCATTTATTGCCCCATCCCTAGTTGCCTGAGAAGCTCTTCAAGTGAGATGAAGTTGCTGGGCCTTCTGTTTTGTTGTGATTGTTTGTATAACTTAGTGGCTTACTAGGACATTTAAAGGGCACTAAGAGTCAATCATGTAGTGTGGGACTGTAGTCACTGTAGTCCTTCATTGAGTTTTATTTATAAATGGCAGCTCTGAACTGCCCACTTACAGTCGTCAACAGCCACCAAACGCCTTTAGCAGAAAGTAAAGCAAAACAGCCAAAAACTGGCTGTACTGTGACTGTAAGCAACACTATTTACTTAAAGGGGCAAATGTATCAGAATGCAAACCATCTAAGTTTGGCCGATTGGGAAAATACATAAATACTTATTCCTTATAGAAGCCTGCAATTACCCCTTTAAATTTAACATCTGAAGGCACTTTTACTTGACCATTTTTTTGTTCCATGTGCCATTCTTCTTCCTTTGTCTTTGTCGTCAGGTACTGGACTCAGTAGGCCTGATATGCTGCAATGCGAAATATGGAGAACTATTTTATGCACAGAGCATCACATGGCAAGATTTTTTTACTGCAGAAATGGCCAAATGCTGAGTCAGGGCGGGAGGGAAACTCTGGGAACCAAAGTTAGAAAAAATTACATCAGGTCTGGAAATTGAGGCGGAGCCAGTTCGGTGCCCCATGACCCAAGCACACAGAACCAACTCAGTGCATTTAGTGAGGCAAAAATGAAGGCCCTTATTTCAACAGCAGATTGCTAGTCCCAGGAAATCTTGCATCCATAACCTTGTGAGAAAGCCCAATCTTTGCCAAGAGACCAATGTGACTTTTGCTTCTCAAGTTGAATGTAGCACTTAAGAGGCACACGGCATATATATGTTTGTTGCATTTGCCATCAAGAAAATCCCAAGGCATTTTTATTTAACCCTAGGACAACGATATCCATGCAACACCCACTGCTTTTAAACTTAAAGTCTGGAGCTAGTCCCCGTAGGCATGCTGGGCTGGTGTTTAGTGCCGAAACCCACATTTTAGTATTGCACAGAATTTGCAGCATAGAAATAGGCCATTTGGCCCAATTGGTCTATGGCAGTGTTTACGCTCCACATGAACCTCCTCCCACTCTACTTCATCTAACCCCATTAGCATATCCTTCCATTCCTTTCTCCCTCATGTAGTAACTCTATGATGCTGTAAGTTTCTGGAACCTGAGCTTATTTGCAGTATGGAAGTCAGCCAATGGAGGAAGACCTGCGCACCTGTAATTGACTGCATTCCTGTGGAGTAATACAACCTTCCACAATTACTTTTAAGTCAGTTATACAAGGTTTGGCGGGAGATAATACAGACTGATGATCTTCCATCTTCCAGTTCTTAACCAATTATGTTTTGCCTACTAACTCCGATTATCAAGGGACCTTATTCCTTTTGGCTGCTACATTAATCATCCAGACTCAAGCCTTGTTTATCGCTATTCTTAAAAGGTGAGAAGGAACCGTTCTGGCAGCTTATGTCAGTGGCACACAATGTTTTTTCCTTCAATTAGGCAACTAACTGTGAGCTTTCAAATAAAGCTTTTTTTTTCCTAATTCTGTTTTACCTTGGACAAATGACTCTGCTAATGAGAAAGTCACTTAAAGACAATTTACACCTAAGTACTAGTCTTCAGATCAATTAGTAATACAGGAAAAGTGAAATGCTCAGAACATTGGAAGTCAAGAACAGAGTTTGTTGTCGTAAACTTCATTTGCTCTTAACTCTTAAGGCATATTTACCTTTGCGCTTGGTTGGTTCAGATTGCCGGGCAGCGAGATGCATGCATCAACTCCCTGCATCTACACTGCTACAACTGGCTCCCTTAACCTGGCAGCAACATCGTAATCTCACATTTTCGCGTGTGTGCAAGTTTTGCCAATGTAAATAGCCAATTCACATATACGGCTGTCCCACCATTCAAACGAAACAAGCACCAATGCAAAAATGCCAGGCAAGTTAATGTTGCTGGTGTGGGCCCACACCTGCAATATCAGCTTGTCTGTTTTTATTTTGGATTTTCAACATTTGACCATTGTGAATTACTGAAGCCATCGCTTTTGGTCTCTGCCACCGATTTCTTGCCCCTCCCCGGCCACTGTCTCAGGCTGAACTAGACTTCTTGCAATCGCAGCATCCTTATCATCCCTCAGCTGAGCTTCCAACCACATATATTCTTCATCATAAAGACTGCCTACTTTCACTTCCATAACATTTCTCACCTCTGCCCATCTACTGTTGAAACCCTCGTCCATGCCTTTGTCACCTCCAGACTCTCGTGCACCCCCCACTCCCTTCACTCCACCATGTCTTCGGATGTCTGGGCCTCATGCTCTGGAATTCCCTCCTTAAACCCCTCTTCCTCTCCACCTCCCTCTCCTTCTTTAAGGCTCTCCATAAAACCCACCTCTTTGACTAAACTTTTAGACACCTCTCCTAATATCTTCTTCTTTGTTTTGGTGCCCATTTTGTCTGATTATGCCTCAGTGATGCACCTTTAGGATGTTTTTCTATGGCCCTTATCAAAGTCACCAATGACATCTTATGTGACTGTGACTGTGGTAAGCTACCCCTCCTCATCCTTCTTGACCTGTCTGCAACCTTTGACATGGTTAACTACACCATCCTCCTCCAGCACCTCTCCTCCATCGTCCAGCTGGGTGAGACTGTGCTCACCTGGTTCCATTCTTATCTATCCAGTTGTAGCGTGGAAATCACCTGCAATGGCTTCACTTCCCACTCCTGCATCGTTACTTCTGGAGTCCCCCGAGGATCTCTCCTTGGCCCGCTCCTATTTCTCATCTACATGCTACCACTCAGTGACATCATCCGAAAATACAGTGTCAGGTTCCACATGTATGCTGACGACATCAACTCTACCTCACCACCGCCTCCCTCGACCCCTCCACTGTCTCTGATTGTCCCACTGCTTGTCCGACATCCAGTACTGGATGAGCAAAAATTTCCTCCAACTAAATATTGGGAAGACTGAAGCCATTGTCTTTGGTCCCCGCTGCAAACTCCGTTCTCTAGCCACCGACTCTATCCTTCTCCCTGGCTGCTGTCTGAGGCTTAACTATACTGTTCGCAACCTTGGCTTCCTATTTGGCCCTGAGATGAGATTCCGACTACATATCCGCTCCATCACCAAGCCTGCCTACTTCCACCTCTGTAACATAGCGCGTCTCCTCAACTGCCTCAGCTCATCTGTGGCTCAAACCCTTATCCATGCCTTTGTTATTTCCAGACTTGACTATTCTAATACTCTTCTGGCCGGTCTCCCATCTTCCACCCTCCATAAACTTGAGCTCATCTAAAACTCTGCTGCCCGTATCCTAACTCAATTTTAAAATTTTCACCTTGTTTTCAAATCCCTCCATGGCTTCTCCTCTCCCTATCTCTGTAACCTCCTACTAACCTACAACCCTCTGAGATCTGTGCATTCCTCCAATTTTTGTCTCTTGCGCATCCCCGATTTTAATCGCTCCACCATTAGCGGCCATGCCTTCAGCTGCCTAGGTCCTAAGCTTTGGAATTCCCTCCCTAAACCTCTCCGCCTCTCTACCCCTCTCTCCTCCTTTAAGATGCTCCTTAAAACTTACCTCTTTGACCAAGCTTTTGTCGTCTGTCCTAATATCTCTTAATGTGGCTCATTATCAAATTTTGTTTGATAATGCTCCTGTGAAGCACTTTGGGACATTTTACTACGTTAAAGGCGCTATATAAATGCAAGTTGTTGTGGTTGTTAAATGAAGAAGCAGCAATGGTGTCCCCAAATGTAATATTAAAAACTGAACAATTAGTACAGTACACTGGATAGAGTACTGCATCCACAAATGGACCACAGACATTTATCATATTTTAAATAGAACAGAATTCCCTTGATATACTCGTACAAAACAAATTTTCTATCACACCACCAATAAAACTTAAGGGGTAGATATCTCACTCCAGGCTCTGAGAGATTACCAACAATTTGTATCCAGGATTTGCACGGGGACTGTTTAATTATAAAATGATACTTTTTTTCTCACCAATTTTCTTTCCGCTCCTCTTCTCCTCAAGGCACTGACTCCTTGCTGTGGTACATTTCCAAGGGTGCCGAACGATCTACATTATCTTGCCCATCTGGCCATTATTCATGTGTGACCCTCGTGCCAGTGAATGCTGGTGGATTATTTGATCAGAGAAACCATTACAGCTGATTATTCATGGTCTGCTTGCCCTATAGTGACATCTTATTCAAAGTGTGCATGAGTGACTTGGTTGTAATGTTCCCCATGATTGAATGGTCTGCCAATACTCAAAGTCTGCGCTCATAAAGAATGGGTACTTGGGTGAGGTGCCGAAGGACTCCTGCTCATTAAATCTCACCCCAGCAAGACTGAGCCCTTTGAGAAGAGGATGAGAAAAGTTTGACTGAGGGGAATAAAGTGCATTTTTTGTTTAAGAAAAAACATTTGGCTTGGAAAATGTGCACGAAACACTTTAGTTCTCCACAATCACTGAAAGCAATGTGGTGGGAGGGATTATGATATGGGTTTGTCTGTCTGTTCTATCCAGGATTAGTTGGTAACTTTCAAAAGCAAGGCTGCTGCAACCAATCAGTGCACCCAACTGTGCGTCCATAAACACTGAATCCTTCAACACTAATCTGTGACCTCAGTACCTGAGGGAATAATGATGTCAGAGCCTGTACTCTTATCCTAGCAAATTAATTTTTTTTCACCCATATATAATTTAGAATCTTCCATTAAAACTGTTGTTAAAAAAAACCTTTTTGGAGGTTTGTATTTTATGCTGTTTTTAACATTGTTATGTCCACGTGATCCTCCTGTATCAGACTAGTCCCCTCTCACTGATTTAATAATGTTTTATTAGATTATTATTGAGATTGATAAATGACTGCTATCAGATTCTATATTTACTTATAAAAAATGTCTTTAAGAGCGATTTGTGTATACCCAATCTGAAATAATAACAGAAAATCCTTGGAGATGGATAGTGAGCCCCTCAGCATCTTGAACAAGAAAGAGAGGTTAACATATCAGGTAGACATTGTTTGTCTGTTCTAAAGAAGGGTCTCCATCAAAATGTTTCGTCCTTGTGAACCTCCTGAACCAGACAAGTCTCTTCTCCATCAAAACATTGACCTGTCTTTGGCTTTTAAGATGCTGATGGATCTACTGTCTATTTGCAGTGTTTTCTGTTTTTCTTACACAGTGGGGGTTAAATTGGATAACCCTCAAAACCGGGCGCAGGAATCGCAGTGCGCAATTAACACGCGCCCGGTTGTTGAGATGCAGATAGCTCATAACATTCATGCTGCTTGGTGATTTACATGATTGCGGCAAGCAACCAAGCCTAGCTGCGCTATTGAGTGGCTGCTCACCAGCAGGGGGACCCCAATATCGCACGACTGGCTAGCATCTCGTAAAGGCAGCCTGCACTTCTTAAAGGCAGCCTGCACCTATTATTTGCAATATATAAGATACGGGTCTGCATGGAGTCTGAAAGGAGATCAGACATTGCACACGTAAAACGCAGATGCAAGACCCGTTCCTGTGTTTACAAACTGTTGAGTTGTGTTAAAATATTGAATAAAGGTTGTGCACTACTAAATCCCACATCCTCCAATCGGCACGTCAGACCTCACCAATAAGCTGATCTGAGTTTGTACCAGGCCTGCGAGAGTCCGTGCACCAAGGTTCTCTGGTGATGCACTAGAGGCCTTGGTGCAAGAAGTGGACAGAAGAAGAGGCATCCTATATCCACAGGGAGGCAAGAGCCTCTCCAGACATATGCTGAAGAGGCAATAGGGGATGAAGTTAGAGCCAGGTGCATAGCACCACGAACATGGATGCAGTGCAGGAAGAAGTTCAATGCTTTGACATGAATGGTCAAGGAGAGTGAGGTCAACTGTCAAGTGGCATCTCCGAACAACTGCACCACTAGCCGCATCCACTGCTCCATGCACTACATCCCCCATTACCCACATACCAACAAACTCTTTCATCAGTACTCAACTCTTCCAATCAGATGCTTCCTCTCACCCTCACACAATACCACTGTTGCAAGCCGCACACCCATAACTCATGGGTCACACACACTGGCAGCTATTCAACCATGACAGGCACATCACCCAAAAACCTTGCAGGACACTCACCGACACACTTCCCGTTTTCTTGCAAGAGAAGATGGTGCATAACAGGAGGCAGCAAGTGACAGTGGCTCCTTGGAACATGAACCTGCTGTCCTCTCTGTGGATGACAGCATTCCTGTCCCACCCCTGCCACTCCGCCAGTGCCCTTGCTGTTGCCTGTCAGCTAGCCAGCCCACTCCCTGTAGAGTATTGAAACTTAATTATAGGAGCATAGGAAGGTAGGAACAGGAGTAGGCCATTTAGCCCCTCAAGCCTGTTCTGCCATTCAATGAGATCATGGTTGATCTGTGACCTAATTCCATATACCCGCCTTAGCCCCATATCCCTTAATGCTTTTGGTTAACAAAAATCTATCAATCTCAGATTTAAAATTACCAATTGAGCTAACATCAACTATCGTTTGCAGAACAACATTCCAAACTTCTACCACCCTTTGCGTGTAGAAGCGTTTCCTAACTTCACCCCTGCAAATCCTAATTTTTAGACTATGTCCCCTAGTCCTAGTATTCAAGTATAGGAAACCTCCAAAAACAGGTACAAATGCACCAGCAGCCAGAAGCAATAATCCAGCAACTAACCTGTAAATCCTATGTGATCCCTTTAAAGAGCGCTGGTGGGGAGTCCTCCATGCTGTTTACGACTTGTTCAGCTGTGTGAGGTTAAGACAGCGCGTTGGCTGGAGCGTAGAGTTCCAAAATCGCATCTGTCCCTTTAAATCAGTGTTGCACACTGATCTACTGCATATTCTCCCTACTTTACATGCTTCCGGTGCTCGTTAACTGCACGCGCGCAAATGCCTTTACCAAGACGGCATCCAGCGCACATCACGCTGGAGGTGTGCGCGCGCATTCCGGATGCCATTTTGGGTCCATAGGAGACCACGTAGCGCTGACAAAATGGGCGCCACGCGTCCCAATTTATAGCCCAACGTGTTTGATTCAGTGCTCGTGGGGTTTTCTTAATAGGGGCAATATGATGAATTGAGTCAATTTCATTCCCACAAAAGAATCCCAATTAGAAGTCTTCAGCTGCATTAAGAACTTAATTTCCTGCAGTGAATGAAATGTCATACATGTGCTGGAAGTTAGTTAATAGGTGAAGTGTAGCTTTTAGCCTTTATGCTAGTTTAATTGAATGTTTCTGCAAAAATACCATGCTTCTCTTTAAAAACATTTTGGTCCCACGAAAGCACATAGGAAATGCAGTGCTGAAAGTTCAAATCACCCACAAGTAATAATCTGGTCTGAAGAACGATTTTCCTTTTTTGGAATCCTGTGTCATGGTTTGTTCCATTCCAAAGAGCGTTTTTTCCCTTCTTCACCAAGTGTACAATGTATTGAATTGTCTTGTGGACCCCCCTTGAATTTCAATCCAGTTGCCTTAAATTACAAGTAAATGATGATGAAGTGCTTTTTAAAACAGCCCATATGCAACAAAACCACCATGAGCAGCCCAGATGGAACACTCCACATGCAATAATTTTTTACAGATTTATATTGTGGTGGCAAATTCATTTTTTCCAGAATTTGCAAAAATGCTCAAAGCAAGGAATCAAATTGATTTTTGTTTTTGTTTCAGAAAATATTTCTTTTTTTAGGAACTGCCTGAAAGCTACAAAATGTTCTCAAGACTGTTTGTCAAACTTTTGCTGCTTGCATTCAACTTTACCTCAAAATATTTGGGTCCCAAAATTATTTTTCGAACACTTACCACATTCGTCTGAATTCCTTTTTCTCCTATTGTAGCAAAGATATTAAACCCATTTAAAATAAATGGGCTACTGCCTCAACTAAGGAATTTCAGACCAACATGGTAAGTGTTCATTTACTATTATCCCACCATGTCATTTGATGGCCTTTGAGTTTGCAACGGTAAATACATTTTTTATTTATGGTGTTAGCTGTGGCTCAGTGGTAGCAATCTTGCCTCTGAGTGAGAAGGTTGTGGGTTTAAGTCCCGTTCTAGAGACTTGTGCATAAAATCTAGCCTGACAATCCAGTGCAGTACTGAGGGAGTGCTGCACTGTCAGAGTGTGCCGTCTTTCAGGTGAGACATTAAGGCAAGGCCCCATCTGCCCCCTCAGGCAGATGCAAAAGATCCCATGGCACTGTTTCAAAGAAGAGCTGGCGAGTTCTTCCTGGTGTCCTGGCCAATATTTGTCCCACAACCAACATCACTAAAATTATCTGGTCATTATCTCATTGCTTTTTGTGGGACCTTGCTGTGTGCAAATTGGCTGCCTTGTGTCCCTACATTACAACAGTGACTACATGTCAAAAGTACATTGGCTGCAAAGCGCTTTGGGATGTCCTGAAGGTCATAAAAGGTGCTATATAAATGCAAGTCTTTCTTTTTCTTATCTTTCTTCTTAATGAGTAAGGATTTCAAATGTTGCTAAGTTGAAGGTTTTGTAAACATTCAATATAAATAATATCAGAAAACGCTAAGCCGTCTTCACGCTGTTCTGGTCATTAAGATGTGGAGACGCCTGTATCCAGGAGCCGGTTCCCAGCATTTATGCTTTCCATTTTCCATTGCCCGTGGCAGACTAAATGATTGACTGGGTCTACGAGTCCACTGGGCAGGCTGCAGTAAATTGACTTAATGGCATTAACAGCAGATTCACAGGTATCAGACTCCCAGAATTCAAATTTTAAAAAAGAACAAGATAAAAGCAGCCCTAGACTCTTGCTGCTTCTTCAATAAGTGTGGAACATACTGTCTGTGGGAGGATTTAAATACTTTGAACAGATTAACCTTCACTTACTCTCTGGTGACAAGTTTACATCGTGCCAAAAAGACTCAACAAGACGCAATTTTCAGTTCTTTATTTAGATTCCCACAGTACACAATATGCGTGATCTGTATCTCTGTTTTTGTAGTATGCAAAATATGCACCATTATAATTTGGCTGAAGATTGTTTTGGGCAAAGTTATGCAAGTTTCCATATCATGGAAGATTCAGTGGTGTTAAATATGTTTTCATTTATAGTGTTGTTAGTCAGTTTGTTTCCTTGTTCATTTTGGAGGTAGATTCGTACCTGGGATCTCCTGTCAAATACAACTGCAGTACATATATAACTCTCCAAAACTCACACACAGGAATGCTCTTGATTGTTGCCATTAGCAGATGGCCTGTTTCCTTTTTTGCTTGAATGTCAGGCCAGCCCATGAGGAGCAGCACAGTGCTTGCATTTAGACAAGCAGCTTAACTGTGACATAAAGAGAAAATCACATTTGGCCAAGTCTGTGCACAAAAAAAAATGTAGAAGTAAAAAGCAAACCACAATTGCTGAAAATTTGAAATTAAAACAGAAAATGCTGGTATTGCATAGCAGGTTGATCAGTGTTTGAAAAAAGAAAGTTGACTTCATGTTTTGAGTGCGTGAGTTCTGATGAATGGTCCCACCCAAAATGTTAATCTATCTTTTTCTTTGAGTCACTCCATTTCCAGCATTTTATGTTTTTAAAGCACAGAAATGTACAGAATCATAGACTCTTATAGCACAGAAGGAGGCCATTTGGCCCGTCGTGCCTGTACAAGTTCTTTGAAAGAGCTGTCCAATTTAGTCCCACACCCCAGCTTTTTCCCCATGAACCTGTAAGTTAGTCCTCTTCAAGTACATGTCCAATTGCCTTTTGAAAGTTCCCATGGAATCTGCTTCCACCACCCTTTCAGGTCGTGCGTTCCAGATCTTAACAACCCTCTGTGTGAAAAAATTTCTCCTCATTTCCCCTCTAGTTTTTTTGCCAATTATTTTAAATAATTATTTTAATTATTTTCGGAGCGGGTGCGTTGGAGGCGGGGAGGCTCCGAAAATTGCTAAAATCCGAATGCGGGCGTCCCATCAGCAATTAAAGCCGGCGGGATGATAATTTGCATGGTTTCTCCGATATTTGAGGTACTTGAACTACTTGATTGACTAGACATTTTGGCAGGGGTGTGATTTTGAAGGATCCTCAGCATGTTTCCCGTGCTGTGGGAAACACTCCCTGTTGCAACAGACGTGTTTCAGCCAGCAGCCAGTGGGAGATGCAGACACTTATTTGACAGGTGGGGAGAAAATGTCATTTATTGCTGCAGGGCACTCTGTCACTTCAGACAAAGTTTTGGCTGCAAGACCTTTGTGTTTTCACTCAAATTTCTTACTTTCCAGCCAAAACTCTGCTGTGCAAACATATTTAAATACTTTGCGGTCCCCCTCAAACTCACACCGTCAGGATGGGGGGCGCCATGGCTGCATTCACCACTTCATCCGAGGACGAGCAACATCACCAGCCTCGCAAGGCATGGCGTCCACCTCCGCCATTTGGAACTCCACAACACAGTGCTGTGCCACACGCGCCTGCACAAGAGCACGGCGGGCAACAACAGAGACAGCGATGTTGCAGGAGGCACTACCCTCGCAACAGGGTCTACAGACCGAGGCTCAGCTTCCTGGACCTCTATGAGGAGCAGTGCATACGGAAGCTCAGAGTGAATCGCCAGGTGGTCGCAGACATCTGCAGCCCCTTCATGCCGAGCTGCTCCCGGCTGGCCCGAGCAGCATCTCCTTACCTGTCGCTGTTAAAGTCACCACTGCCCTCAACTTCTTCGCCTCCGGATCATTCCAGGGTGCCACTGGGGACATCGCTGGGGTCTCTCAGTCGTCTGCACATAAGTGCGTAAGGCAGGTCACCGACGGCTTGTTTTGCAGGGCTTCGCATAACCTCAACTTCCCCATGGACAACCTCAGCCAGACGGAGAGGGCAGTGGGATTCCACGCTGTGGCTGGCTTCCCACGGGTGCACGGTGTAATCGATTGCACCCATATAGCAATACGAGCACCTCCACATGAGCTAGGACTGTTCATCAACAGGAAGGGCTATCACTCCATTAACACTCAGCTCTTTTGTGACCACCGCTAGAGATTCCTTCATGTGTGCGCCAGATAACCTGGCAGCTGCCACGATTCCTTCATCCTCAGGGAATCCAACATCCCGCCCCTCTTCCACGCACCGAACACCCGTAAGGGCCGGCTCCTCGGGGACAAGGGATACCCCCTGCACATGTGGCTCATGACACTTCTGAGGAATCCCATCACCGAGCAATAGTGTCGGTAACGACAGCCACATCGCTACCAGGTCTGCAATTGAGCATACTTTAGGGCTGCTAAAAATGCGCTTCAGGTGCCTTGATCATTCTGGGGGAGCGCTTCAATACGCACCAGACAGAGTGGGATACATTATAGTCGTGTGTTGTGCCCTGCACAACATGGCACAATGGAGGGATGTGCCACTTAAGGAGGCCCCATCCACATCTGCCACCCACATTGAGGAGGAGGAGCAATCCATGGGCAGAACAGCGGCTCACCTGGCTGCTCGTGAGGCCAGGGAGTCACTGATATGTGAACGGTTCTCCTAACATCAGACAATGTGAAGAGTCCAGTCCTCACACCACCTGAATGGAGCGGCGACCACACCAGCCCCCCGCCCCTGCACAAAACAGTCCAGCAACTACACATACACCCACTGTAGAGTGACCCAATGGGTGGCATCAAGTGTCGACGTTCATGGTGAACCTCATGAAAGAGCCTTATTACAGAAGCCAGTCAAGAATGGCCAAGACGTGGCAGTAGTGGTGACAATAACAATATTTAATGTGAGTTTAACAAAAAGCAAACATAAACAAAAAACATGACCAACTGTCAAACACCCTTGTCCATCCCCTTCGTGCTTACAAAAGCTTCGCCTTTCGCTTCCGACTACTTCTACGTGGTGCATCCCCTGTGGCTGCAGCAGAGGTAGTGACAGGTTACTCTTGTTCATGCCCTGACCGATTAGATGCTTTCAGCCTATGCCCTTTGGATTTTGGTGCCCATGAGGACCCCTCCAAAGACTGCTCTACCTGCACCTGTGCAGGGGCAGATGACCGCCTGGAGAGGAGGCAGCATTGTGGGTACTGGTTGAGAGGGGGGCAACGGGTGAAACGTGGGGGCGCGATGAGTGGCATCCCCACTTCCTTGATCCCTTTCGCCATCATCCCTCCCCTGGGCCAGGCCCACACCACTCCTACCTGCTGCTGGACGACAGTTTGGAGGACATGTGTGAAGCCTTGTAAGGCCAGTGCTAGTGTATCTGCCTGCCTGTTTAAGGCGGCAGAATATTGTTTACCCTGAGTCCGAACAGCTGTTGTCAGGGCCTGAATAGACTCATTTGTGAGCCCTGCTTGAAGCTCCATGGAGGCTAGCCTTCCCTCCATCGCAGACATTCCTGCACTTACCCCCGACACTATCTCAGAGATGCCCTCACGTCCCTGTAACAGTATCTCAGAGTTTCCCTCCCGTACCTGTGCCACCATTCAACGTATGCAGGAGTTGGTTCCTCCCTCCTCTGCGCTATTGTGGAGAGTGCGCGTGGCACCTGTTCCAGCACCTCGCAAATGTGCTGCTTCCCCCGATCATTCTCCTTTTAAAGGATGGCCTCCAGGATTCAGCATCTGTGTCCAGCTGAGCAGAGCCTGGAGAGGAGTGCTCCCACTGACGCTGACTCTCCACAGCTGCCCCTGCCACCAGTATCTGCTCGTGCTCACGTGTGTGGTAACTCACCATGTGCGACCCCAACTAACTGCGGACTGGGACCCACCAAGGAGTGTGTATCTGCACTGATGGATGGCTTGCTCAGATGGCGATTCCTCTGAGGAATCATCCTCTGCCATCACAGCGGTCGCTGGAGGCCCTGTAAGAGAACAGAAGGCAATATTAAGCATGATGACAGATGTGTCATGTTGCGACGAACATACTGTGGTGCTGAAGATGGCAAAGCATGTTAACATCAATTCATATTGTGTGTGCTGAATGTTAAAGTTGTGTCACCAGACGTTTGTCGGGTGTCAGTCTCGGCGTCTCCAACAGACATACACTCGAGGGTACGGCTCAGCTCCAGCGCCTCCTGCTCCGCGTCTGTGAGGACGATGATCTGTTGCGGCCCCCCTCCGGTCCTCGCCCTCTCCCGTGCATTCTGGGCTCTCTTCTCCTATAAGGGGAGAAAGTACAGACGTGTGAGTGAGTGATGGTGACGTGGCCAACCGATTAATGCATTGGTTTGCTTGCGGCTAACCGTGAAAGAGATGCATCAGAGGGTGAGTATGAGACAGAACCATGACATTGGATGAGGATTGGGTTGAGTGGTAGTGGTGGGGTGAGTAATGGGGAGGTGAGGAAGTGCAGGTAAGTTGAGGATGAGCTTTGAGTGGGTGTGAGGAGTGATGTGATAGATTGGTGTTGGCAGTGCAGAATGAGTTGGTGGGTGGGGGCGGTGATGTGGCAGGCGGAATGTAGGAGAATGAGTAAGTGAACTCACTTTTGCTGACCTAGTTAGGTCATTGAAGTGCTTCCTGCACTGGATCCAGGTGCGGGAGATGTTGCTGCTGCTGGTGACCTCCTCTGCCACCTTGAGCCTGGCCTTCTTGATGCCAGAGGCAGGCCACTTCCTCCCGTTCGCCGGGTTGAAGACAGCCCTCCTCCTCCTCACCCCATCCAGTAGCACCTGGAGTGAGGCATCACTAAATCTAGGAGCAGCCTTTCCCCTGTGCTGCTCCATTGTGCTGTTTGGGTTTTTGCTTCAGGAGCAGCCATTGGAGGACAGCCCCTTTAAATAGAGCTCCTCCAGCTGCCAGCCTGTGATGTGGGTTAGCATTCTGCCCGCTGTGTAGCTTTCGGACGGCAAACCCGGAAGCCACGTTAAGTGGCTCCAATTTACCCGTGATCGCGTGGGGAACGGACAGATTTTATTGGGTGGGTCACCCACGCGCCCAATCGCACCCCCCCCCCCCACTGCCATCCTACCTCCCCGCTAATATCGGGGCCCTGGACTCCAAGGGTTAAATTACAAGGAGAGATTACACAAACTAGGGTTGTATTCCTTGGAATTTAGAAGATTAAGGGGTGATTTGATCGAAGTTTCCAAGATATTAAGGGGAACTGATAGGGTAGATAGAGAGAAACTATTTCCGCTGGTTGGGGTGTCTAGGACTAGGGGACATAACATAAAAATTAAAGCCAGGACTTTCAGGAGTGAAGTTAGGAAACACTTCTACACGCAAAGGGTGGTAGAAATTTGGAACTCTCTTCTGCAAATGGCGGTTGATGCTAGCTCAATTGTTCATTTTAAATCTGAGATTGATAGATTTTTGTTAACCAAAGGTATTAAGGGATATGAGGCTAAGGCGGATATATGGAGTTAGGTCACAGATCAGCCATAATCTCATTGAATGGTGGAACAGGCTCGAGGGGCTAAATTCCCTGCTCCTGTTCCTATGTTCATATGTTCCCTCAAAATAGTTCCATTTAAATTATACTGCCTCTCCGTGTTCCTCCCAAAGTGCATCGCTTCACACTTATCCGCATTAAATTACATCTGCCACGTGTCTGCTCATTTCACCAGTCTGTGTGTTCTCCTGAAGTCTGCTACTATCCTCCTCACTATTTACTATGTTGCCAAGTTTCATATCATCCGCAAACTTCAAAATTGTACTCCCTATACCCAAGTCCAGGTCATTTATATATAACAAGAAAAGCAACGGTCCTGATACCAATCCCTGGGAGACCCCACTTCAGACTTTTCTCCAGTCAGAAAACCATCCGTCCACCTCTACTCTCTGCCTCCTATCCCCCTTAGCCAATTATGTACCCAAGTTACCACCATCCCTTTAACTGCATGTGCTTCTATTTTCTGAAATAAGTCTGTTATGTTCTATTTTATTAAATGCCTTTTGAAAGTCATACATACAACATCCACTGCACTACCTTCATCAACCCTTTCTGATACTTCATCAAATAACTCAATCAAGTTAGTCAGACATGATTTGCCTGTAACAAATTCGTGCTGGCAGTCCCTTTTTAACCCATGCTTTATCAAGTGAGAAATAATATTGTCCTTGACAATGGTCTCTAGTAGTTTTCCCACCACTGATGTTGGACTGACTGGCCTGTAGTTACCAAGTTTATCCCTCTCCCCTTTTTTGAATAGGGGTGTAACATTTGCAATCCTCCAGTTCTTTGCACCACTCTCATATCCAAGGAGAATTGAAAGATTATGGTCAGAGCTTCTGCTATCTCCACCCTTGCTTCCCTCAGCAACCTAGGATGCATCCCATCTGGACTGGGTGACTTGTTAACTTTGAGTGATGCTGACCTATTTAGCACCTCCTTACTATCTATTTTTATCCTATCCAATATCTCTACTCCCTCCTCCTCTACTGCGACATTAACTTCATCCTCTTCTTTTATGAAGACAGATACAAAGTACTCATTCAGTGCCTCAGTCATGCCCTCTGACTCCACAAGATGATTTCCTTCTTTGTCCCTAATTGGCCCCACCCATTCCTTCAACTGTCCTTTTACCTTTTATATTGCGTTACATCGGGTTACATTGAGTCTACAGCACAGGAAGAGGCCAATTGGCCCAACTGGTCAATGTCAGCGTTTATGCTCCACATGAGCCCCCTCCCTTCCTACTTCATCTAACCCTATCAGGATACCCTTCCATTCCTTTCTCCCTCATGTACTTGTCTAGCTTCCCCTTAAATGCATCTACACTATTTGCCTCAACTACTCCTTGTGGTATTGCATTCCACATTCTTACCACTCTTTGGTTAAAGAAGTTTCTCCTGAATTCCCTATTTTATTTATTAGTGACTATTTTATATTTATGATCTCTAGTTTTAGACTCCCCCACAAGTGGAAACATTTTCTCTATGACTACCTTATCAAACCTTTCATTATCTTAAAGACCTCGATCAGGTCACCCCTCAGCCTTCTCTTTTCTAGAGAAAGGAGCCCAAGCCTGTTTAGTCTTTCCTGAAAATTATATCCTCTCAGTTCTGATATCATCCTTGTGAAGCTTTTTTGTACCTTCTCCAATGCCTTTATATCCTTTTTATAATATGGGAACCAGAACTGTGCACAGTACTCCAAGTGTGGTCCAACCAAGGTTCTATACAAGTTTAACATAATTTCTCTGCTTTTCAATTCTATCCCTCTAGAAATGAACCTCAGTGCTTGGTTTGCCTTTTTTATGGCCTTATTAACCTGCATCACTACTTTTAGTGATTTGTGCCTCTGTACCCCTAGGTCCCTTGATTCCTCTACCCCATTTAGCCTCTTATTATCCAAGCTATATATGGCTTCCTTATTCTTCCTACCAAAATGCCCCACCTCACATTTATCTATATTGAAATTCATTTGCCAATTACACACCCATTCTGCAAGTTTATTAATGTCTTCTTGCATTCTGACGCATTCTTCCTTTGTATTAACTACACCCCACAATTTGGTGTCATCTGCAAATTTTGAAATTTTACATCTGATTCCGAATCCAAATTGTTAATGTAAATTGTGATCAACAGTGGTCCCAGCACCGATCCCTGTGGAACACCACTTCCCACCTTTTGCCAACCTGAGTAGCTACTCTTCATCCCTATTCTCTCTTTTCTTTTTTGTAGCCAGCTTGCTATCTATTCTGCTACCTTTCCCCTGACTCCACATGCTCTGACCTTAGTCATGAATCTACAATATGGTGCCTTACCGAAGGCCTTTTGAAAATCCAAATATATTGCATGGAGAGATTGTGCAGGAGGGAGGACTTTAGTTACCTGGAGCATTGGGACCAGTTCTGGGGAAGGTGGGACCTGTACAGGCCAGACGGGTTGCACCTCAACGGACCTGGGACCAATGTCCTCGCGGGGAGGTTCACTAATGCTGTGGGGGGGGGGGGGGGGAGGGGGGTTAAACTAATTTGGCAGGGGGATGGGCATCAGGATGTAGCAATGGAAAGGAGAAACAAAGGGCACAAAGGATCCAAGGAGAAAGGTAGCACTAGAGCAAGTAATAGTACAGTATTAGGTGGGATCAGACTAAGAGAAAGTACAAGAAAGTCTGGGACTGGTTTGAAGTGCATGTGTGTAAACGCACGAAGCGTGGTAAACAAGGTTGGTGAGCTGCAGGTGCAAATAGCCGCATGGGAATATGATG
The DNA here is from genome assembly GCF_035084215.1 of Heptranchias perlo. Taxonomy (NCBI): domain Eukaryota; kingdom Metazoa; phylum Chordata; class Chondrichthyes; order Hexanchiformes; family Hexanchidae; genus Heptranchias; species Heptranchias perlo. Next base: position 31,584,578 of record NC_090336.1, on the reverse strand, counting down.
TAGTGGTGATAATGGAGACCTGGCTCAAAAAAGGGCAGGATTAGGTACTAAATATTCCTGGATACAAGGTGTTCAGGAAAGATAAGGAAGGAAAGGAAGGAGGGGGTGGCAGTATTAATTAAGGAGAATGTTTCAGTACTGGAGAGAGAGAATGTGCTAGAGGGGTCAAGGACAGAATCTATTTGGTGAGAGTTAAGAAATAAAAGAGGTGCCATTACACCACTGGGTGTATTCTATAGGCTACCAACTAGTAGGAAGCATATGGAGGAGCAAATTGCAGGGAAATTACACAGAGAGGTGCAAAAGCCATAGAGTAGTGATAACGGGGGACTTCAACTATCCTAATATAGACTGGATAACAATAATAATATAAGGGACAAAGAGAGGGAGGAATTTTTGAAATGTGTTCAGGATAACTTTCTTGACCAGTACGTTTCCGGCTCAACGAGGAAGGAGGCATTGCTGGATTTGGTTCTAGGGAATGAGATGGGCCAAGTGGAGCAAGTGTCAGTGGGGGAGCATTTAGGGAGCAGCGATCATAGTATCATAAGGTTTAGAAAAGCTGTGGAAAAGGACACAGACCACCCTAAAGTAAAAGTATACTCAATTGGAGGAGGGCCAATTTCAATAGGATGAGAACAGATCTGGCCCGGGTAAATTGGAATCAAAGATTGGCAGGCAAAACAATAATTGAACAGTGATCAGCCTTTAAAGAAGAAATGGTTCGGGTACAGTCTAGGCACATTCCCACGAGGCAGAAAGGCAGGGCAACTAAAGCCAGAGCTCCCTGGATGACAAAAGAGATAATGAGTAAGATGAAATGGAAAAAAGGGGCATATGACAGATGTGAGGTTGATAACAAACGTGAGAACCAGGCAGAATATAGAAAGTTCAGAGGAGAAGTGAAAAAGGAACTAAAAGGGGCAAAGAAAGACTATGAGGATAGACTAGTGGCAAACATAAAAAGGAACCAAAAGTCTTCTACAGGCATGTAAACAGTAAACGGGTAGTAATAGGAGGGGTGGGGCCGATTACAGACCATAAAGGAGATCTACTCATGGAGGCAGAGGGCATCTGTCTTTACGAGGAAGAAGATGCTGTCAGAGTCTCAGTAAAGGAAGATATAGTTGAGATACTGGATGGGCTAAAAATTGATAAAGAAGAGGTACTAGAAAGGCTAGCTGTACTTAAAGTAGATAAGTCACCTGGTCCAGATGGGATGCACCCTAGGTTGCTGAGGGAAGAAAGGGTGGAAATTGCGCAGGTACTGGCCATAATCTTCCAAACATCCGTAGATATGGGGGTGGTGCCAGAGGACTGGAGAATTGCAAATTTTACACCCTTGTTCAAAAAAGGGTGTAAGGATAAACCCAGCAACTATATGCCAGTCAGTTTAACCTGTGGGAAACTTCTGGAAACGATAATCCGGGACAGAATTAGCAGTCACTTGGACGAGTGTGGATTGATTAGGGAAAGCCAGCATGGATTTGTTAAAGGCAAATCGTGTTTAATTAACTTGATAGAGTTTTTTGATGAGGTAACAGAGAGGGTAGATGAGGGCAATGCAGTTGATGTGGTGCATATGGACTTTCAAAAGGCATTTGATAAAGTGCCGCATGATAGACTCATCATCAAATTGCGGCCCATGGAATAAAGGGGACAGTAGCAACATGGATACAGAATTGGCTAAGGGACAGGAAACAGAGAGTAGTGGTGAACGGTTGTTTATTGGACTGGAGGGAGGTGTACAGTAGTGTTCCCCAGGGGTTGGTGCTGGGACCATTGCTTTTCTTGATATATGTTAATGACTTGGACTTGGGTGTACAGGGCACAATTTCCAAATTTGCAGATGACACAAAATTGGAAGGATAGTGAACAGTGAGGAGGATCGTGATAGACTTCAAGATGATATAGACAGGCTGGTAACATGGGAGGACACGAGGCAGATGAAATTTTACGCAGTAAACTACAAAGTGATATATTTCGGTAGGAAGAACGAGGAGAGGCAATATAAACTAGAGGGCACAACTCTAAAAGGGGTACAGGAACAGAGAGATCTGGGGGTATATGTGCACAGATCGTTGAAGGTGGCAGGGCAGGTTGAGAAAGCGGTTAAAAAAGCATACGGAATCCTAGGCTTTATAAATAGAGGTATAGAGTACAAAAGCAAGGAATTCATGAAGAACCTTTATAAAACACTTGTTCGGCCACAGCTGGAGTATTGTGTCCAGTTCTGGGCACCGCACTTTAGGAAAGATGTGAAGGCCTTAGGGTGCAAAAGAGATTTACTAGAATGATTCCAGGGATGAGAGACTTTAGTTATGTGGATAGACTAGAGAAGCTGGGTTTGTTCTCCTTGGAACAGAGATGGCTGCGAGGAGATTTGATAGAGGTATTTAAAATCATGAAGGGTCTAGTCAGAATAGACAGAGAGAAACTGTTCCCACTGGTGGAAGGGTCAAGAACCAGAGGACATAAATTGAAGGTGATTGGCAAAGGAACCAAAGGTGACATGAGGAAAATCTTTTTTTACACAGCGAGTGGTTAGGATCTGGAATGCACTGCCTGAGGGGGTGGTGGAAGCAGATTCAATCATGGCCTTCAAAAGGGAACTGGATAAGTACTTGAAAAGAAAAAAAAATTGCAGGGCAATGGGGATAGGGCGAGTGAGTGGGACTAGCTGGATTGCTCTTGCATAGAGCTGGCGCGGACTTAATGGGCCGAATGGCCTCCTTCCGTGCTGTAACATTTCTATGATTCTATTTTATGATCTATCGCATTACCCTTGTCCACCCTTTCTGTTACTTCTTCAAAGAATTCAATAATGTTGGTCAAGCATGTCATTCCCTTCTGAAATCCACGCTGACTACTCTTTATTATAGTTTCGTTTTCTAGATGTTTTTCTAATGCACCTTCGAGTAAAGATTCCATTATCTTTCCTACCACCGATGTTAAGCTAACTGGTCTATAGATCCCTGGACTTGTTCTAGCTCCTTTTAGAAATATAGGAATTTTTTTTTATTCGTTCATGGGATGTGGGCGTCGCTGGCGAGGCCGGCATTTTATTTCCCATCCCTAATTGCCCTTGAGAAGGTGGTGATGAGCCACCTTCTTGAACCATCCCAGTCCTCTGGCACTATTCCCTTTTCTAATGAATTTTTATATATATGTAATAGTGTCTCTGTTATCTCTTCCCTAACTTCTTCTCGCACTGATGCAATCCATCTGGATCAGGAGTTTTATCCTCTCAAAGTTTGATCAGTTATCAATTATCTCCCCCTCCCTTTCTATCTTAAATGTCTTTATACCTTTTTGGATCTCTTCTTCTAATATTATGCCCACCTTGTTAGTCTCCCTGGTAAATACTGAGGCAAAGTAACTATTCCATATTTCTGCCATTTCACTGTCATTACCTGTGAGTTTATCTTGTGCATCCCTTAGTGGCCCTATCCCTATCCTGATTTTTCTTTTGTTACTTATGTGTCTGTAAAATACTTTACTATTTCTTTCTTTATTCCTAGATAATTTAACTTTGTAGTTCCTCTTTGTTTTTCTAATTGTTTTTTTTGATATCCTTCCTAACCTCTTCATATTCCCTTTTGTCATCCTCTCCTTTATTGTCTATGTACTTAGAGCATGCCTTTTTTGTTAGTTTCAGCTTTACCCTTATCTCTTTATTCATCCATAGTGTTTCATTATTGTTTTTTTTATTTTTCCTGAACTCCATTGATCATCGTTTTAAATATTTCCCACTGCTGTTCTATCTGTTTGTCAATGTTTGTTTCCAGTTTACCTTCCCTAGTTCCATTCTCATCCCCTCAAAGTTAGCTTTTTTCCAATCTATTACTTTGGCCTTTATCTTATTTTGTCTTTCTCACACATTATTTGAAACATTATTATGTTATGATCACTATTGCCTAGATGTTCCTTACTTCTATTATGTGCTCCGGTTCATTTCCCATTATTTGATTCAGCAGTGATTCCTCTCTTGTTGGGCTTCTTGCATACTGGGTACACATAGTAAGAACTCCATTCCCCATTCCCCTTTCCCAACCTCTTCTTGACAGTTTATTTGGGGGTAGTTGAAATCTCCCATGATTATTATTTGATGTTTTTTATTCATTTCATAGGCTGCCTCCATATTTCTTAGCCCACTTCCCTTCCACTATTAGGTGATCTGTGGAATATGTCTATTAACATGATCGATCCCTTTTTATCCTTTATCTCAATCCATATGGATTCTGTTTCTATCTTAATGTTATTTATATCTCTTTTTTCTATTGCCATTGTGTTGTCTCCAATTAGTACAGCTACTCCACCCCCCCCCACCCCCCTTCCTTCCCTATCCTCACCTAACTGGTTCAGGTGGAGCCTGTCCCAGTACTGGTGCCAGTGTCCCATGAAATGGAACCCCCTCCTTCTCATACCAGCCTTTCAGCCACGCATTCACCACCTTGATCCACCTATCCCTATGCCAATTAGCATGTGGCTCGGGGAGTAATCCCGAGATTACCACTTGTTAGTTTCTGTTTTTTAATTTAGTTCCTAACTTCTGATATTCCCTTAACAGGACCTCCTCCCTTTTCTTTCCTACGTCCTTGGTCCCAACATAGACCATGACAACTGGACCCTTCCCCTCCCTTTCCAAGTTCCTCTCCAGTTGCTCCGAGATATCCTTTACCTTTGCACCAGGCAGGCAACACACCCTTCTGGACTCTCGGTTGTGACTGCAGAGGATGCTATCTATCCCCCTAATTATCGAATCCCCTATGACTACAACCTTTCTATTCTGCTCTTTCCTCCCCCCACCCCCACCCCTCTTGAATTGCCTCCTGCTCCATGGTGCCACATTTAGCATTCTGGGTGTCCGCCTTGCAGCCTGCATCCTTATCCTCACAGGTATCAAGTACATTGTACCTGTTGGACAGGCCCAATGTCTGCGGGACCTCCTCCCCTATCTCCCCTCGGTTCTCCCTACCCTTCTGACTGACCCTCTCCCCTTCCTGTACCTGTGCTTTCCTCTGAGGTGTAACTGTACTATCCAAAAATTCCTCCCCCTCCCTTTTATGTCAGACTGTCTCTAACTCGCACTCCAGCTCAAGGACTGCAAGCTCAAGGCAGAGACATTTCCTGCAGACGTGGCAATCCAGGACAGTCTCACTGTCCACAAACTCCCACATATCACAGTCCCGACACATAGCCTGCACGGCCATTTCTAGTTTTTTTTAAATGTATTTATTTATTTATTTATTTTCAATTTGCCCCTGCACTCTTTGTATCCTGCCTGGTTTTCTTCTATATTCTGTAACTGACATTTGTCATAAACCTCCTTTATCTGTTTTATTTTAACTTCTATTTCCTTTGTCATCCAGGGAGTTATAGCTTTGAATGCCCAATCTTTTCTCCATATGGGAATATGCTTGGTTTGTACCTGAACTATCTCTACCTTGAAGGACTGCTTTCTTGGCCAGTCTTAGTTTCAAGTCCACCTGTGCTAGATCCCTTCTCAAATCACTGAAATTGGCTCTTTTCCATTTGGGTATTTTCACCTTTTATTTTTCTTTGTCCCTTTCCATAACTACATGAAACCTAATTATATTATGATCACTATTACCCAGATGTTCTCCCAATGAAACACACTCCACTTGCTCTACTTCATTCCCTAGAACTAGATCGAGCACTGCTTCGTTCCTCATTGGGCTAGAAACATATTGATTAAGAAAGTTCTCCTGCACATATTTTAGGAATTCTTCACCTTCCTTGCCCTTTACCCTGTTTTTTTTCCAAGTCTATATTAAGTTAATTGAAGTCCCCTACTATTACTGCTCTATTATTTTTGCATTTCTCTGAAATTTACCTGCAGATTTGCTCCTCTATCTCCTTCTCACTATTTGGAGGTCAGTAGTCAACATCCAACAATGTAACAGCTCCTTTTCTGTTCATTAACTCTAACCAAATAGTTTCAGTCTGTGAACGCTCTAGAATATCGTCCCTCTGTAGAACTGTAATATTATCCTTGATCAATACTGCCACCGCCTCACCTTTTTTTCTTCCCTATCCCTTCCGGCATTCAATAAGGTGCCACACAAGAGGTTGTTACACAAGATTAGGGCTCATGGGCTTGGGGGTAATATATTAGCATGGATTAAGGATTGGTTAACAGACAGAAAACAGAGAGTAGGAATACATGGGTCATTTTCAGTTTGGCAGGTTGTAACTAGTGGGGTGCCGCAAGGATCAGTGCTTGGGCCTCAGCTGTTTACAATATGTATCAATGACTTAGAAGAGGGGACCGAGTGTAGTGTATCCAAGTTTGCTGATGGGAAAGTAAGCTATGAGGAGGATGCAAAGAGGCAGCAAAGAGATATAGACAGATTAAGTGAGTGGGTGAGAAGGTGGCAGATGTGGGAAATGTGGGAAATTTGAAATTATCCATTTTGGTAGGAAAAACAGAAAAGCAGAATATTTTTTAAAAGGTGAGAGACTAAGAAATCTTGGTATTCAGAACGATTTGTATGCCCTTGTGCATGAATCACAGAAAGTTAACATGCAGGTAGAGCAAGCAATTAAGACGGCAAATGGTATATTAGCCTGTAATGCAAGGGGTTTGGAGTATAAGTGTAAGGAGGTCTTGCTGCAATTATATAGGGCTGAGGTGAGACTACATCTGGAGTACTGTGTACAGTTTTGATCTCCTTACCTAAGGAAGGATATACTTGCCTTAGAGGGGGTGCAATGAAGGTTCACTAGATTGATTCCTGGAATGAGAAGATTGTCCTATGATGAGAGATTGAGTAGAATGGGCCTATATTCTCTGGAGTTTAGAAGAATGAGAGGTGATCTCATTGAAACGTATAAAATTCTTAGAGGGCTTGACAGGGTAGATGCTGAGAGGCTGTTTCCTCGAGCTGGAGAGTCTAGAACTAGGGGGCATAGTCTCAGGATAAGGGTGGGCCATTTTGGACTGAGGTGAGGAAAAATTTCTTCACTCAGAGGGTTGTGAATCTTTGGAATTCTGCACCCCAGAGGGCTGTGGATGCTCAGTCCTTGAGTGTATTCAAGACTGAGATCAATGGACATTTGGGCACTAAGGGAATCAAGGGATATGGGGAAAGGGCAGGAAAGTGGAGTGAGCTACAAGATCAGCCATGATCTTATTGAATGGCGGAGCAGGCTCGAGGGGCCGTATGGCCTACTCCTGCTCCTATTTCTTACGTTCTTATGTTCCTATGAATATATTGTAGCCAGGAATGTTTAATTCCCAATCCTGCCCATTGTTTAAGACAGGTCTGCATTATAGCCACTATATCATAATCCCATGTGGCAACTTGTGCCTGCAGCTCATCAACCTTTCGAAGCAACATTCCAATGAAAAGTTTCCCTTAGTGTTAGGTTTTTATGAGATGCATTTTAAAATAAAATCTGTTATGCTCAGGGGAACTGATTAGCAATGATGACATTCTGGAATAAAAAGAAGAAAGCTGCAATAGGTTCTGATTCAGTTTTGAAGGTCTAAAATAATACGAAATCCAAGCTTAGACGGAGACGCCTAGATTGGAGGCAAATTTAATATAAGGACACAAAGGGGTAGACATTAATACACGTCTGGCCTGCCCCACTCAGGATTCTTCAGCAGCTGATAACCAAAGGTAAGCTTTTGAAAATTTATTTTCAAAAACACCTTCCTATGGAGCCAGGAGAAGGAGGGATTGCAATCGTCTCCCCCCACTACCACCCCTTACCTGATGGCCGAAATTGGTTTCTCCCATGGAGGCGCGGCCAGCGCTGGCAGCTCGCCCCGAGTGGGTGGACAATCTCAATCAATCCTCGGGCCTTTTGCTCCTGTCACGCTGAAGCAAGTAAACGGGCCCAGACTGATTTCCACCCCTTAATGTGTTTATACATTGAAGGGTGACCCGTTTTCTCTCCTCAATCAGCTCTCCTAACGCAGAAAAAGCTGAGCTTTGTTGTGTTCAACATTTCTCTTTATTGTTAAAAATTATTCAAACATAACTTTTTTTGAAAAAAGCAGTTATTACTGTTTCAAAAATAATGAAAATTATGGGATGTGAAGCATCCTATATGAAAGTATATATATATATATATATATATATAGATATATATGAGATCCTATATAAAGTAATCCTATATGAATTGTTCTTGTTATTACCCATTGTTGGTGGGTAAATGCATTATTCTGGTTATGGTGGCAGCCACATTATTTTTGGCTTTTCCAGAGACACCATGGAGGGTCGACCACACTCGGTCCTATGCACATTTCTGCTCCTATGTCCTAATGCCTGGCACTCTAGCTTTCTGAAACCGTACGCGTTTATAATTTCAGATGAATATAATAAGCAATAAAACTTGAAAGTCTGAATCTGAGAGTATGCATCACAGGCTGTCTCAATCCAATGGAAGAACATTCCTCCTGATCCCAATAGAATATACAATTTCCCCCTCCCCTTTAAGAGGCTTTACACAGGAAACTGAATATGGTCTTAATCCTTGAAAAGTTTTTTTTTAAATGTTTTTCTGCCGTGCACCCCAAATTTATGAATTAAACCTGGATATGCCATTTTGAATATTTCAGACACAGTGCAGGGTAGCAGTGGATTGGGTCTGTGTGAGTTCTGTACTCGCAATGCATGGAATCTGTTCGACGTTAGTGGTCTGCATAAATTGACAGATATTCTTACATAAAACATAAGAAAACATGGCTATTCAACCCATCAAGCCTTTTCATTTCAGAGACCATAATCTACCCTTTTAGGGATTCTATCCCCACCCATTTACTCTCCAAAGGGAACATTTTGCATGAATACTGCCTGATCCACTAGTGAAGCTCCAGAATATCCATTCACATCTCCACCACTAAACTCTAGGCAACATTCTCCTCCTGCCCCTTAGTATCCCATGGAGCATGTCATCATCTTCGACTATTCCAATGGCAATAACCACCAATCTCATTCCATTTATCTATCTTTTTAAAGGAGGCATTTACCTCAGCCTCAACTGCTTTTACCAGCAGGTGATTAACTTTGGTTTAAATATGTAGCAGTTCTATATTATACATATAGTAGTTGCAGCAATGAGAAAGAAACTAATGAATTATGCTGAAAACTTGTTTACTAATAATTCTAGTTGTGATCATAATATCTGGAAGCCAATCATGAAGGAATGCTCCTTTAAAATTTATCACTTGCGAACCCAATTATGCTTTCTTAGATCTTATGTTTGCATCTGTCTATGAAAATGTGTATTGAACATAACAATGAGAAAGATCAAGATTTTATGTGCTACTGTCGATATTGTGCAGAAAGGGGATGTGTAAATAGATGGTCTGCAAGGTATGCTAACTGTGTGTGATAACTGTGTGTCATAGTTGAATGAGGCTAGATCACAAATGCAGTAAACGAGTTAAATATAGATATAGTTAGCAGAGCCTCAGCTTGTTAGAACAAACCTAAGAAGGGAGCTCCAAACCCACTGCACTTCTGTTCTCTGCACTGTGCAACTATACTTTGTCTGCATTATTAAACTAACTTCTTGTGAGCTTGATTATCTGGTGGCTAAAACCATTAGACTCCAATCCTTTAGAGTCAACATGGAAAAAGGATGGAAAGTTCACGGCAGACGATTTCATTTGTAACTTTGGCCAAGTGGCCTTGGTACAGAGCGCATGGTGGAAGCCAGATTGAAGGGATTTGAATAGGGATTTTTGGGAATGATGGGCATGGAGTTGGGAGATTACGACATCTTCAAAGACCTTAGAGAGGAAAGGTTCAACATAGGAACAGGAGTAGGCCATTCAGCCCCTCGAGTCTGTTCCACCATTCAGTGAGATCATGGCTGATCTGTACCCTAACCCCGTTTACCTGCCTTGGCTCCATATCCCTTAATACTCTTGGCTAGCAAAAATCTATCGATCTCAGATTTAAAATTATTAATTGAGCTAGCATCTACTGCTTTTTGTGGGGAGAGTTCCACACTTCTACCATCCTTTGCGTGAAGAAGTGTTTCATAACTTCTCTCCTGAATGGCCTGGCTCTGATTTTAAGGTTATGTCCCCTTGTCCTAGACTCCCCCATCAGCAGAAAAAGTTTCTCTCCATCTACCCTATCAATTCCTTTCAAAATCCTAATAACATCAATTAAATCACACCTTAACTTTCTATATTCCAGGGAATAAAAGACTAGTTTATGTAATCGTTCCTCATAATTTAACTCTTGGAGCCCTGGTAACATTCTGGTGAATCTATGCTGCACTCCTTCCAAGGCCAATATATCATTTCTAAGGTGTGGTGCCCAGAACTGTACACAGTTCTCCAGATGTGGTCTAACCAGGGCTTTGTATAGCTGTAGCAAAACTTCATCCATTTTATATTGTAGCCTAACATTTCATTAGCCTCTTTGATTAATTTTTGTTCGTGACCACTACATTTTAGTGATCTGTGTACATGGACCCCTAAATCTCTTTAGACCTCCACTGTTCCTAACTTTTCACCATTTAAAAAATATCGGATCTATCCTTTTTTGGTCCAAAATGGATGATCTCACACATACCTGCGTTGAAATCCATCTGCCACAGTTTTGCTCACTCACTTAATCTATCAATGTCTCTTTGTAATTTCATGCTCCCATCTACATTACTTACTATGCCACCAATCTTTGTGTCATCAGCAAACTTGGATATATGGCTCTCTATTGTGTGACCTAAGTCATTAATAAATGTAGTGAATAGTTAAGGCCCCAGCATAGATCCTTGTGGGACACCATTAGTCACTTGCTTCCAATTCGAGTGCACATCTATTATCCCTACTCTCTGTCTTCTATCGCCTAACCAATCTCCTAACCTAGTCAATAATTTGTCTTCAATTCCATGAGCTTTAATTTTAGCTAATGGTCTTACGTGGAACCTTATCAAATGTCTTCTGGAAGTCCATATAAACTACCTCCATAGACATTCCTCTGTCTATTACTTTAGTTACTTCCTCTAAAAATGCAATTAGATTCATTGGACAGATTCTACCATTTACAAATCCATGTTGGCTCCCACTAATCAGCTCAGATTTCTCTAAGTGCTCAGTCACTCTGTCCTTCACCATTCTTAAATAATGAAGTTACATTTGCAATGTTCCAATCTAAAGAGACAATTCCTGAGCTTTGGAAGATTTCCTTTAAAACCCTAGGGCAAAAGCCATCAGGTCTTGGGGATTTGTCAATTTTTAGTGCCATTATTTTTTCAAATACTGTTTTCTTGCCTACTTTAACTTCAGTGAGTTCCAGCCCTTGATTCATTATTAATTTCCCTGGAATATCACGTATATTATCCTCTTCCTCTACTGTGAAGACTGACACATGGTAATTATTCAACAAGTCTGCCATTTCCTTATTTTCATTTGCAATATTACCCGCATATGTTTTTAAAGGGCCCACATTACCCTTGACTACCCTTTATCTTCTAATATAATTGTAAAAACTTTTTGTGTTAATCTTGATATCTCTCACAAGTTTCTTTTCATACTCACTTTTTGCAGCTCTTACTATTTTTTTTGTCTTCCTTTGCTGTTCTTTATGGGCCGGATTTTGCTGAATAAATAACAGTGAGGCTAACAGCACTCACCATTATTCATGTGCAAAAGCAGCAACTTCCAGCGAGCGCACGTGCGCAGCTAAATGCAGAAATCGGGAAGTGGCTGTCCAAGATGCGTTACCCCACCGTAAGCTGCACGAAAACGGCATCTCGCCATCTGGCTCCCCATTCAAATTAATTGAACAGCGTCAAGTTCCTGTACTGATGTCGTAGATATGGACTAAACTCACCAGAAAAAGTTAGGACTTGTCCATTCCAGTGTAAGTACCCTTTTAATGGCATGGCTGTCTTAATTACTGCCAAACAACCTCTGTGGCACTGAAAGTTAACTTTTACTAGTGTGGAGTCTTATTCCATCAGCTTTTAATTATTGTTAGACATTTAAATTAAAAAATGTTGTTCTTATTTTTTCTTTCTGTCTCTTTTATCTCTGTCTCTTAATCCAATCTTTCTTACCCTCTCTTTATTTCACACTCTGTACCTGATTTGACATTGGATTCATTATTCCAACTTACACTTACTGGTTCAGATTCTGTGCTGCTTATTAACAATTCTTCAATCTGATTGGTTAAGAAGATGCACAGCTGCTTGCCCTGTTCACACAGGTCTTAAATGCCCTGTAGAGGGCGCTGAGCTAAATGGCTCTCTAACTCACAGGAACTTGCCATGCCCAAGCTCATAGCAAGTCTATGGGCAAGTGCAAGTCTCACAAACAGCTTGGGCCGTTCGTTCGCCGCTCACAGCAAAATTCTGCCCAATATCTCTGCCAGTCCCCTACCTACACTATTTGCACTTTGTATGCTCTTTCCTTTAGTTTTATGTTATCTCTCACTTCTTTTGTCGACAATGGCTGTTTTATTTGCTAAGTAGAGCCCTTGCCCCTTAGGGGTATATACTGGTCCTGTATTAAGCTGAATTATTTTTTGAACATCTCCCACGGTTCATCAGTAGTTTTACCTGTTAACAGTTTTGACCAGTTTGCTGTCGTTAGTCTCTGTCTCATCCTGTTAAAGTTAGCCTTACCAAAATCTAGAATCTTAGTAACTGTGTTACGATTCTCCTTTTCAAGCCTAACATTGAATTCGATTAAATCATGAAAACTGTTAGATTATTAACTAAGGCTTTCGGTGGCTTCGGCCGCCCATGAAAACATGGGAGGGAATATGACGATAGACGTGAAGCGAGGCGATAAGTCGACCGCTACGATTTTCATTCCACGACTGCCCAGTTTCTGCCGGATGGAGGGAGTTAAAATCAGCCCTTATATCAAAATAAACAATCAAAAAAAATTCTTTGCACTAGGCCAAGTGTTTTGAAAATTCTCCCATTGTCTTTGTTTCTATTATACCATCTGCGGATAACAGATTGATTTCTGAACACTGCGCTGACATTTCCTTACTGAGCAATGAGAAGCTTTGTTTGTTCTGCCCAAAACTAGTTCTCACTATCCCTTTAAGGGTACTGTTTTTTTTAACCAAGTGCGTGAGCCAAAAGTACTCAGGAACTTTGTTATTTCATTGCCATCTAATATTTCTTCTTTGGTTGCGGTTTTATTCAGTAATTGATAACATGTTGATAAGTTGGGATTTTAGTTGAAATTTTAAACTGCTTCAGCATTACGGATGCCATGGTGCTTTGTTTTTCATTCTGTTTGTTTGTCGCCTTGGTGCAAGAACACAAATAGTTTTTTTGTGGCAAGATAATGGGCTGATTACGTCCAGTTTAGAAACCAATGGTACTTTATCTCAATTTTTTCCTCCCATTTTCTCTTCTCCCCTCCTGAAGGCACCAAATCTGTTTTGTATACAATTCCATGGATGCTGGCAAATCTCCACTGCCTTGCACAAGAGGCCATTTTTCACGTGCAAGCCTAGATAGTGAGTGTCAGCAGGCTATTTGGCAGCTAACCCCAATCCTGTCCTCATCTGATGTTCACACTCGAGCACTTCCCAGCAAGAATCACTGAACAACAATCAGGAACAGGAACTCCGGCGAATTTTAACCCTCTCTGGCCCAGGGGCACTGAGGTCAATTGGACCACCTTGCACCACCTACCTAGATCAGATTAGCTAACTCAGCACATACCAGAGATTGAGACAGGGAGCCTTCTCAGTGTGTATGGTTGACTCATGAATGCCCCTGTCAGCACACTTAACAACTGTGCTTTAACAACAACTACTTACGTTTATATAGCGCCTTTAACATAGTAAAACATCCCAAGGTGCTTCACAGGAGTGTCATCAAACAAAATTTGACACGAACCACAAAAGGAAATATAAGGACAGGTGACCAAAAGCTTGGTCAAAAAGGTAGGTTTTAAGGAGCGTCTTAAAGGAGGAGAGAGAGGTGGAGAGGTTTAAGGAGGGAATTCCAGAGCTTAGAGCCTAGGCAGCTGAAGGCACGGCTGCCAACGGTGGAGCAATTAAAATCAGGGATGCGCAAGAGGCAAGAATTGGAGAAGCGCAGAGATCTCGGAAGGTGCATGGCTGGGGGAGGTTACAGAGATAGGGAGGGGCGAGGCTATGGAGGGATTTGAAAACAAGGATGAGAATTTTAAAATCGAGGCATTCCCAGACTGGGAGTTAATGTGGTCAGCGAGCACAGGAGTGATGGAAGAACAGGACTTGGTGCGACTTAGGATACGACAGCAGAGTTTTGGATGAGCTCAAGTTTATGGAGGGTGGAAGATGGGAGACCGGCCAGGAGAGCATTGGAATAGTCAAGTCTAGAGGTAACAAAGGTATGAATGAGGGTTTCAGCAGCAGATGAGCTGAGGCAGGGGCGGAGACACGTGATGTTACGGAAGTGGAAGTAGGCGGTCTTGGTGATGGAGCAGATACATGATCGGAAGCTCATCTCAGGGTCAAATAGGATGTCAAGGTTGCAAACAGTCTGGTTCAGCTTCAGACAGTGGCCAGGGAGAGGGGTGGAGTCGGTGACTAGGGAACGGAGTTTGTGGCAGGGACCAAAGTCAATGGCTTCGGTCTTCCCAAAATTTAGTCGGAGGAAATTTTTGCTCATCCAGCACTGGATGTCGGACAAGCAGTGTGACAAATGAGAGACAGTGGAGGGGTTGAGAGAGGTGGTGGTGAGGTAGAGCTGGATGTCATCAGTGTACATGTGGAACCTGATGTGTTTTCGAATGATGTTGCCTAGGGACAGCACCTAGATGAGAAATAGGAGGGGGCCAAGGATAGATCCTTGGGGGACTCCAGAGGCAACAATGTGGGAGCGGGAAGAGAAGCCATTAAGAGAATCTCAGCATGTTTTTTTAAAGAAAAAACAACATTATTAACTTTCCAACAATGACATTGGGAAATTATTCCTGAATGCCAGAGGTAAAGACGGGAGGGTGGGGCATATAAGAACATAGGAACAGGAGTAGGCCATTCAGCCCCTCGTGCCTGCTCCGCCATTTGATAAGATAATGGCTGATCTGTGATCTAACTCCATATACCCGCCTTTGGCCCATATCCCTTAATACCTTTGATTGCTAAAAAGCTATCAATCTCAGATTTAAATTTAGCAATTGAGCTAGTATCAATTGCTGTTTGCGGAAGAGAGTTCCAAACTTCTACCACCCTTTGTGTGTAGAAATGTTTTGTAATCTCGCTCCTGAAAGGTCTGGCTCTAATTTTTAGACTGTGCCCCCTACTCCTAAAATCCCCAACCAGCGGAAATAGTTTCTCTCTATCCACCCTATCCGTTCCCTTTAATATCTTATACACTTCGATTAGATCACCCCTTAACGTACGAAACTCCAGAGAATACAACCCCAATTTGTGTAATCTCTCCTCGTAACTTAACCCTTGAAGTCCGGGTATCATTCTAGCAAACCTACGCTGCACTCCCTCCAAGGCCAATATGTCCTTCCGAAGGTGTGGTGACCAGAACTGCTCACAGTACTCCAGGTGCGGTCTAACCAGGGTTTTGTATAGCTACAGCATAACTTCTGCCCCCTTGTACTCTAGTCCTTTAGATATAAAGGCCAGCATTCCATTAGCCTTCTTGATTATTTTCTGCACCTGTTCATGACACTTCAATGATCTATGTACCTGAACACCTAGATCCCTTTGGACATCCACTATTTTTAACTTTTTACCATTTAGAAAGCACCCTGTTCTATCCTTTTTTGATCCAAAGTGGATGACCTCACATTTGTCTACATTGAATTCGATTTGCCACAGTTTTGCCCATTCACCTAATCTATCAATATCACTTTGTAATTTTATGTTTTCATCTACACTGCTTGCAATGCCACCAATCTTTGTGTCATCGGCAAACTTAGATATGAAACTTTCTATGCCTTCATCTAAGTCGTTAATAAATATTGTGAATAATTGAGGCCCCAAGACATATCCCTGCGGGACTCCACTAGTCACATCCTGCCAATGTGAGTACCTACCCATTATCTCTACTCTCTGTCGCCTTTCACTTGGCCAACTTCCTAACCAAGTCCGTACTTTTCCCTCAATTCCATGGACTTCTATCTTAGGTAACATTCTCTTATGTGGGACCTTATCAAATGCCTTCTGGAAGTCCATATAAATAACATCCATTGACATTCCCCTGTCCACTACTTTTTAGTCACCTCTTCAAAAGGCTCAATCAGGTTTGTCAGGCACGACCTACCTTTCACAAATCCATGCTGGATCTCTCTGATTAACTGAAAATTCTCGAGGTGTTCAGTAACCCTATCCTTAATTATAGACTCCAGTAATTTCCCCACAACAGATGTTAGGCTAACTGGTCTATAATTCCCTGGTTTCCCTCTCTCTCCTTTCTTAAAAAGCGGAGTGACATGTGCAATTTTCCAATCTAGAGGGACAGTTCCTGAATCTAGAGAACTTTGAAAGATTATAGTTAGGGCATCTGCAATGTGCTCACCTACTTCCTTTAAAACCCTGGGATGGAAACCATCAACACTTTGAACATTTCACCATGCAATTTTCCCTTAATGTTTCTTCACAAACCCTTCCCTACCAAAAAAAAAGAAAATTAAAACCTGCCTCCTTGTTCAAGCTTTTGGTCGTCTGACCTATTGTCTCTTTATGTGGCTTGGTGTTAAATATTGTTTGATAATGCTCCTGTGATGCACCCTGGGACATTTTACTACAGTAAAGGTGCTATATAAATGCAAGTTGCTGTTGTTGATATGCGCTGGATAAAACCTGAATGTTATAATTAAAGATTGTATTTATTTTAGATGAAAATTTTTCTTTACTCCTCTTATACAGATTTCATCTCTGTATAAGAAGTATAAAAAATGTAAAGCTACTTTTAATTATTTTGCAAAAGGGCAAATTTATAAATGGTCTGGAAATGCTTGTCACAGATCAATTTTGGACAAAATAATAGTTTCAGTTAAAAAAACTGCATTAACCTTAAAAAAAAATGTTCTTACCAAGTCGTTGATGCCTCAGTCAAAACTCTTGTAGTCTGATTTCATTGATTGAACTATGGAGTTTAACTGGAGTTAATTTATCTGCTCCCCTAAAAACCTAACATTGGCCTCCCATTTTCCCTTGCTCCAATTGGAGCAAGCACTATATTGAGGAGTAGTAGATAATTCATACTGAATCTCATCATTGTCATTCTAGCTTTGGCCAATTTCCTCACTCGTTAGTTATTATTTTGTCTAGCTTTGTTTCTTCACTGATTTACACTTACCTTTTTAAATCATTCTTGGATGTGGGTGTTGCTGGCAAGGTCAGCATTTATTGCCTATCTCTAGATGCCCTTCAACTTGAACCACTGCAATCTCTAGGCCATTTCAGAGGGCAGTTAAGAGTCAACCACATTGGTGTGGGATTGGAGTCACGTGTGGGCCAGACAGGATAAGAACAACAAACTTCCTTCCCTAAAGGACATCAGTGAACCTGTTGGGCTTTTACGACTTCATGGTCACTTTTACTGACACCAGCTTTTTATCTCTAGATTTTTTTTAAACTGAATTCAAATTCTCAAACTGCCTTGCTGGGATTTGAACTCACATTCTCTGGATTATTAGTCCAAGCTCTGGATTACTAGTCCGGTAAAATAACCACAACACTACTGTACCCTTTCTTACATCCTTTACTTATATCCCTGGTTATTGTAGAAAGAAAGAAAGACTTGCATTTATATAGTGCCTTTCATAACCTCAGGACGTGCGAAAGCGCTTAAGCTTTTTTAAAGTGTAGTCACTGTTGTAATGTAGGAAACACGGCAGCCAATTTTAACACAGCAAGCTCCCACAAACGGCAATGTGATAATGACCAGCTAACCTGTTTTTGAGTGATGTTGGTTGAGGGATACATGTTGGCCAGGGGAGAACTCCCCTGCTTTTTCCCGAAATAATGCCATGGGCTCTTTTACGTCCACCTGAAAGGGCAGACAGGGCCTCGGTTCAACATCCCATCTAAAAGATGGTACCTCCGACATTAGCTCCGACTGTAGGTAGCTCATTAGAAGGTCTCTCAGTGGTGGCTATTTGTAATTGGTCAGATGCCTACGTGTGCAAAGAAAACATATGAATATTTTGTAGTCCACCTATTTAGAAGTTACCTCCATTACTCGATGGGTGAGAATTCAGGTTTACTTACATATTTATTTTCTTAGCCTTTTGGGTCAAGTTTGTTTGAGCCGGGAATCACAGCTCTACTCCTCCTGATAACCAGAGTTGTTATCATTTTTAAAGTAGGAAATAAATCTAAGGGGTGGCAAAAGAAAGGAAATGTCATATTGTAACAATGTCTGGGTTTACCCAGTAGGGAGACAGTAAATGTTTTGCCAAGTCAGGCTGCAACAACAGGAGTTTAATCTTTTTACAATATGGTATAAAATTCGACAATCACTGCATTTGCATTGTCATAGCTGACCAAGATGCATGTTATCGAAAGAAAAATATTTTGCTGACTCACAGTTTCTGATTTAAAGGTGTACGTTATTTTTTTTATAAACCTGTAGTGTAATATTTATCATTTTTTTTTGAAGCTTGATTTTTTTTTTGCCTGAATCATTTTCTTCTGTGTTTAGGCTTCACACTTTTCCTGGGGCCTCTGGGCAGTTCTCCAGGCCAGATATTCCACCATTGACTTTGATTTCCTGAGGTAAGTGCCCTGCTTTTTTTAGACAAAGTGAAAGAAAACAAAATCTAGCCTGTGTCTGGCTCATTGTTGCTGACAATATGAACTCTAATGCAATTGGAAGCAGCACGTCTAAATAGTCTGTCATGTTTTCTTTAATGTTTTGTAACCCACAGATGGGATTCATTTCCACCCTGCTCCAAAAATGTAAACGATAAAGCAGCATTAAAGCACTTTAAACTACTTGATGACATTTTGGTCACGTTAATGAAAACTGGCATTTATACCGATTAAGACAAATCAATCAAAAGATTGAAATACTCTGGTGTGTTTCCCTCTCTATACCCAACCCCCTTTCTAGGAATACATTAGAAAACTTTTAAAATGTGATTTGAATATTTAAATACTTTGATTAAAAACTCAACAAAAAAAACCTTAATAATTCCAACCGACCTATTTGATTTATTTTTGCAGTTCATTTCGTGTTTTGCCTTGCTCATAACTCATCCTTTTTTAACTTAACCACTCAACGCACAGTACTGTTCCAGTAGTTCTTTCCAGCTTTGATGGTTACATTAATTGTTAATGACAAAGGCAACCTTCACTCTGTGTGGTTTCCTGCCCACATTTGGATCATTTACAGGGTCTTTTTCCTGATAGGAAATGCAATATGAGATGTGCGAAAACAGTGCGTATATTGTAGTTTAATTGGCTCTTACTGTCGCTCATCCAAGTTCGGCGCGTGTGCTGTAGGGTGTCTGATCCACAACAGGAAAGAATAAACCCAGACTCAAGTCATAGGAAATTCATCAAATATGGTTCTTGGAGTTCTGTCTTTCAAGCTCTGTTTCACTGCCATATGATCTCCATAAACCGAATTACTGTTGGCTTAGGTACAAGACGAAAGGCGCCTGGGGCTAGTTCATAATGAAATCCACATGCACGTGACAATAGAACGATCATGGAGAAGCATGGAAAATTCTCCATTAGATCACTTTATTTCTTTTATAAAAATAAACCCACTATACTTACTACACTTAAGGGAGGAACTGATAATTCACTTGTAGTTTGGATGCGTGTGTGCCAAACCATTAATAATGACAGGGCTAAATGGGTACTTAGACTATCAGATATCTCAAACATTTTTATTGGATGAATGTAGTGTACTGTCAAACCTACCCTGCAGTAAGTATATACATTTTATTAATGTTTCAGCTGTGTATAGCGAAAGATGCTGCAAAGTTCGACATTCAGTTTGGCTACTGTAAAACTTTATTCGAAACTTTAAAGCATGTAAATGTTTTTACTATTTCCCTTTTATTTTATCTTGTACGGTTCTCAATTCATCAATTCTTTTAAAAGATTAGGTGTACCAATATAACTCTAAAGTGGTACTTACGCCGGAGGCATGAAATATGGTTAGTAAGTGCACAAGGTTTGGCACTAATGTAGTGCTCCCTCAACATTAAGAAATGTGGCTATGCCCCTCATAATTGTTGCCATTTACAGTTTATTATGTCACTTTAAAAGTACTTGCCTCTTGACAATTCCTTTAATTCATGTGGCAAATTAATATTTAATTAGAAATGTAACCATTGTTTGATTTTACTTTTGTGAATACATGAACTATTATGCACAAGCAAAATAATAAATGGTTCTATCAAACACACTGAGCCATTCAAATGGTCTCTTTCAACTCTCTCAATATATGTTTCTGCATTAAAATTGAAGGAGCTGAGGATTGACTCCTTAACAAAATTCTGTCCCCTGCAATATTGTGGTAATACCTTACATGTTTTACATTTGCAAAAAAAATTACATTTTTATTTTCTAATGATATTGTTAGGGGCTGTTGTTTTTAATCCCATGGCACTTTCAGTTTGTGTCTCAATCTGTCTGTAAACTTTAATCTGTTCCCTTAATATACCTTTCCATTCCTGTAACTATCTTGCATACCTCCATAAGATCACCTTTCAGACGACCCCTTTCCAGTATTTCCTCATAACTCTGACCTTTCACCTTAGAGATCAGCCCTGTAACTCTTCTCTGCACTGCCTTTAGTGCTTAATTGTCTCAGCAAACAGAGCTGGACACAATATTCAAGGTGCAGTCTGACCAGAGCATAGTGCAGTTCAATCGTGACTTCCTCTGCCTTGTATTTTGGTTAAGTAGTTCAACATTCTACCAGCTTTGTTGTTTGCTGCTCTACATTGGTTGGACATATTTAGCGTCAAGTCTACTAAGAATCCTAGGTCTCTTTCAGCTTCATCCTTAGTTATTTCAGCTCCATCCATGGAGTGTGTGTATTGCCCTATTTTTCCTTCCCATGCTCAGTACTTTACAATTGTCTACATTAAATTTCAACTGCCGTTATTCTGCCCACTTACATGTTTTGTCCAACTCATTCTGTAATTTCTGAGCTGCCTCCTCCAATTCTACCGCTGCGCCTAGGTGTCAGAAAGTTTACGAGGGTTTGTAGGGCTGGAGAAGATTACATACACAAGGCCAAACAGAAAAATGACAAGAAAGTTCCCGGCCTGCCATTTTATTCTTTTTGGTTTCCTTCCCTGTAGACACTGATTGGTGGCAGGGATCAAACCTGGGATTGTCATGGTAATGGGGCATGGTTCCGTGGTTGCCACTAGCCTCCTGGCACCATACCAAGTGAACATTCCTCTTGTGTAGGACTAGTGATTGTAGGCAAGGTATTTAGCTGTAGGGGCATCACTGCCTAATCCGATTCTGTCCTCACCTGACACCTCGGGGGAATGCAGCTCAGAAATGACAGAATGAGTTGAACAAAATATGCAAGTGGGCAGAGAAATGGCAGGTGTAATTTAATATGGACAAGTGTAAAGTGCTGCACAGAAGAAGGAAAATTGGGCAACAAGTGCTCTACGAATGGTGTTAAGAAACCCCAAAACATATTGCTGGCCCATTACAGTATTGTAACATCGCAGGCAGGCCCACTATCCACATTTACTTCTATCAACTTCTCTGCTCAACTCTTCTTCTAAGTGCTAGCGTGACTGGCTATCTTACATCTTTAGTTTTAGCTTCAACTTATTTATTGTAAAATAACTATATAACAGGATCTGATGAAGAATATTGCTGATGGCAGTAATTAACCTAAGGTATGTATATATTGGGGCTTTAGCACAACAACAATTGCTTCAGTGTTCAGCTTACTTCTGGCCAAAGCAATCCCAGGTGTGGTAAAGTTCTTGATTATACGCAGGCTTTCTCAGTCAATATTGCCTTTTGGTAGATAGCAAGATTGACTCGCACAAATGTTCAACATTACTACCTGCAACAACAAATATGAAAACTTCAGAATCATTCAACAGTGATGTGTATCAAAGTGGGGAATACGTAACAGCAGAGAATGTGCGAGCTGCAAAACACTGAGGTGACAAGTTAGCTTTCATATATAGAAGGAAGGGGGGGCAACATAACAATCTCCAGATATGATGGGGGAGGGTTTTTTTTGTCTGGGTGCAATGAATATCAGAAAATCAGGCAATTCATAACAGAATGCGCCCAATCTTCCTTCCATTAATTGAAATGGGAGGAAAATAGAGTGGCTTCCTTTGCAGGCATGCACAGACCAAGGAAAAACTCTCCTGGCATTTCTACTAGCACTTACCCACCATCAGGACCATTACAAGTTGCAGAGTTTCTTAACATTGGTGGGTATGCAGTTACATTTTAGATTCGAATGACCCTATTGTGATTCATTTAAAATTATGATAGGATATTCTGTCACGGATTATTTAATCAGACAGGGTTCAAACCCAGCAGGGATTTGTGTGCTTGTGTCTTGGTACTGATTTAGAGTTGCTGATGAATTACTTTACGACTGTATGTGGCAATTTTGTTCTTTGTTCCTGGCTTTGATTTGGGCCTTAAATAAGCCGAGCCAGACTTTAGTAAAAAAGTAAGGACAATGTGGTCATCACTTTTAAAGTCTCCAATGCTCCTGTATGAAGTATCCCATTAAACTAAAGAAAAGGTATATTCAAATAATAAATAACCTGCCAGAGAATACAATTGGGAAAAAATGTTCCAAATGCACGAGTATATATTGTGGTGTAAAGAAACAGTGTGTCTTTTGTTAGCCTAACAGTGCTAGATTTCAATACTTGTGTCTGGATTCAGAAAAAAAAATCAGTTTAAGTAAAACCATAGAACATTCTTGAAGGTGCCCACAAGTAAAATAATAGCTTATTTCTGAAGAGTTACTGACATTTCCTTTCATTAGAATAAGTTAAGGGAGCTAACAAACCTTAAACGTGATCGCTTGGATTTATTTGAAGTTTGGATTCCAGTCTCTCAGAATTCAACAGATCAGAATCGGACATCTGATTAAAAGTGTGGGTCTCAAGATGATCATGGACAAGGAAAGCCATTCGAACCATCCTAATTCATCCATCCAGAAATATCCCTCAGTCCTGCCATTGGCAGCATCTAATTGTTTCTTAATTGATTCCAGGCTTTCCCCCTCCCTTGTTCTGTCTGGAAGTTCATTTCATGCGTTGATCACTTTTTGTGTGAAGAACTTCCTGATATCTGTCTTCGATTCACCTTTAACTGGTATGAATCTATATCCTCTTCTATCTTATTCTTGTAATTTAATTTAATGTAATATTTTGGATTTATCTCTCTTGTAAATTCTGTAAGATCACCTCTCAGATGGCTCCTTTCCAGGATGAAGAGCTGAAGTTTCTCCAGTCTTTCTTCATAACTCAGTCCTTTGGCATTAGGGATCAGCCTCGTGCCTGCCTCTTCTTCATGGCCTTTAGCCCTTTGAATGTCTGCATTTTTTCTCAAGATGCACCCTGACCAGAGCACTGTACAGTTTGATCATCAATTCCTCTGACTTGCATTCTATTGTTTTGGCTCTGTAGTTGAACGTTCTGTTGTTTTTTTTCAGTCCTGCTCTGCATTAATGGACATCTTAAGCATCGAGTCTATTGAGTCTCCTAGTTCTCTTTAAATTTCATCCTTAACTATTTCAACTACACTTTTGGCATGCCCATGTTGATCATTTTTCCTTCCTATGTGCAGTACTTTCCACTTGTCTACATTAAATTTTATCTGCTATTGTTCGGCCCACTTACATATTTTATCCAACTCGTTCTTTAATTTCTGAACTGTTTCCTTCGATTCTACTGCTCCTTCTAGTTTGATATCATCTGAAAATTTGACTAATTTGCATTGAGTTTCTGAAACCACTACCATTTCTAATTTACACTTATGTAAACAGTTCAATCATCAATCCTTCTAACAAATACCCATCTTGTTTTCTCATCTTTAGCCAATGCCTTATCTGTTCCCAAGATTTATTTTGAATCCCTACAGCTTTGAGCTTAATTAGTAGCCTTTCATGTGGAACTTTGTTAAATGCCTTTTTGAGGTTGAGCTACACTGCATATTGTAGGATTTCCACAGTGCACTTGGGTTGTCACTTCCTCAAAGAGGTAAGTCAGGCAGGATCTTCCCCTTTGAAGCCATGTTGATTGCTGTTTACTAGGTGCCCCGCTGTGGAAGTGTGATGTACCTGGATGTGTGCCAGTTATACGACCATGGAAAATGGCACCTAGGAACAAAAACAATTAAAATGAAGCTGACTACACTAAGAGCCACTTCCTTCCAAACAGGGAAGCAAGTTTCTGCCTTGACATTGTATCACTCTGTACAGGTAAAATGGACAGATGCCAGCTTGCAAGCAGCATAGGAAAGTGTACTTGTTATGGTTTGGACTTTCTCCTAAGAATTTTACCTTGCAGTCATGACAGAGAGACAGGTTCCATAAAGGTGTCAGCCGTGGCTGAGTCAGAAAGTTGTGGGTTCGCCCCACTCCAGAGACTTGAGCACATAATCTAGGCTGACATTTTAGTGCAGTACTGAGGAAGGGCTGGGCCGTCAGAGGTGCAGTCTTTTGGATGAGACAGTAAACCGAGGCTCCGTCTGCCCTCTCAGGTGGACGTAAAAGATCCCATGACAATATTCGAAGAAGAACAGGGAAGCTCTCCCGGTGTCCTGGCCAATATTTATCCCTCAATCAACATCACTTAAAGAAAACAGGTTATCTGGTCGTTATCACATTGCTGTTTGTGGGAGCTTGCTGTGCCGCATTTCCTAAATTACAACAGTGACAACACTTCAAAAGTACTTCATTGACTGTAAAGCGCTTTGGGACATCTTGAGGTGGTGAAAGGCACTCTATAAATGCAAGTTCTTTCTTTCTGTAAGCAGGTCAAGTCTCCTGTGAATCGAAACCTGCACCCTTATGCATGCTGTGTATCAGGTGGCATGTCACAGGACTAACAATTACCCCTTAATTATGATACAACACACTGAAGATCACGTGGGATGCCCACTGTGTTCTCTTGTGTGTTCTGAAAGGTGGTAAATACCATATTGTCAGGGTATTATGCTCACCCAACAATAATAGTCAAATTTATTTCCGAGTAAGATAATTGCACAGAACCAGAAATACACTGCAGGAACTAATAGTACAATGCTTGCCTTTCACAATAAATAAACTGTTTCAAAACAAAAAGAATCCAAAATCCTTGTAGTTCTTTTCAGTAGCTTTTGACTGAACGGTCCAACATTATGACCATACAAAGCCCCTCTTGATATCAGTAATGTAAAGCAGGGAAAGGATCACCACGGAGATGCTGCTCGATTATGTCTGTCTTTACTTTGGTATTAGAACAATCTAAATTACGATTGAAAAATTTCTTCTGAGTAGTCAGCTGATTAAGAAATTAACCATTTTTAACAACTAAGTAGATAAGATGTGAACAGTAGTCTCCTGGCCACTTGATTTCCATGGGGCTGTGAGGGAGGAGGGGCCTCCTGATCTCCCACCGTACCTTCAAGGACGTTTTTTAGCCATTTACGACATTTTTCCGGAGGCTTTGCGAACCCCCACGGAGTTCCAGGCCTATATAAAGAAATCTCAGTTAAGAATGGATGATGATAAATTGTTCCATAATTCATTATATAATTAGTACTGTACTCTGCAACATGGACCAATGACCTGCATGGTGTTGCATTGCGTTGCAGGGCAATCAGCTGCATAGCATTGCAGCATGGTCCAATGTACTGGGTGCCCCTGCCACTCAATCCAGCATTTGCCATGGGCCTGCGTCTTGCATGGCCCTGCATCATGAAACTATATGCTGCAAGGCCATGCTTAACGATTCAATACCGGCTCGGTCCTATGTCACATTCAATATCCTATATGATTCTACATGACAGCAAATACTGGCCCTGCATGCTGGGCTATCCTGTGAGGTTTGGGTCATAACTCAACATCCTGTGAGGTCCTGAATCATGGCCCTAATTGGGACATCAAAAGAAGCAGCGGTTTTAAAAAAATGTTTTACTCCATATAATAAATAGAACAGTGGATGGGTGGCAGAGGATTAAGGCTGTGATCCAGTTTCTTGGTTCAGTTGATGAACAAACCACTGGAGTGTGGTTTAGAATGTAATCTGAACCCCTTGATTGGATTGCTGCATGTAATCTACTTCCAGAAAACGAGTATCCTTGCAGGATTAAGAAGTATCAACATTTTGCATTTCAGACTTAACATATGATTAAACATGCTTCTGAAAATGTGGTTATTCTGGCTAATCTTTTGAAAAGCCAAATTTCCGAAAAGATGATTTTTCTGTCCAATCATAGGCGCGGTCTCCTTGATATTGCGTCCATTAAAAAGGTGGGTAGAAAATCATCGGTAGTGAGCCTGCAATTGGAAAGAAAATAATGTGAAGTGCACCTATGATTTCTCGATATGCCTCCTCAGCAGGCGAGACTCTATATCGGAGCACGTATTCAGGAAATGAACCTTTTTAAAATTATTTTGAAATTCACCATTAGAATTGTTTGAAATCTAGCTAAAGATAATCAGTCAGATACTTTAAGCTGGAGCAACTGGTTATAGTTTGCTTCATGCAGTTAAACTCTAAAAGGTATACCTCCTTCAGTTGCCAGTGTGAGGGAAAATGGCATGCATTATAAACTTTGTTCCCCTGTTTTATATGCACTCTGGTATTTTCTTTTACATTTGCAATCAGAGGAAAATACACTTGCAGATGGTCCTGTGGTGTGGATTACTTATTGGTAAGGAAAGGACCTTGGAGCAAGAATGTGGACAACTCTCAGGTTATGTTAATACCATTGTGGACTACTTTTAGCTACCAAAGTAAAGGGGGGAGATGAGGAGATTTTTTTTTTTACGCAGCGAGTTGTTATGATCTGGAATGCACTACCTGAAAGGGTGCTGGAAGCAGATTCAATAGTAACTTTCAAAGAGGAATCGGATAAATACTTGAAAAAGAAAAATTTGCAGGACTATGGGGAAAGAACAGAGGAGTGGGACTAATTGGATAGCTCTTTCAAAGAGCCTGCACAGGCACGATGACCCTCCTTCTGTGCTGTAAGATTCTATGATTAGAAAATGTATGTTTGGTTGCTCAGTGGCACAACTTATCATTACACTGTCCAACATGGTATGAAGCAGTACAGACGAGGATGATTTTGCATTCGATCTCTGACCTGCGCTGAGTTAGCTGATCTCAATCATGTAGGGCAGTAGAAGTGTTACAATTGGCCTTCAAAATCCTCTGCCAAAGAGAGGGGAAAAGAAACAGCCAGGATTCCTGCTATCAAGTTCACTTGTGTGAGCATCAGATGAGGACAGGATTAGACTCTTGTGCTGGCCCCCATCGCCAAATGGCCTGCCAACCCTCATTATCTAGACTCACATGTGAATAACGGCTGAGGTTCCACAAAGCCGCCACCATCTACAGAACATAACCCAGTGCATTCAGAAAAGAAGGAAAGAAAATGAAGAGGAAAAATAAAGGAAATGGTTGATCTGCAGTAACACCACAGACTTACTGCACCTGGTCTTTTGGTTGTAAGGATGTCATCAGGTATACCTCAGCATAACGTCCAATAAAATTTAAAGAGGCATCACCCTGCGAGCGCATGGCAATCAACAGGAGTGCCATTTATGCTACATATATATTGCAATTCTGCAATATGTGCCAGGTGTCAGCGCTGTTAATTTACTCAGGTTAAACACGTGCAGTTGTTGAAATGGCCCATTCACGACTTCAATTTCCTGGCAGCAAACTGTCCCCAGTGAACCTTAGGAATTCAAAAAGAGCTTTGCTGGCCTGTACACAGGTGAACTTGATAGCAGAGTTTTGCAGAGTCTGGCTGAGATTTTTTCCCTCTTTGGCAGACGATCTTGGAGGCCAATTGTAACACCTCTGCTGCCCTACAGGACTGAGATCAGCTAACTCAGCACAGACCAAACATTGAACATGAGAACTTCCTGCTCTGTACTAGAAATATAGAAACAGAAAATAGGAGCAGGAGTAGGCCATTCGGCCCTTCGAGCCTGCTCCACCATTCAGTATAATCATGGCTGATCCTCTACCTTAACACTATATTCCTGCTCTCTCCCCATACCCCTTGATGCCTTCTGGGTCTAGAAATCTATCTATTTCCTTCTTAAATATATTCAGTGACTTGGCCTCCACAGCCTCCTGTGGTAGAGAATTCCACAGGTTCACCACCCTCAGTGAAGAAATTTCTCCTCATCTCTGTCCTAAATGTCCTACCCCGTATCCTGAGACTGTGACCCCTCATTCTAGACGCCCGGCCAGGGGAAACATCCCCCCTACATCCAGTCTGTCTAGCCCTGTCAGAATTTTATACGTTTCATTGAGATCCCCTCTCATTCTTCTAAATTCTAGTGAATACAGGCCTAGTCGACCCAATCTCTCCTCATACGACAGTCTTACCATCCGAGGAATCAGTCTGGTGAACGTTCGCTGCACTCCCTCTATGGCAAGTATATCCTTTCTTAGCTAAGGAGACCAAAACTGCACACAATACTCCAGGTGTGGTCTCACCAAGGCCCTGTATAACTGCAGTAAGACATCCTTGCTCCTGTACTCAAATCCTCTTGCAATGAAGGCCAACATACCACTTGCCTTCCTAACTGCTTGCTGCACCTGCATGTTTGCTTTCAGTGACTGGTGTACAAGGACACCCAGGTCCCTTTGTACATCAACATTTCCCAATCTATCACCATTTAAATAATACTCTGCCTTGCTGTTTTTCCTTCCAAAGTGGGTAACTTCACATTTATCCACATTATACTGCATCTGCCATGTGTTTGCCCACTCACTCAACTTGTCTAAATCGCCTTGAAGCCTCTTTGCATCCTCCTCACAATCCCACCTAGTTTTGTGTTATCAGCAAACTTGGAAATATTACATTTGGTTCCCTCATCCAAATCATTAATATATATTATGAATAACTGGGGCCAAGCACTGATCGCTGCGGTACCCCACTAGTCACTGCCTGCCACCCTGAAAAAGAATGATCTATTCCTACTCTTTGTTTCCTGTCTGTTAACCAATTTTCAATCCATGCCAGTATATTACCACCAATCGCATGTGCTTTAATTTTGCACACTAACCTCTTATGCGGGACTTTATCAAAGGCCTTCTGAAAGTCCAAATACACCACATACACTGGTTCTCCCTTATCTATTCTACCAGTTACATCCTCAAAAAACTCCAGTAGGTTTGTCAAACACGATTTCTCTTTCATAAATCCATGTTGACTTTGTCTAATCCCGTTGATATTTTCTAAATGTTCTGTTATCACATCCTTTATAATAGACTGTAGCATTGGCCTACTACTGATGTTAGGCTAACCTATCTGTAGTTCCCTGTTTTCTCTCCCTCCTTTTTTAAATAGTGGGGTTACATTTGCCACCCTCCAATCTTCAGGGTCTGTTCCGTAAACTATAGAATTTTAGAAGATGACAACCAATGCATCCACTATTTCCATGGCTACCTATTTTAGTACTCTGGGATGCAGATTATCAGACCTTGGGGATTTATCAGCTTTCAGTCCCATTAATTTCTCCAGCACTATTTTTTTACTAATACTAATTTCCTTTAATTCCTCCTTCTCACTAGTCCCTTGGTTCCCTAGCATTTCTGGGAAGTTATTTGTGTCCTCTTCAGTGAAGACAGAACCAAAGTATTTGTTTAATTGCTCTGCCATTTCCCTGTTCCCCATTATAAATTCTCCTGTTTCTGACTGTAAGGGACCTACATTTGTCTTCACTAATCTTTTTCTTTTTACAAACTAGTTGAAGCTTTTACAGTCCGCTTTTATGTTCCTTGCAAGTTTACTCTCATACTCTATTTTTCCCCTCTTAATCAATCTCTTGGTCCTTTTTTGCTGAATTCTAAACTGCTCCCAATCCTCAGGTTGCTACTTTTTCTGGCAACTTTATATGACTCCTCTTTGGATCTAATACTATCCTTAATTTCTTTTGTTAGCCATGGTTGGGCCACTTTTCCATTTGTGTTTTTGCACCAGAAAGGAATGTATAACTGTTGCAATTCATGCATTCATTCCTTAAATGTTAGCCATCGCCTATCCACCATCATGCCTTTTAATGAAGCTCCCCAATCTATCATAGCCAACTCACTCCTCATACCTTCGTAGTTTCCTTTGTTTAGATTTAGGACCCTACTTCACTTTCCATCTTAATGAAGAATTCTATCATATTATGGTCACTCTTCCCTAAAGGAACCCCACAACAAGATTATTAATTAACCCCTTCTCACTGCACAATACCCAATCTAGGATAGTCTGTTCCCAGTTCGCTCCTCAATGTACTGGTCTAAAAAAACATCTAGTACACACTCCAGGAATTCATCCTCCACAGTATTATTGCTAATTTGGTTTGGCCAGTCTGTATGGAGATTAAAGTCACCCATAATTACTGTAGTACCCTTGTAACATGCATCTCTAATTTCTTGTTTGATACCATCCACTACATTACCACTACTGTTTGGAGGCCTATAGACAACTCCCACCAATGTTTTCTGCCCCTTGGTGCTTCTTAACTCCAACCAGACTGATTCTACATCTTAATTTTCCGAGCCATTATCCTTTCTCACTATTGCTCCGATTTCATCCTTTATTAACAATGCCACCCCACCTCCTTTTCCTTTTTGCCTGTCCTTCCTAAATATCGAATACCCTTGGATATTCAGCTCCCAGTCATGGTCACCCAGCAGTCATGCCTCTGTAATTGCTATTATATCATATCTGTTTACATCTATTTGCGCTGTTAATTCATCTACCTTATTACGAATGCTTCGTGCATTCAGAGACAGTACCTTTAGATTTGTAATTTTAACATTTTAAGACATCTTAACATTTTTTTGTACTATCACCCTATTTGTCTTATTACCATTTTTCTTAACCCGTACCCTATTTGTTAGTGTACTCTTTTGTTTTTTACGCTCTGTCCCTTCCTGACACAATCTGGTTATCCTTACCCTAATCACTTTCCTGCACTGCTTCCTTGCCTTTTCTCTTTAGCATACTAGATTTCTATCCACTGGGACACCCCCCCCCCCCAAGTTTAAAGGCCTATCTACCCCCCTAGTTATTCGATTTGCTCGAACTCTGGTCCCAGCATGGTTCAGGTGTAGTCCGTCCCAACGGAACAGCTCCCTCTTTCCCCAGTACTGGTACCAGTGCCCCACGTATCGAAACCCACTTCTCCCACACCAATCTTTGAGCCACATTCATCTCCCTGATCCTATTGACCCTGTGCCAATTTGCTTGTGGCTCAGGTAATAATCCAGAGATTATTATCTTTGTGGTTCTGCTTTTTAATTTAGCCCCTTTTTAATTTAGTCCCAGCAGAACCTCTTTCTTAGTCCTACCTATGTTGTTGATACCTACATGGACCACGACAGTTGGATCCTCCCTCTCCCACTCCAAGTTCTTCTCCAGCCCAGAGGAGATGTCCTTAACCCTGGTACCGGGTAGGCAACATAGCCTTCGGGACTCATGCTCCTGGCTGCAGAGAACATTGTCTATCCCCCTAACTATACTGTCGCCTACCGCTTCATACCACGTTGGACGTGTAATTCCAAGTTGTGCCACTGAGCAACCGAACACAAATTTTCTAATCCTTGACTTTGGTCGATAAAACTAGTCTACGACGGTATTAACAGAATCTGAGAGTTGGCCAAAATGGCAGTAGGTGGCCTCGCAACATTCGTTTACATTTTCCGCTAATCGTACTGCACCTCTGGCATTGAAAGAGAAGCTATCTCTAGGAATTACCGCCACTTTGTTTATATTACACTGCTGCCACCAGAGTTGAGGCTGCCACTGAATAAAGCATTGTAAGGTAAACATGACATTATACGACTTGTTGCTTATTGTCAAGTTCTGTCGGTAAATGGACAGCCAGAAAGTGCCAACTCCATTGTGACAGGCATCTATTAGAGAATAGAATGAGGTGTAGGTGCCGATTGATCAGCATATAGGTTACATGCTACAAATAGAATGTAGATATATTTTTCAGTCTGAATATTTTAGTCTAACTAGCCTTAATATCCCTGTGGTAAATTAGAACTAAAATAATCAGCAGTACCACTAAAATGTTATGCAAACATTTTATGCATTCTCTCAATATTGCATGCAGGTTTAGTGTTACATGCCAAAATTAGTTAGACTGCTGGCAGATTATAGTAAGATTGGTATGTGCTTCATCATAATCACAGTAACTGTTACAGACTGTTCTGCCCACCGTAACAACTACTCTGTCACTTTGCCAACATATATATATATATATAGGTGAACTATTTTCTCTGCTGTCAGCCTTCATTTACAGGCATATTCCTGGATGGACAGGTTAAGGCATTTAAAAAAATTCATTCTTGGGATGTGGGTGACGCTGGCAAGGCCGACATTTATTGCCCATCCCTGGTTGCCCTTGAGAAGGTGATGGTGAGCCTTCTTCTTCAACTGCTGCAGTCCAGGTAGTGAAGGTACTTCCACAATGCTGCTAGGTGGGGAATTCCAGGATTTCGACCCAGCAACAATGAAGGAACAGCGATATATGTCCAAGTCAGGATGGTGGGGAACTTTGAGGCGATGGTATTCCCATGAACCTGCGTCCCTTGTCCATCGAGGTGGTGGAGGTCGTGGGTTTGGGAGGTGCTGCCGAAGTAGTGATTCTTTATATGCATCATTTCAACAACTTGATTGGTGTGGTGTAGTAACAGTGACAAATAAATTCTTTAAGAAACAGCTGCATATTGTGATGGGGAACTGTAGATAGATGAGTTGAAATAGGTTAATGGCCTTCCTTATTTGTATGTCATGTGATTTGAAAATATATTAGGAGAGATTTTCCTCTTCGTTGTGCCTGAGAATTACAAAGATCCAAAGTACAGTGAAGAGGAAACGGGGGCGGTGACCCAAAGTGTCAGGTCTCTACCTCCACTACGCTACCCTGGGATTGCTGGGGCTTCTCCAACTAAATGTAACTGCACCTGGATCTGCATTAGATGCAGCCCCAGCATAAGCATCCAACCGAGCCAGGAGGTGGTGGTCTCAGCCTTCTACCTCACCTCTGTCCAAGTGGAGGGATACCCATAGAAACCTGGTGGTAAGGCTGTGCCGAGATGACCTTTGGGCCTCAAGGCTTCTCAGGCTCGCTACTGCACTCTGAATTCCACCCACCAATCCCAGCGGAAGGCCCTGCTAGGGAGTGGGTCTGCGGTAGGAGTGTGCCTGGCCATGCAAATGGCCTGGGCCAGGAAAATTGTAGGCATGTCTCCTCTCACAGGCGCAGTGCATCTGTCAGAGGCCCAGCGAGGACCCTGAAAGGGCCCAGTTCGATATAGTTCATGCAGTATCTGTTCTCTACCACTAGATACGCCAGAGGACATTTTATGAGCTTTAAGAAGTATCAAATCAACTTTTTAACTAATTTAGGAATGGAGCTCCTGAGGGCTACTCACTTAGGAGTTTAATTTTCTCTGGTAGCACACTGGTAAATGTAATTGCATAAAATTCTTTTGTGCATTATTTTAACACTGTCATTAACCTGTTTAAATGTTAACCAGGCCCTACCAGAAGTAATGAAACCCTTAAGTCCAACAACTCATCATGTACATTTTCAAAACAACATTCCTTTTTTTCATTTTGTATTGGGTCACCGCTCCCGTTTCCTCTTCACTGTACTTTGGATCTTTGTAATTCTCAGGCACAACGAAGAGGAAAATCTCTCCGAATATATTTTCAAATCATATGACATACAAATAAGGAAGGCCATTAACCCATTTCTCCCTATTGTATTAGGAGTCCCTTCCATCCCCACACCATGTATAGATCAGGGCAGCAGAAAAATAACTTGTTCTCATTTGGTTATCTTGAATCAGTCAGCAAGAAATGTGCAGGCTGATTTGTCCTCTGGTTATTTGTTCACATCAAATTATCCCAGTCAAAAAAAAATGCCCTTCTGCATTGTTCAGGCCTCTTGACCTGTACTTCTGTCTTTGGCCCCAACATCTTTAGTACCTCATTGCTTGTCTCTTAATCGTCCTACTCCATGACCTATCTCTCTTTTGCTGTGCTTTGTACATGCTAGCCTGCCTCGTCTACTGATCTTGTCATTTCACATGCCTCCTATTACTCATGATTAGTATTTTCTCCTGGAACTATTAAACCCCTTGGTCTTTTCACCAAGCCCTGACTTATATTCCCTACTCCATGCCTGTTTTTCCATTTGAACTCAACCTCTTGCATGCCACATTTAATCTTTTTTTAACTTGAGGCAGTACAGCTTTGAACCTTAAACACTGGCATTGTACATGGGGTAGGTGCAAGGGAGCAGAATGGCAACCAAGATACACAAGACAGAACTTGATACAGTCTGTTGGAAAGGAACAATCACCATCCTTTAATGTCTACAATATGTTTTTAACCTGCCCTACTCCTGCTAATCCCTGCTAATAACTCAATAGTTAGCATAATCAATATATTCTAGAGTTAAATCTCTTCTCACAAACATCTGAAGACAAAGATTGATGGGCTAGTGTTCCCTATTGTATATAGGAAAAGTACTGCTACAAGCAACTCTATGCCAAAACAACTTTAGTTGATTTTGCATCTTAAAAAATCCCAGTTCTGCTATAAAATACATAGATAAAGATCAAAGGATGAATGGGATTTAACTATCAGGTGTATTACAAATAAGACTGCATTGTAGAGAAGAGCCTTAAAGGGAGTGGGAGAGAACTGTACTCTAAATTAAAATAATTATATGCTATTGACGGCAGTTCAGGGCTATTGTGCGGCTATATCATTAAACTAATACCCTTAGTATTACAAAAACAAAGAATGTGTTACAGTGCTTGAAACTAAAGGCTGAAAGCATTAATGTACAGCCACTTTGTAACCCACAGTACAACTGTTGCCGAAAGATTATAGTCACTGTCTCATTTACAATGCCCTTGGGTTGAGTTTAATTTGAAGAATTAGGAAATGTTAAAAGAATGCTAGGGGTAAAAATTCCTCTGTCCCTATGAGTTGTGATCGTTTCCTCAGTTTGGTATTTCCAGCTATATTGTGAGCACGATCCGAAAGAGCATGTTTACAACTTTGCTGAAAACACCAATCAGGAAATTTTTTTTTTATTCGTTCATGGGGTGTGGGCACTGCTGGCAAGGCCAGCATTTCTTGCCCATTCCTAATTGCCCTTGAGAAGGTGGTGGTGAGCCGCCTTCTTGAATCGCTGCAGTCCGTCTGGTGAAGGTTCTCCCACAGTGCTGTTAGCATTGCATTATGATGTCACTGCACGTAACAGCCAGAGTAGTTCCTAGCCCTGTGGTCATGTATTGGGTCAAAACACTGTCCTTTAACCTTTGCAATATAGGTTCAAATTTAACCCTGGAATTTGGGATGAAGGATCTCTCCTCTTTGCTGCCTGCAAATGTCCTGATTTTAATTTAAATAGTCTCAAATAGAAACAGAAAATGCTGCAAATGCACAGCAGGTTGGTCAGCTTCTGAGATAGAAAGATAGGGTAATGTCGGATAGTCTTTACTTAATTCTTGGTTGGCAGTAATTTTCTCTAGAAAAGAGAAGGTTGAGGGGTGACCTGATAGAGGTCTTTAAGATAATGATAGGGTCTGATAGGATAGACGTAGAGGGGGAGTCCAAAACTAGAGGCCATAAATACAAAATAGCCACTAATAAATCCAATAGGGTATTCCGGAGAAACTTCTTTACTCAAAGAGTGGTTGAATGTGGAACGTGCTACCACAAGGAATAGTTGAGGCAAATAGTGTAGATGCATTTGAGGGGAAGCTAGACAAGCACATGGGGGAGAAAGGAATAGAAAGGTATGCTCATAGGGTTAGATGAAGTAGGGAGGGAGGAGGCTCGTGTATAGCACGAACGCCGGCATAGACCATTTGGACCAATTGGCCTGTTTCTGTGCTGTAGTTTTGATGTAACTCGATGATGTAATTGATATAACATGGCACACTCTCTCTCAGAAACATAGAAAATAGGAGCAGGAATAGGCTATTCAATCCTTCAGTATCCAATATGATCATGGCTGATCCTTTATCTTTATACCATATTCCTACTCTCTCCCCATACCCCTTGATGCCTTTTGTGTCTTGAAATCTATCTGTCTCCTTCTTAAATATATTTAGTGACTTGGCCTCCACAGCCTTCGGTGGAAGAGAATTCCACAGGTTCACCACCCTCTGAGCGAAGAAATTTCTCCTCATCTCAGTCCTAAATGTCCTACCCCATATCCTGAGACTGTGACCCCTCGTTCTGGACCCCCAGCCATCGGGAAAATCCTCCCTGCATCTAGTCTGTTTAGCCCTGTCAGAATTTTATATGTTTCAATGAGATCCCCTCTCATTCTTCTAAAATCTAGTGAATACAGGCCGCGTCGACCCAATCTCTCCTCATACGACAGTCCTGCCATCCCAGGAATCAGTCTGGTGAACCTTCGCTGCACTCCCTCTATGACAAGTATATCCTTTCTTAGGTAAGGAGACCAAAACTGCACACAATACTCCAAGTGTAGTCTCCCCAAGGCCCTGTATAACTGCAGTAAGACATCCTTGCTCCTGTACTCAGATCCTCTTGCAAGGAAGGCCATTTGCCTTCCTAACTACTTGCTGCACCTGCATGTTTGCTTTCAGTGACTGGTGTACAAGGACACCCAGGTCCCTTTGTACATCGGAAAGGATATAAAGACTTTTTTTTTAAATAATGAAGTAAGGAAAGTTTAATTTGAGGTCACATGGTTTGCAAGTGTGGGAGATTGAAGTGTCACCACTGCTCCAGTCGCAGGTGAACTTCCAGTCACAGAACTCGGGGTGCTTCATTCTAAATCTAATCCATGCAAACCCTGACCTGGGAATGCATGATGCCCCACTGTTTAGCTCTGACATCCCTCACTTTAATGAGCACAAAATCCAAGCACACCTGCAGTTTGTGACCTCAGTGAGCAATCATTTTTCTTTGATTATCCATTAATATTGCTCACAGAACTCCGTTGACTGCTGCAGTAGCAGTTAATAGTTAAAAACTGTTTTTCTAATCCATGACGACTCTTTAGTTAATCATGTTTAGCAGGGGTAGTCCAAGGGTGTAATAAATAATTTTTAAAGTGCAATTTAAATCAGAGCTGAAGTGGTTAAATAGAGATAATGAAAAACTAGAAACGAATACACAAAAGACACTGGACTGCTATCAGCATGTTACATAACAGTAACCCGATCAAGGTGTTCACATGATGGTGTTAAACCACAAGGGCAAAGGCCATTTGGTTTGTTAATCAATTGAACCCTGCGACTGGCTGTAATTCACTGAGTGCCTTCTAGTACACAAACTATATTTGTATTATACTAGCAGATCTCCTGAGATGTTGCACATGGAGGGTTAGAGGGCGGGGAAATGACTGGACCAAGGAAAGGGAGAAGAGGAAGACAGGACCCAAGAGGGGGCAGGAGGAATGAGAGAGGGAAAAATGGGGAGGGGAACGAGAGAGATGGAAGAAGGAATGGGAATAGAGGAGTGGTGGTGGAATGGTAGAAAGGGAGGAGATGAACGGGAAGGATAGGATGAACGGGAAGGAGGGGATGACAGAAGAGGATGGAGGGGAAAAGGAAGCAGAAAATGGAGGGGTGAGAGGAGGGAAAAAAAGAGAAAGGGATAGGGAGAAAAGAGGAGAACACGAGGGAAGAGGAACGTGGGAAGAAGAGCAGTGAGAGGAAGGGGAGGGAAATGAAAAGGAGAAGTGTGAAACAAGATATGAGAAGGGGGACAGGGAAAGAGGGCAAGCAGGAGGATGCACAAAGGGGGATTGGGGGGGCAGAGGTTATGGGGAGCAGGCAGGGATATGGGGAATGGAACAGAGGGGGTGGAGGAGGTGTTGGTGAAGGGTTAGTTTGTCAGCCCCAAAATATCCTTCAGAGAGGGAAGGGGGTCTTGGAGTTAGGGGGGCTTTGACCATCCCACTAATGGTGTATGTTGGGGGGTTAGAAGCTGCCACTCCAAAATTACATTTGACGGGGTGGGGTTATGGTACTATAGTATGTCTGCTGGTGAGAAGACGCAGTGGGGCCTCAGGTTAGTTCCTGCTTCAACCTTCAGATGGTGGTGGAGAGGCTGCAGGGCCGTCAATTGTCCAGTTGCAGCAGTAATCCTCGCCTGGCACACAAATGCGATCAGGTCCAAATTAGATGGCAAGACAACAACTTACTGTTCATTGTTGGAAGGGCCGCAACTCTTTTGGGGCAGGTGTGGGCTCAAGGACCAACTCTTGGGGAATGGGTTCCTGAAGTTGTCAAGGTTTGATTTTTAAAGCCACTGAGGGAGACTTTTATACATCAGTTTTTGGGGGGGAATGCCACTCCATGGAATTGTTATAGAGCTGCATGCTAACACAGACTCGAAGAGGAAGACTGGAGTTAAGCTAGGTCTGTTACCATTATAAATGCCAATCGCTAGACTACCTACAAGTACTGCAAGTAAATATTGATACTTTTATAATGGGCTAGATTTTGCTATCAAAATAACAGTGAGACTAATGGCACTCACCGTTATTTATGCATAAATGGTACAGCAATTTCAGGCGAGGAGCAGATGTGTGGTTAAATGCCAATATCCAAAAGTTGCTTTCCAAGTTGCGTCGCTCCACCATTAGCTTTGTGAAAATGGCATCTCACAGTCTGCCAACGCATTGAATGGCATGACGTCACTGTATTTGCACAATACGAACTAAACTAGCCACCGGAAGTAAAGTCTTGTCATTACAAGCATAAGGACCTTTTCAACAACGTGATAATTGTTAATTACAGCCAATCAACCTCTCTGGCACAGAAAATTAACAATTACAAGTGTGGAGTCTCATTCCTTCAGATATTAATTAATGTTGGAGATTTTAAAAATGTCAAATTTAAAATATTATTTTTTAAAAATGTACTTTTCCTTGCTGTCTCTTTTTTCTCTCTCCCTTAATCCAATCTTTTTTTCCCTCTCTTTATTTCTCTTTCCGTACCTGATTTGACATTGAATTCACCCACTCTAATTTACACTTCCTTCTCCGTCCTTCCTCTGTTTATTTCTCAAACCTTCAATCTGATTGGTTGAGGAGATAAACAGTTGCTTGCCCTGTTTCCCTTGCTGTGACATTATCAGCTCACACTTCCAGCAATTTACGACGCAAAAAACTTTAAAGCCTAACCGTGCACGAACAAGTCTAACTAACGGCAGACACCTTTAATGCCCTGCTACAGCAAAATCTGGGACAGTGTCTTTTTTCCGATTGAGACAGACACAGAACTTTTCAAAGTATTTTGAAATGGAATGTTGTGACCCACACAACAGTTTTGATATGTAATAAATAGAGAAAGTTTCGCAAATTTGTTTTTTTGTTTGAAGTCATTTTTTAGCACCAGCATTTCTAACTTTGCTTTGATGTCTGCCCTAGGGCATCACTGGGTTACCTTGATTGGTGAATTATGCAAGGGTACACTGTACTCCATATAACAAAAGCCAGTGATCTAATCGAGTGGGTCAGGTAGCAACTGACTCTGGAGAGCAAAGTTCAAGCAGTTTGTAGCTCTCTTTGAGATCCTGATGTGGAAGTTTTGGTTTCTTGTGAGCTGCAGGTCTCAATGCTGATGCTGTCATTGCTTTATGATTTTCACACTGCAGATTTCTTAAAATTATTGCTCAAGTATGTTCTTGCCATTCCTTAGTACTCTTGAAGGAGGGGAAGGGGGGTGTTCATGAACTGCAATCAAACAGTCACCCGGACAACCTATTCCAGACCTCCATCAATGCCGATATGAACTAGCCATTAGCACGTGTACAAGAGTAGGTCAGTCATAACTCTTCTGGTTTTCCTTTCCCTCTCTTATCATGGGGAAGTCTCTGGCCTCCACTCCCCCAGTTCTTGATTTGGAAATGCCTCAGTGTGCCGTGATGTGTGTCCTAGCAACGGGGTCAGAGCAGCAATGGTGGAGGTGTGGGAGCAGCCATTTCTCTGCCCATGGCAGGTAAACGGATTGGGAGATAAAAGCCCGGGAGGAAAAAAACAAAGAACCCCTCAAAATATTTCTGCAAGCTCTATTTTCCCTTCCACCTCCAATTTTCTCATCTCCTTTCCTGAAGGCACTGACTCAGGCTCCACAAGTGTCAGAGTCCTTCAGTACTTGCTCCAGTAACAATTTTATATGTGAGTCTTGACAATGCGTTTCAGCAGGTTATTGAACATTGAGACATATCACAAATGATCAGAGCCTGAACCTGCCCTCGCCCAACATCCACAATAGAAATCAGGAGTGAAAAACTTGGCTAATTTTTCCTCTCCCAAGCCCAGAGGCACGAAGGCCAGTTGTAGCACTTCTACAGATATCCCAGCTGAGAACAGCTAATTCAGCACAGACCTGGGACTAAAGCTGGCCTATATGGCAAACCGAGCAACAGAGTTGTTTTATGCTAATTACTATCTTTATTAAGAAGTATCCTATTCCAGATTATTTTTAATGGTAATCACTGTAGTAAGACGAAAATTCAAACAGCATTTTGGGTGTGCCCTTCTGTTTCCTTGAAGTACTTTCATTGTTGCCTTAGCTTTGCTTAGATTTAGCTGTTCTTTCATCACTAGGGTTTCACTTAATCCCACCTTAATCTTCAAATTTGTGTTGAAACCAATTTTGAATAGACCAGATATCGTTTCCGCCTCAATAAAATTGTAACAGGTTTCTTCTTTGCTAGCTCTCAATCACATAACCACCTTGCTCGACTGACGAGCACAGTCTCATCACTTCAGGTTAACATAAGAACATAAGAAATAGGAGCAAGAGTAGGCCATATGGCCCCTCGAGCCTGCTCCGCCATTCAATTAGATCATGGCTGATCTTCGACCTCCACTCCACTTCCCCGCCTGATCCCCATATCCAGTGATTCCCCTAGAGTCAAAAAATCTATCAATCTCAGCCTTGAATATACTCAACGACTGAGCATCCTCAGCCCTCTGGGGTAGAGAATTCCAAAGATTCACAACCCTGAGTG
Organism: Heptranchias perlo; assembly: GCF_035084215.1. Taxonomy (NCBI): domain Eukaryota; kingdom Metazoa; phylum Chordata; class Chondrichthyes; order Hexanchiformes; family Hexanchidae; genus Heptranchias; species Heptranchias perlo. The sequence goes on along the minus strand of NC_090336.1, from coordinate 31,543,434 downwards.
AAGAAATTTCTCCTTATCTCAATCCTAAATCGCCGACCCCTTATCCTGAGCCTATGCCCCCTAGTTCTAGACTCTCCAGCCAGGGGAAACAGCCCTTCGGCATCTACCCTGTCAAGCCCTCTCAGAATCTTATATGTTTCAATGAGATCACCTCTCATCCTTCTAAACTCCAGAGAGTATAGGCCCATTCTACTCAACCTCTCCTCATAGGACAACCCTCTCATCTCAGGAATCAATCTAGTGAACTTTTGTTGCACCGCCTCTATGGCAAGTATATCTTTCCTTAGATAAGGAGACCAAAACTGTACACAGTACTCCAGTGTGGTCTCACCAAAGCTCTGTACAATTGCAGCAAAACTTCCTTACTCTTGTACTCCAACCCCCTTGCAAAAACAGCCAACATACCATTTGCCTACCTAATTGCTTGCTGTACCTGCATGTTAACTTTCTGTGTTTGGTGTACAAATCTCTCTGAACTCCAACATTTAATAGTTTCCACCATTTAAAAAATATTCTGTTTTTCTATTCTTCCTACAAAACTCTATAACCTCACATTTCCCCACAATTATACTCCATCTGCCATCTTCTTGCACACTCATTTAGCCTGTAAATATCCTTTTGCAGGCTCTTTGCTTCCTCCTCACAGCTTACTTTCTCACCTAGCTTTGTATCGTCAGCAAACTTGGATACATTACACTTGGTCCCTTTACCTAAGTCATTAATATAGATTGTAAATAGCTGAGGCCCAAGCACCGATCCTTGCAGCACCCCACTAGTAACAGCCTGCCAACGTAAAAATGACCCGTTTATCCCTACTCTCTGTTTTCTGTCCATTAACCAATCCTCTATCCATGCTAATGTATTACCCCCAACTGCATGATCCCTTATCATGTGTAACAATCTTTCGTGTGGCACCTTATCAAATGCTTTTTGAAAATTCAAATATACAACATCCACTGCTTCCCCTTTACCTACCCCATTAGTTACATCCTCAAAAAACTCGAATAGATTTGTCAAACACAATTTCCCTTTCATAAAACCATGTTGACTCTGCCTAATCATATTATGATTTTCTATGTGCTCTGTTACCACTTCCTTAATAATGGATTCCAGCATTTTCCTGACGACTGATGTCAGGCTAACTGACATATAATTCCCGAGTTTCTCTCTCCCTCCTTTCTTGAATAGTGGGGTTACTTTTGCTACCTTCCAATCCACTGGGACCCAATCTAGAATCTAGGGAATTTTGGAAGATCACAACCAACTGTCTCTGCAGCCACCTCTTTTAGAACCCTAGGATGTAGGCCTTCAGTTCCAAGAGATTTGTCGGCTTTTAGACCCATTAATTTCTCCAGTACTTTTTCTTTAATAATATTAATTACTTTAAGTTCCTCACTCTCTTTAGACCCTTGGTTCCCCACTATTTCTAGTATGTTTATTGTGTCTTCTACTGTGAAGACAAATACAAAATACTTGTTTAACGTCTCTGCCATTTCCTTATTCCCCATTATAATTTCTCCTGTCTCAGCCTCTAAGGGACCCACGTTTACTTTCGCTACTCTCTTCCTTTTTACACAATTGTAGAAGCTCTTAAAATCTGTTTTTATATTTCTTGCTAGTTTACTCCCATATTCTATTTTCTCCCTCTATCAATTTTTTGGTCATCCTTTGCTGGTTTGTAAAACTCTCCCAATCCTCAGGCTTACTACTCTTTTTCGCAACATTATAAGCCTTTTCTTTTAATCTAATACTATCCTTAATTTCTTTAGTTAGCTACGGATGGACCACTTTTCCTGTGGAGTTTTTAATTCTCAATGAATGTACATTTGTTGAGAATGATGAAATATTTCTTTAAATGTTCGCCATTGCTTATCTACCATCATGGGCCTGATTTTAGCAGGCCTGCAGGTTTCCGGCGGGTTGGGTTTCGGGTGCGTGGCCTCCGCGCCCGGTGAAATTAGTGGGTTGCCCGCGCGATCGTAGCAGGCAAACCACTAATGGGATCCAATTACCTGCTCCTCCAGGTTCCGCGCTGCAGGTCTGCGTGTCGGGCGGGCTGCGCATGCGCAGTACGATCTGTCAGCTGGAGGCTCTCTAGTTAAAGGGGCAGTCCTCCACTGACAGATGCTGCAACCAATGGAACAAATTACAGCATGGAGCAGCCCAGGGGGAAGGCTGCTCCCAGTTTAATGATGCCTCACCCCAGGTATCATCAGATGGGGTGAGGAGGAGGGGGAGGACAGAGATCTTCCACCCGGCGGGCGGGAGGAAGCGGCCTGCCTCTGCCACCAAGAAGGCCTGGCTCGAGGTGGCAGAGGGGGTCACCTGCACCACCAACATATCGCCCACCTGCATACAGTTCAGGAGGCGTTCCAATGACCGCAGTAGGTCAGCCACAGTGAGAACACGTAGTCTTTCCCCTACACTCCGTCTGCCACAACACTGCCCCCACCCCACATCTCCTTCGGCACCGCCAACACTACTCTGTCACATCACCCCTCATACCCACTCAAACCCCATCCTCATCTTACCTGCACCTACTCACCTCGCCAGTACTCACCCCGCCACTAACACGCAACCCAATCCTCATACAATCTCATGGCTCTATCCCATACGCACCCTCTCGTGCATCTCCCTCATGGCCAGCCTCACTCAACCTGCCACCACCTGTGCTGCAGCCACAGGGCATGCATCACATATGTGCAGTAGGCAGCGTAAGGCAAACGTGTCGTGAGCATGAAGGGGATGCACAAGGGTGTCTGAGGGTTTGTCATGGGTGTTACCTATATTGAATTTCAGAGCAACAAACATCACACATTATATTGGCACCACCACTGCCATGTCTCCGCGAATCCTGTCTGTTGTGTGCAATAATGCCCGCTCCTGGGTATCACTATGAGGACCCACCACTGATGCCACCCAGTGTGTCACTGCAGAGTAGGTGCAGGTGTATTTGCAGGGCTCTTCCGCGCAGACGACTGAGAGACATCGGCGGTGTACCCGGCTGCACCCTGGAAGGATGCGGAGGAGAAGTTGTGGAGGGCAGTGACAGGTAAGCAGATGGTGCTGGGGCCAGCCAGGAGCAGCTCGGCATGAAAGAGCCTGCAGATCTCCACGACTACATGTCAAGTGAATCTGCACCTCCGTGTGCACTGCTGCTCGGAGAGGTCCGGGGAGCTGCGCCTCGGTCTGTGGACCCTGTGGCGAGGGTAGTGCCCTCTGCGACGCATCTCTCTCTGCGGTTGCCCTCCCTCCTGCTGTGCAGGTGGGCGTGCAACAGCACCGTGTTGGGGGGCTCCACGTCTCTGCTGCGGACGGCGTGGACTGCGAGGCTGCTGGGGCTGGTCATGCTGTTCATCCTCCGAGGGTGTCCACGCACCACCCATCTGGCAGGTGTTGGTCTGAGGGGTTGTGCAGGGTAGGTGGGTGCGTCCTCGGACTGGGGCTGCGGTTTCGCGTCGGTCTGTCCTCTGGCTTGGCGGGGGGTGGTGGGGGGCAGGGGTTGCCCTATGTGACGCGGTGGCCTCCTGCGTGGGTGAGGGCTCTCCCCCCACCCCCGTGGAGTGCACCTTGGCAGCTGCCACAGGCTGCTGGCTGCAACACGCCTGGTTGGAGGGAGACTGTTTCCCCCAGTGTGTGAAACACTCTGCGTTGAAGGTAAAATCCCACACTTGCTGTTTTGACAGCTGATTCAGCTCATTTAATGACCTCAACAAGCAAGGTAAGTACACTCAAGTGGAACCCCGCTGGCTTTAATTGCCTGCGGGATTCCCACCAGCGGGGGCCGCGCATGCAGCCCCGCACGTCATCGTGGTAGCCGGAAGTGGTCGGGATCGTGGCGCGATCCGGTCACGTGACTGGATATCGGGATTTTCGGGGCCCCCCCGCTGGAAACCCACAGGAAACCCGACGGTAAAATCGAGCCCCATGTCTTTTAATCTAATTTCCCAATCAACCTTAGCCAACTGGCCCCTCATACCTATGTAATTGGCTTTGTTTAAGTTTAAGACTCTAGTTTCGGACTTAAGTACGTCACTCTCGAACTCAATATTAAATTCTATTATATTATAATCGCTCTTCCCCAGAGGATCCCTTGCTATGAGATCACTAATTAATTCTGTCTCATTATACAAGGCATGATCCAAAATAGCCTTTCCCTGGTTGCTTCTATGACGTATTGTTCTAGGAAACTGAACTGAGATTGGCACTGCTTATCACAGTGCTGGAGTCTGACACTGAAAAGCAAATGTTTAAATGTCAAGGCATAAAGTCTTCAGTAACAAAAACGCACAATTGCAAAACTACAATGCTGATCTATGTCACATAGAATTTTGTTTGAAATAGAATGCAGATGGGAGATTACACATCTTTCATGCAAACATTTAACATTTTAGTTTCTTTTTTTCCACTCCAATTTCCTTTTTTCTTGAAGGACTAATGCTGGGATGTGATTGCACAGGTGCTGTCCCTGCTCTAGTATTTTACCCAAGTGTTCATTGGGACTCTGGAGAGAGAGGGCATAATTTTAACATGGCAGTGGGATCTCAGCAGAAGCGCGAATAGTTGTGTGAGAAACCCAGAAATATTTTCTGTGGGTCGGCTCGAGTGATCGCAACTAAATTGAACGCCCATAATGTTACTTCCGGGTTTCGCGTCTCTGTACTGCGCACCCGAATGACGTGCTGTGCACTGGAGTATTTAAAGGGCCATTTCAAGCATGGATTTTGAGGGAGAAAGGAGGAATGTTCAGAGATGCAGCATCACAGGAGTAATGATGTGGAGATGCCGGTGATGGACTGGGGTTGACAATTGTAAACAATTTTACAACACCAAGTTATAGTCCAGCAATTTTATTTTAAATTCACAAGCTTTCGGAGGCTTCCTCCTTCCTCTTTCACATCGTTCACCTGACGAAGGAGGAAGCCTCCGAAAGCTTGTGAATTTAAAATAAAATTGCTGGACTATAACTTGGTGTTGTAAAATTGTTTACAATTCACAGGAGTAAGGCAGCACTCCGGTTTAGCGACTCCTCTCTTGAGTTTCTACTGGCTGGTGTGAGGAGCAGGAGGGAGATACTATACCCAGCTGATTGGAGGAAGAGCCCTGCCTCTGTCACCAAGAAGGCCTGGCTGGAGGTGGCGGAGGAGCTGAGAAGCAGGAGCACAGTGGCAAGGTCGCAGATACAATGCAGGAAGCGCTTTAATGACCTAACCAGGTCGAGAAAAATGAGTGCAGTTACTGATTCAGCTACATCCTGTGATGTACATTAGCCCCTCTTTCACTCTGTCTTACCAAGTGTACTCCATCATGTCACTCCTCACACCCACTTGTCTCATTATCAATTTAACTTCACTTTCTGTGCACTTCCTCACCTCCCCATTTGTGAACCCATCACTCCCACTCATCCTGATGCAAAGTGATGAATCTGTCTGACAGTCACCTTCTGATGCATCTGTTTCATTGGCAGCCTCACCCAAAGCAATGCATCCATCAGGTGACCGCTTCACCTTCACTCACTTGCACGTCTGTTCTTTCTCCCCTTGTAGGAGAAGAGAGCCCAAAATGCACGGGAGAAGAGTAGGACTGGAGGGGGCCCACCACAAATAGTGCCCCTGACAGATGTGGAGGAGGAAGCAATGGACATCAGTCGCACGGTTGTATGCCTGGAGATGGCGAGACTAACAACCTGCAAACGGCTGGTGACAGAACTTTAACATCCTTTACACACATCGTGAATTGATGTTATCAGTGATTGACCTGTTGTGCACCTCAGTTTGCTCATTGCAAACTAATGTCTATGATGATTCTTAATATTGCTTTATGTTCTCTTCCAGGGCCTTCACAGATTGATGAGGAGGCAGGCACCATGGAAGAAGGCGATTCCTCAGAGGACTCAATTCCACTGAGGGCGCACCGTCACATGACATCCAGCCATGTACCAACGCAGATACTCGCACTTCGGTGGGACCTGTTAGCCAGATAGTTGGGTTGTCACCTTTTGATTCACTACTCACAAGTATGCACAAGCAGACACTGGAGAGTCTGTGCTGGGGGGCACATTGCTCTCCAAGCTCTGCTCAGCTGAACACAGATGCTGAACCCTGGGGGACGTCATTGAGAGTGAGAATGATTGAGGTACTGCTCCACCTTTGTGAGGGAATGGAAAAGGTGTCATGCACACTCTCCACAATAGCGCAGAGGATGAAGGAGTCCAATTCCATCGCTAGTGGATTGGTGGCGCAGGTTAGTGTGGGAATGTATGCAATGGAGAGAATGGCCGCCTCCATTGAGCTTCAAGCACGACTCTCAAATGAGTCCATGCAGACCATGATAATGGCCGTGCGCACTCAGGGTGACCAATATTCTGCCGCCTTAAGCAGGCAGACAGATGCTTTAGCAGTAGCCTTACAAGGCATCACAGATGTCCTCCAAGCTGTTGTCCAGCAGAGTGGTAGGAGTGATGTGGCCATGGCTCTGGAGAGGTATAAAGGCAAACGTGGACATGGAAGTGGGGACTCCAATCAAAGCGCTCCCACGTCTCACCCATTGCCCCCCCTCAACCTGTACCCGCAATGTTGCCTCCTCTCCCAACGGCCAAGTCTGCCCCTGCACAAGTGCAGGTAGCCCTCATGGGCTTCAAAACCCAGAGGTCGTAGGGCGGAAGCATCTAAGCAGTCAGGGTATGAATCTGAGCAACCTACCAATACCTCTGCTGAAGCCACAGGGAATGCACCACTTAGAAGCACTAGGAAGTGGAAGGCTAAGGTTTTGTAATCACCAAGGGTATGCACAAGGGTGTCTGGCAGAATGTCATATTTTTCATTTATACTTGTTTTTTGTTAAATGCACGTTAAATGTTGTAATTCTCACCACCACTGTCACGTCTTGCCCATTCTTGAATCCCTTTTGTGAAAGCGCCCTTTCATGTGCTTCATCATGAATGCCAAAACTTGATGCCACCCATTGTGCACATGTACAATGGATGTATGAGTGGTTGAAGGACTGTTATGTGCAAACGGAATGGGTTGGTGGTGGTGTTTCTTCCAGGTGGTCTGAGTAGTTCGCTATCTTCACTTTGCAGTTCTCATTATGAGAACCTGTTAGGTACAAGTGAATCTCTGGCATCGCAAGCAGCCGTGTGCGCCGTTACTCTGGTGATGGGTTGCCCACCTTCGTCGCCGTCGTCCTTATCCTCCTCCCCCTCCTCATCCTCATCCTCCTCCTCACCCTCATCCTCCTCCTCACCCTCATCCAGCTCCTCCTCCTCATCCTCTTCTTCAATGTTGCCAGCACATGAAGATGCTTCATGAGCGCATTGGAGCTCCACCTGTAACCCTCTCTGTTGAGCGATGTTGTACAAGACACAGCACACGACTATTATTCTACACACCCTCACTGGTGAGTACTGAAGGGATCCCCCAGATCGATCCAGGTACCTGAAGTGCATCTTCAGCAATCCTATGGCTTGTTCAGTGGCAGACCTGGTGGTGATGTGACTGTCGTTGTAGTGCTGCTGTGCCTCGTTGGTGGGGTTTCTCACAGGTGTCATGAGCCACATCTGCAGGGGGTATCCCTTATCTCCAAGGAGCCAGCCCTTAAGTCTGTCTTGTGCATGGAAGAGGGCTGGGATGTTGGACTCGTGCAAAATGAAGGAATCATGGCAGCTGGCAGGGGATTTGACACACACCTGCAGAAACCTCCTCCGTTGGTCGCAAACCAGCTGCGCATTGACGGAGTGATATCCTTTTCGGTTGGTGAACAGTCCTGGCTCGTGTGGAGGTCCTCGGACGGCTACATGTGCGCAATTGCACCCTGCACCCGTGGGAAGCCAGCCAGAGAGTTGAAACCCACTGCCCTCTCAGCCTGGCTGATGCCCTCACAGGGGAAGTTGACGTAGTTGGATGGCCTGGCAAACAAGCCATCCGTGATCTGTCATATGCACTTATGTGCAGACAACTGAGAGACCCTGGAGATGTCACCAGTGGCGCCCTGGAAGGATCTGGAGTTGAAGAAATTGTGGGTCGTGGTGAATTTAACTGCGATGGGCAATGCATGGCCTCCAGGTCCAGCCGGGAGCAGCTCTGCATGAAGGAGCGTGCAGACGTCTGCGACCACCTGGCGACTCAATCTGAGCCTGCGTTGACACTGCTGCTCAGAGGGTTCCAGGAAGCTCAGCCTCTGCCCATAGACCCTCTCACGTGGGTAGTGCCGCCTGCGACCACAGCCCCTCCATTGGTCCCCACTCTGCTCTTCTCCAGGTCCTTGTGGCTCACCTCTGTCTTGTGCACCTGCAACTCCCAGAACTGCACACCGTGCCTGCCATGGATGGTGATGTGCCTCCTCCTCAGATGTAGTGCTGAATAAATCCATTACACCCTCCCCCCCCCATCCTGATGTTGTCAGTTTGAGGGGATCCAAAATGTTGGTAAATTTGTCTGAACACAAGAATTCTCAGTGTGAACAAAGAAATCTCAATCTAAACACAAAGAACTCCCAGCCAAAGGTTTGTCTGAGAGAATTGAGTGCCCTGCTGCAATAACTCACCTTTTATTCACATGTTACCAATCACTGGTTTAAAGGTGTGTTTTAGAGGCTACGGGAGACACGTTCAGGTAAAGTTAAAATGGTTTGTGTAACTCAATACACAAAACGTTAATCCCCTTAAGTGGTTTAAATGCCTAAATTGGCCCTTTAAATATAGGCCTGCCGGCTTTACGTGCTGGACGGACTTCTGGTTGTGGAAGTGGGTGCGTTTGAGCTGGGATGCGGTCCCGCTCCGAAAATTTATTATTTTCACTGCTCACCCGCCCCTAACCCACCCGTTCTTGGGGGTTAAAATTTACCTCCCAAGTGTCAGCTGTCTATTTGATCACAGCTGATCCCAATGCTGTTCTCACCCAACTTCCACACAGGACAAATCAGCACTAAGTAACAATCAGCAGAAGTTCTGGCTGATTTTTCCCTTCCGCTGATGTCAGTTGCAGTACCCCTACCATCATCCTGACGCAGATCAGGCAATTCAGCACAAATCACGGATCAGACCTGCAGCCTTCCTAGTCTGTATAGCTCAGTTCCACACTGAACAGTGTACTTATTAACTGAGCCACCAGATAACCTGAAGCTCAAAACTTAAGAGCTTTTCTGAGTTAGTCTTTAGTTCACTTGTATCAAAGTCACTGTGCCTTTTAAGTATTGTTACCCACGCTAAACCTTTGAGACTGCAATGCAATAATTGAGAGGTGGACCAGTGCATTCAAAATTCCAATACTAATAATCTGAAGTGGTGATGAGATGAGTTCATATGTTTTCTGCATGTCCAGATTATGTATGTTTGTTACACACTCAGTATGTAGGGATGGTTCATACTCAACAAATAAACTTATACATGGTACTCACCATGCAGTAACTAATACGGATGCAGCTTTTCTGTCTAAACTAAAAAACTTCAAGTGTAGATTATCACCATTGAGATAACTCAATTTGGTCCACCCGCTACCAGAACACTGACGAGTTATCTCCTTGAACATTTTGTGCTTGTGAAGGACATGTTGAGAAAGATGTCAAAGTTTAACCAGGTCCCTCTAATGCTGCAATCAATATGTCTTCTGTGGAGTTGGAAATAAAAAATTTGTTAGGGTATAATAGAGGGTGCAGTACTTGTCATCTGGCCATGATATTCATGATCTGAGAAGGCTTGATGCTGGCACTGGGTTCAGATATTCCATTCCCCAGCACTGACATCTTCACCTTTAACGAGCACAAAAATTAATCGAAAATACATTTGAACCTATAATAATGTACATTTTTGACTAAATAAAATGGAGAAATCTCTAACTTTTCTCTCTAATGTTTATCTAACTATTTCATGAAGCCTGGCAGGCAGCATCACTGAAGTGTGTGGAAAAATTGTATGAGCAACTGGGCAGCTCTACAATCTATGTTCATATAAGTACACAAGTTAACCGGGACCATTTGACTAAGCAGTTTGGCTCACTGGTGAAACATCAATTCCATATTCCTGTGGGATTTTCCTGTTAGGCCTTCTCTGAAATGTTAGCCAAAAAAACTTTACGAATTATTGAGATAGTCTCAAATGCCTTGATCAAGGCTGATTGAGCAGTGACTCCACCTCTTATAATTTGACTCCAAAGGGTTTAATTTCCTGTGGTAGCACTCCAGTTAATGCATAATGCCTATAATCCTATTGTCTGTTACTTTAACACAGTTATTAACATGTTAAATGTAATCGGGTTAACAAGTGTATTAAAAAGCAAAGATATTTTATGCAAATACATTAGCCATTGTGCTACCAGAGTAAATTAAACCTGGAGCTAGTCTCGAGCTGTTGCCAATACTTGGGTGGGGCCAAGAAGCAACTAGCTAGCTTCAGTTAAAATTTCCTTTTCAGGAAGTAGAATAAACTGCTCCAAAATTTCAAGCTCTTAGATTCTTCTCTTTAAAAATTCAACTTTCCATTTATCTTGTCTTCATAACTAAGAAAATAAAGCTATAAAAATTAAAACATCTTCCATTTTGTTCAGGAGGCCCACATTATGAAGTCTTCATTGAGTGTTATTCTTCAGCACTGTGACATTTGTACATATTAAGATACAGTGCACTGTCTGAACATTCAATATGTTGCATTTTGTTGGAACCTAGTACTGCTCTCCAAATAAAGATAACTCAAATGAAATCAATCATTTTGTAACAAATAAGATAAAAGTCCTAGAAATGGGCTCAAAACACATAAATCTCATGACATCGATTAAATTTAATGCAAAGTGTAAAGTATGCACATGCTGAACATAGAAAAAGTAAATGACATACATACTTCATGAATGGTGTTAAAGTAGCTGAGGATGAAGTTGAAAGCGATCTAGTAGACTCTAGATTCACATGTCCAACCAATGCAGAGCAGCAATCAACAAACATTTTGAATTTAGTAGTCGAAACAGTACAATATAGTCAGAGAAGTAATGACCAAACTTTATAGTGCTCTGGTTAGATCGCACCTGTGTCCAGTCCTGATCACCAAGAAATAAGAGAGACATTCAAGCACTGGAAGCAATGCAGAGGAGATGATTTCGAGAATGCATCCTCCTTAAAAGCAAATATTTTAGCTGTTGTTAAAATAAGGACAAGGAGACCCCTATGGTCACATCAGTCCAGATTTAGCGGGCCCTGCAAAACATGTGCTAGGCATGGCTGGCTGCAAAGGCCAAGCTAATCCGCAACTTGCTATGCTGACTATGCACAATCTTGCAAAGGTCAGGTCATTTCAATAATTAAACTAAGCTTTGTCCTTGTGCCAGTAGTTGGCCTAATAGGGCAGGTGGAAAGTATGGCTGGCAGCTCAAAATTAAAGGGATGTGGCCACTTAAAGATGCACATGGGGACGAATGTGGTTTCAAGTCATTATTAAGATGCAAAAGAATTCAAAATATTTGTCAGCCTTTGCCAAAACTCTGGAAAATAAAATGAAAGGAAATCCAATGTGGAGGCACAAATAAAGAGTCAATGTACAAGTGAAGGAGCAGCACAGTACCCATTGCCCTCTTTGATAGCTGGCAAAGTGGACACACTGCTGCATGAGCTGAGCGCAAGGAGCATTGCTCTATTTGGTGCTTCAGCCCTTCCCAGAGAACAACAGTGCAACTTACCTGTGAGGAGGCGCAGGTCTCGCTCCATAGTCCATCAGTAAATGGATGCCATCTATGATGCTCTCCATTCTTGGGAACCTTGCCATCCAAGCGAAGCTCCTTGCTCTGTAGAGCTGATCTCTCCTTTCCACATGAGAAGTAATGAACGTGCCACCACTCACGAATAGGGCTTCTGTCACATTCTTGATGCATCTGTGGACAGCCAACTGATTAACATACATCAATAGTGGTGGCTTGGAAAAAAGCCAAACGCAATAGTGACTGTAACACCCATGGGATGAGCCATCCTGAGGCACAAGTTGTCTACAGATTTTCCTCCAGGAAATGGCATAGATATATGGCAGCTCCCTTCGTGAAGTGGAGGTGCTGAAGATAATCTTCTCTGGAATAAAAACAGAAAATGCTGGCAATACTCAGCAGGTCAGGCAGCATCTGTGGAGAGAGAAACAGAGTTAATGGGCACTATTTTAGCACCCGTGATCGGGTGCGTTCCTGGCGGGGTGGGGGGGGGCTCCGAAAATCGGGGATTCCCGGGACGGATGGGGAGCCCGGCTCCAACCCGCCCACTTCCGGGTTTCCCACAGACGTGCTGACATGCGCATGCAGCCCCCGCATGTGGGACTCCCGCCAGCAATTAAAGCCGGTGGGGTGCCACTTAAGCTATTTATTTTGGTATTTCAGGTCGTTTACAGACCTGATTAATGAGATATTTTAGGAGGGTTGGGATTTTACAAACAACTGGGACTGTTTCCCGTACTGGGGGAAACACTCCCAGTTCAAATGGACATGTTGCAGCCATCGGCCTGTGGCAGCTGCAAAGGTCCATTTGACCGGGGCGGGGGGAGACCCTCACTCATTGCAGGAGGCCACTCTGTCACTTTGGACAGAGTTCGGCCTCCACCACCCTCCTCCAAACAATAAAATTCACCAACTTGCATACTTACCCCGGTGTCCAGACACATGTACCTACCTTGCGGACCCCCTCAGATGTACATCTTCCGGATGGGGGCCGCCGTAGCTGCAGTCATGACCTCCTCGGAGGGCGAACAGCATCACCAGCCTCGCCGGCCACGCTGTCCACCTCTGACACGTGGAGCTCTACAACACAGTGCTGTGACACATCCATCTGCATAGCAGGAGGGAGGGCAACCACAGAGAGAGATGCGTCGCAGAGGGGACTACCCTCGCCACAGGGTCCACAGACCGAGGCTCAGCTTCCTGGACCTCTCTGAGCAGCAGTGCACACGGAGGCTCAGAGTCACTCGACATGTCGTTGTGGACATCTGCAACCTCCTTCATTCAGTCATCTGCACAAAAGAGCCCTGCAAATACACCTACACCCACTCTGCAGTGACACAATGGGTGTCATCAGTTGTGGGTCTTCATTGTGATCCTCAGGAAAGGGCATTATTGCACAAACCAGACAAGATTCGCAAAGACGTGGCAGTAGTGGTGCCCATATAATATGTAATGTGAGTTGATCAGAAATTAAATATAAGTAAAAACCATGACAAACCCTCAAACACCCTTGTGCATCCCCTTCATGCTCATGACACGTTTGCCTTACGCTTCCTACTGCACATATGTGATGCATGCCCTGTGGCTGCAGCACAGGTGGTGGCAGGTTGAGTGAGGCTGACTGTGAAAGAGATGCATGAGAGGGTGAGTATGAGATAGAGCCATGAGATTGTATGAGGATTGGGTTGAGTGGTAGTGGCGGGATGAGTACTGGCGAGGTGAGTAAGTGCAGGTCAGATGAGGATGAGGTTTGAGTGGGTATGAGGGGTGATGTGACAGAGTAGTGTTGGCAGTGCAGAAGGAGATGTGGGGTGGGGGCGGTGATGTGGCAGATGGAGTGTAGGGGAATGAGTAAGTGTACTCACTTTGACTGACCTACTTATGTCATTGCAGCACCTCCTGCACTGTATGCAGGTGGGCGATATGTTGGTGGTGCAGGTGACCTCCTCTGCCACCTCGAGCCAGGCCTTCTTGGTGGCAGAGGCAGGCCGTTTCCTCCCGCCCGCCGGGGGATGGTCTCTGTCCTCCCTGTCCTCCTCACCCCATCTAATGATACCTGGAGTGAGGCATCATTAAACCTGGGAGCAGCCTTCCCCCTGGGCTGCTCCATGCTGTAATTTTTCCTATTTCTTGCAGCATCAGTCAGTGGAGGACTGCCCCTTTAAATAGAGCTCCTCCAGCTGACAGACCTTACTGTGCATGCGCAGTCCGCCCGCCGTGCAGCTCAGCAGCGATTGCGTGCGGAGCAGACTGATTTCACCGGGCGCGTTACCCACGCGCCCAATCGCCCCCCCCGCCGTGAACCCGCCGCCCTGGTAATATCGAGCCGAATGTTTCAGTCCGATGACCTTTCGTCCTCTGACGTGCAGAACAAACTGACTGAGCTAATAAATGCAGGGCTTGGGATAAGATACAAAATTTATGAGGTACAGTCACATCTGCCTTTCTTGTTCCCTCAAGTACTGCTTGTCTTCCTCCAAAGGAACCTCCAAAGAAATTGACTTCCTGTCCACTTTTCTGCAAGGGAAATTGTAGCTGGAAGCAAGACGATTGTAAGCAAAAGAGTTGGGAATAAAAGTTACACAATGGAAAAATCAGGCCTAAACAGCAACAAAATTTAATGAGCCATTAAAAGTGCAGATAAAGAAATATAATAATCACAAAAAGAAAATCGAACTTGTCAACCAAAAATGTAAAAATGTACTTCACCTTTACGAAGCCCGCTCCTACAGACCAGGCTGTCTACACACTGCGGTGTCCTCACCCTTCCTAGAGGACAATAGTGCAACTTACCTGTGAGGAGGCACGGGGCCAAACTCCAAGCTGCGCCTGTTTTCAAATGGAAGGGCATTGCGGCCGGTGAGAAATTTGCAAGAAAGTCACAAGATCCAGCGAGGGACAAAGTAACTTCAAATTACGATGTATAGTGCTGAAAATGCGAGGAATTTTCTTCATCACAAAATGCAACCTGTGCTTTCCCCCAGTGAGGCTCCGCACCATTAGCCTCGTGTTCAGTACGAGCTGGAAATATTACATTTACTTACCATGATCAGCATCCATGCTTGAGAGCGATGTAGATTTCTGCAATGCTCTAGAGCAGCCAGCTGGAGACAGGCCCACCAAAGACCAAACATGGGACTTTCATGGTCCCTGTCACTCAACAGCACACTGGGTCATCTACTTCTCCATTGAGCCATTAGGGAAAAGGCTTGCTCGGGGCAGACCCAATGGATTGGTGATTGTGACATAAAATTAAATATTTTCTCTAGTTTTGTTTCAGTAGCCCTTCATAAGCAGCTTAAAAGGCTTACTTTGATAGGATGTTGTAAATTTTGTGGATTACAGACTGGAGAGAGGATTAATTCAACTTTAAACAATGTATATGATTTGTTCTGTTTGTATGTTACTGACAGTTCATTTTGAAATTTAAGTGGCGGGGTATTCAAAATCTAGTCACTCTTCTCCGAGATTTAAAAATATCTGTTCTGTTCAAATGAGGGAGACTATTTAAAAATATCAGTGAGGGATCTGATCGGTTTTAAACTGCGGAAAGAGATGCGATCTCTTGGAGGCATAGGATAAGCCCAGTAGCTAAAAGTAATTACCAGACAGGATTTATTGTTCATTTCCTGGCTTGTTATCAATAGTTTACCCAGATCTTAAGGCAAGAATGGAGGCTGTCCAAGGTATAGGGAGTTGGGACTCGTCTATGAAAGTGCTCTAAGATACAGAAATAGTCTAGGCAGAGAAGATTGGAAAAGACCCAAAAACATAATATTAGCTTTCCAAATGGGACACTGGATGCAGCTAACGCACCATGTGTTACTGACGCTATGGAATGGGCTTTTAATAATACTCTCAGGCCTTTTTGGTTGTGACTAAGGAGAAGGGAGAGGGGATGCTGTTGCAGGGTGCTAAATACTGATGTGGAACAACAGAAGACATAAAGGGTTTTACAATACTTTAAATACAACATCTCAGTGTAAGCAATGCAACTTCTTATTTACATCTTTGCCTATATACCCTGAACAAATAGATCATAAGAGAAAGAAAACTATTGGTTAATGATGTACGATTTTGTAATGAACAGGTTGGCCAGAGAACGCTTCAAACAGTACTTCAAGAAGAAGGATGAAATCCTGGCCTTGCAGCTTCCTTGTTGATGCCTGAGAACAGCTGAATTCTCATTCATTGCTATGGGAAAGCTGGAGCAAGTTGGAACCAAGGCACCAGTTAAAGGTGCTAGATGAAAATTACCAAAATTTTAATGTACCAGTTGGAATGCAACAAACATTACTGGCCTCATAACTGGACAGTGAGATTTCCTTTGCATAGTTAGTCATAATCAAGACAATGAAAATGACTAGAAGTGGATCAGTAAGATAATCATTAATGCTACAGATTATTGTTTCATTCACATTTCTCATTTATGTACTGATATTGTACATTTGAGGCAAATATTTCAGTTGACAAGTTTTGTGTTGTTTTCAAACAAGAGCTTTGTGATTGGCAATTTGAAATAATTGTTGGAATGTTGTTAACTGTTATGTTTAGCCCTCTGGTTGTAGGTAAGAATCCAGTTCAAACCATGCTCATCTTTTCCTTCATTAAAGCTCTGCAGCCATCATTTTTTATGGCTTTTATAAATGAGGATTTAAAAGTGCACAAAAAGCTCAATTTCTGATGTCCTAGAAATATTTTTTAAAATGCTAATTCTGGAAACCTGAACTGAAAACTGGAAATGCACTGAAAGTCACTCAGCACCTGAAAGAGAAAGCTAGATGAATGTTTCATCAGATCTTCCATTAGGATCCTACCCAAAACATTAGCCTGTCTTTCAGATGATGTACATTTCTAGAATTTTCTGTTGATTTTTGTAATATCCTATCTGGCTATAGTTTTGAATTTGACACAGAAATGCTACAGCAAGCCGTAAAATGATAGATGCGGTTAATTATTCACTATTCCACTCTTTAGCTCTGTGACGTACCTAATTCTGTTCATAAATGCTGCAATAATTTTGCTAAATTTAGCTATGGAAAGACTATTGTGTATTGTGGCACTATCACTGGTATTGATTCATTTAAAGAATTTTAGCTTTAGTCAGACTAAAAAGCATTATTTGAGCTGAAAGTGCACTGGACTCAAGCAAATTTTGTGCTCTTATATTAAAACAACTCAAAGTGTTCGTATTGCCCAAAAAAATATAATCCCTGAAATGTTCTGGGTTCTTTCAAGATTTTTGAATGGGTTATCAGTCAAATCCACAAGGACACTGAAGTATTTAAGTTATTGAAGGGGTTAAAAAATAAATGTTGAAGAAAACTTAGCTGTAAGTTAGGATTGGCCACAGAATGTAAAACCATTCCCTTTTATAGAACTATTACTCGCTAATCGAGCTCACTTCCGTTCAGGTTAACAGAATGAAAATATTAAAAGCTGAAAAATGAAGCTGACTCAATATTTGCAATGAAAGATATTTATAACCTGCACATCACCACCAGGACTGCAAAGTGTAAAATAATGTACTGTGACTACAGCATTTTCACTTTGTAAAGCTGAACGGATGTGAGTTGTGTTCGGGGTTGAAATTCCTGTGTTCTCTACTTTCAGAGAAGTTGTTAACTCATTTAAAATAAATAGGTTAATGACAATGTTGAAGTAAGACACACAAAAGTTTAATGTGAATCTGTTAATCGGTGCACTAAAAATAGCGCACAGAGGAATTTTGATATCTCTAAATGAATAATGGGTCTATAAAAGGATAATGCTATTAAATTCTAGAGCCAATCAACAGCTAACTTTTTAAAATAAGTTTTTAACCCATTTATGAACTGAAATGCTTCATGGGCTGAAGTGATGCTGTGCGATATTCGTGATGGACACTTGAACTCATTTGTATGAAATTCCTCTGTCCACTATTTTAACAAAGGTTGGTTAAAAACAACATACAGGTACATCTATTACTAATGTCACTCAGTATGATTTCAGTCTATCAGTGTCCTTTTGAAATGTTCATTTCTACAAAAGAAATTTAAATTTTCTTTCTAGCAGTTGAGTTTTTTTTAACAGATTATGATAGCTGTAGACCAAGGCTCATTATTATGACTAGAAATAAACGGCTGTATTCCAAGCAACGTGCAACTTACTTTGACAAGAAATATAACACTTGAATCGAGTTTTTATAATCTACAGATAAAAATGGGCAATTTACAAATCTTTGTAGCGTAGCCCCTTTAATCACTGTAATTCAATTGAAACAATAGCAGAAAACACTTTTATATATGTCTTAGTCAGGAGTAATTGGATTTCAGAAATGGGGTGTTAGTTCTCTGTAACAGTGGATTGATTAATTTGTTACACTGAACATTAAAAACTAGATGGTTGTGTAGATTTTCCACACGGATTGGGAATTCTGTGAAATTGGAGTTCATGGAACATAGTGCGGTCCATTGGAATCCTGTGCGTGAACAGTTAGCCGTTTATCCGATCATGGCTATATTCCCTTTGAATAGTGCCTCTGCTTTAAATGAAATGGACTCAATATTTTCAATTAAACATATTTATTTAGAACATGTGCAGGTAGTTGATGGACTGCAAACTGTGAAATAAAACACTGTGATTTTGCAACATTCACATTGTGATAAGCTGAATGGAAATGAACTCTGTTCATGAGTTGTCGTTCGTCCTTCAATATCAAAGAAGGCAGCCAGAATATCATCTCATTTTTTTACATTGAGTTCTTTGGTGACTGGTGTGAACCACTTTTTGCTTGGAATGAGCATCTGCAGATTGAACTTTGGATCCTGGATACACCAGGTTGGGAATCTTGATTTTTCAAGTGAGACTTCCTCAGCTGGCGTTTACATTCAGCATCAGCAGTATGACAGCCCTCATATAGCAGGTACCTTCATGGATAGTTTTTCTCCATGCTTTCTTATCTTGAGCAAGTTGTTCCCACATCTTATCTTGAGCAAGTTGTTCATGAGTAATGACACTATAAAAGGACAATGTTGTTAAATTCGGTAACCATTCTACAGCTAAGATTTTTATTTCCTCCTGATTTTGACCCTTTACTCTCCTAGCTCGTGCTGGGGTGATATCAAGTGGCTGTTTTTCATGTAAAAAAACATTTACAATGGATATAAATTTCTATTCCAATTACTCCAGTGGTCTCCTGGCTGACACACACTGCTCTTTGTCTTACCATTTTACCAAAAAATGCACAAGAAGATTAAAGTACACATGCATATGCTGTCCAAATATGAGTATTGAGATCACATGCCCAACTACGATGTCTATTACTCATTTTTTATTTACTACTGAGAAGTGTAATTCGCCACATCTGGATTCCCAATTCATCATATTCACTAGGGGTTAACGTACTGGGCACACTGCAATAAACTGATTAAATGTATCCATTGACTAGTCATTCAATGCTTTCATTAAAGATTTAACCTGAAACCTTTAGCCTCTTCCAAATTTGGATTGTGCTGTCTGAGCATGTGCAGTGTACCTAATTTCCCAGGATTCATTAGTACCGTTCAGCCAGCCACACTGATGGAATTTTTTTTATCAGCTTCTAGCACTTTCTACTCAGTACTTTTGAAAAACAAAGGAACAAATTGCAAAAGCTTAATTGAGGTAAAATTTAAATTGAGTGATTTAGTAATAAAAAGAATTAGAAAGGATGTGTGTCTGTCTATCTGTATCCATGTGTGAGAAAAGTACTTTTCTGACTGCATACCTGTTTTTTTTTGTTTTATGTTGTATAACTTCAAAAAGTGCATTAAGCTGAGGAGTGGGGAGGGGAGGTGTGAGAGAGAGCGAGAGAGACTGGGGCTGGGATTGAGAGAGAGGGAGTGTAGAGACAGACAGAGCCATCATGTTAATGCCAGTTCAATTTTCAAAAAGAAAGCACCTGCTAAAAGCAACTAATTATCCACCAGTAAAACAAAAAGCAAAATGCTGCAGATGTTGGAAATCTGAAATAAAAACAGAAAATGCTGAAAACGCATAGCAGGCTGGCAGCATCCGTGGAGAGAGGAAGGTAGGGTTAACATTTCAGGTAGATGACCTTTCATCAAAACCCTGATGACAAAAGGTCATTAATCTGAAACGTTAACCCTATGTTCCTCTCTCCACAGATGCTGCCAGCGCTGCTGAGTGTTTGCAGCATCTTCTATAATTATCCACCGGTGTTTTGCTGACAGTTGGAAAAGGTAATTACTAATTCCTTACACCCATGTGGCAGAGATCCTAATTCTAACAGCTATGAGGCAAAGAGAGAGAGAAAGAGATAGGCAGACATATAGATAGAAAAAAAGGCAGACAGAAAGTTTCTTTTCTCATTCTAATTTGATTTTTATTTTAAAGTAAGTCTAATTTTGAAAGTAGATGGGAAGGGAGAGAAAAAGGGGAAGAGGGAAATTGGTTGACGGTGAGGGTGACTCTGGCCTCTTGACACAGACCCTTGGGAAAGTGAATGGGAGTGAGGGAAAGTGGATGGAAGATTAAGGATGAGTGAGTAACAGCAGCGCAAGGGGAAAGGCAGGATACAGAGTTTGAGTGGGTATGTCAAAGGGGCAGAAGTAGGAGCAGGGAGGGAGTGGTTAGAAGAGGAATGGGTAATAGAAAGGTGAAGGGGTAGGGGGCATGGTGGGATCAAAAAGGAGGGAGAAGCACAAGTGATTAGGGACAGGGATAGGAAGGGAGCTATTGAGGGACACAATTCCCCCACAACTCCACCCGCAGTTGTTTTTTAATAGTTGGCAGAGGGAGGAGGGGGCAAATACCAAGGACAGGGTTTCTTCGACTAAATTCGTAATTACCTTTTCCAACTGTCAGCAAAACACCGGTGGATAATTATAGAAGATGCTGCAAACACTCAGCAGCACTGGCAGCATCTGTGGAGAGAGGAACATAGGGTTAAAGATTCAGGTTAATGACCTTTTGTCATCAGGATTCTGATGAAAGGGGAGGGGGGGGGGGTTGGAGAGCCAAGAGATGAATCTATATGGGCGAAGTGGCAGGGAATAAGGCCGGAGACGTTTAAATGACTTCTTTTATATATTTTAAATTCTATTGGCTTCTGGAAACAAAAACATGTAAAAATAATACAGCTTTTACCTTAAAATTAATCTTATTTGGTTCTGCCAAAATCATGGATTTTAAAAGGTATAAAATCATAACTTTGGGAGTTGATATTTTCCAGAAATATGGTTGAAATTTAAAATGATGTTGCTGCTTTAAATTTCATAAAGTGTGTCAGTTTCTTAAAAGAAACAGCATCCATTTGTTTATCAACCCTGGATGCAATTTAGGACAATCAAAAAAGTTAATCTCCTAAACATGCCTTCCTTACTGACATTCCAGAAGAATTCCATGCCAGTCCGGGGGGAGTTTGGTTATTTTCTTAATTTGCTCATTTTAAAGTTTCATTACTTGTGTTTTTTTTAAATGCATGTTTCAGATGTTTGGTTTGTGACAAATGCTGCTGTTTGTGAGGAACAGTTAGATCCGCCACATTTACAGAGTGATGTGAAAACAACTCTTTTAATGTTGCCATGTCACACCGTGTTGCGAACATGCAGTGAGATTAAGCTAAAATTTCAGAACTCTTGGAGTGTTAGGAACATAATTTTTTTTTGTTTAGCTCAAATTTGTTTTTTCCACAGACCTATACAAAAAAATTGAACAATTTCTAATTGCAGTATTTTGTTTGGTTGAGGCAGAGCTGAAATTTAGAAACATAAGGGGTTTGAAATCATGATATTAGTAACTAACGTGTTAATGCATTCACATAAAATTCATTAAACCTTATTTTAAAATATAAATGGATAAGTTCCTTTGTTAAAAAAATTAGTGGAGGAATTTCAGATGAACACCTTAGAATCTGTGTTACTAATATTACACAGCGGGATTTCAATTCCAAAGTGTCAGAATTTTTTTGACTTTTCTAATATGTATTTCATGTTGGTTGCGAAGATGGATATTTACTCTTTAATCCCTGTCGTAATATTTAAAACTAACTAGACCAGGCTTTCAAAAAATTGTTCAAAATATAAATTGAATTACAGGGCACTAGAAAACAACAGACAAATCTCACACAGCAACTGAGCTGCTCTACTGAGGTCAGTGGTTGAGGTGCAATGCTGGGGAATAGCAGCTACCCTGGGATTGATTTTCAACTGTGGTGCACATCGAGCGGGCACAGCGATCAGGACACCCACGCGATGTTAGCAGCAAAAGGCCCAATGCCATTTTGACGATCGGGCTTCATTTAAATTTGACGGGCGAGTTGCCCGCATGTTTCTAGTGCTGATTGGCAACTCACCATTTGGGTGTCTGGTTCCCTGACGCATATTTGATGTGAGCTTACACCTCTTAAAAGCAGAGGAGTCTTTTCATTTTCAGAAGTCTTCCTGGTGCTATTTTTGAATTTGTGGGGGAGAATGTCTACTGCCAGGGCAGCCTGTTTCAGCGATGCTGCGGTGGATGTATTAGCGAAGCAGGTAAGCGAGAGGTCCTGTAGCCATCAGATGGCAGATGAGTGCCCAGGCAGGCTTGGAAAGAGATAGCAGAGAATGTCAATGCCTGCAGCATAATCCCAAGGACCTGGTTGCAGTGCCGAAAAAGTTTAATGACCTTACCCAGACAGCAAAGGTGAGAATGATTCTTTTTCGTGTGTCTTTTTCTCAGAATGATGATTTGCCACACCATGCTCCCCTTCCCCCACTCCCACCCCAGCTCTCCCAATCTTTCCCTCCCCCGCTTCTCTTCCAATCACAACGGGATGCTGCTCTAACCCTCCTTCTAATTATAATCACACACTTGCCATCTGCTGCCCTTAGAACAGGCACAAACAGCATTCTGCTTTTACCTGGTGACAACTGGAATGCATTTCAATGTTCTGCTAACTCTTTCACGTTTCAAACTAGAGCCAGTTCCTTGCACATAACTACCTCCCCATTGTGCTCACATCTCACTGCTTCTCCCTCTCAGCATGCCCACTATGTGAAGCTGCCATCACACATCTGCACAACTCTTTGAAAGAACTACACACTAAATGACTCCCGCTCTTCTTGCAGGGCAAGTTGGTGAGCAACACAAGAGAGAGGACCAGAACCAGGGAAGGTCCAGCCACCATCCAAGTCCTCAGTCCAATGGAGGAGATTGTTGACAGAGGGATGACACAAAGCATTGGAGATGGCGAGGTTGGAAGCCAATTGCAGCAAAGTGCTTAGCTATTTCCCTTACCTTTTCTCTTTCCTCAAACAATAGCACAAATGGGCAGCATGTCAACCTTGTGCTGCATTGCGATGCCACACTTCTGCTACTGCTTACCATACCCATTACATGCTTACCCTGTCCCTCTCCTCTTTTCCCAGGTTTATTTGATGACTTTAAAGGGCTCACAGCTATACATTAAAGGGAAATTCCCCTTGAGTTGCCAGTGAGGTTGACATTACGTCTGGACATTTTTCTCTAATTGACTTTCTGATGCTGTTGAGGAGAAGGAACAAAGGGACTGGATGAGGGTCCAATAAGAGGAGACAGAAGAGGCCAAGAGTTACCTAGCTACCAGATTATACAGAGCATACAATTCTCAGCTTCAACTGTCTGAGCAGTAATCTTTGAGGAGATTTCTGAAGCAAGCGCTTCATGAGTTATGCAGAATATTGGAACTAGACCTGAAATCACCTTCACAGAATGCAACTGCTCTGTCCATAGAAGTGGGTGTATCCACAGCACTGACATTTTATGCATCAGGATTCTTCCAGTCAAGTGCAGGGGAGCTCTGCAACAATTTACAATCAGCTGTCCACAGTTGCATCAGGCAGGTGACCAATGGACTGTTGACTAGAGCTGGCCATCATTTCATTTCCCATGGACTCAGCTTCCCAATTTGAGACAGCATTGGGCGTTAAGATTTGGCCAGTCCACAGAGAACAAAATGGTGGCTGCTTAAAAAACATCTAAAAGGAGTGTAATCACTTTGACAGAAACCTTGCAGGCAGACTCAGTTCATGAACAGTGCAAATTTCATGTCCGTCAGCAATACTAAATAAGGTGGAACCAAATATTTTGGGGTTCTGTTATGGGAGAGACATTACTTGTGAAAAATATGAGCCTGTGCTCTTGAAATTAAGCAAAAATATTAGGATTCATTCCAGACCTATATGGTAGAGAAATTCTTTAACTTCGAGCTCCTTCCTCAATGTTTGCTGCTCTTGTAGCGTGTCTCTTGTCGCAGTGAAATCTGCTCTCCTGTTGTAAGTATTTGTTGCGCCCTTGTGTTGGATCACCTATTCCTTAATCACAGTCAAAAATTGTCTATGGTGATGCAGATTTCCTCCCAGTACCCTTGGTCTCCATGATCAAGACCTTTATATACCTTTATTTTGGTGGGAGTGAGAAATCTTTCAGAAAACCCTGACAGGTCAGCTGCATTCGTAGACAGCCGAGGAACAGCATCTGTACTTTTGCTTTGATCATAAGTGGGTGCCACACTTTGAAACTCCATGCAACTTTTGGTGGATATTACAAACCAGTGGGATGTGTTTTCACAATATTTATATGGTATTTCACTTCTACAGGTGGTCATGGTGAAGCATTTAAATTATTGCTAGCTGCATTGTCATATCCTCCGGTATGCAGCTGTTTGAAAGCACTTGCATGACTCCTTTTTCATTGTTGGTACCATGTGCATGTTTATTTCTTTCCGTACATAACAGTGACTATAACCCTCCCCATCAGACAGACAGCACAGCCTAGCCTTGCTGGCCTCCTGGGGCATTTTCTTTGCTGTGACACTTCCCTTTCTGTTTACTTAACATCATTCAGATGTTTCCTACGGTCTTTCCGATCCTGTTTCACTGGGGACACTACTCGCATTGTATTTGCAATGCCCCTCCAGGCAGTTTTGTGCTCTGTCGGGGTTCTGATTTGAGCTATTTGAGTACTTCTTCAGCCAGATGCTGCACCTCTGCATCCCTGAAATGAATTGCCTTGTGGTGTGCTTTTTCTCTTCTTAGTTGCCCACTTCCACTTATTTCCACCAGGTCCTTGATGCCTGTTTAACCTTTTCTTTGTTTATTGACCCACAGTCACTCCACACTGTCGGTATCCTCCAACCTGGCCTGCAAGTTAAGGGGTGAGTCATTGGTTAGGGATAAATCAAAGGCCACTTGCATACAAATTTTAAAATTTGAAATTAGAACAAAATATCAAGTTGTAATTAACCCACCGAAAGGAAGCTGGCTATACAATTCAACCAGTATTTTTTTTAAAAATCAGAAGAGATCAGTAAATGAATATAAGAATGAAATAAGTACAGGAATTGGTAGTAATACACTTCACAATATATTTACAATTACTTTTTCTCTCTTTCTGATGTTTTGGTATTTAATTCTTTAAAGTTGTAATTTGAGTGCTGTCTATTATTTGAAATTATGATTAATTAGTATATACATTCTAACCACCTATAGATTGCTAATATATTAGGGGCATGTCACATGAAAATTGATATATTAAAAGCAAAGTGACAAGCGAGAGAGTTCACGGTCTAATTTCAGACTATGGAACGATCTCGTTGTTGCTTGGAATTACTTTACATTCCTGTCGGAGAAAGTTGCACTGTTGTTGTAGAGCAGTGACCTGGAGGTGTGAAAGGCTTGTTTCCATTTGATTTATCATAGCTAAAGGGGGAATGGAAAAATCTGGCAGGATTGTATCTTTAGAGCTGTGCTTGTTCTAGGTGTACTAACAGGTTCAATTTAAAAAACTTAAAGGTGCCAAAATTACCGAGATTGTGGTTCATCACAGGTCACATGCATAGGAAAAGAATGTCAGCTTTAGGTTTCATCAGTCACTGGACTGAGTCTCACTTGCACCTCTTTCAATTAACCTATTTACTAAAGTCTGACTATCTTCGTCTGGCTTTTTCTAATATTAATGGCACAACCTTTAATAAATTCCAAATGTCAAAGGTGATTCAGTTGATCCAGTGACTAAAGCGTTTTATTGTTGTTTGCCTATCCTCCCTTTGTTACATTTTGTTGTCATTGGCCAGCAGCCAGTGTTTTGCTAAAGCCTCACAGCTAATGCACACCTTCGAAACAAAATACAAAGTAAATTTATAACCTTTTTATGTACGTTCTATTTCCATTAGGTGAATACGACATTTATTGAAAAATGTTTACTGATTTATCAGGAAAAATCATTTCGTAGGGGTTCTCGCTGAAACACTCGTTTGTGTGTTCTGCAGTAAATTGCTGACTTGCTTTCAACTCCAGTTAAAGGTTTATTCTATACACATAAAAAGAAAATGCTGTAATCTTTATTTTTTGCTTCCTGCACGTTGCTGCAAATTTAACGAAATGCCAACCATAGCAACTGTGTGCGAATGTCTGTAATTTAGGTCCTACAGAAGATCAAATGTGAACTCTGTGCTTAAAAGAGTGGTATGCATGATAGAATTTATAGTCAAAGATATTCAGTTAATAAGAATGATTTTTGCTTTCCCATTTCTGTTCCTTTAACCAGAGCATTCAATTGCCAGTTTATTTTAATGGAATAATCTATACATATTTGGAGCATTTCAAAATGTACAAAAATATTCATAGTGTTATTATTGATATACTTCATAAATTATTCTTCTATCAATAAATAATAAATAAAGACTTGTTTTTTGTATTTCTGTTGCATGTTATCATATCAAGTATTATATGTTATAGATTTTCACCACCCTCTGTTCAGGCATTAGCTTGAGTCACTAACCCAACACAGATGCTGTGAATTCAAATGATCCAAGGGAAAAGGAAAGACTTGCATTTATATAGTGTCTTATAATGACTCTTAGAAATGTCCCGGTACACTTCACATGAAGTCCAGTGACTGTTGTTATGTTGGTAAATGCGACAGCCATTTTGTGCATAATAAGATGCTATAAATAGCAATGGGATGAATGACCAGATAATCTGTGTTTTCTTTTGGTATGTTGGTTGAAGGAGGGATATTGGCCAGGACACCTCCCTGCTTATCTTCAAAATAATACCAAGGGATCCTTAATGACCTATGGTGGCCCAATGAATGGATTTCCAGCACTGCATCTACTCTGGAGTGTGTGGCAGCTTCAAAGACATATGCATGGAGCCCTCCTCACAACAGGCCTAAGGATAGTTTGTGATTCTTCCATGGCTCTGTCATTGAGACCTGGGGTACCAGATTGGAGCGAGCTGTCTTTTCTGACATCAAAGTGATTAGAACTGGGATACATACGAGTATTTCAAGGCTTCACATAGTTCATTGGTATTGCTCTGCTTTCCTATAATCATTGACTATGCAGTGCTCAGAACTAGTGTCATGAGATGAATGGGCTCAGATGCTGCTGCCTCTCAGGAAAGAAGCACATGTGTGCCCTTCCATCAATCCTCTCCAATGCCTGCACATAAGGTGTAAAGGAGGCAAGACCAGGTCGCCCTGGCGGCGGCATAAGAACTGTAGCCTGCAGTACATCATCTCAGGATTTAATTGCTATGAAGCAAAGGCCACCTTAATCCCTGGAGACTCATACTGATGCACAGCAAACAACCACCTCAGCTCTCCAGACACTCATAGTACCTGGGAAGGATACCAGATTAGGGTTAAGGGGAATTACATTGGCAAATAGCATTAAGTGTGTACTTACATGCACACAGGCACACGCGCACACACACTAATGGGTCTTGATTCAAATTACAGTTGCACTAAAATTATTTTTCATGCAGATGTTAGTTTGGCAGAGGGTTTAATGAGGTGGCATAAATGAGATCTGTGTAAGTTGGTGTACACCTGGAAGGTACTGTAGATGGTGTCATATATATTTACTTTCAGTGGGTTAATGTTTCTGTTAAAATAGCAGATGGGGGAATATCATGCAAACACACCTTAAAGCCCCGATTTATGCCCCACCCCGTTTTACACTCCACTGAGTTCAATGGAGCCAAAGATCGGGCAACGTGTAAATTGGGCGTCCTACCTGAACCCGCCCCGTTCTCACTGGGCCAGATAGGTTAAAATCAGGCTTAATTATTCATCTTCTAATATTGCCAACAATAATTTCTAACCTTTATTCCTGCCCATGTCCACCTTCTAGAAAGTTGGACTTTCTCTCAAATGAACTTTTTATTGACCAGAGTTCGTCCTGTACTATCACCAGTAGGTATGTTCCTACAAAAGGCTTCCTACACCATCATTGGTACAATTTTGGGGGAAAAAATAAATTGCAGGGTACAATAGTGCTTTTGTTGTTTTTGTCTTTCATTTTCTTCTGTCTTGCTTCCATCTTGCATACTTTTTCCCCTCCCATATCTCCCTTTTCTCTCCTCCCAACTTCAGTTTTCTTTATCAGAGGCACTGAGAAATACATGGAAGTACTGGGAGAATTATTATATCTGATAAGAAAGGGGTAGTAACAGAATGGGGGAGAATAGGAGGTGACAGGAAATCTATAGAAAGGGAAACTTAGGTGAGATTGGAACTGGCAGGTAAGCTATATCGAAAGTCCTGGCAAGGAAGAGATGATCAGAATCAAATGAGGAAAAGGGAGGGTAGATTGTGAAAGACTCAAATTTGAATCCTTTTGTATCTGTTGCACCTTGTGCATCTAAGCCTGTCGCTGATATGAAGCCTTCACTTGCAAAGTAAATCCACTGTTCTGGACTGAACTGGAAAATAACTCCCCTGTCAACCTGTGAAGAGATTTTCACAGGTCTGATGTGAACTCGAGCCGATGCAATGTTTCTTTGGATGCACGTTCAGGTGTCCATCATGTTTCAGCACGTTTCTAAAGTTTAGTGTTCAGAGAGCACTCAATCAAGATGTCTGAAATTCAGATTGAGCTTTAGCAACAATGAACTCCACTTTGCCTGCAGGACTATTCGAAGCTCCCCTCCAGAGGCAAGGACCAATCCAAAGCTCTCAATCATTGTTTTTCTAGCTTCTTACCTTTTTACAAGTAAGCTTGTGCTGCCAACTATCTGAGCCAAAATTTTTTTACTGTTACATGTATCCTGGAACTTTTCCAATGTTGCTTCATACTTAGTTTGTAACATATAATTTTGACTTTTCCTGTGTGAAAGGCGAAGCCTAAGCCCAGGAGGGGAATGAGGTGCTGATGGGACACGTTTCATGTTTTCTTTATTGAATCAAAAAAAAACATAAGCCTTTCCTTTTTTAAAATTGAGGGTTGCTAACCCAGAGAAATGGAACACTTTCAAATTTCAGGCATCCAGTGTCAGCATCATGCACTACCAGTTCACATATAGCATGGGCTGAATGCAAAGTAAGGCTCATTCTACTTTACGTCAATATGATCCAGGCAAAACCTCACATGAACTGGAGACATTTCCATTTCACATATCAACCATCTTCATGGCATTTCTGAGTGAGATTGGCAATTTCATTCCTAATTAGAGGCAGGTTTATGCCATGGGTCCATGCCCACTAGGAAGTATGTAAATAATCTTACAACACCAAGTTATAGTCCAACAATTTTATTTGAAAATCACAAGCTTTCGGAGGCTTCCTCCTTAGTCAGGTGAATGTCACATTCACCTGACGAAGGAGCAAGCCTCCGAAAGCTTGTGATTTTCAAATAAAATTGTTGGACTATAACTTGGTGTTGTAAGATTGTTTACATTTGTCAACCCCAGTCCATCACCGGCATCTCCACATCATCACTAGGAAGTAGGTTGAGATTTCACAAATTTGTATTACTCTGTCTTTCACGGCCAGCAGAGAAAGAATGTATTCATCTCATGCAACAGCGCTGGGTTTGAACTAGACCCCAGAGGTGAAAAGGGTAGTAGGTTAATTGTTGCAAGGCTCTGCTCCCAGTGGGCGGAGCTTCACTCAGCAGGCACACAGATTTAAGAATTGATGCTGCAGGTCGCCACTATTGGTTCACAGCTCTAGTCATTAATAGTCAGAAAATCAGAAGTGACGCACATTGGATGCCCTGACTGCCAACACCCAATCTGTACTCCCGTCAAACGAGGCCTCACAAAATTTACCTTGTGATGCTATCACAAAACCCACATACAACAAAATTGTCAATAGGTTATGTCATGGTTTGTGATTGTGGAAGCTCTGCCTTTTACAGTTGCCTATCATGTGTATCATTTATTCTGTGAATGTGTTTTGTGAGAGTCAATCCTTTAAAAATAAAGTAAGGCTTTCATTAGATACTAATATCCCTGGAGCAGGAATTGTGCCCAGCAATACTATGTGCTGTGGCCAGACAAATAACATTGGTAGTACCCAGGTAGCTTTCATGGTCAATTGAAAGTGTTCAAGCTTTAGTTTTAATAACATAAGGAAGAATGAAGCATGAAGAGGTCATTCAGTCCATTCAGCCTGCTTCTTCCACAGACAGTAGAACCCATCTTATCATGAACGCTAACCCACCCACATAATCTCCTTGGGGAAAGTTCTGCATAAATACTCCTGATCCCTAAAGTCAATTGAGCAAAACTACAGAATAGTTATCCGTCTTCACAACACTACAATCTTTGCCTGCAGTCCTCAAGATGATAATTCCCTTTCCTCATGCAGCATAGGACCCATATTAATCAGTTAAGCTAATTGGATATAATTTGCATACTCTGAATAGTTAATTGGAATATAGACTTTTCACCATAACTGAGGAAACTCCTATCTTTACAATGTTTGGGTATGACCATTATGCTATTAGAGATAATACATTAATAATGCTAATTATGCTTAATTTACATATGCAGACTAGTTTAATTAGAAATAGACTTTCCACATTAACTCAAAAGATGGAAGCCCTAGCTTCACCAAACGTGGGCCAGTGTTAATGATATAATATATGAATTAATATGCAAATTAAATCTAAATTGCATATCCAATACCAATTTGTAAATAGATAGTACTAAATAGACTTTCCCCCATGACTCAAAAATTTACACAAATTAAAGATTTTAAATAAGTTATCAGATAATAGGGGGAAAAGCACATTCATTTTTATTGTAATTACAGGAAGGGGCATATAATGAGAGATATATTAATAGCTTAATTCTTTTGCTAACCCTCCTAATTTTTGCAGTTCACTCACTGCAATGCTGCATCAGCCATTTCGCAGGAATGGAAATGAAGGGGAAAAGATTCCAATAGTTACGATATGAGACAATAAAGTGTCAGAGGATGAATTAGATTCATATGTGGTCTTGAGTCTGGTTTGTTGTTACAGTCCCATGTGCAATGTGTTGGGTCAGCCTCAAACCATTTCCCATGTGGCTGCAAGTTCACAGCAGAAAACTGTTGATAATTCAGAACCCATATTTAGACACTCCATCAGTATGGCTGGTGTGGAAAATGGAAATGTCACAATATTACACTGGCAGGAAGTTTGCTGAGTTTCTTATGAAAGCATATTGTTGGGAAAGAGGAGGCAGTATTTTAGGTTTGTATCTGACCCATGCTATACCTTGTGGAGGAATGCTTGCTGACACTTGGGGGGTTGGGGAAGCAGAGCAATAGTGTTTCATTTCACAGCATTGATATCATTACTAGGAACAAGAGGATTGCAATGAGGATGAAAAAGTAGAGAAGTTAGAGGGTCAATTTTATCCCTGTCCGCCCAGCAAGAAAGGTGTGGGGGGTGGGGTTAAGTTGGCAAAGTCACGTCACATTCCTGACACATTCCCACGTGACCACCATTTTAACTGATCTCAGATCGGGCACGGGAGGGCCAACCACCCCAGGCAGGCAGGGGCCTACTTTAAATGTAAACGTCGCGGCCAAATGACATCACCGGCGGCGCGACCCCATTTTAACTAAAAATTTCGGGAGGCCTGCATGGCGCCGAACCCGTCAGCAAAACCTGGCAAGAGGCAGCAGTGTGGCCAGAAGAGGCCAAGGTAAGTTTGATATTTCAAATTTTTGTGAGGATTGCTTGAGAGCCAGAAGGAGCAGGAATGCTCCACTGGGCCCCGTATGGATTCCTCGGGCCTCCCCAGCCTCAGCCTTCCCTCTCCTTCCCACCACCAGCAGCTCTTTAGAGACCTCCCATCCAGAACTAACCTTATGCCAGGGAACGTTCCCTTGGGTCCCAGGTGGCGACGCTCTCCCGCCCAATTTCCTACTCCCACCTGCCGCCTCTTACATCATTCCTGCCGACTTCAGATAGGAGACAGTCCAGACAAATTTCAATGAAGCCTGGGAGTTAAAATGGCCTGGATCTCACGCCAAGGAGTCCGTACAGGATTCCTGCCTGCCCCGCACCCCAAACTCGTCCCAGGTTAACATCAGGGATTAGGGCTTTTTTCACTCTAATTGAGAAGGTTAAGGGGTGAACCGACAGAGGCCTTCAAGATTGTGAAGGGTTATGGTAAGGCAAATAGTGAACGATTGTTTCCACTGGTTGGCAAGCTGGTAACAAGAGGGCACAAGTTTAAGATAATCACAAAAAGGGTTAGAGGGAAAGTTGAAAAAAAATCTTCTCACAGGGTGGCTAAAATGTGTGATTCTCTGCCACAAACTGCTATGAAGCAAAATCCAAAAATCTTTTTAAAAGGAATTAGATAAGTGCTTGAAAGAGAGCATTTTGAAGGGCATGACGAGCAAGCAGGATTAGACGAGGTGGCTCATATGTAGAAAAAAATGGCTTAGACTTGAAGGCCTAAATGGCCTTTTTCTGTGCGGTAAGATTCTATAATTCTTGATTTATCTCTGCTTGTCTACTATTCCTTTTAATCTTGATTGAGTCCAGTATTAGTTTTGCCAACCCTCCCGAGTTGCCTGGAAGTCTCCTGCAATGGAAGATTGATTTCCCGGGCACTGCTGCTAGCAACCCTGGAGAAAATTGCTTCACGTTCGCACTTCGCGCCTCCACACTTTCTCTCCTCGAGCTGCCTCGAGCTTTGCCTGCAGGAAGTCAGAACATGGTGGCTATGCTGCACGCCAACGACAGGGCGTACCACTACTTCATCACCAAGTAGGTGCAGCTGGTGTGGGTCAACCTAACCAATGGCTTGTGCATGAACAGGCCATTCCTGAACCTGGATTGCGGGTCCCCTCGCAGAGATATTTGAATCATCGACAGCTACAGGTGAGGTGCCTGAAGATTGGAGGGTAGCAAATGTTGTGCCTTTGTTTAAGAAGGGCAGCAGGGAAAAGCCTGGGAACTACAGACCGGTGAGCCTGACATCTGTAGTGGGTAAGTTGTTAGAGGGTATTCTGAGAGACAGGATCTACAGGCATTTGGAGAGGCAGGGACTGATTAGGAACAGTCAGCATGGTTTTGTGAGAGGAAAATCATGTCTCACGAATTTGATTGAGTTTTTTGAAGGGGCAACCAAGAAGATAGATGAGGGCTGTGCAGTAGACGTGGTCTACATGGACTTTAGCAAAGCCTTTGACAAGGTACCGCATGGTAGGTTGTTACATAAAGTTAAATCTCACGGGATCCAAGGTGAGGTAGCCAATTGGATACAAAATTGGATTGATGACAGAAGACAGAGGGTGGTTGTTGAGGGTTGTTTTTCAAACTGGAGGCCTGTGACCAGCAGTGTGCCTCAGGGATCGGTGCTGAGTCCGCTGTTATTTGTTATTTATATTAATGATTTGGATGAGAATTTAGGAGGCATGGTTAGTAAGTTTGCAGATGACACCAAGATTGGTGGCATTGTGGACAGTGAAGAAGGTTATCTAGGATTGCAACGGGATCTTGATAAATTGGGCCAGTGGGCCGATGAATGGCAGATGGAGTTTAATTTAGATAAATGTGAGGTGATGCATTTTGGTAGATCGAATCGGGCCAGGACCTACTCCGTTAATGGTAGGGCGTTGGGGAGAGTTATAGAACAAAGAGATCTGGGAGTACAGGTTCATAGCTCCTTGAAAGTGGAGTCACAGGTGGATAGGGTGGTGAAGAAGGCATTCAGCATGCTTGGTTTCATTGGTCAGAACATTGAATACAGGAGTTGGGATGTCTTGTTGAAGTTGTACAAGACATTAGTAAGGCCACACTTGGAATACTGTGTACAGTTCTGGTCACCCTACTATAGAAAGGATATTATTAAACTGGAAAGAGTGCAGAAAAGATTTACTAGGATGCTACCGGGACTTGATGGTTTGACTTATATGGAGAGGTTGGATAGACTGAGACTTTTTTCCCTGGAGAGTAGGAGGTTTAGGGGTGACCTTATAGAAGTCTATAAAATAATGAGGGGCATAGATAAGGTAGATAGTCAAAATCTTTTCCCAAAGGTAGGGGAGTCTATAACGAGGGGGCATAGATTTAAGGTGAGAGGGGCGAGATACAAAAGGGTCCAGAGGGGCAATTTTTTCACTTAAAGGGTGGTGAGTGTCTGGAATGAGCTGCCAGAGGCAGTAGTAGAGGCGGGTACAATTTTGTCTTTTAAAAAGCATTTGGACAGTTACATGGGTAAGATGGGTATAGAGGGATATGGGCCAAGTGCAGGCAATTGGGACTAGCTTAGTGGTATAAACTGGGCGACATGGACATGTTGGGCTGAAGGGCCTGTTTCCATGTTGTAAACTTCTATGATTCTATTCTATAACCCCACCTAGGTGGTGCTGACTTCCCTATGGCTCAGAGACAAGAGGGAATTTCTGGGTCTGGCCTTTCACCTGAAATTTAAACAGACCTACTCAATCTATATGAGGGAAGAATGAATCCGTATCAGCGACTTTCAACATCTGACAAACAATATGAACACTTTGGACCACATGTCACAACAGTCAGTAACACAACGCCTCTTAAAGGGACTGTGTATGTGTACATAGCCCAGAATTTAAAGGAGAATTTCTCTTCCCCAACATAATATTCCTCTTCACAAAAGCTTTCTCGTTTGATTTTTTTGGTTCTTTTCTCCAATTTTTTCTCCATGGAGTCTCGCTGAGGTATGTATCCCCTGACAACAACTCTCGTTGGGCTATGGTTCTCCTGGCACTGACTCTCGCTGTGGTACGGTTTTCCTGGCACTGACTCTCATTGTGATACATTACTCCTGGCACTGACTCTCACTGGGTACGGTTCTCCTGGCACTGACTCTCATTGTGATACATTACTCCTGGCACTGACTCTCACTGTAATGCATTACTCCTGGCACTGACTCTCACTGTGATGCATTACTCCTGGCACTGACGCTCATTGTGATAGGGTTCTCCTGGCACTGATTCTCACTGTGGTACGGTTCTACAGCTATGAGCTGCGCCAAGTAGCCATTATTCATATGTGAGCCTCCAATGTCACATGATCAAATATCACGTGATTGAGCCTCCAGGAATACATCCAACCAGAGTTGGCAACCCTATCCTGTAATCTAGGCCTTGAGCTCTTCACCTTTTATGATTATTAAAAAAAATCATTTTTTTATAATGATTTTTTAAAAAAGCTTTCCCTCTAGCAGGCTGGCTGAGCATCAATGAAACCGTGATGTGGAGATGCCGGTGATGGACTGGGGTTGACAATTGTAAACAATTTTACAACACCAAGTTATAGTCCAGCAATTTTATTTTAAATTCACAAGCTTTCGGAGATTTTCTCCTTCCTCAGGCAAATGTTTCAAGATCTCCTTGAAGCCTACGCATTTATACATATTGAACAATACATGGTGTTTACAGACTGCCCCTGCAACTGCCCGTTGCCAAGGCAATCACCGTGTTCAGACAGAGAGGTGTTACCTGCAGAACCTCCGAATACACATTCAACAAAAAAACAAACAGGGAAAAAAAACAGAGAAAAAAAAACACAGAGAGAGGCAGAAACATCCGGAAGGCAGAGAGAGCCAGCAAATGACCCATTATATTAAAAACAGATAACATTTGTTCGCTGGTGGGGTAACGTGTAGCGTGACATGAACCCAAGATCCCGGTTGAGGCCGTCCTCATGGGTGCGGAACTTGGCTATCAATTTCTGCTCGACGATTTTGCGTTGTCGTGTGTCTCGAAGGCCGCCTTGGAGTACGCTTACCCGAAGGTCGGTGGATGAATGTCCATGACTGCTGAAGTGTTCCCCGACTGGGAGGGAACCCTCCTGTTTGGCGATTGTTGCGCGGTGTCCGTTCATCCGTTGTCGCAGCGTCTGCATGGTCTCGCCAATGTACCATGCTCTGGGGCATCCTTTCCTGCAACGTATGAGGTAGACAACGTTGGCTGAGTCACAGGAGTATGAACCATGCACCTGGTGGGTGGTGTCATCTCGTGTGATGGTGGTATCTGTGTCGATGATCTGGCATGTCTTGCAGAGGTTACCGTGGCAGGGTTGTGTGGCGTCGTGGACGCTGTTCTCTTGAAAGCTAGGTAGTTTGCTGCGAACGATGGTCTGTTTGAGGTTGGGTGGCTGTTTAAAGGCGAGTAGTGGAGGTGTGGGGATGGCCATAGCGAGGTGTTTGTCCTCATTGATGACATGTTGAAGGCTGCGGAGAACATGGCGTAGTTTCTCCGCTCCGGGGAAGTACTGGACGACAAAGGGTACTCTGTTGGTTGCGTCCCGTGTTAGTCTCCTGAGGAGGTCTATGCGATTTTTTGCTGTGGCCCGTCGGAACTGTCGATCGATGAGTCGAGCGTCATATCCCGTTCTTACTAGGGCGTCTTTCAGCGTCTGTAGGTGTCCATCGCGTTCCTCCTCGTCTGAGCAGACCCTGTGTATTCGCAGGGCCTGTCCATAGGGGATGGCCTCTTTGACGTGGTTAGGGTGGAAGCTGGAAAAGTGGAGCATCGTGAGGTTGTCCGTGGGCTTGCGGTAGAGTGAGGTGCTGAGGTGCCCGTCTTTGATGGAGATTCGTGTGTCCAAGAAAGAAACTGATTCTGAGGAGTAGTCCATGGTGAGCTTGATGGTGGGATGGAACTTGTTGATGTTATCGTGTAGTCTCTTTAGTGATTCCTTGCCGTGGGTCCATAGAAAGAAAATGTCGTCGATGTATCTGGTGTATAGTGTTGGTTGGAGGTCTTGTGCAGTGAAGAAGTCCTGCTCGAACTTGTGCATGAAAATGTTGGCGTATTGGGGTGCGAATTTGGTCCCCATGGCTGTTCCGTGTGTTTGGGTAAAGAACTGGTTATCGAAGGTGAAGACATTGAAGAAATCAATGAAACCAGTTGACAATGGATAATTGAGTTCAAATGACTCTGAATGTGAGCCCAAGACACTATGGGGGACATTATGATGCTATCTTGTTTGTATAAATGTATTTAGCATTCATTTACATATGTTAAAAAGAAAAAGCGTCATAGATATGCTTATATCATAGATATACTTATAGGGATAATTTGATGAATTGGGACTCCTGGCACAATGCTTTGCCAGTCAGGAGCACATAGCTCCATAGGAATTTGGGTGCAGAGGTCAGCAGGATTAATTAATGGAAAATCCTGTGGAGCTTGTTGACGTCCACACCTGAACTCCTAATAAGTGATCTTGGCAGGCAAAGATCTGTGCCAGAGTGCAAATTTGTAATATTTACCCTTATTGAATATCATAAAATCATAGAATGGTTACAGCACAGAAGGGAGCCATTCGGCCCATTGAGCCCATGTCAGCTCTTTGTAAGAGCAATCCAGTTAGTCCCATTACCCCGCTCTTTCCTCATAACCCTGCAAATTTTTTCCCTTCAAGTATTTATCCAGTCTATTCACATAACTGAAGCCCCTCCTCTCTGGAACCATTCTCGTAAATCTTTTCTGCACCCTTTCTAAGGCCTTCACATTCTTCCTAAAGTGCGGTGCCCAAAACCGGAAACAAAACTCCAGCTGTGGACAAACCTGTGCTTTATAAAGGTTCAGCATAACTTCCTTGCTTTTGTACTCTATACCTCTATTTATAAAGCCCAGGATCCCATATGCTTTTTTAACCACTTTCTCAACCTGTCCTGCCACCTTCAAAGATTTGTGCACACCTACCCCCAGGTGTCTCTATTCCTACACCCCCTTAAGAATTGTACCATTTAGTTTATATTGCCTCTCCTCATTCTTCCTGCCAAAATGTATCACTTTGCACTTCTCTGTGTTAAATTTCATCTGCCATGTGTCCGCCCATTCCACCAGCCTGTCTATGTCCTCTTGACATCTATTACTATCCTCCTTACTGTTTACTACACTTTCCAAGTTTTGTGTCTGTAAATTTTGAAATTGTAAACCCAAGTCCAAGTCATTAATATATATCAATATTTTATTGGAACACTTGTTTAAAATTTGCCCATTTCCCTTGCAGATTATACAGTGTTCACCGGGAATCCATCATATTTGTGCTTTAACAAGGACGATGCGAAGAAGAGAAAAAAAAGGAAAAAACGCAAATGCTGAAATAAAAATAGAAAATTCTGAAAAAGTTCTGCTTTTTTTTTCCACTCTCCAGGTGCTGAAGTACTTAATGTGTACGTGCAACATTATCGGCACTTTATGGACATTCACCCCACCCCCTCCTACTGCAGCAGACCCAATCTGCCTTACTGCTGTTGCTACTTTCGACACTGCAGCCATTATGAATGACGGAACAAACATGCAAAATATTGCTGAGCGTTGACAGTTGTGTTATAATGTGATAATGGAAGATAAATAGATTGGGTCATTGGTTTCATAGATTGGGCTATGGTGTAACAAGGCAAATGAGATGGGAAGGAATCCATTCTAATGAATTGATAGCAGGGGGTGAGGATGCCATTATAGAGAGGCATTTGGTACAACACAAGTACTGCAGTACATAAGGTACAAGGTACTGTAGCACATAAAGCAAAAGCTGAAATTCCAATCTTTGTCTTAATGATTAAAGCGCTCTAAATGTTCTAAAAGGAGTACTGGCGTGTGTCTTTCATAAACTAATATCAGTTATTTTATTTACTGTGTTAAATATACCTCCTTACTGGTTCAAGAAAAATATTTTAATTAAGTAGAAACCTTCTTGTAAGTTAAGAGGCATGTTAATAATACGAAGGCAGAAATCTTTAAAGTACTAATGAATGGATGGATGCCAGTGTTACAATCATGAATTGCAGGATTGCCTCTGATGCTGAGTGCGCTGAAAGCTTTACAAAATGTTTGAAGTGTCTTGCTGTGTAAAAATGATTTCCAATTCCCTTGAACTTAAGGAAAATTTGCTGCTAAAAAATCATATTTGAAATAAAAGTAAATTGTGCCCGGAGGATCAGCTTCTTTAGAACAAAGATCACCCAGAAGCAGCAAATTATTTTTTTTTAAAAAGCCACCAGCTGGTGTGTAGCAACAGCCATTGTAGAACTCTGCATATCAAAGTGTTGGTAATTATCATCAGTTCATTGAAATGTCAATCTTTTTAGTTGAGCTCTGGAAAAATAGATACATGTTTCTGGAGTACAGATGCTAAACAGGTGTTCTAATAAATTCGGCAAAAGTAAATAGTCTGTTCACATCCAGGATCACTGATGAATTGCATTTTTCACCTCCAGTTTTCCCCCCTCCTCTCTTGAAAGTGCAGGCCGACATACAATTCCATGGCCCTCTGATACCTTGCACAAATGGGCATTCTTCCATGTGTGAACCGAGACAATGAGTGTCGACAGGCTAGTCAAGCATTGAGGGCATTACAGCCCTGCCCATTCCTGCCCTAACATGATATACATACACATGTACTTTCCAGTAGGGTTGTCAGCAGACAGAAATCGAATTAGGAACCCCGCCCAAATTCCTTCCCCTCCCGAGCCCAGGCATTATGAGGGTAATTGTAATGCTTCGTGTATCAGCTAACTCAGCATAAACCAGGATTCATACCTGGAACCTTTTTGATCAGAATGACTAAGCATCATATTCTCAGTACATTAACCCACAAAGCCAACAGGGGAGCTATGCCGAACCTTTACCTGAGCTTTAAAAGTTGTATATTTGGTTTTAGTTTAGTGATGCTAAACATGTATTCATATATGTACACTGTAAAGGTGAACCATTTTTCCATTCCCATCCAGGACCACTGGTAAGATAAGCTTAATAATGAGGGGTTTGCAGTTATGAACTGGTCGTCATTTTTAAAGAACCCCTGTCTGTTCACTGAGAAGCATTCGTAGCATGTGTGACAAGGTTTTAATTACAAAGGGTTTAATGATAAATCAGATCAGTTATATCTTACTTGGTTTTGTCTTAGAGGGTAATTTTAACCTAACCCGCCCATTTTACACCCCATTGACTTCAACAGAAATTGGGGGAGGGGTGGAAAACAGGAAGCCGATCTGAACCCGTCAGTTTCCCACCAGGCAGGTTAGATTGAAATTACCCCCTTAGTGTTTGGTTCACCAGAGACCATAAGATTAGGCCTGAGGGTAGAGCAAGATCTATAATGGAATATCAAACCTCTCTGTCCACCATACACCAAACTGGTCTGGTATGGTTGAACTAAGCAAAAGGCATATCTTGAGTTTTAAAATGGATAAAACTTTTTTTGCCTCCAGTGACAATGT
The DNA here is from genome assembly GCF_035084215.1 of Heptranchias perlo. Taxonomy (NCBI): domain Eukaryota; kingdom Metazoa; phylum Chordata; class Chondrichthyes; order Hexanchiformes; family Hexanchidae; genus Heptranchias; species Heptranchias perlo. The sequence goes on along the minus strand of NC_090336.1, from coordinate 31,503,305 downwards.
GAAAAGAAGTTTGAATTAGACCTGGCTTGGTTGAGGAAACTACAATCTGTTGGGTTGGGCCGTGTTTGGGTTCAATGGGCTTGGCTGAGTTCAAATTAAACAGTCAAACTCCATTGCTTTAGGTCTCTGGTCCTTCCCTCCTCAACACTTTCTTAAATTAATACCATTTTTTTTTCATTTCATTAAAGAGATCTTCTTTCTGATTCAAGAAGGTCATTTTAATTATGTAGAGGGTCTTTTGTAACCCTCAGCAGACCTACTGCCCCATGTGTCTCCATTCACAGCCTGCTTTGCTGTGGGATTCAGTGTTTTTTTCTTCTTCCTCTCTTGTCCATTGAGAGAAATTACAATAACTTGCGTTTATCTAGCATCTTTAACATAGAAAACGTCCAAAGCTGCTTTACAGGGGATTGGGGGGTGGGGGGGAGGGGGGGAAGATAGATAAACGGAATAAGGGAGTGGATATCAAGCTATGCTATTTGAGTTAGGGGATGTGATCCAAAAGCTTGGTTGAAAAGCTGGGTTTTGACAAGGTTTTTAAAGGTGAAGAGAAAGTGAAGAGATGGGGAGGTCTCGAGAGGGACTTCCAAAGGAAAGAATCAAAGCGGCTAATGGTTTTGACACGAGTGGTGGAACTAAGGGAAGGGAATGGACAAGAGCCCAGTGCTGGAAGAATGTGGGCAGGGATATCAGAGTGGAAGAGGTTGCAGAGATGGGCCTGTTGGAAAGACGGCAGGGTGGGACTTCCACCTTCCCTTGTGATCCCACCAGCATCCAACTACATTTTTCTGGGGCACCCCAATTTGTTATGCAGGATGGGTTAAAGGTGGAATTCTACTGTTGAGTGATTCTTGACTGTTGGAAGGAGGGAATTCCAGTTTAACTGCAGCAGATAAAAGGCTGCGGCAACCTAAAGGGCAATCCAAGTATTAAGGGGGAAGAGACCAAGCATAAGCACAGTGAGTGGAAAATGGCAGAAGGTACACCAGCATCGGCGGTGTCTGCTGCGGTCAAAGTGTCAAGTGGTAGAGATAAGGGCAAGGAAGGTAATACTATTTGGAACCCAAGACAGGAAACCCCAAAAGATGTTGGTGCAAGCAGTATGGGCAGTCAGTACCACATCAACCATGCAGGGTGGGCCAGTTGATTTTAACGGGCTTGAATAGTATGCCGCTGGCTGGCCGTCCGACCAGAAGCATTAAAATCAGGCAGCAAAATGCTGCCACTAGGGACTAGGGAGAACAATCCCTGACACTAAAGTAATTGGTGAGGAGGGGTGTCCGCCAAGGATCATGGTCAGGGGAGACGGAAGGGAACCTGGGGCAAGGGAGGTCCACGGTTTCCTTGTGCTCCTGCTCCTCCTGGCCAACAAGGAAACTTAAATATTTTTATAAAAACTTATCTTTCTCGGCCTCTTCTGGCCGAACATCTGCTTCTCAACAGCTTTGGCCTGGTGGGGAGGCCACCACTACTCTCCCACTCGGGCCTCAGGTTAATATTGCAGTCGGATGTCATCAGGTTAATATTGATGTCATCGGAGCCCAATCTGCATTATTAAAGAAGGACCCCATCAGCTTCGAGCAGGTATCCTTGCCCCAAGTTTCTGCTGGGCTGTGGGGTGGGGGGAGGGGTTAAAATTCCCCACATGCTTCACCTTCACACCACCCATGTCCAACAGTGTAAATAAAGAGATGAAGTGTTAATAGTATTCAGGTGGTGGGTATCAATTGGGGACTCTCTTGTATCCTTTTTATAGGCGAGCTTATCTCGGGTGTGGGGTGTGTGTAAGGGGAATCTTTGTGAATAAAGGCTTGGAAGCAACTAAAGTCCAGGCTCTAGTATTCTATCCTTCACCACATGGCTACCCAATTTTAACATGAACGAGACAGTTGATCTGCATCAGATACCTCACCAACATCCCCCCTCACAGCCACACATTCCCCTACTGTTATTTCACTGTTCTTTATCCCACTTTGAGAGCAAAGGCGGTAGTGTTTGAGTGAAAAATGAAGAGATTGCTGCATAGCCTGCACCTGAAAGCATGATCACAATGGAATTGTTTGGTGACATTCAATTTTGAATTAATCCCTAGCCTTTGTATATCTTCATGTTTTTTGCAAAGGAAAAGGTCACCCATAGTCAGCAGCAATGAAGTGCCACATGTGGAGGAAGGGAAACCATCAGACCCTTAAGTAGAAATGAGGAGGAATCTCTGCAACTCCTGGGCAGACACATCAGGGAGGCAGGGGGAGATGGAGAAGTTGGAGGAGAACTGTGAGGTTCAGGTTCGTAATGGGTTGGCTCGCTTGCAGTACTGTGAGTGATTGCATTCTTCAAACATTCTGAGCAATTGAAAGGCCTCCTATCATTGCTCAGGCAATGGTACTGAATCACAAATGAGAGTGTGCCCTCCTAAAGTGAATGACCTTTGTATCTCTAACAAGTGCTGGGTTTTTACAGAACGAAAGACCTGATAAGCAGCCGGGCAGCTCCAGAGAACACATTCCTGCACCAGATTCAGTCATGGCACATTATTTATTCAATCATCATACCAGATACACCCACTCGAGAGGATGTAGCTAGTAAGACAGAGGGTATATCACAGGGTGAAACACAAAACACCAGTGCGGAGGAGCTGGGAGGGGATGATGAGGAACTAGCCATCTCTTCCCAGGGGAGGTAGAAATGATTGGCCTCAACTGAGGAGCCCAGATCTTAAAAGATGTATGATTCAGGAGCATAGATCTCATGTGCAGGCAAGGGAGACGGTCTCCTTTCATGAATTGCAGATAAGTTGGAGGAGTCCACATCTTGCATCTACAACACAATGTCCACATTGTCAAGGCATGCAAAACATTTGGTGTAAGTGGCAGTCCAGGAGATTTCTGCAGCAATAAGACACCAGGATTGGATTCCAAAGAAAGAAAGACCGTACATTTATATTTTGCCTGCCATGACTTCAGGATGTCCCAAATACTTTACAGCCCAATGAATGAATATTGAATCGTAGTCACTGTTGTTTTGTAGTCAAATGTGTCAGCCAATTTGTGCATAGCAGGGTCCCGCAAACAGCAATGAGATAAATGGCCAGTTCATCTGTTTTAGAGGGGGGTAATTTTAACCCCCAAGAACGGATGGGTTGGGGTCGGCTGGGAGGTGAAAATAACAGCTTTTTGGAGCGGGACCGCATCCCGGCTCCAACGCGCCCACTTCTGGGTTTAACCCAGGCAGGTTTGGATGCGCACACGCAACAGACACCCGGGAGTCCTGCCCACACTGAAAGCCAGTGGGCCAATATTTAAAGGTCCAATTAACACTGTTAAAGCACTTAAGAGGATTAAATTTTTTTCAGCCAAACAAATGATTTCAACTTATACTGAGCCTCTGAAACATGCCATTGAAATGGATGCAAGTTGCAATGGACCTTCATTTGGACCTTTAAACCAGTGATTGACACACGGAAAGAAAAGGTGAGTTTTTCCAGCAGGGTACCCCGTTCTCTCAGACAAACCTTTGGCTGGGAGTTCTTTGTGTTTTGACTGAGATTTCTTTGTTGAGGCTGAGAATTCTTGTGTTCAGACAAATTTACCTACATTTATTCTCAAACTGACAACTTCAGGATGGTGGGCACAATGGATCTATTCCTAAGGAAAGGGTAGGGCCGATTAGAGACCAAAAAGGTAACCTGTGTGTGGAGGCGGAAGATGTAGGTATGGTTCTTAATGAATACTTTGCATCTGTCTTCAAAAAACAGAGGGAAGATGCAGATATTGTAGTTAAGGAGGAGGTGTGTGAATTGGATGGGATAAACTTAGTGAGAGAGGAAGTATTGAGGGGATTAGCATCTTTGAAAGTAGATAAATCACCAGGGCTGAATAAAATGTATCCCAGGCTGTTAAAAGAAGCAAGGAAGGAAATAACGGAGGCTCTGGCCATCATTTTTCAATCCTCACTGGATACAGGTGTGGTGTCGGAGGATTGGAGGACTGCTAACATTGTACTGTTGTTTAAAAAGGGAGCAAGGGATAGACCGAGTAATTACAGTCTAACCTCGGTGGTGGGCAAATTATTGGAATCAATTCTGAGGGACAGGATAAACTGTCATTTAGAAAGGCACAGAGTAATCAAGGACAGTCAGCATAGATTTGTTAAGGGAAGGTCATGTCTGACTAAGTTGATTTAATGTTTTGAGGAAGTAACAAGGAGGGTCGATGAGGGTAACGCATTTGATGTAGTGTACATGGATTTTAGCAAGGTTTTCAACATGGCAGACTGGTCAAAAAAGTAAAAGCCCAGGATCCAAGGGAAAGTGGCAAGTTGGATCCAAAATTGGCTCAGTGGCAGGAAGCAAAGGAAATGGTCGATAGGTGTTTTTGTGACTGGAAAACTGTTTCCAGTGGGGTTCTGCAGGGCTCAGTACTAGGTCCCTTGCTTTTTGTGATATATATTAATGATTTGGACTTAATCATGCCCCCTACATTTAAGAAGTTTGCAGATGATACAAAAATTGGCTGTGTGGTTGATAGTGAGGAGGAAAGCTGTAGACTGCAGGAAGATATCAATGGACTGGTCAGATGGGCAGATAAGTGGCAAATGGAATTCAATCCGGAGAAGTGTGATGTAATGCATTTGGGGAGGGCAAACAAGGCAAGGGAGTACACAATAAATGGGAGGATACTGAAAGGTGTAGAGGAAGTGAGGGACCTTGGAGTGCATGTCCAGAGATCCCTGAAGGTAGCAGACAGGTAGATAAGGTGGTTAAGAAGGCACATAGAATACTCTCCTTTATTAGCCGAGGCATAGAATATAAGAGCAGGGAGGTTATGCTGGAACTGTATAAAACACTGGTTAGGCCACAGTTTGAGTACTGTGTACAGTTCTGGTCACCACATTACAGGAAGGATGTAATTGAACTAAAGGGGGTACAGAGGAGATTTACAAGGATGTTGCCAGGACTGGAGAATTTTAGCTATGCGGAAAGATTGGATAGGCTGGGGTTGTTCTCCTTGGAACAGAGGAGGCTGAGGAGTGATTTAATTGAGGTGTACAAAATTATGAGGGGCCTCGATAGAGTGGATAGGAAGTACCTATTTCCCTTTGCAGAGAGGTCAATAACCAGGGGGCATAGATTTAAAGTGATTGGTAGAAGGATTAGAGAGGAGCTGAGGAAAAATTTTTTCACCGCGAGGGTGGTAGGGGTTTGGAACTCATTGCCTGAAAGGTTGGTAGAGGTAGAAACCCTCAACTCATTTAAAAAGTATCTGGATGTGGACCGGAAGTGCTGTGACCTACAAGGCTACGGACCAAGCGCTGGAAAGTGGGATTAGGTTGGGTGGCTCATTTTCGGCCGGCACGGACACAATGGGCTGAATGGCCACCTTCCGTGTCGGAAATTTTTCTATGATTCCACAGTACATCTGAGGAGAAGGCACATCACCATCCATGGCAGGCACAGCGTGCAGTTCTGGGATCTGCAGGTGGCTCAAGACAGAGGTGCGCCACAAAGACCTGGAGAAGAGCAGAGAGGTGACCAATGGCGAGGCGAAGGTGGCAGGGCATGGCGGTGGTGTTGAGAATTATAACATTTAATGTACAGTTAACAAAAACCAAATATAAATGAAAAACATGACATTCCATCAGACACCCTTGCGCATACCCTTGGTGATAACAAAACCTTAGCCTTTCTCTTCCCAGCGCTTCCACGTGGTGCATTGCCTGTGGCTTCAGCAGAGGTAGTGGCAGATTGCTCAGATCCATACCCTGACTGCTGAGATGTTTTCAGCCTATGGCCTCTGGTTTTTGGAGCCCATGAGGGCCCCGCCAAAGACTGCTCCATCTGCACCTGTGCAGGGCCTGACTCGAATGTCATGGGAGGAGGCAGCATTGAGGAAGGGACAATGGGTGAGTTGTGGGAGTGCTTTGAGTGGAGCCCCCATTTCCATGTCCCCTTTTGCCATCATCCCTCTCCCGGGCCAGTGCAACATCACTCCCACCACTCTGCTGGACAGCAGACTGATAAGGAGATGTGGTGTTTTCTAAGGCCATGGATGAAATTTCTGCCTGCCCGTTTAAGGCGGCAGACATGTTGGCATCCAGAGTCCAAACGGCCGTTTTCATGGCCTGCATAGACTCGTTTGAGAGCTGTGCTTGAAGCTCAATGGAGGCTGCTACTCTCTCCATCGAAGACATTCCCGCACTTACCTGCACCACCAATCCATTAGCAATGGAGTTGGACTCCTCCATCCTATCCACTATTGCGGAGAGTGTGCATGACACCTTTTCCATTCCCTCACAAAGGTGGAGCTGTACCTCAAACATTCTCACTCTCAATGACGTCCCCCAGGGTTCAGCATCTGTGTCCTGCTGAGCAGAGCTTGGAGAAGTGTGCGCCCCCCGTCAATGCAGACTCTGCACAGCTGCCTCTGCCACCAGTGTCTGCTCATGCTCACTTGTGAGTGTTGAATCACCAGATGACAATCTAACTATCTGGCTAACAAGACCCACCGCAGTGCGAGTATCTGCACTGGTGGATGGCTGGATGTGATGTAATGGTGCGCCGTCAGAGGAATTGAGCTCCTCCGAGGAATTGCCTTCTTTCATGGCGCCTGCCTCCTCATCAATCCATGAAGTCCTGGAAGAGAACACATTAAAAAATCATCGGAGAAGTTACAATCTTTCCAATGAGCATACTGAGGTGTGGAACAGGTCAATCATTGATAACATCAATTCATGATAAGAACATAAGAAATAGGAGCAGGAGTAGGCCAATCGGCCCCTCGAGCCTGCTCCGCCATTCAATAAGATCATGGCTGATCTGATCCTGATCTCAAATCTAAATTCATGTCCAATTTCCTGCCCGCTCCCCGTAACCCCTAATTCCCTTTACTTCTAGGAAACTGTCGATTTCTGTTTTAAATTTATTTAATGATGTAGCTTCCACAGCTTCCTGGGGCAGCAAATTCCACAGCCCTACTACCCTCTGAGTGAAGAAGTTTCTCCTCATCTCAGTTTTGAAAGAGCAGCCCCTTATTCTAAGATTATGCCCCCTAGTTCTAGTTTCACCCATCCTTGGGAACATCCTTACCGCATCCACCCGATCAAGCCCCTTCACAATCTTATATGTTTCAATAAGATCGCCTCTCATTCTTCTGAACTCCAATGAGTAGAGTCCCAATCTACTCAACCTCTCCTCAAATGTCCACCCCCTCATCCCCGGGATTAACCGAGTGAACCTTCTTTGTACTGCCTCGAGAGCAAGTATGTCTTTTCTTAAGTATGGACACCAAAACTGTATGCAGTATTCCAGGTGCGGTCTCACCAATACCTTATATAACTGCAGCAATACCTCCCTGTTTTTATATCCTATCCCCCGAGCAATAAAAGCCAACATTCCGTTGGCCTTCTTGATCACCTGCTGCACCTGCATACTAACTTTTTGATCTTCTTGCACGAGGACCCCCAGATCCCTTTGTACTGCAGTACTTTCCAGTTTCTCGCCTTTAAGATAATAACTTGCTCTCTGATTTTTCCTGCCAAAGTGCATAACCTCACATTTTCCAATATTGTATTGCATCTGCCAAATCTCCGCCCACTCACCCAGCCTGTCTATATCCCCCTGCAGGTTTTTTATGTCCTCCTCACTCTCCACTTTCCCTCCCATCTTTGTATCATCTGCAAACTTTGATATGTTACACTTGGTCCCCTCCTCCAAATCGTTAATATAGATTGTAAAGAGTTGGGGACCCAGCACCGACCCCTGCGGAACATCACTGGCTACTGGTTGCCAGTTCGAGAATGAACCATTTATCCCAACTCTCTGCTTCCTGTTAGATAACCAATCCTCCACCCATGCCAGAATATTACCCCCAGTCCAGTGATTCTTTATCTTGAGCAATAATCTTTTATGTGGCACCTTGTCGAATGCCTTCTGGAAGTCTAAATACACTACGTCCACTGGTTCCCCTTTATCCACCCTGCACGTTATGTCCTCAAAGAAATCAAGCAAATTTGTCAGACATTACTTCCCCTTCGTAAAGCCATGCTGACTTTGTCCTATTAAATTATGTTTATCCAAATGTTCCGCTACTGTCTCCTTAATAATAGATTCCAAAATTTTACCCACCACAGATGTTAGGCTAACTGGTCTATAATTTCCCGCCTTCTGCCTACTACCCTTTTTAAATAAGGGTGTTACATTAGCAGTTTTCCAATCTGCCGGGACCTTTGCCGAATCCAGAGAATTTCCGAAAATTATTACCAAAGCATCCACAATCCCGACTGCCACTTCCCTCAAGACCCTTGGATGTAAGCCATCAGGTCCAGGGGATTTATCTGCCTTGAGTCCCATTATTTTACTGAGTACCAATTCCTTAGTGATTTTAATCGTATTTAGCTCCTCCCCCCTGCAGCCCACTGTTTGTCCAGTGTTGGGATATACTCTACCGTAAAGACTGAAACAAAATATTTGTTCAGCATTTTTGCCATTTCCATGTTTCCCACCATTAATTTCCCGGTCTCATCCTCTAAGGGACCTATGTTTGCCTTAGTCACCCTTTTTCTTTTTATATAACTATAGAAACTCTTGCTATCTGTTTTTATATTTTTTGCTAATTTATTTTCATAATCTATCTTCCCTTTCTTAATCAATCCTTTAGTTACTTTTTGCTGTCTTTTGAAGACTTCCCAATCTTCTATCCTCCCACTAAGTTTGGCTACCTTATATGTCCTTGTTTTTAGTGGGATACTGTCCTTAATTTCTTTACTTAGCCACGGATGGCTGTCATTTATTTTACACCCTTTTTTGCTCAGTGGAATATATATTTTTTGAAAGTTGTAAAATAACTCCTTGAATGAACACCACTGCTCATGTACCGTCTTATCCTTTAATCTATTTTCCCAGTCCACTTTAATCAATTCTGCTCTCATACCAGCATAGTCTCCTTTATTCAAGCTCAGTACGCTTGTTTGAGAACCAACCTTCTTATGGATATGGAATGTAACCATGTTATGGTCACTCATTCCAAGGGGATCCTTAACTAGGACATTATTAATTAATCCTGGCTCATTACACAGGACCAGGTCAAAGGTTGCTTGCCCCCTTGTAGGATCAGTTACATACTGCTCAAGAAATCCATCCCTAATGCACTCAATAAACTCGTCCTCAAGGCTGCCCTGCCCAATTTGATTTGTCCAGTCAAAATGATAGTTAAAATCCCCCATAATTATAGCTGTTCCCTTATTACATGCCCTGACTATTTCCTGATTAATACTTCTTCCAGCAGAGTTGCAACTATTAGGAGGCCTATATACTACACCCACTAATGTTTTTTTCCCCTTATTATTCCTTATCTCTACCCAAACTGTTTCATTATCCTGATCCTTTGTCCCAATATCATTTCTCTGTATTACAGTGATTCCTTCGTTTATTAACATAGCCACCCCACCTCCCCTTCCTTCCTGCCTGTCCTTCCTGATTGTTAAATACCCTGGCATATTTAATTCCCAGTCGTTGTCATCCTGTAGCCATGTTTCTGTAATGGCCACAAGATCATACCCATACGTAGTTATTTGTGCCGTTAACTCGTCCATTTTGTTACGAATGCTACGTGCATTCAGATAAAGAACTTTCAAATATGTTTTGTGACACTTAGTTCCTGCTTTTTCCTTTTTTAACACTTTACCTTTTACTCCATACCTTCTGTCCCTTCCTGACACGCTTTCCTCTGTCTCCCTGCTCAGGTTCCCAACCCCCTGCCACAGCTTTGATGCTGGGTTAATCGCCTTACGCCTTCTAGTTTTTATTTTTTCTGTCGTGCCTAAAGTACATTTTCTTTCCGCTGCTCTACGCTTTTCCCTTTCACTTGTTCTTGAACAACTGTTTGTACTATTTGTATTATAGATTTCCCCTGGGTCTTGCCCTCTCTTGCTGCTCTCAATTTTATTCCCTTCTGACTCCCCGCTCAGGTTCCCATCCCCCTGCCACTCTAGTTTAAACCTTCCCCAACAGCACTAGCAAACACCCCCGCGAGGACATTGGTCCCGGTTCTGCTCGGGTGTAACCCGTCACGCTTGTATAGGTCCCACCTTCCCCAGAACCGGTCCCAATGTCCCAGGAATCTAAATCCCTCCCTCCTACACCATCCCTGCAGCCACGCATTCATCCTGTCTATTCTCCTGTTCCTATACTCACTAGCACGTGGCACCGGTAGTAATCCTGAGATCACTACCTTTGAAGTCCTGCTGTTTAATTTATCTCCTAACTCCTTAAATTTGCCTTGCAGGACCTCATCCCTTTTTTTAAAAACCTATGTTGTTGGTACCAATATGGACCACAACTACTGGCTGTTCACCCTCTCCCTCCAGAATGCCCTGCAGCCGCTCCGTGAAATCCTTGACCCTAGCACCAGGGAGGCAACATACCATCCTGGAGTCACGTTTGCGGCCACAGAAACGCCTATCTGTTCCCCTATCACTATAGCCCTGCCACTCTTCTTCCTCCCCTCCTGTGCAGCAGAGCCACCCGTGGTGCCCCGAACCTGGCTCTTGCTGCATTCCCCTGATAAGCCATCTCCCCCAACAGTATCTAAAGCAGAATATCTGTTTGAGAGGGAGATAGCCCCAGGGGACTCCTGCCCTACCTGCCTAGTCCTTTTACTCTGCCTGGCGGTCACCCATTTCCTTTCTGCCTGCGTAATCCTTACCTGCGGCGTGACCACCTCACTGAACGTGCTATCCACGATAGTCTCAGCATCGCGGATGCTCCACAGTGAGTCCACCCGCAGCTCCAGCTCCGAAAGCCGGTTAGCCAGTAGCTGCAGCTGTGTGTGAAGGATTTTAAAGTTCTGTCACCAGTCGTCTGTGGATTGCCAGTCTCGTCAACGCTGACGGCCAGGCATTCAACCGTGCGATTTACGTCCATCGCTTCCTTCTCCGCATCTGTCAAGGGCACTATTTGTGGTGACCCCCTCCAGTCCGACTCCTCTACCGTGCATTTTGCGCTCTCGTCTCCTACAAGGGGAGAAAGAACAGATGTGTGAGTGAGTGAAGGTGACATGTTCACCCATTGAATGCATTGCTTTGGGTGAGGCTGACAAAGAAGCAGATAGATCAGAGGGTGACTATCAGACAGACTCATCACATTGTATCAGGATTGGGGTGAGTGGGAGTGATGGGTTCACAAATGGGGAGGTGAGCAAGTGCAAAGAAAGTGATGCTGCATTTTGGATGCTCCTCTCTCCTTCAAAATCCATTTTTGCACAGGCCCTTTATATACTCCAGTTCACAGCATGTCATCCGGGTGTGCAGAATGTCCGCTGTGCAGCTTGGAGACTCGAAATCCGGAAGTAAAATTAAGGGCCTCCAATTCAGTCGCGATTGCTTAAACTGACACGCAGAAAATTTTTCTGGGCTTCCCATGCCACTACACACCCGCCCGCTGACTTTCCGCCACCATGTTAAAATCATGCCTGAGGTGTTAGTTCCCAATGTTAAGTTGGGGAAACTTTGATTCATCCACAATGTCAGTCATGTTGTTTGACAGCACAGAGATGTCATGAGGGCGAAGAAAAATAATAATTTGCATTTGTATAGCACTGAGATAAATAACTGGGTAATCTGTTTTAGTGATGTTGGTTGAGGAATAAATTTTGGCCAAGAGACCAGGAGAACTCTCTTGCTTTTCTTTGAAAAATGCCATTGAAACTTCCACAGCCACCTGAGAGGACAGACGGGGGCCTCGGTTTAATGTCTCACCTGAAAGATGACACCTGTGATATTGGAGCATTCCCTCAACACTGTACTGCACTGCAGTGTCAGCCACATTATGTGCTCAAGTCGCTAGAGTGGGGCCTGAACCCACAACCTTTTGACTCAGAGCCAATAAAGGCCACCACTAAAGCCAAGGCTGAGATCTTTAGAAATTTATGGACAACCCATTCCCAGTTCAAAAAAGGGAAGTGGTGGAAAGGTATGAAGCTCGCCCTCTGCCACTGGATGATGTCACCAAGAGGAAGCATTTATTTGAGGAAGAACAAGGGGCCCAAGGATAGATCTTTGGGAGACTCTGGGGTGATGGTGTGGGGTAGGGGAAGGGGAAGGAGCCACGGCAGAAGATGAGCTGGCTGCGCTTGGCCAAGTGGGAGTAGAATCACACAAAGGCAGTCCCACAGATCGAGACAATGTAGAAAAGGTGATGGAGGAAGAATGCGTGGTCAACAACATCAAACACTATGGAGAGAACAAGCACAACAAGAAGGAATAACATAGTGCAATCACAGTCATAAAGCAAATGAAAGGGCTCCATTAAAATGGTAGGTCCTATAACTTTAGTAGAAATATCAGTTGTGCGTTTATTTTTTCTCTTTCTGCGCTTGGCCTCAACTAGGCAGTTGCCCAGAGTGGCACATTTGATATCAAGAGCTCCTCAATGTACTCAGAGGTACATCCCCTCATTCTGTGCTGGAGCCAGTTGTGGCGCCCCTGCTAAGATGAACTAATTAAGTACAGATCACGGAATCAAACCTAGGGTTTTTCTGGTCTTTAAGGTTCAGTACCACACTGCTAAACGTACATTTACTCACTGAGTCGCAGTTCCCTCATTTAAGGGAAATTTTTAAGTGTGGGGGTAAAGAATGACATTATTATGTCAGTACCTACTTCATGCCCCTATTAGGCATAATCTCTACTTACTTCTATATAAATCCTTACTCGTAAGGGTAATTAGGTATCATTCCTTGTATTTGCACATAAAGTAAGGCTCCCCTTTAAACAGACAATGCTGAATGTTTGGTGAAAGAACTCGTAGTTGCACAAGTGTACCCTTTAAATGAATGTGCCATTAATTGTACTGTACTGTACCATACGCAGCGCAGTGTGATAATCTATGATAAGTATAATAATCTATAATACATTAAAAACAGGTTAGAACCCCTATTGGGATTTTGCTGGCTATCTGTTATACATCTAGCATACACTATTATTCGGTGCCCACTGCCACAGACTTACAGGAAACAAAGTGCGGCAAAGAATAGAATCATTAAAAATGTTACAATGTCCCAGTTAGATTAGATTGTGAATGCAGAATATGACATGATAAACATTGTAACAAAATGGAGCTTTAAGACATCTCAAAATTTTCCAAATGCAAAATGAAATGTCCTCTGGAATTTGCAGCTTGCCCACCAAGGCTCAGCTGAGATGCTTGTATGTGTTTGTGTGTATGTGTCTTGTGTGGTTATACCCCTATTGATTGAAAAGCCTTTACAAACAGCTTAAGTAAAAAAAGTTAAGCACATATAATTATCCATGCACAAAGTGTACAGCAGCATTTCTTATCTGGCTTAGAATGTGTAATCTTAAAAATGGGGAAATGTACAGCCCAATTTCTCAATTTTTCTAATCTGGTTCATGAGGCTTTGGGTTTGTTGAAATGTTCTTATCCCAATATAAAATGTTACTGTATGAAATCTAAACATATCGTTAAACTCAATCCTTAGGGTCCATTGTCCAATAATTAGCAGATAGTGAACGTGTAGCAAATTAAAACTTCTTTCATTCAGTATGTAACTTATAAGGTGCAGTCATTACAATCGGCCTTATAGGTGAAATAAAACCAGTAACCAGTGAGCAGTATCCTTTATTTGTAAACTTTTAAAAAAAGAATGATCTTTTCTTTAAATGATTTTTAGCCTGCAGTTGCTGAAGGATTAATCCCTAGGGAGGGTAGAGTAATTGAAGCTATACTAGGTGATGTATAGTGGTAAAATTTCAACTTGCCACCTGGGCGCTAAAAATGGCATTGTGGATCTGCCGCCCATTATGGAAACCGCCTGATTTTCATTTCTATTGATTTGAGTTGAAAATCTACCCCATAATGTCTGACATGAGAAACTAGCACTTGCTGGTCAGTTATCATAGAGAAAGGATATTGTCAGCAGCAAAGGTGAAGGCAGGAGGTGGAGCAGCATAGTTGGTTGGTGGAATCTATAGCATCACCAATGAATGATTTTTTGTTTTGTTTTAAATCCATGACTCTTTGGGTTGTTTGCTTAAGGGTGTGTGCTAACAGTGATTGACCAGGTACAGACTGGGGTAAGAGATTGCAGGAGATGAAAGGAGGAAGAGTAGACTTCCTGCTTCAGGGGATCTACTGTGAGGCTGACTCCTGTGGGGGACAAATTACTTTAAGATACAAAGTATCCTTCAGGAAGTAACTTTAGTTGTTTTTGGCAATGGTTGGGGCAGCGATTAAACATCCCATTTTCCATCCACTTAAATTAACCCATTAATGCTAACCCTTCGTTTCATATCCATGTCTTTCTATCCACGTTACTATATTTTTTCTCATACCATATGCCGGGATTTTTGTAACAAGGCACCTAATAAAAACTTTCTGAAAATCCATATATGTCACATCTACTGGATTCTCTTTATTTATTAAATTGGTCACTTCTTCAAAAACTCTATTAAATTTGTCCAGCATGACTGACCATCAACAAGTCCGTGCTGGCATCCTTGATTATCTCATGCATTTCTAAATGCTTATTAATTTGATCTTGTTTTATAAATTCTAAGAGTTTGTCCACAGTTGATCTTAGACTAACTGGTCTATAGTTACCCGATTTATCTTCCCTCCTTCTTGAACAGATGTGTTACATTTGCTACTCTCCAGTCCCCTGGTCCAATTTATATATCTAGCAGAACCTCTGCTATCTTCTCTTTAACAACCTGGGGTACATGCCATCAGGGCCCAGAGACATGTCTAGCGTGAGTTCTGCTAATTTTTTTGAAACTAATGCCTTCTCTACAGTTATCTCTAATAATTCAAAGCCTCTCTTAATGTTTTAATACATCTATCAGCTCTCTTAATTTTCTCTCTTCTAGTGAAAAAAAACCCAGTTTCTTCTAGTCTCAGCTCATAACTAAAACCTTTCATCTCTGGTATCAGCTTAGAAAATCTATTCTATACCTTCATGGCCTTGACATCCTTCCTAAAGAAGGAAAATTGAAATTGGATACGATATTTAAACTGCACTTGAACCAATCATTTGTCTAGGTTTAACATTACCTCTGGAACTTTCAGCTTCAGTGCGGGTATAAGCCAGGTGGTATTGGATTGGCCGCCCGTTACATGACCCATCCAATTTTCCTTCCCATCCAGGTCACTGGAAAGCAAAATCGAGCAGAGTGTATAAGGGGCGACCAATCCAATGTCACCCATTTTATACACTGCTGAAGTTGAAAGTTACACCCTACATCATTCCTTTTGTAATCTATGCTCTTATTTATAAAACTTGGGTTACCACATGCTTTTTCTTACTTGTTCTTCCTTAAGTGTATGAGGGAGAAAGGAAAAGAAGGTTATGTTGATAGAGTGAGATGAATTATGGTGGCAGGAGACTTATTTGGAGCATTAACACCAGCATAGACCTGTTGGGCCGAATGGCCTGTTTCGGTGTGTAAAATTCTATGTAATTTTTTGTGACTGATCCCCTAAGTCTCTTTGCCCTTCTATTCCTTTTAAATTGTTACCTTCAGTCTGAAATATATTCCTGAGACTTCTCTTAATATAGTTTAGTTTAGTTTACTCACATTGGCAGGATGTGACTGGTGGAGTCCCGCAGGGATCTGTCTTGGGGCCTCAATTATTCACAATATTTATTCACGACTTAGATGAAGGCATAGAAAGTCTCATATCTAAGTTTGCCGATGACACAAAGATTGGTGGCATTGTAAGCAGTGTAGATGAAAACATAAAATTACAAAGTGCTATTGATAGATTAGGTGAATGGGCAAAACTGTGGCAAATGGAATTCAATGTAGACAAATGTGAGGTCATCCACTTTGGATCAAAAAAGGATAGAACAGGGTACTTTCTAAATGGTAAAAAGTTAAAAACAGTGGATGTTCAAAGGGACTTAAGGGTTCAGGTACATAGATCATTGAAGTGTCATGAACAGGTGCAGAAAATAATCAAGAAGGCTAATGGAATGCTGGCCTTTATATCTAGAGGACTAGAGTACAAGGGGGCAGAAGTTATGCTGTAGCTATACAAAACCCTGGTTAAACCGCACCTGGAGTACTGTGAGCAGTTCTGGGCACCGCACCTTCGGAAGGACATATTGGCCTTGGAGGGAGTGCAGCGTAGGTTTACTAGAATGATACCCAGACTTCAAGGGTTAAGTTACGAGGAGAGATTACACAAATTGGGGTTGTATTCTCTAGAGTTTCGTAGGTTAAGGGGTGATCTGATCAAAGTTTAAGACATTAAGGGGAACAGATAGGGTGGATAGAGAGAAACTATTTCCGCTGGTTGGGGATTCTAGGAGTTGGGGGCACAGTCTAAAAATTAGAGCCAGACCTTTCAGGAGTGAGATTAGAAAACATTTCTACACACAAAGGGTGGTAGAAGTTTGGAACTCACTTCCGCAAACGGCAATTGATACAAGCTCAATTGCTAAATTTAAATCTGAGATAGATAGCTTTTTGGCAACCAAAGGTATTAAGGGATATGGGCCAAAGACAGGTATATGGAGTTAGATCACAGATCAGCCATGATCTTATCAAGTGGCAGAGCAGGCACGAGGGGCTGA
Organism: Heptranchias perlo; assembly: GCF_035084215.1. Lineage (NCBI taxonomy): Eukaryota > Metazoa > Chordata > Chondrichthyes > Hexanchiformes > Hexanchidae > Heptranchias > Heptranchias perlo. Next base: position 31,486,716 of record NC_090336.1, on the reverse strand, counting down.
ATGGCCTCCTCCTGTTCCTATGTTCCTAAGTTCTGAGCTGACATCTGGACACTGCAGTTCACCAGGATTACATCATCCATGTACGTCGCATCCTGAAGGGCTACGACTGCTTCATTCAAAAGCTTTATCAAATAATTAATTGTGTAGGAAATGCATTTGAAAAGGATAGTTTAACTCCTTGTGGACTGATTTTATCTTTATTGTTTCAAGCACTATACTACTGTTTTTTTGCTTGTTTACTGCTCTGTATATTACCTTACTTGTAAATAAATCTTTTAGTTTTAACCTATATGCATTGGATTAATTTGGTATTTATCACTTTTAAGAGAAGAAAGGGGCACATGGTGGCCAACCCACATGATCCCTGGTGCACTATATACCATAATTAGGGTGTAATTGTTAATCGAATGGCATGTTATCCCACTCACAGAATTAAACTATCCTTTTCAAATGCATTTCCTACACAATTAATTACGTCAAAGGTATTGCTTAACAGAAGACTTGGTCTACTTATAGAAACTGACTTTTTCCCATGAGCACAAGACAAAGTCCTGGAGAAAATCCTGAATTGCAATAAAGACAATGGCACATTGTTGGGGCCAAGTACAGAAAGTTTTACTCTGCAGTTGACTGTGCTCTACCTGACCTAGGAATGGTTCATTCTCATGTACAGTTCTTGATATGGGAAAGTGTTCCTTTCCCTACACTGGCAGCTCTCATCTTGATATTCACACGAAAAAAACCTAAATAAACCAGACACATGAAATACTTTGATTAAAGTTTCTATTTTGGGGAAAAAATATTTTAAATATTTTGAAATTAGTTGAAGCACAGTTGCTATTAGCTGAAGGAGTATAATGCGGAGTTCACAAGTTGGTTCTTGTGTGTCTTTGTTTATATGTAATGAAGACCCTTGAACTAATTTATATTGATGGCTTCTGTACATCCCAGATCATTTACAGTCTGGGGCTGAAAATAATATATTGGGACAGAAGCAAAGATATTTCAACCAGGACTTACACAGAAATGTGTTTTTATTAAAAAATATCATAAGCAGAAAAGCTGCTGTTAATTAACAGGCAAAGTAATCCTCACTAAATAGCAGGAATGAAGCTTAGCAGCACATATAACACACAGAATAACGAATACCTGGGAGTGATTACAAGGCACTGGTCTGATCAAGGCATTCAGATGACGTTGTAAACCGCATGTGCGTAGCTCGAGTAGTTTAGAGCCTTCAGCTGAACCACAAGACTAGATTACAGTCTTGAGATCACTGCCTGGTATCTGTTCTTACTTATAATATGTACTGATTTCATTTTATGTGGGGGTTTTACTCTGTTTTTGGTCAGTCTCTGTGCCAGCAGCGGTTGTCAGTATTGGACACAGAATCATAGTACTTAGTGTCCCCGAGGACTCAGAACACTCATACAAAAGAATTACACTTTTTTTCTTCCCTAATTTTCTCCCCTCCTTTTCTGAAGGTAGTTTCTCATGCTAGGATCCCAATTCTATGGATCCTGGTGGGTCTCCAGTAACCCTCCCAACCAGTCATTCTTCACGTGTAAGTCTAGACAAATGTTTTCTCAAGGATCACAAGCCCAATCAGTGCCTCACTCGAGGGTAATCATCAATAACTCTCCAGCACTCTGCGCCTCTTGGACAGCAAGGAATGGAAAGGGACTAATTCTGAATTCAAGACACCACAGCTCGCCAGGCTCAGAGGCCATGAAAAGCAAATTGATTATTTTTAAAAAGACTACAATGAGTCAAAGAGAAATGAAAATGGGATTTTACATGTAAACCCAGTTTGCATTTTATCTACTCATATAACTAATCCATTTCATCCAGATGAACCCCACCCTCATTATAATACATTTCACCCTCAACCTTCATAGTTCATTACAATGCTTTTTTGAGCTTTAACTTTGTCATAGGTCTTCCATTTTGTTCAACACATGCTGATAAGTCTGACAAAGCAAGACAATACAAATTTGGCAATTAGACAGATCATGAGTTGGGGAAACACAATTTGAACAATGTTATCTACATGGTTGCTTCAGCTGCTGCTTTCTTTCTACTCCTCGCTACAATCCAGTTTCTCCTTCACCTCAGCACTGATGCCATATCATTCTAATTTCTTCGCCATCTCTGCCCACCCCTCACCAGGCTCATCTCCTCTGTGCCTGTAATTACTTCCCACCCAACTCCTGACCACTCACCTAATTTTCTTTGCCCTTTTGCTCCTTGGCAAAGTTAATCATTCCCTTTGTATTGTCACATTCTCTTCTCCTTCTAAACAGCCATCATTGCTGATTTCAAAAACTCACCTTTGCACCCTCTGCACTCTCCAATTACCACACCATCTGTAACCATCCCCTTTCCTCTTGAATGTCCTTGATTTCAGTGCATTAAGATGAGGAATCGAATGGAAGTCAGTGAGGGCAGGGGTTGTCCTTTAGCACATCATCACCACCCAACTCTGTGCTCACTTCTCCACATTTTCCTGTTCTAAACCCTTCAGTGTGGCTTCCACCCTGCTCATAGAACTGAGGCTGCCTCGTCAAAGTCACCAATTGCACTCTTTGTGACCACAACAGTAATGTGTTATCCCCCTTTGTCCACCGTGCCTTGAGTACATCATTCGATTTAATCAACAAGTCCATCCTCCTTTGATATCTCTTCTCTGTGTTTCACCTCAACAGGACTGCCCTCCATTAGTTCCACCTGTCACAGCATATCTCCAGCAATAATTTCTTCTTCAGCTCCCAGTCACCTCCAGAGTTACCACAAAGTTCCATCCTTATCCTTCTCTTTTTCCTTGTTTACATATTGCACTTCAGCAATATTATTCATAGGCATTGTATCATTTTTCATACGTACGCTAACGACACCTACCTCTACCTCTCTAAGACCACCCTTAACTCCAAAATCACATCTGTGTTGTCAGACATGAAGTCATGGAATGGTCAAAACTTCCTCCAATTCATCATCATAAAAACCAAAACCATCTCATTTGACTCCGAAGAAAAACTTGGTACCTTTGCCCCCAATTCTGCGCACCTCCCCAACTGCTCACTTAGGCTGAACCAGACAGTGCCTTGACTCTGAGCTGAGCTACAAACCCCATATCCTATCATGACAAAGAACATTTATTTCACAACACATGCCTCTCTCCTTACTTCACCCATACCACCACTAAAACTTTTATCTACACTCTTGTTATCTCCAGACTCGACTCCTCTTTATCTCCGTGCTCGACCGACAATCTCCACCATGCACAAACTCCAATTTATCAAAAACTGTGCAGCCCATTCACCCATTAGCTCGATCTTTACCTACCTCCTTTCTCTCCCTGTTCCAAACATACTGAATTCAAAATCCTCATTCTCATTTCCAATTCCCCCCATGACCTCGCCCCACCCTACCTCTGCAACCTCCTGCAGCCCTATGGACCCAACCCATTCCCTTGGATCTTAAAACTCTGCACAGGCCCCCTCCCTCCACTCCACTAGTGGTGGCAGAGCTGTCAGCACGCCATCCTTACTGCCTGAAACTCTCCCCAGATTCTTCCACCTTACTACTTTTGCCTCTCCCACCTTTAAATGACTTTTTTTTTATTCGTTCATGGGATGTCGGCATCGCTGGCGAGGCCGGCATTTATTGCCTATCCCTAATTTCCCTTGAGAAGGTGGTGGTGAGCCGCCTTCTTGAATCGCTGCAGTCTGTGTGGTGACGGTTCTCCCACAGTGCTGTTAGGAAGGGAGTTCCAGGATTTTGACCCAGCGACGATGAAGGAACGGCAATATATTTCCAAGTTGGGATGGTGTGTGACTTGGAGGGGAACGTACAGGTGGTGTTTCTCCCATGTGCCTGCTGCTCTTGTGCTTCTAGGTGGTAGAGGTCGCGGGTTTGAGAGGTGCTGTCGAAGAAGCCTTGGCAAGTTGCTGCAGTGCATCCTGTGGATGGTACACACTGCAGCCACAGTGCACCGGTGGTGAAGGGAGTGAATGTTTAGGGTGGTGGATGGGGTGCCAATCAAGCGGGCTGCTTTGTCCTGGATGGTGTCGAGCTTCTTGAGTGTTGTTGGAGCTGCACTCATCCAGGCAAGTGGAGAGTATTCCATCACACTCCTGACTTGTGCCTTCAAAACTATACTTCCAGTTATCTCTTTCACTTCTTCTTTTACTGCTTGCCAACTGTTTCTCCTACATGTGAAGTGCCTTGGTATGTTTACTATGCTAAAAGTGCTATATAAATGTAAATTGTTGTAATAATATTGCTAATTCATGTTACTCTACATCTACATGCAATACATTCTTGTTTAATTTAATTTATTTTATTTGACCACTTGCCTGACATTCAGAATGTGGCTGAATGAAAGGACTTGTACATCCTCCTGCATTAGCATGGTGTAAGCAATCTTCCCATTTTTTGCAGGCTACTCAAATGCATTGTTTAGTGGTTCAGGTCTGAACAATAAAACAAATCATTGGTTAGGTCACAGTTAGAATATTGTGTCCAGATTTGGGCACCTTCCTATAGGAAGGATATCAAGGTCATGGAGAGGGTGTAGAACAGATTTACTAAGATAATACCAAGGATGAGAGGTTTTAGTTATGAGGCGAGACTACAGAAACAGGGACTCTTTACATTAGAACAAAGATGAAGAAGAGATCTGATAGAGGTGTTCAAAATTCTAAGAGGCCTTGATAAAGTAAATCAGGAAAAACTATTTTCAGTGCTCAGTGAGTTGATAGTGGTTGTAACTTTAAGATCATCACCAAATGAAAGAAGGGAGATGTTAGGAGCAAATTTTTTACACAGTTATTGGGGCATTCATGCCTAACCAGAAGCAGTGGTGATCTATAAAAGCCTTTAAAAAAGAAATGGATCAATATTGAATAAGAAAAATTTAAACTCATATGCGGAAAGGGCAGGGAAACGGGACTAAGTGGATGGCTCTTTCAGAGGGGTGGCAGAGAGATGATGGGATGAATAACTTCCTTCTGTGATGTAAAGTTCTGTAATTCTATTAAAAAGACCTCACCCAGATAACGCTTTTCTTTTGCCAATGTCTTAAGCCCAACAACAGAAAGAATCCAAGGTCTCCTGCTCTAATTATACAGCATTCTTGTCCTAGAGACTGGGCTCCCTGATTCAGGCTCTAAATGTTGTGTCACTGAGGGCTGGGTCCACGGGAGAAGACAAGGTACTGAGTTTTATGTTGGGGGGGGAGTGGGGGGGGCAAGAAGCCCTACCGAGCCAGACAGTTTTTACTTAAAGAGTGAGAAGCTACACTGGTGTTGTCACTTGGTGCAACAAAAAGCTGCTCTGAATTCCTTGAGAATCCCAGTTATCTATTGCTCTACAGATTAGTCCTGCTGATGGCAGGAGAACATTGTAGTATCAGGAACTTTGAGAACAGTGAAATTTGTGTTCAAAATTTGCAATTTTACTGGTTTTGTTAATAAAGGCTGGCATCCTGGAGTTAAAGCATGGAAGAGATGGCCCTTTGTGAGCTCACACAGAAGGAGTCAACTGGAAGAGAAACAGATAACATAGATATTAGTTTAACAACTGAACACTTAGCAGATCTAAACAAAAAACTGCACTTAACTTGCCTAAAACTTACCAAAAACTGCAGCGCCTGGCTCTGAAAGTCGAATAATAGCGACACTGGAAACTTAAAGAGCCTTCTCAAAACAGAGTTAAAAAAGAACTGAGCTATTGTGCAGGTCCAGGGCCTTTGTACAAGGCAGGAGCAGGGGATCACGAGGGTGATAGTCCTAATCAGATCAGACAAAAAAAACTTAATTCTCTAGAACCAAATCAAGATTGGACAAGTTCCAACAACATGTGCAGGATGCTTAAATGGTGAAGAATTAAGTGTTAATATTCTGTAATATTCTGAATTAATCAAGATGTTCTGGACTACACTGATCAAGTTCCCAGACTAGAATATTCAAACTATCAAACGCTGCTGTTATGCTACTGTTTTCTTTAGGTCGGATTCCAGAAAATCAGTGTCTGGGCACCAGATTCCGGCATTTATTAAATCTGACTCCTCCTTCCTCGACAAACTGGGTCTACAATTCTGCTGCTGGGACAACAGAACTGGATTTAGTAGTATAAAAACGGGGAGCTGGCTCACAAGTCTGGTGTTCACGGATTTAACGTAAACAAGAGTCAACTTAAAGCGATTTAACAGAAAAACACAAGTTACTGTTTCGGTGGCACCCTCCATCAGAATTGATCCTTCAGTGGTTCTGATGAAGGGCCCCATCTGAAACATGAATCTCTCTTCCTCTTTCAAATGCTGATTTGATCTGTTAAGCATTTTCTGCTTTGTATTATGGAGAATTTATGCAATTCCATCAGCTGAAGGGGTTCTTAATGCATATTTTAATAGACTATTTTAATGCACAGCTGAGATGTGTAAGGCCTAGTTAGATCATTTCTATAAACATTCGGGGGGTGGACTTTGTCTTGCGAGGTAGCGCACAGCGGACGATAGTGAATCGCAGCCCGGTTTACATTCTGCCCAATTTTCTTTTCCACTGAAGTTAAGAGAAAAGTAGATTAGGCAGAAATTAAACTGGGCTGCCGATTCGCTATGGCCTGTTTTGCACTACCTCCCAAGACAAAGTTCACCCCCTAAGGATTTAGTAATTTGAAAATATATTTACCATGGTTTAAAGGGTTATGCATTAGATCATGCTAGTGAGAGGAAATAATCGTTGTTCTGAACAGAAAGTAAACTGAAAAACAGTGTGTGGAAGCAGTCCAAATTTCCATTTTTAAATTCATGTCCCTTCCTTGTTTTCATCCTTGTCTTTTCCTTGTTGTTTTCATGCAGCCTCTGTCAGTATTGATTGTGAAACAGTTAAAGCAGCAATTTCTCCAGAACTTGCAGTCAGGAGTGAGGTAAGATAAGTATCTCGCTGAGTGAAAATGAATGATCCATGCAAATCAAACAGGTGGATTACAATGACAGACGAACCCAAGAGTTGCCAAGAGACCACCGCACTAACAGGTGACCACTACCTCCTCTTTGATTTCAGGAAATGGAATCAAGTCATTCCCATTTACTTGAAAGTTTCTTTTAAAAAAAAACTGCTTGTATGTGTATGCATTATGTAACTTAATGCATAATTTCCTAAACATAAGAACTTTCAGGAAAAGACCATTCGGCCCAAGAAACCTGTTCTTTTTTCATAGATCAGCCCACCTATTTACCGTATCCTTCAATCCGTCTCCCTCCAGTAACACATGTAATTGAATCCATTTATATTGTCTCCTTCAATCACATTTCACTGTTAATTTATTCCACAAATCTATTACTCTTTGGGGGGGGGGAGGGGGAAATCCACCTGACTTTGTTCCTTAAACTTTTCTAATTTCTTAACATGCTATATGCCCCTGAAATTCTGTTGGAAGGTAATGAGATTCAACAGATTAGATTTGATGGTTTAAATATATATTCAAATGTGTATTCACAGTTGATTGCTGATAAATGAATAACCAGTCTGCCAAGGATTGTTTTGCCTGGAACAGGACTGTACTTGGATCAGGGCAACCTCTAGAAATTGCAGAGAAAATAGCTGATTGGTGACTCTTTGTACCACAGACCATTCAGTCATTCATTCAGCAATTCAACTAAACAAAAAAAGCAGAAAATGTTTAATAAGAAACATATTTTATACCAATAGATTGGACTGCTAAAACAGGCTGCTGCTTCCATGTAGGGCAGAGAGCTGTATTCACGCAATATACTGACCGTCAGAAAGATAAAAGATAAAGGTACACGTATTCATATAACAAAATATATCAAAGCATCTTAAAGCATTACTTTAAAGCATACTCTGAAATTCTATTGGGACATACTGACGATTGTTATGTAAGCAAAAAGGAGGAATCATCTGCTTGGACCAGTATTGTAAGAGTGAGTAGCACAATTTAAAGAGATACCTACCAAAAGATTCATTTTTCATTTACTTTTGTTCATTTCTATTCGTGTTTTTTTTTTGAACATGTATTTTTTCTCCTCCTCTCCTAAAGTTGGTGACTCACGCTGGGGTATAATTCCAGGAGTGTTAACAATCCACCGTACCTTAGCCAACTGGTCATTTTCATGGGTGTACCTAGATAATGTGAGTCACTATGGAGGTAGTACATCCAAGTCTAATTTTGTCCTCACCCAGCATTCACATACATAGACTTTCCAGCACAAGTCACTGGATAGTAATGGGGACCCTGACTGATTTTGCTCCTCTTTAGTCTGGACACTGTAGTCAGTTGTAATGGCCTCACCACCATCTCCAGCTGAGATCAGCTAAATCAGTACAGAGCAGAAATTGAACCTGGCTTTATGGCTCAGTACCACTGCAGGCAGTGTGAATATATTTTTTTAAACTGAGTGCTGATGGTGTGTCTCTGTGATATCTGGCACTGAAGATTGTAGTTACTGTGGCCAAGCTGCATTAACACACACAAGCTGAAAGCACCCTGATCTGTAAGGAAGTGAATTCATCATCCCGTCTGCTGACGTTAAGAGTTAACACCTTCAAGCCAGTTCCTCTAGTGATGTCATCAATATTCACCATTCATACAGGAAAGAAAACAACGGAAGTTGATGATAGTTCCTTGGAAATGTTCAGTTTTTAAATAGGGCCACCATGGTAACATTCATTCTTTAGGAAATTTTGCTTGAATCAGGAATTCTACATAGTTGAAGTGAACGCACAGCAATTTGGTTCATAGAAGTTCCATGTAATAGGCATGTGAGTCATATGTGGTTTAAGACATTTGAAATGGACAGAACTTGGTTTAATACATTTGAAGGCTGTGTAATAGGAATGAGCAAAACTTGGCTTAGTACATTTGAAAGATTGCTTCCAGCAGTTAGCATGTAAAAGCAGGACCCACAGTCCTTGTTTGCACTGAACCAGCAGATGGTTTGAAAGCAGCACACAATCTCTCAGGTATACTTTATTATGGCTTAATAGAATTGAGAAAAAGAACAGTAGTTTACAAAGGCAGCACCCATGATTGATTCCTTAGATCTTGGCAGCATATCTCAGTTGTGACAATACAGTGTTCCAGAACAGTAAAATATTATTATTGTTCCATGGTGCTTGGGCCCAATGTTTAGTCATAATATCCATACAATAATAACACAAAAATGGCCCAGTCTGACCACCAGCACATTAGTTATAATCTACTGCACAAACACCTACTAGTTCGTACAAACATTCTGGCAGTATATCTAAACACAACACTTAAAACTACATCATTATTCTCAGATCTTACAAGGTAATTTCATTTCCAGCTGGCATTAGTTTAAAGTTTTTGCAATGTAAAGTAAATTAAACTCTTTTATGAGGTTTGTAAAAAAAAGGAAAATGACCGCGTCACACGTATGAGACACATGTCTGAAGCCTTGCGAATGGGGATGGCCGTTTGCTGGAGCACAATGAGATTTATTGTGTGCTTTTATGTCTCATTTTTCTATCTACTGTAGAAAACTTCAGTTTGATGAGACTAGCATAGGTTTTGAAGTAACTGCTGTTCCTGTAGTCTCCTAAATGCACAAACAGCCTTAATGCTTATGTTAAGTTAGGTTAGTGCATCAGCCATAAATAAAATACAAAAAATGTTGAGATGAGCTATTTTGTTATACTAACGTTCTGAAATGTCTGCTTAGAACCAATGTTCTAAACTATAGTAATTATTCATCAGCATCCGGAGACTTTTAACAAATTTAAACAATAAGGAGCATTTTAAAGAAAGACCATCTCCCCTCATATCTATCATAAGGTGACAAATAATAGACACTAACCAAACTTCTGTATACCCTGCTTTAGTAAAGTTTTATACCTTTAGAGAACTCCCTGCTAATACTGCGTGTTTATAATAAACAGACGACAACAAATAAGCCTCGGTACAGTTATACTCGCAGTTTTGTTTCTTTGCACAGTTGTTTCCCCTTCAGTGCTCCGCAAACGTGACGGCAGAACTCTGGAGTCAGATCCCGATCGAATCCCAGAGCACAGCAGAGCACTATGAGACCCTGGAGAATACCATTTCACACCACTTAGGGTTGACACTGCATGGAGTACATTCACTGGCACTTTAAAAACTCTGTTGTTTTAAATGTTTTGAGGGTGTGGACACTTCTGGCCATACTGTTAAAATATTAAAAATGTACCATGCGGGAGTGCAGCTCAGTGCATGTATCATCAGCATGCATGTTCTCTCCTGGCCCTTAGAGTTCAATTCAGAACCAGCCAGTATAAGCAAGATACCATGGGACTGGAGTCGATTCTATAGCTACTGGTTTCAGATAGATAGCTACAGTGTAATTGCAGCCTTGGTAAATTACTAGGCATTAATCCAATTGAGATCAGTTAAGGTAACAGCAGGATGTTATCACAAAATCAAAGTTCCATTGAGCATCGTCTAAACCCCAAAATAACATTAGTACCTTAAATTCACAGAGAGCTTTTTTTATTATACGTTTGTAAGATAGTCACTTCTGTTTTTTTAACCAGTGCTTTTCTGCAAATTGCAGGCAAATGTCAGTTGAAAAGAACCAGTGTTACGATGTAGGACCTTAAAGTGCCTTGGACTTTTAAAAACTTTTATTTTTTGGTGAATTTTGTGTTGAAGACCAAGTTGTGGCTTGACTTCTGGCCTTGATTTCTCCTATTATTAATTGTTGTTTGAGAGGTTAACAATTCCAGATGACAAAGTGCTTTCAATAGAAAGAGTGACTGAAAGAAATAGATTTTTTTTTAAATTGCTAAAGTTTCCCTGCAGGTTTCCATGCCTTGCATCCCAGTTTGTCAAGCTACCAATGGCATTTGCGGGTGCAGGGTGTTTTAACTCTCTGGTTCTTTATATTAAGGACCAGTCAAAGACTGTGTTTCCATATGCAATATCACCGCTTGCTGTCTTACTGCTTTTTGCTCCACAAGGACTGTGCTGTATACACACAAAGGTACAGATTATGGGCTGGATTTTCTCCGCTGTACTGTACAAAGTCAAGTGGTCTGGTGGAGGAAAATCAAGGAAGCTCAGACAGGGAAGCCTCCGCTGCATCCCCGCCTGGCCTGGATTTTATCCCCCTGCTCTAGCAGGGAAGGGTGCCAGCCATCCATTTATCGCTCCTCCACCAGTTGACTTCCCTGCCTTTCACAGCTGACACTGCCAATTATAAAGGCTGCCATGATCGGGGTGGCCAAAGTCTTTGGTGAATTGGTGAAAGATCAGCTGATGTCCCTTTTGTGGGGAGCGGGCCCAGTAGCTGGCACCTGTCCCTCTCTGCAGGCCCAAAAGCTTACTTGTTTTTAGGCCTTGGCTTCGAGGTCTAAGAAAATAGTAATCTGCAGATCTTCAGAACTCTTTGCCTCCTTTAAATATGATCTTCTCTTCTGGAGCTACAGTTGTCGTCCCAACACAGGACTGCCTCTATTTTCCTCATTGGCAGCAGCAGGCCGACTTTTGGTGATGGAGATCCTGTTGGGAGTCTCCTTACATGAGTAATAAGCCCTGACCTAGCAAGGTGGGTCAGGGTCATGGAGGGGTTGTGGCAGCAGGCACACGTCCCGCTCCAACCCTCCTCTGGTTGGAGGTTGGAAATCCAGCCCCATAGCTCAGCCTGGTGCTGTTCTTGAAATGTAGGGCGAAACTAGTTGTTAGCTGTTTCAACATAGCAATTCATCTTTTACCAGTTGGATTCCATCAGATCCCGATTATATTCTGTGCTGTCATCAGGTTCTGACTAAACTTTTAACAAAAAAATAAATATTCAAGTGTCACGGCATGGAAGGTTAAACTCGATGGGACTGAAATTGGATGTAACTCCAGCGGAACCCCCAATAAAATGGCAAAAATAACTATTTCCACAGTTTCCCTGAGGGTTCCATCGGTCTCCTGATGGAGATATGGGAGGAGGCGAGTGGAACCCACGAGGACTTTCATCCCCATGTGTCTAATTAACATTTTCTTTGCTGTACTACAAATTTGTCCCGGTCTTAATCATATAGGCCAAACTACAAACCTCAAAACAGCTTCAAAAAAGCTGACACAGCCGCAAAAGTAACTTTTCACCCTGTATCAATCTATATTAACCTTTAACTATTAACCAGGTTTACCCAATGAGAAATAATGAAGTAAAACTGTGGCAGATGAGCCTATCGTATGAAATTCCTTTACCCGCCATTTTAATAGAGGCGTTATCCTGTTTAAAATAAACAGGCTAATGCCTCTGCTAAAATAACAGATAAAAGAACTTCCTGTGAATGTGTTAGCAATTCATACACTAATATCCCAAGGTTGTTATTCCAAGGCCTTTATTTCTAAACTGATTGGGGCTAAGAGAGAAGTCCTCGTATACAGTAATGCTGTGAAGTTGCTTTTCAAGATGGATTTGAAATCATCAGACTCGGCTTTGTTCTTGTTTGGTAAAGTGACTGACTTTTTCTTCAAATTATTGGCAGTCAGTCAGCCAGGTATGTGTTTCTTTTGTAATGTGCCATAGCAGCTGGCATTTGTAAAATGCAAAATTAAATCAGAATGAGAAGGACATTTACTGATGTTTGTAAGGTCTTTTTTTTTAAAAAAAGGGCTTAAAATATGCTTGTAAGAATTTGAAATTCCTGTTCTGTTGCTGATCCGATTAGAACTGGATTCCTTGGGTAGGGAAGATGAATAGCATTGGTTCTATGAAAACATTGTGTCCTGAAATTAAGTGGTTTGTGTTTGGTCACAGCAAAAATTCTTTTATGAATGCAACATATTGGAAAAGCATTGCTGTAGTTGTGGAAAAGATTCCCAATTCTTTGTGCAACTGGAGGAACTCAATCATGTTCAGGTTATAGTGAATAACCCAACAAATGAGATGAGGACAGGATTGGACACAAACTAATTACGGCTTGAACTCATTTATTGGCCTTGATTTTAACCCCCAATGGGCAGGAAAGGGTCGGATAGGGGTCATAATATCAGGAGCGGGCAACCCGACCACAACTTGACTCCGTTCCCGCCGCTTTAAATTTGAAAGTGCAGAAATTAGGCCACGGACGAAGCTTTCGCAAAAGGCAGGCAAGGGCCTAATTAACATACTAAGGTCGCGGCCTGATGACATAATCGGTGACGCCACTTAAATTTAATAGTAAGTGAGGGGTTGCCCTACCTGTAGGTTTCCCAGCAGCTGATCTGAGACGGGAGCTGCTGCCTCTACAAGGTACCTGGCTCTTTTAGCACTCTTTGTGGGCCAGGAGGAGCAGGAGTACTCCCCCCCAGGCCCTTCATGGACGCCTTCGGCCTCCCCCAGCCTCCTTCCCCAGCCCACCTGATCGCCAACCTCCCCTCCCAAGCCCTCCCGACTCCCCGTTAATATCAGAGCCATTGTGTCCACGGCAATGACATCATCTATTAATACAAGGCCCAGGCACAGACAATTTCTTTTGCTAGTTATCACCCTTGTCCTCTCTCCTCCTAAAAGAGGTGACCCTTGGTAAGGTTTGACCGGCACTAATAGCCCCCCCAGTAACTTGGCTAAGTGGGTATTCTTCGTGTATGACCCTAAACAATGAAGGAACGATTTTAACTCCCTGCGGGAAGCTGGCAATCCCGCATGGGAGTGTGAATCGGAAGCCCAGCAGATGTTAACTACCAAGCCTCATTTGAATGCTGCCAGTCAGCCACTTGGCCCTTTTCACCAGAAAGTGCCAGCTGGCTGGCAAAGGAGGACAAAGATCAGGCAGCCTGGAGGATGCCCGCCAGCACCAACTGAAGGCTGGCAGCTAAGTCTAGGATGGCGGGGGGCAGGGGGGAGCGGTGGGTGGTGTTGCAAGAGTCTCATGGCTGGGGTAGGGGGGAATGCCCGGGAGGGTGGAGGCTCGGACTTTCCTTGTGGGCCCCAAAGGAGCAGTAGTGCAGCGGCGGATGCCCCGCTCAAGAGTGACTCATAGAACCCTAGAATCTTACAGCACAGAAGGAGGCTATTCAGCCCATCATGCCTGTGCTGGCTCTTTGAAAGAGCTATCCAATTAGTCCCACATCCTTGCTCTTTCCCCATAGACCTGCAAATTTTCCCTTTTTATGTATACATCCAATTCCCTTTTGAAAGCTACTATTGAATCTGCTTCCTCCACCCTTTCAAGCAGTGCATTCCAGATCATAACAACTTGCTATGTTAAAAATAATTCTCCTCATCCCCCCCTTGATTCTTGTGTCAATTACCTTGAATCTGTTTATCTCTGGTTATCAATCTTCCTGCCAGTGGTGACAGTTTCTCCCTATCTATCTTGTCAAAACTCCTCATAATTTTGAACACCTCTATTATATCTCCGTGTAAGTTTACATGCTCTAAAGTGAACAATCCCAGCTTCTCTTGTCTCTCCACATAACTGAAGTCTCTCATCCCTGTTATTATTCTAGTAAATCTCCTTGCCCCCTCTCCAAGGCATTGACATCCTTCATAAAGTGTAGTGCCTAGAATTGGACACAATACTCCAGCTGAGGCCAGTGATTTAAAAAGGTTTAGTATAATTACCTTGCTTTTGTACTCTTGCCTCTATTTATAAACCCCAGGATCCCATATGCATTTTTTTTTAACAGCCTTATCAACTTATCTTGCCACCTTCAAAGATTTGTGCATGTAAAACCCCAGGTCTCTCTGTTCCTGCACCCCTTTGAAATTGTATCTTTTAGCTTATATTGCCTCCCCTCATTCTTCCTTCCAAAATGCTTCACTAGGGGGGTTAAAATTCCATCAGGATCCCATGTACTTTATGGTACCCGATTTGCATTTGTTAACGAAGGTCACGCCGTATTCTGCTAGGAGCCTCATCAGCCGTCAAAAACAGCAGCATTAAAATCACGGATTGGTGAGAACGGAGCAGGAAATGGAGTCACTTGATTTTAACTGGTCCCCTGCTCCTTTCCCGCCGATCGGGGAGAGTTAAACTTGACCTCTGAGTATCTGCGTCGAGGCTGATTTTTTTCTCCCCCTAAACTCAACTCCTTTCCGACCTGAGATTTGTTAACATAACATAGAGAGTGACCCACAACCTTCAGCTGCAGACCTGAGTTAAGTTCTTGATCGCTATTCTGTGATACCTGCTCGAAGAGCACATGAATGAGAGTCGAAGTAAGGACAGAATTGGGCTTAGCTATGAATCCCTGCTTGAATGCATAGCCTGTCCAATTTAAACTTTATCAAACATTATTGTTCTAACTTTTCTGGTTGACCTCAAGGTACAGTCTATTCTTACAAAATTATTTTTATGCCTCTTTTTATATTTGGACTGTTTAAAAATTTGTTCATTGGTCCAAAGATCTTTGCAGCACACAAAGGAGGGTTAATGTAAATTAACCCTCAGCTCACCATGGACGAGTTTACTTGTTTGTGCCTTCTTTCTTTATGGGCCATCGCCAATGAGTAGACTTTTGTGACTATGTCAATTTTCCATCTTTTGGCTTTTGATTAGCTAATAAGATGTTTTTTGGAGTCAATCAAAATCCAACTGATTTTTAAACAGTTCTTCAAAATGAATGTTGATACCCAAGAAGAAACAGAAAAACAGTAAAACATGTTAAAATTAGTTTTTTTGAAACAAAAGTTAAATATGTTAGAAAAAGATGGCTAGGTTAGACTCAGAAGTAAATAAGAAAACTAAAGTTTGAAAGAATAGGGAAAGGGTGATCAGAATTCAAGTACTTCAAAATTAATATTTTGGGCATAATTCTGTTATAAGGCTCTAATGACATTTCAATAGCTTTATTACTGTAATTTTGGTGTTTGTTTCTACATACCAAGGAATGTTAGACTCCTTTGTTTGCACTTTTATCCAATGAGCCATAATAATGAAAATGGCAATAACTCATCAAGAACTAAGCAACACAGTGTTAGTCCTATAATGGAGGTAGATGACAAAGAGAGAGGACAGTTTTGGCTGGGCTCCAGAGTCAGTGCTAGGCAGAGTACCGGCTGAGTATACACGGTCCTAAGGGGACAGTACTGAATATTAGCAACAAAGCATCTTCTGGTTTGAATAGATAGAAGAATCAGTCAAGTTGTTAGAAAACAACTTATTAAAAATTGGAACAGGAGGTGAGAATACAGGGAGGCTTACCTGGGGTCTCTTGGGGAGGGGGAGGGCAGAAAGATACCAAAGCTTTCTCCATGGTCAAGGATGTCTGGCAATTCTCCAGTAACATTATTTCAAAAATGGATGCCAAGTATGGAAAAACTTCACCCGGGTAAGTTGGCATCTACAAATGATTTTATCTATCTGGGCTATTTTCCAGGGCATCTGGATACAGATGGGTTATGAAAGCAGCACCATCTGGCACTTTGTGCCCCAAATGCAACAATGTGCAGCACACAACAGATGCTGTTTAAGGTGGTCGATCCATGGGGGTCGCCAGTACGAGTCCCAGAAAGCAGTCAACCAAGTTTCACGTAAGTTCTTTTTTAAAAGTGTTTTTATTTTATATTTTAGTTTACTGGATGGTTTAGTATTACATCTGTATTACAATACCAAATGTTGCATGTGAGTGGAAACATGGGCATGGTTTGCTCCGTTGCAAAATGGTGGTCTTAGTAATTTCAAGTCACTTTTACGTTAGTCACTTTTATCTGTCAGCTTGTTGATGGTAGAATCTCAATGTTAGTGATTCTAGCACCAGCGGTGTCAAATGAATGCAGATAGCTCTTTTAATGATAATCAATAAGAGTCCTTAGACTTTACTCATTTATGGTTAGAATTACTGTGTAACTTATAGAATTATTAAAGTGCTTTTACTCATTGCAACACTAAGTCACACAGTCCAGAAGGTTTCAGATTCAATTCCTGTTCTGGGTGAGTAAGCGGATCGTTGGCAGGACGGCATTTGGGGTGCTACACTGGCCTTAGGTCCTCTAGCCTAACGAAGAGGGAAAAAATCTGCCAGGGTTCCCACTACTGATCGCTATACAGTGACTCCTTCTGGAAAGTCAGTGTGTATATGGATCCGAGAGAGGACCAGAGTCAGGTGTAATGCCCTCAATGATGAATTAACCTGTTGACATTCACTGTCCAGGCTCATATATGAAAAATGGCCACCAAGAAGGTATCAGTCCCATGGAACTTTACCCCAGCAACAGTCAGGTCCTTGGGAAGTGCAGAGCAGGAGAGAATTTTAAGAAGGTTTTGCTGTAAATCTTTGTGTTGCTGATTATTCCCGGATATAAAATATTAATTCTAAGCAGGGCCATAGCTAGGTATACCCAGTGTATAGAAACACATACCTTTTTTAATATCCTAGGGTGGCAAAAATTATCATAGCTCCCAGCTCTAACCCTCAGCGCCGCTCCTGGCTCTGATTTGATTCTGCTGCTGCTCCGGGGATGGAACTCCACTGTGGGCAACATGTCTGTCTCAGTCTCCCACCCCATTCGATGCTATTCCATAGAACCACAGAGGTTTACAGCACAGAAAAAGACCATTCGGCCCATCATGTACATGTCGGCTCTTTGCTAGTGCAATCCAAAACTAGTCCCACTGCCCAGCTCAAATTCCTAGAATCCGCCCAGCCCCGCTTACTCCCCAGAGGTTAACCTCTTTCATCTCCTCCTTGGCGCGGTGCGCGATTAACCCGCGGCTAGTCGTTGAGATGCAGGCAGCACGTAACATTCCTGCTGCCTGCTGTTTTACATGATTGCTGCGAGCAGCCAGGCCTACCTGCGCTGTTGAGTGGCTGCTCACCAGCAGCGGGCCCTGATATCGCGAGTGGCTAAGACCACTTGAAGGCAGCCTGCACCTCTTATTTCAAAATATAAGATACAGATCCGCACGGAGTCTGAATGGTGATCAGACATCGTACGATTAAAACACAGGTCCTGTCCCTATGTTTACAAACTGTTGAGTTACATTAAAACATTGAATAAAGGTCATGCACTATTAAATCCCACATCTTTTTTATTCGTTCATGGGTTGTGGCCAGCATTTATTGCCCATCCCTAATTGCACTTGAGAAGGTGGTGGTGAGTCGCCTTCTTGAACCGCTGCAGTCCGTGTGGTGAAGGTTCTCCCACAGTGCTGTTAGGTAGAGAGTTCCAGGATTTTGACCCAGTGACAATGAAGGAACGGCGATATATTTCAAAGTTGGGATGGTGTGTGACTTGGAGGGGAATGTGCATGTGGTGTTGTTCCCATGTGCCTGATGCCCTTGTCCTTCTAGATGGTAGAGGTTGCAGGTTTGGGAGGTGCTGTCGTAGAAGCCTTGGCGAGTTGCTGCAGTTCATCCTGTGGATGGTACACACCGCAGCCACGGTGCACCGGTGGTGAAGGGAGTGAATGTTTAGAGTGGTGCGTGGGGTGCTAATCTTCCAAACTGCACGCCAGACCTCACCAATCTGCCGATCTGAGTTTGTACCAGGCCTGCGAGAGAGCATCCACCAAGGTTCTCTGATGATGCACTAGAGGCCTTGGTGCAAGAGGTGGACAGAAGGAGAGGCATCTTATATCCATCCACAGGGAGGCAAGAGGCCCTCCAGACATATGCTCCTGAGGCAGTGGGAGGCAATAGGGGACAAAGTCAATGTCAATAGCATAGCACCACAAACATGGATGCAGTGCAGGAAGAAGTTCAAAGCTTTGACACAAGTGGTCAAGGTGAATGAGGTCAATAGTCAAGTGGCAAATCCCACCAACTGCACCACTAGCCGCATCCACTGCACCACACACTACACCCCCATCACCCACATACCAACAAACTCTTTCAATCAGTACTCAACTCTTCCAATCAGATGCTTCCTCTCACCCTCAGACCACTGTTGCAAGCTGCACACCCACAAATCACAGGTCACACACGCTGGCAGCTATTCAACCATGACAGGCACACCACCCAAACACCTTGCAGGACACTCACCGACACATGTCCCGCTTTCTTGCAGCAGAAGTTAGCGCATAACAGGAGGCAGCAAGTGGCAGTGTCTCCATGGAACATGAACCTGCTGTCCTCTCTGTGGATGACAGCATTCCTGTCCCACCCCTGCCACTCCACCAGTGCCCTTGCTGTTGCCTGTCAGCTAGCCAGCCCACTCCCTGTAGAGTATTGAAACTTTATTATAGGAGCACAGAAAGATAGGAACAGGAGTAGGCCACTTAGCCCCTCAAGCCTGTTCCGCCATTCAATGAGATCATAGCCCTTAGCCCCATATCCCTTAATACCTCTGGTTAACAAAAATCTATCAATCACAGATTTAAAACTAACTATTGAGCTAACATCAACTGCCTTTTGCAGAAGAGCAATCCAAACTTCTACCACCCCTTGAGAGTAGAAGCTTTTCCGAACTTCACTCCTGCAAGTCCTGGCTCTAATTTTAGGCTATGTCCCCTAGTCACAGACTGCAGCGGTTCAAGAAGGCGGCTCACCACCACCTTCTCAAGGGCAATTAGGGATGGGCAATAAATGCTGGCCTCGCCAGCGACACCCACATCCCATGAACGAATAAAAAAAAAGTCCTAGTATTCAAGTATAGAAAACCTCCAAAAACAGATACAAATGCATCAGCCAGAAGCAATAATCCAGCAACTAACCTGTAACTCCTGCATGGTCCCTTTAGATAGCGCTGGTGGGGGGGTCCTCCATGCTGTTTATGACCTGTTCAGCTGTGCGAGGTTAAGTCAATACGTTGGCTGGAGCGTTGAGTTCCAAAATCGCATCTGTCCCTTTAAATCAGCGTTGCAAAATGATCTACCTCATATTCTCCCTACTTTACAGGCTGCCGGCGTCCGTTATCTGCACATACGCAAACGCCTTTACCAAGACGGCGTCCGGTAAAGGTGTGCGCACGCATTCCGGGCACCATTTTGGGTCCTGAGGAGGCCGCGTAGCGCCTACAAAACAGACACTACGCGGCCCAATTTATAGCCCCAAGTGTTTTCTTTTCCTACCCTGGTCTGTTTTCACTTGCTCCAACGCTGACCATTCTGAATAAACCTGATTGTGCAACGCTAAATGAGAAAGTATTTCTCCATCACGGTTTTACAGGAATTAACACCACAAGTGGTGAAGACAGTTATTGAAAATATGGGATTCTAACGGACATATGAAATTCCTCTCTCCACTACACCAGCAGATGCAAGGTGTTATTTGGTAGCATGGCTCATTTGGTAGCACTCTCGCCTCTGAGTCAGAAGATTGTGGGTTCAAGTACCACTCCAGAGACTTGAGTACATAATCCAGGCTGACACTCCAGTGCAGAACTGAGGGAGTGCTGCACTGTCAGACGTTAAACCGAGGCCCCATCTGCCCTCTCAGGTGGATGTAAAAGATCCGATGGCATTATTTCAAAGAAGAGCCGGGGAGTTCTCCCCGGTGTCCTGGACAGTATTTGTCCCCCAACCAACATCACTAAAATTATCTGGTCATTATTTCATTGCTGATGAGACAGTAAACCTCTCAGGTGGATGTAAACGATCCCATGGCACTATTTCAAAGGGTGCTCCCCCCAGTGTCCTGACCAATATTATCCCTCAGCCAACGCCTAAAAGCAGATTATCTGGTCATTATCTCATTGCTGTTTGTGAGAATTTGCTGTACGCAAATTGGCTGCCGCGTTTCCTACATTGCAACACTGAATACGCTTCAAAAGTACTTCATTGGCTGCAAAGCGCTTTGGGACATCCTGAGGTCGTGAAAGGTACTATATAAATGCAAGTCTTTCTTTCTATTTTAACCTACTTAAAACGAACGACCTAACGCCTTTGCCTCATTTTATAAATTGTTGTAGGTGTATCCTTCATTCTCATTACTCGCACTGATTCTGTATCTACAGCAGTTATGCAGAGGAGTTTGGAAGAGTCATGTGAAAAATCTTTTGTTATAAAGAAAACAGAATACAAAAATCAGGACACAGTCAATTCCACAACACAGGTAATTTGGCTGTAGTTTTTAATTATGAAATTTTAAATTAAGTCTTGAAAGTGTTTAAATTGCTCTAGTAGTGCACTGATTAATGGGTACATGTCAAATTCCTTTATTCACTATAGGAACACGGTTTTGAACCCATTTTAATAAACAGGTTAACGACTAGATTAAAATAACAAGCAACGGAATTTAATGCAAATGTGTTAACTAGTGCACTACTAGAAGAAATTAAACCTCTACGAATTTATATAAAGATAGTTATTTTTCAGGCTACTTTGTTACATTGAGTAACATCAAAACTACAGCACAGAAGCAGGCCATTCGGCCCAACTGGTCTTTGTCGCCATTTATGTTCCATTCGAGCCTCCTCCCTCCCTACTTCATTTAACCCTATCAGGATACCCTTCCATTCCTTTCTCCCTCATGTGCTTGTCTAGCTTCCCCTTAAATGCATCTATGCTATTTGCCTCAACTCTCCTTGTGGTAGCGTGTTCCACATTCTTACCACTCTTCGGGTAAATAAGTTTCTCCTGAATTCCCTATTGGATTTATTAGCGACTATTTTATATTTATGTCCTCTACTTTTGGACTCCCCCACAAGTGGAAACATTTTCTCTACATCTACCCTATCAAACCCTTTCATTATCTTGAAGACCTCTATCAGGTCACTCCTCAGCCTTCTCTTTTCTAGAGAAAAGAGCCCCAGCCAGTTCAGCCTTTCCTGATAAATATATCCTCTCAGTTGATAGGACTGTGCATCTTAATTGTACGGTGCTTGCAGAAGGTTTATTACCATGGCTGTGCTTACACTGGGTGCAATGTACACTTAAGGAGTGCAGCAATTAGTTTAGTCTTCATGCTTGGGGACGGTTGGGCTAGAGATAAGCAAGAGGTCATGTCTACACTAGCCTTTTGCGGTTGATCACTTTGCCTGGCACAGCTGGGTGGCATTGTTGGCTTGTTACCCCCTCCAGCTTAGACTGATGTCTCTTTAATTATGTATTTATTTACTTTATTTGACTTGGATTCTGACTACAACCGCTAGATGCACAATAGATGCACATTCACTTTCAGGTAGTACTGTAGTTAAGGGATACCATATGGGCACCCATTAGTCTTTCTCTTCCTTGCCGTATTTCATTCAGTAAAGTCTATAGGTCAGTCCCATTAAAATTGTGTGCTCTCCTTTTCTGCCTCTTTATTATGCCCTACTCCCTTCTTTGGGTTCCTCTGCCAGATCCTTCACTTGATGTCAAGCTTTGAAAGTGGCACAAGATCATACATGAGCCATGCATTACAGTTACCTGACAGTCAACTCACTGAGCAAAACGCACTCCCACTTACCTGGTCCCCAGCTTGCTGTTGCAATCTTTAACTATTCTTGGCTTTTTAAAGGTTGCACTCTAATTTCCAAACGTCCCCCACTCTCGTTTTAACACAGGATTTAAAATGGAGTCAGTACTAGGGTATCAGTGGCACTCAGGGGTGCAACAGTGGTGTAAATGAGCCCGTGGAATTTCGGATCTCCAAAGGTTGGTGACCCGTCCACCCCCACAACATTCTCCACAGCAGAGGGAATTCTCACACAGGGATGGAGACCATCACACTGGCAGGTTGGTGCAATCCACTTGGGTATTTATTTAATAGGTCAGACAAGTTACTCCACTCTGTCTGCATGAGTCTCTTAAATCATTAAAGTATTAGAGTGACTGCCACTGCACATCATGTTCAGCACCTGCTGTCAGCCTCTGCTGTATTGTCAACTTACCAAGGTCAGATAATAATGCAGCTCATTCTTTGGATATGTGAAGAATCCGTTGTTGAATGTGTGAACAACCATTTATTGTAACTTCTTATTGAACAAAAGCACCCAAAACCAACCATTTCTTCAGATTACATTAAAAGTTTGTCAATGGTTCAAAGAAATAGGGTATTGAAAATATCTGTCCTTTTATGTAATGCGTGATTATTGAACTGAAGACATGTTTTGTTGTAAAGAAATTGTTACTGATGAACAGAAATTGAACTGATAATGGTAAAACGAAATAACTTGCATTTCTATATCGCCTTTCATGTCTTCAGTACAACCCAACATTCTTGAAGTGTAGTCACTATTGTTATGTAGGTAAGTGTAGCATCGAATTTGCACATAACAAAATTGCAACAAATAGCAAATGAGACAAATGAGAAAGGGTGGAAATTGCAGAGGTACTGGCCATAATCTTCCAATCCTCCTTAGATATGGGGGTGGTGCCAGAGAATTGGAGAATTGCAAACGTTACACCCTTGTTCAAAAAAGGGTGTAAGGATAAACCCAGCAACTATCGGCCAGTCAGTTTAACCTCAGTGGTGGGGAAGCTTTTAGAAATTATAATCCGGGACAAAATTAATAGCCACTTGGACAATTGTGGATTAATAAAGTAAACCCAGCACAGATTTGTTAAAGGCAAATTGTGTTTAACTAATTTGATTGAGTGTTTGATGAGGTAACAGAGAGGGTTGATGAGGGCAATGATATTGTAAATATGGACTTTCAAAAGGCGTTTGATAAGGTGCCACATAATGGGCTTGTCAGCAAAATTGAAGCACATGGAATAAAAGGGGCAGTGGCAGCATGGATACAAAATTGGCTAAGTGACAGGAAACAAAGAGTAATGGTGAACAGTTATTTTTTGGACTGGAGGAAGGTGTACAGTGGTGTTCCCCAGGGGTCGGTACTAGGTACCACTGCTTTTTTTGATATATATTAATGACTTGGACTTGGGTGTACAGGACACAATTGCCAAATTTGCAGATGACACAAAACTTGAAAGTGTAGTAAATAGTGAGGAGGATAGTAATAGACTTCAAGAGGACATAAACAGGCTGGTGGAATGGATAGACACATGGCAGATGAAATTTAACGCAGAGAAGTGCGAAGTGATACATTTTGGCAGGAAGAATGAGGAGAGGCAATTTAAATTAAATGGTACAAATCTAAAGGGAGTGCAGGAACAAAGAGACCTGGGGGCATATCTGCACAAATCCTTGAAAGTGGCAGGACAGGTTGACAAAGCGGTTAAAAAAGCATACAGGATTCTCGGCTTTATAACTAGAGGCATAGGGTACTAAAGCAAGGAAGTTTTGATGAACCTTTATAAAACATAGGTTAGGCCACAACTGGAGTATTGTGTCCAATTCTGGGCACCGCACTTTAGGAAGGATGTGAAGGCCTTAGAGAGGGTGCAGAAAAGATTTAATAGAATGGTTCCAGGGATGAGGGGCTTCAGTTATGTGGATAGACTGGAGAAGCTGGGGTTGTTCTCCTTAGAGCAGAGAAGGTTCAGAGTTGATTTGATAGAAGTGTTCAAAATCATGAAGGGTTTAGATAAAGTAAATAAAGAGAAGCTGTTCCCATTGATGGATGCGTCGAGAACCAGAGGACACAGATTTAAGGTGATTGGCAAAAGAACCAAATGTGACATGAGGAACAACTTTTTTATGCAGCGAGTAGTTATGATCTGGAATACGTTGCCTGAAAGGGCGGTGGAAGCAGATTCAATCATGGCTTTCAAAAAGGAATTGGATAAATACTTGAAGGGAAAAAAATTGCAGGGCTACGGGGAAAGAGCGGGGGAATGTGACTAACTGGATTCCTCTTACTAAGAACTGGCATGGGCTCAATGGGCCGAATGGCCTCCTTCTGTGCTGGAACCATTCTATGGTTCTACGATTCTAAGAACCACCCTACACTTATTTGAATAGTGGTTGAATAGGAATCTTACACATCAACCTGAATAGACAGGCAAGGTCTTGGTTTAACATCACATCCAAAGAAAAAAGAGCATGAGAGAAAAAATGCAGCACTCCTTCAACTATTGTACTGTCAGCATGCTCAAATCCTGGAGTGGGACTTGAATCCATAACTTTCTGACTCAGAGGTAAGAGTGCTACCACTGTAGCCAAGCTGACAAAAAGGGTGACAAAACAGATATAGCCAACTATAGATCTATTAGTCTTAATTCAATTCTATGCAAAATAATAGAACTGATTATCAGGAGTAAAATTGAGGATGACCTGAACAACTGCATGACTTTAGAAGGGGACGATCCTGCACAATGAACCTCTTGGATTTCTTTGAGGAAATGATTGTGATAAACTGTACGACATTGTTCACTCAGACTTCCAAAAGGCATTTGATAAATTTCCACAAGAAAGGTTCCTAGTTAAGTTCAAAGCTGTGACAACTCAATGTAAAACTTGTAAAAGGATATGAAATTGGCTGATGGGTGGAAAACAAGAGGTACTGGTTAGAGCAGTCATGTCAAAATGGGGGGGGGGGGGGGGGGTAATACAGAGTGGGGTGCCCCAATGCTTAGAGATGGGACCACTATTGTTTCAAATTTACATCAATGACTTGGATTCAGAATTCAATGCAAAGTGGTCAAATTTGCAGATGACAGCAAACTGGGAAGGGCACTGGAATCGAAGGAGGTAACCCAGAAATTACAAAATGAGTTATACAAAATATCTGTGTGGGCTGAACAATGGGAGATGAAATTTAATCACATAGGAAGAAAAAATGAGTGATTTCCATAATACACGGATGGTATTGAAATAGCTAAGGATAAACCTGTAAGAGAATGCGGAGTCTTTGCAGATTCAACAGGGGTAATTTTGGCTTAGTGTTATAATGTAAAACTGCCGATAGCAGATCGGCCACCCATTATACACCTTGCCTGATTTTCCATTCCACTGACTTCAATGGAAAGGATAATGGGGCGAGATGTGTAGGGGCCGGCCAGTTCTCCGCCCATGCTGAAATTGAAAATTACCCCCAATGCCTTCGAGAGAGGAGAAAAAAGAGCATGAGAGAAAAAAAAAATAGACACTGTAGATTGTACACAGTAGAGGTACCCGCTCCAACAGATATTGTGGGATGTACACGACAGAGGTGCTTGCTCCAAAAGATACTGTAGGATGTACATGGCAGAACTAACTGCTCCAATAGATATTGTTGGATGTATAGGGTAGAATTAGCTGCTCCAATCAATACTGTAGGATGTACACAGTAGAACTATCTGCTGCACTAGATACTGATAAGAGGAAAAATATAGATACTGTAGGATGTACAGAGTAGAAGTATCTGCTTCAACAGTTATTGTAGGCTGTATATGGCACATGCTTATTCTACTAGAATCTGTATAATGTACACAACAAAAAATACTACTCCATAGAAAAATTTCTTATTACACTCACTTAAGATATTTTTTTCAGTTAAACTTCATTAAACTAACCATAGCTATGACGAGAGCTTATCTTGATACTGATTTAATTACATAGTTGATGTTCTGTTGGCTCCACAAGTTTGAAATTTATGTATTCCGTAAGTTTGAAATGTATTTTACCTGTCACAATGGGTGTCGGACTGGAGCTGGTCTTCTGGATTTGCAAAGGTAGATTTGGGGTTCAGTGCTAAAGTTGAAAATGAGAAATTAATAAGCATAAATTGGATTGAAATCGCTAAGGATGAAGCTGACCTGACATTCACATGTCCAACCAATACAGCGCATCACTCAACAAAGTAGAATGCTGAAACATTGATAAGGCCACACCTTTTGGTCATCAAAACACAGAGGAGGCATTTAAGCATTGAAAGAGGCATGAAGCAAATCCCTGGTGCCAAATATCCGAGTTATGTGGGAAGACTGGAGAAACTTGGGCTTTTCACCCTTGAATGGAAGTGCTCTTATAGAGGCGTATAAGATATTAATTGGGGTGGAAAAGGTGAATCTAGTAAATTTACTTTAATTGCAACTAAAGGGCAAGACGACACAGGTTCAAACTAATAAAAGGCGAATTTAAGACTGATATCAGGAAGTTCTTCTTCAGATAAGAGCAAGAAATGCAAGGAATAACTACAGGATAGAGTAGTGGATGCTGCAATGGTGAGACTTTAGGTTCTTTCTAGATGAATAAACTAAAATGGGCTGAATGTCCTTTCTCATCTGTAATTATCTTGTGATACACTACTTCACTGTATCATGGAGTAGTTGGCTATTTACCCACACTTCCACACAAAATTACTTTTCGATTGGAGCTGGGTACTGGGGGTAAAAATTGATCTGGGCCAATCTGGAGTAGACCCAAGTTAGAGTTGTAGGGGGTTAAATTCGATAAGGCTTGAAACCGGGTGCGGGGTGTTAGCGATGCAGGCAGCACGTGAAATTCTTCTTGCTGCATCCTCATTATCATGATTCCCATGTGCATCCAGCACTTCCCAGGCCGTTGAGTGGCTGAACGCACCGGCAGGAGACCGAATATGGGACGTGGCCAGCACCAGGTAAAGGCAGCCTGCACCCTTAAAGGGGAGGTGCACTGTCAATAGAAGCAGTGCAGGATAACGGGCAGAATGGCTGGAGCGGCAAGAGAGCGTGCCCCGAGGTTCTCCAACAGTGCACTGGAGGCCTTAGTGGAGGTAGTGCAGGAATGGAGAGCCATCCTGTAACCGTAGGGCGGCAGGAGACCCTCCAGACACCAACTGCAGAGGCAGTGGGAGAAAGTGGCCGTGGAGGTGAATGACAGGAGTAAAGCGCCACGCACATGGGTACAGTGCCAGAAAAAGTTCAATGATTTGACACGAGTGGTCACGGTGAGTGAATGCAAGTGTCAAGTGGCACATCCTACCAACTGCAGCACTGCTCCATGCATCACACCCCTCTCCCTCACCCACCCACAAACAAACACTGCCCATCTCTATGCAACCCTGCACTTGGCATGCTGCATCTCACCCTTAAATAGTAGCACACTTGCAATCCACATACCTACCACTCACAGGTCAAACACACTGGCAGCTATTCGACCATGGCAGGCACATCACCCAAACACATTAGAGGACACTCACAGACTGGAGGTCCTGACGAAGGGGGTCTCTGCATACCTAATCCTCCTTCTCGTTTCTCACAATACCCTCATCCCACAATCTTTTCTGACTCACGTGCTGCAGATGGTGTCAGCACGCATGCCTTACTCACTCCTATTCCCACTCCACAACTCAACCCGTCTCCCTTTGTCATTGCAGGTGCCCAAGAACTGGAGCCAGCACTGTCCGAGGAGGAGGAGGAAGACAGTGATAATGAAGCCGCACCGTCACTCGATCTGACACTCACATCCACCAGCTCAGAGACTGACACTGCGTGTACTTTAGAGGATAGGATAGAGGAGGGATCTGCACATGGTGAGACACCGAGCACAAGTGCGCAGGAGCCGGGGCGGGGGGAAATGAATAGCACCGGAGCCAGCTCGCCAGAGGGCGAGGTCGCACAATGGTTCTGCTGCCAAGGACTACAGAAGGCGGCTGATGGGCGTGCACCACCAGATGTTTGTTGCACTGGAAAGCCTGCCAGAAAGCCTGCACACAATGTCAAGAGGCATGGAGGAGTCCACCTCGAACTTGGCGCAGGGCATTGTGCAGAGCTTGGAGCCCATCCTTACCCTCATGGAATGGGAGGTCACCTCTATCAGCACACCTGTGGGACCCACCATGATGCAGCATCTGATGACCGATGTGACGGTTCCCATTGCAGCACAAACCGATGTCATCAAAGGTCTGCATGCTTAAGGTGAAGCTCAGACTGCTGCTTTGGAAGCATAGACTGCTGCTATTGTGGCTTTGGGTACCTTCATGGAACGGGGCTTCCAGGGCGTCACAGCACTCCAGCAATTCGTTCTCCAGCTGATCACCGGGAGTGCTGAGGCCCCACCCCGTGCGAGTGGCAGTGGTGCCGTGGCAGTCAAACCTGCTGTCCTCTCTCCGGACAACAGCATCCCTGCTCCCAACCCTGCCACTCCGCCAGTGCCCTTGCTGTTGCCTATCAGCCAGCCAGACCAGACTGCTGCAGCCCAGGCTGAGATGGTGCAGTCTGAAGCCGGGCCCTCCCGGCCCAGAGCTGCTCGAGGTCGTACTCCACGGCCGTCTGCATACTCCTTCATTGAAGGCCAGCAGCCTTCCACCATCCATGCTCCAGCCATTGGGAATGCACCTCATAGGAGCACTAGGATAGGTAAAGGCACGCAAACAACAGGCACTGAGGGAATGCACAAGGATGAATAGTCTAATGTTTGATACTACAGCAAATGTGTTACGTTATAAATTTGGATTTGAAGTCGCAGTTGTGCTGGTTTTTATTTATGCAATGAGCTGCAGAAGGAGGCAATGTGTAATCAAAAGGAGGACGATTTGATGGTCATGTGGGAGAGGACAGGTGGGGAGTGTAGGACTGTTGTTGACTTGGGAGGTGTCGTTGAGGTTAGTGATATCGCTCACAAATAAGGTGAGCACGCAGAGCCCTGGCAGACAGGGCCTGTGCATTTTATTGCCTCCCTGCGTCTTCCTCCACTTCCTCCTCTGTCTCCTTCTCCTCCTCCTCCTCCTCCTCTTCCTCTTCCTCCTCTACCTCTGGCTCAGTGAATTGGTGGATAGGCGGTGGCGAGGGCTGTTCCCTCATCAGGGCGGGGTTGTGCAGCATGCAGCATATCACGACGAACCTTGACACCTGCTCAGCGGAGTACTGCAGGACACCTTCAGAATGGCCCAGGCAGCAGAAGGGCTGCTTTTGGCGGCCTGTGGTGTGCTCAATGACATTCCGTGTGGCCATATGGCTCTCGTTGTATGCCTGCTGTGCACGCGTGCGTGCGCGCCTGACCGGAGTCGTGAGCCACCTCATGAGGGGATAGCCCTTGTCACCCAATAGCCACCCTTCGACTTGCCGGGCCAGTGCAAAGAGAGTTGGGACGTTTTATCAGCCACATAATGAAGGCAACGTGACTGCTGCCAAGGTAGTGGGCATTGGCCTGCACGATGCGCTGTGCGCGGTCGCACACCAGCTGCACATTGAGAGAGTGGAACCCTTTTCTGTTCATTAAGACGGTCGAGTTGAGATGTGGAGCACGCATGGCAATATGCGTGCAGTCAACGGCGCCCTGCACCATGGGGGAAGCCAGCAATACAAGCAAACCCTCGTGCTTGCTCATTCTGCTTCTCTCTGTCAAGAGGCAACGTGATGAACCTGTTGCGCAGCTCGTATAGTGCCTCCATTGACCTCCCTAATGCAGTAGCGCACTGCAAACTGCGAGATGTTGCACAACTCGCCAGCAGAGGCCTGAAAGGATCCAGAGCCGTAAAAGTTCAGCGTCATGGTTACCTTGACAGCCACAGGCAATACTGTTGTTGCCCCACTCTGAGGCTGCAGTCGTGGCTACAGCAGTTGACATATCTCCATCACAACCTCTTTGGTGAACCGCAGCTGTCGGATACACTGATCTTCACTCGCATTGAGGTAATGGTATTTTTCCCTGAAGGCCCTCATGGGATATGGTCTCCTGCTCAGTGCCCTGCGCCTCCTCCTCCTCTTCCTCCCTCCCCTTGCAGCTTGACCTGCTCTGCGTGGCCTCTCTGCATGCTCCCAGTCATGTTCTATGCCTTGCGGGAGCCCTAGCAGGTCACCCATGGTTGCCAGGAATCTTGTTCAGCACACTGTTGTAAATGACACCAACAGTAATTCAGGACCTGCCAAACTTTATATACTCTTTATATACTATAGCAACTCTATCCGAGTATAGTAAACTTCAACAAACACGTACAATTGTACCAGCGGCCAGAAGCAGTAATCCAGCCACTAACCTGCAACATCTGCATGATCCCTTTAAATAGCACAGGTGGGGGATCCTCCAGGCCATCTAAGACATATTCAGCTGTTCGTGGTTAAAAAAGTTAGTTGGCTGGAGCATTGCGTGCCAAATTGGTGCCTATTCCTTTAAATCAGCGTTGCACACTCATCCAACACATATTCTCCAAACTTTACATGAAGCCGGTGTTCGTTATCTGCGCATGCGCAAACACTTTTACTAAAGTGCCATCCGGCACACGTCATGCTACCCTGTGGTGTTTCTCACTATACAATATAATTGGAGCCATGTCCTGGAGATAATGCTGCCATTTACTTGGTAAGTTTCTGGCTGAGAGGTAGAGGATCGACAAGTTAGAACATGGCTGCTAAAGGAGTAAACACGGGCACTGTGATAGAGATACTCCTGGCTCCACAGTTTTTTACTTACCTTTTTGATGGCAGCCTCCAGCAGTCCCTTTAAGGTTTGGCTGCTTTAGGTCCGAGCAAACTGACTGCAGCTTGCATGGCGCTTGGTGCAATCAGTTGCGGTCCAATTTCCCAGAGGGGCCTGAAATGCTGTTAAGCCCTCCATTTGCATGGGCAATGGGCCTAACACTCATTACCCACATTAACTCCTTGCCGTTGTACAGTTCCATTGCATTGGCGACCTTCCAGTACCTTACCAAAATGGCCATTCTTCATCTGTAATCCTTGACAGTGAGTTGCCCCACAAGTGATTCAATTCAGAAGGTGGCACAGTCAAGCACAATCCTCCCCTTGTCTGATGTCCACACATTCACACTTTCTAGCAGATGTCAGTAGATAACAATCAAGAGCAGAAACCATAGAAATTTTCCCTTCCAAGCCCAGGAGCAATGAGGCTAGACAGATGCAGGGAGGATGTTTCCCCTGGCTGGGGGGCCCAGAACGAGGGGTCACAGTCTCAGGATACGGGGTAGGCCATTTAGGACTGAGATGAGGAGAAATTTCTTCACTCAGAGGGTGGTGAACCTGTGGAATTCTCTACCACAGAAGGCTGTGGAGGCCAAGTCACTGAATATATTTAAGAAGGAGCTAGATAGATTTCTAGACTCAAAAGGCATCAAGGGGTATGGGGAGAGAGCAGGAATATGGTATTGAGGTGGAGGATCAGCCATGATTATATTGAATGGTGGAGCAGGCTCGAAGGGCCGAATGGCCTACTCCTGCTCCTATTTTCTATGAGGCCACTTTTAGCACCTCCTACCACTGCCCTCGCTGAGACCCATTAATTCAACACAGACAAGGAGTCGAAGTTAGGTTTGTATGGCTCAGTTATAGACTGCCTTTAGCAGCTGATCCATCGAAGGAGACCTGGGCAGATCTCTGTTGTTGGCTGCTGGGATTAAAGTTGGCTCTGATGGTCTGGCATATGTTTCTGGTACTTGTCTCACTTAGTACTCCTAGCATCAATTCTTCATTGTGCGGTGAGATATCAAGTTTTTATTCATCGGTTTGCAGTTAAGGCTGGCATTAGTGTAGAGTTAGGGTTGGGCCTAGGATTAGGGTGAATTTATTTTAAGGCACAACTTTATTTCATTGGAGGAAAGTGTTTCCTTGAGGGGGAAGGTTCCGTGCAGGATTTGCCAGGACCAGGGGCGGGGGGAGGGGGGGAAGAGATCTGTTACGGGGGCTGATATGTTGCATGACACTGGCCTTGATGCTACCTTGCCTACCTTGCTGCTGCCACATTGCTGGTCATGCTACTGCTACTCCCCAAAGTCAAAGGTTGCAGGGGGAAATTAAAAGTACACAAATGGTGGGGATGGGTGACACGAGGAATTGGGTACTTTTTCTTAGCAAATTCCATTTTAACCACTAGTTGGCATAGTTCCCCATTTGTGTTGGTCTTCTTTCTCTTTCTGAGAGTTGGTTTCGGTGTGATGGGCAAGGAGGAAGGGGCTTGTGTTTTGTTTCTGTGTGGGGATGTCTGTATTTGGGTCCGCAGTGGTTAACAGTACAATTCAAGTCACTGATGTGTGGGGATGATTACAAAACAGATAAAAAAGTTCTGATGTTTTCACTGCCAGCTGAGGAATCACCTATGACTGGCAAACATGAGAGCGTAACTAGTGAACGATTATTTCCATTTAATGGCAAATCTGTAGAGAGTCAGAATTATCACCACAAAAACAAAAGGGGAAGCTGGGATAATTTTTTTTCACACGGAGAGATATTAAAATGTGGAATGCTTTACAGCTGGTGGCCAATAAGGCAGAGATGAAATCATCATTTAAATGAGAGTCAGAAAAATGCTTCATAAGGAAGAATGTAACATGATACAGAAAAATGTTAGGGAAATGAGATTGGAGTAGATAGCTCCAGTAGAAGCACTAGCAGTGGTATGGGTGTAATGAGCCAAAATGCCTCCTTTTACGCTGAAATTTCTATGCTCCTATGTACAGGAAACTCAAAGTCCATTAATTGTAGAGTAAGACAGAAAAAACCCACTGATTTATACGGATAGTTTTGACATCTTGTTTACTTGCAACAGGTAAAAGTTGTTCCTATTTTATTTTTTCAATCTTACATAAATATATATTGTGATATTCTGTTTGGACCTTTGGTGCAGAAATTGCTTTTAAGATAACAATGAGCTTAACAGCGCTCAACTTTATTCGCGGCAAAATCAAAGAGCAAGTTTTGGCGACCGCACATGTGCAGTTAAATGCGGAAATCAGGAACTTGCTCTTCCTCGTTTGCCGGCAATCTGACAGCTTCACCTTAAAGGGATAACGCCAGCTGCGATCAATGGAATCAACGGACCAGCGCCAACTTGCTCTCCTGCCCAACTGGAAACTAACTAATCTTGCCATCAAAAAGGTACACTCAGTTTTTTTTAAGTCTAGGCTAAGTTTTTAACAGTGTGGTAAGTCTTAATGACTGCAAAACAACCTCTCTAGCACTAAAAAATAACTTTTAAAAATGTGGAGTCTCGTTACTCCTGATTTTAATAGCTTTTGGACATTTAAAAAAAAGTTTAAAAAATTAAAACTTTTATTTTAACTTTTTCCTTCTGTCTCTTTTATCTGTGTCTTTTAATCTTACCCTCTATTTATTTCGCTTTCTCTATGTCATTTTATAATACATTATCGGGCACATCCGAGTTTTTAGTCTGCGCTGTTTGTCTCTGAACTGCACTTCCTGGTTCTCACAGCGTGGCTTGTTTCAAGCTGATTGGTTGAGGGGCCTTAGAGATCCTTTCACCACTCACACAGCCCAGGAAAGAACGCTGATGTTTTTTGAACTCGCAGTTCAAGCCAAAAAGAATGCGGCAGCTTAGTGGGTGAATTTAAATCTAATGAGCGGTGACCAGTGCTCGGAGCAATTTGCGGGCCAGTGTGCTTTCTTATCTAATTTTATCTAATTTTATTTGTCTTTTTTATTCAGGCACATGGACACCAGGCTGCTGAAAGCCTTTTTATTCTTCACAGACATTGTTTTCTTCAATACAAAAGAGAAAAAGTAAGTGATGAATCTAAGATCTTTCTATTTGTGTTACTGTAGCTTTTTTAAAGAAAGCAACAATGTTTCCAAGTGAGGTGAGTTGTGAGGGATTTATTTTCAAAAAAGCATAATCTCTATAGGATGACTAAAGTATATGAATTATTAAATGGTTTTTATAAGTTAAATACTGTAAAATAAAGCAGGGTAGTAGGACAGGATGTCATAAACACAAAACTAGTGACAAGTAAATTTAAATCAGACACATCTGGAAGAATATTTTCACACAAAGGGTGATAAATGTCTGGAATTATCTGCTGGGCAGGGCAATGGCAACACTAAATTTAGGGTTGTTCAAAATGCAGCTAAAAGCTAGCCTGAGCAAAGCATTTGCTTCAGGGGCTGAAAGGCCTTTTTGTCACCCTTGACCCTCCTATTGTTCTTTTACAGGAGTTGGAAATGTCCCCATTTCACAGTATTATAGTCAAAATGTTTTGTTATAAACACTGTGAATATACTCAGTTACTATACAAAAGTTAAGGGGAGACTTAATAGAGGTATTCAAAATAACGAGGGGTTTTGATAGAGCAAATAGAGAGAAACTGTTTCCTCTGGCAAATGGGTCAGTAACCAGAGGTCATAGATTTAAAATAATTGACAAAAGAACTAGAGGGGAAATGAGGAGATATTTTTTCACACAGAGGGTTGTTAAGATCTGGAATACACTATCTGAAAAAATGGTGGAAGCAGATTCCATAGAAACTTTCAAAAGGCAATTGGACATGCAATTGAAGAGGACTAATTCACAGGGTTATGGGGAAAAAGCTGGGGTGTGGGACTAAACTAGACAGCTCTTTCAAAGAGCTGGCACGGGCACGACGGGCCAAATGGCCTCCTTCTGTGCTGCAAGATTCCATGATTCTATTGTCCCATTTGTAATACTTGTAGAATCCTTTCACCCACCAAGTCCAAAACCATACAGGGGACAGAACAGCAGCAGGGGAGGAGGTGGGACCATGGTGGAATTCTAAGGGGTTTATTTGCTGCTGATAAAATATAATGAAAACCTGATCATCTAATCTCTTCACAACATAAAACATAGAAGCAAGTATAAAAATGGACTTCTGATTTAGAAATTAGACTATTGGCGGGTGGTGTGTGTGTGTGGGGGTGGTGGGGGGAATTTTACTTTAACCTGCCTGGCGGGAAACCAACAGAATCGGATCGGCCAACTGTTTACACACTGCCTGACTTTATATTTCATTGAAGTTAATGGAAAGTAAAATTGGATGGGGTGTAAAATGGGCGGCCGATCTGATCCTGTCAGTTTCCCGCCAGGCAGGTTAGGTTAAAGTTACCCCCGTGGTGTCTATTTTATATCTTGTCTGCCCTATTTGAGTGATGATCTCAAGCCATGTATCCTTGCTTGTTCTCTGTTCCATCCACTCCATTACTGGAAACCAATCTTTCAGTCACTATGATCCTTCCCTTTACAATCCTCTCTCAACCACTTTGCCTTGCCACCTCCCTCACTCTCTTTAAAAGCCTCCTAAATGTCAACCGCTTTCCTCCTTGCTAAGTGCTAAAAGTCATTTATTTTTTTTACAAGGCGTGCTGTACAAATGCAAGTTACTGTTATTTCAAAATTTTAGAAAACACTCAAAAACTGGACTAGGCCTTAGATTCATCCTTTACAGTCAGTGAGTCAAGAAACGATACCCTTCTCATTTAATACCTCAGATAGAAAAATTAGAGAAAGCTGCAATCGACAAGTTTAAAATTGCTTCAAAAATGACTGTAATTTCATGGATTTTTTGTTTTGCAAATGAACATATTTTCATATTTAAATTGAAGCAATTTGCAAACTAATTTGAAAATTCTAAGTAAATAAACTATCAAGTTAACTTACTCTATTACTAAAGTTTACTTTTAAATTCAAATGAACAAACATAAATTTTAATCACTTGATAAATCATAGAAGAAACACAAGCATCATAAAACAAAATTTATCTTTAATTAAGTGTCAACAGCAGTACAAAAGATGGAGTGATGGTGAATATATATATATATATATATATACACACATACACACATATATATATATATATGTATATATATAGAGAAAGAGAGAGAGAGACAGAGGACAGTCTTGAGGTAAAATGAGCTCAGGCAGTCTCAGAGACACTCCCCATAAGGCCCCAAATCCCTGTCTTACCATATCCATTATTTGTAACAATAAAAAGATGGCATTAATACCCAGAGTCTGCAATACCATCTTGTGCAAAAGGCTTTTTTTTTGAAATTGTACACAATGATAAGGTGCCTGTAAACGCCAGAAAATAACAGGTTCGTGTCTTTTGACTGGTGTTTTCATCATTTGTTTTTTTATTATTTCAAATATAATGGAGGCAGAGGAGGTCAGACTACTAGTACCGCTAAAATAAATTTAACCCTAATTAATGTTTTTCTTTACCTCACGTCAATACTGCAGAAAAAAAAGGCTGGTTTACATTATGAATAATGCCAAGCGGGGAAAAAATGACAGTAGGACATCCAACATAATCAAAAAGGTTTTACATCATCCTTAGCAAACAAGTTGTCTTTTGTACTGTATAAAGAGCAGAATATGAGGAACATGTGATGGAGAATTTTTTATGTTCAATTACAAACTTTACACTAGACTGTACAAGTCTTTTTTTTCTTTTTTTGATAAATTATTTACATTTTATCAGACTTTAACATTTTCAAAGCAGCAGCAGCAGACACTATTTCTCTAAACACCCAAACATTTACCTGCTGTGGGCCCAGGTACCTGCATTGTTATATATTCAAAATGTGGAGAAGTTGAACTTTTTATTTCCCCCATTTTTAAAAATTATTAAATTCTGCTGTACAAGACACGTGTGGAGCAGCCCTTTGTTTCTCAAGAGCCACACCCAGTGTTGCTATAGGGACAAAAGCATAGTACCATGGCAACAAGAGTCCTGGTTGTCAGTCACACGCGCGCACTAAAACAAATAAAACCTAACGAAACCTTTACACTTTTATCAGCAGCTAGCATGTCAGTCCAGCAAGTCAGTGAATTGTGCTGATTAAATTAACATGGAGAACAACATCACAATATACATCACAACGAAAAAAAAAACTTCCAATGGTGGAAGATAAAGTTACAGTAAGAAGCTATGTAGTAACAGCTTATAAGCGTGTCTTAATGTATTTTTTCAACAACAACATAAAACATGGCAAATACTTAATGAATGAACGAAAATGCTATAAAACTCCTGCTACTTTTCTCAACAAAAGCCGAGGACGGGCTATTTTATAAAATCGCACGCTCTAGCACAAAAACACAAGTGACAAAGGAAGACAACAGCAGATGCACATAGCAAGGCTGCAGTGTGCAGGATACAAAAACGAATTTGTTATTTGCACGTTTCCCCATACTCCCAAGAGCGGCAAACACCTCACTTGCATCTTTGCTGGCTTGTGACAATAATAGGGGAAGGAGGGAGGGTGAAATTTAGGAATGAGCCCTAATTGCATTCACCAAAAAAAAGTAAATGCACTTTGTCGCTCCAAAGTTAGCCGTACTGTTGGTTTGCTGCAAGGACCACAAATTTTCAATACTGCATTAATCTTAGAAAAAAATGTTCAATACATTTTGACACAGGGGGTCAAATTTGAGGTTAATGCATATGGCAGACCAAGTTATTGGGTATGTTTTGTAAAACAGAACAGCTAATGCAACACAAGATTTTAAAAAATAATAATTTATGCCACAGCCTGGGAATAAAACATTTTTATCACAACATGAATTATCGTAAAGGGTAGCCTCCAGGAAGGGTGTAACTCCCAATACACAACATCTTTGCCTCATTGCTTACTCCACCCTACTACATGTGGCATCACAAAAAGTGCAGCTACTTATCTAGGAGTCAGGACAATCTCCTGAGTCTCTTATACACATATCTTAAACCTATACTTAAGTACTTCTGCCAGATTTGGGTGAGTTTGCTACAGGCACAACTGCCTGTTCTATTCAGATCCCATCTGCTTTACTGTTGTATAAAATAATCAGACTTAATAATCACCCAAATTTATGAAAAAAGTGTTTGGCAAACTTTTTTTTCATTTAATGTAACACATAACACAATGAAGAAAATCAAAAATGTCAATTGCACATGTTGAAAAATGACGCACAGCTCTTTGTATTTCCCCTTTCCAAATTAAGGTTTGTCAAATACTCTTAAAGAAGGCATTGCCCCTTTCACATGATCATTATCCCTCTTCTGTGTCTTCTGCTGAGCTAATTAAGGGAGCTTTTTTTTAAGTATCCTTTTGAATAACAATGAGACTAGGTTTGCTGACATGCCCATCCTTGCATGATATTTGCAAGCAATCATCTAAAATTGCAAAGGCAATTTGATTCATGGCTGCAGCCACTTGCAATAATCCATAATAATTTACTCGTGTCACAAAAGTTATGAATGTTGAGGCCAATGATTATTTAAATACAACCAAGGTAAAATATACTTAACTGATTTGAACCAGTGGCATCAAGCTTTCTTATTTGTCAAGTTCTCTGTTTACCTTGCATTTCATTATCATCTGGTGCTCGTTGTTATATTCCTGACTCTGTTGGCACATACCTGTCATCATGCCAGGACGCGCTAATTCATCGACACCGTCATGCCACTGAGAAATAGTTAAACAGGAGCTGCCAGCTACACCATTCCCATAAACACAACTCACTCTGCAAAGTAACCCAGAGCGATTATAAAAATTTTGATTTCTGCAAATCCCCCCTCCCACTCATCACCCCCAGGTTGAGAGGCTTAGTCTTACACAGACGGAAAATGTGAATTCATAAAAAGAAATTACAAATTTTGTCTGATTGTTTTTTTTCCTACCATGAAATGGGCACAGTACAAATGATTCAAAAAGTGTTTTCCTCTTTAAATAAAATTATTTCCCTACTCCGCACATTACTAACTGTAACGCTATATATATCCTTAATAATAATAATTACAATACAAAAACATGAGAAATTGACCACGCGCGAGGTGTCTGAACACCTCAGCTACAGGTCCAATACTGCTATATCATTGCGGGTGTGAGTTCAGCATCTACATGAGGTACAGCGACTTGTCAGCATTTAAAAATGTGGACCAACATACAATGATGTATAACAAAACAGTAAATACATAACTTATATTTCACTATGTATTCATGAACAAAAATAGAATTCTATTTCCTATGTTATATTTACAATTTTAAAAAAAATCTAAAATGAGATGGTGGATTTTTTTTGTTGTAACTTTGTTTTAAGCTCCAATTTAAGTAAATTTGTACTATTTCCTTTTTTGATTGTCTTGGTTGAATAATTCTGCAGTGATATTTTAGAGCCTGATTTTGGCTAATAAATATTACACAAACATTTATTTGATCTAGTCAACCTTCAAATACAATTTACAAAGAAATAACTATGACCATTTAAAAAAGAAAATCATGAGTTTGGAGTTTGGTGATGTCTGTTTAGCCGATCAGCTTGGAGAGCATGTGGTCATATAGAAAATGAAGAACTTTGGAGGCGGGGGGGGTAAAGAGAGGAGGAAGAGAAAGAAATGGGGATAGGGAAGGATAACAGAGGTGAGGGAGAAAGGGAGGCTGGGGTGGAGCTAAAACAAAGTATTCATACATAACATTTTCTTTTTTTTGCATAAATAAAATTACTAGACATAAAATGACTCAAATCTGGCAACTGTGAGGCAGGCCCACACGAGTCGGAACAGGCGACTTTTTGTTCATGTAGTATCTCTTACAACAGTTTCACATTAGTCAGAAGTGATAAAAAATATCATTTATATCCAGTGCTCATAACACTTTAAAACATCCTGTGTGTACATGTGTGAGTGAGCGTGTATGTAATGTGTGTGTCCATGTGTGTATGTGATAAAATATATATATAATATATATGTATAAAATATATTATATATATATATAAAAAATACATACATACACACTCTACAAGCATTATCAAGTTTCAGTCCCAAAAAACAGTCCTTTGTTTTCCCACCAGCCTGCATTATATCATATTGGCATGGCAACAAAACATCTAAAACGACTAAATGTTTGTGTGCAATGAAAAATAAACTACAAAATGTACTCTCAAACTACAAGCCATACACTGTCCTAAGTAAAACTGAATTTAAAAATAAAAACAGTTGAGGGGAGCTGATTATTATTAGTAAGAGGTTACAAGAACTTTAATAAATTATAATTATGCAAGAAATAGGGACCATCCCCTCACTCCTCCCTCCCTCCCATCGAAGCCAGATATAAAGGTCAAATCCTTTTTTTCTCTGAATGAAAGAATTTTTCTCAGTACCTTGAATAATTTGCGAAAGAAACAGAGTGTTCATCAGTTATGTTCATTGCAAGGCATTCCAACTAGATCATCACAGTCTAAACCAAACTAGTCCAAGATTAAATAATGGAGCTTCATTATTCAGTGGGGTTTTAAATAAGAAGCAGAATTCTGCCTCACTCCTCAGCAATAGTCTGGTTTTTCCCCCCAATTTAAAAAAAATCCCCTCAAATGCAAATAGCCATCAACAGCACCTTTTTAACTTAATAGTGGCTGTTTATATTTTGCAGCACCAATTAAATATTTAAGACGGGAAATTTGAGTACGCATGGTGAGTTGATAGAGATGCACAGCATATTGTTGAATTCATCTGTGCTGTTTGTATCTTTGATAAACCTCACCTACTTCCTGCACATCAAATCTCATTTAAGTTTAAGACCGTACAATGTATAGTTTTCACAGCAATGCAGTAGCTGAATTAAGACATTGTGAAATTAAGTAGAAGGTTAAGTCATTAGTATTCAATTTCCTCTCTCCGAATCCTTACCCCATTTGTGCTCATCAAGGTGATAGCTGACTGTGCAGAGTAATGGAATTTTTTTGTTTAAGTAAAGTCGCTTAACACCATCGAACAGCAGGTAGGACTCCTCGGGTCAGTTGGGATGTAAGTCAAATGCAACATAGAGCCTCTCTCTCTCTCTCTCTCTCTTTTTCTCTGTCCCTCCATTACCTCAGCAATGTTCTGACAAGGCTGAAATAAGAATAGCCAGTCTAACCTTCCTAACACTTGGTGGGGGTGGGGGGGGTCGAGGAAAGTGGTGTCTCTGAACGAGTTAGTGCCAATTGCAAGGGGCAGATTCAAACTAATGGAGTTATTCCTGCTCGAGCTCTACATACTAAGTTGATTTGATAAAACGTTTCCCATCTGAACAGAACGCCCAGAAACTTACGGTCATTGATTTTACACCCAGATTTTTAAAAAAAATTTCCCCTGGTGTTTTTCATTTAATTCAATAATCCTAGATTATTGGCCCCATGGATCTCTGGAATGACTAAGATACTCTCAACGGAAACCAACATAATGAGGTAAAGGGCTAGAAACCATGCTTAGGAGACAAGTGGGGCAGCTGCCAGTCGTATGGCCTGCAGTGACAAATAACTGTTGAACACTCTATTGTGGCACATCAAGTGGCTAAAAAAAGTAATTGGACACATGCACTCTGGCAAGCTCCTCCTCTATCTCAAAAAAAATCCTTTGTCCATATTCCTGAGTAACTTCACTGTTGTCTGGAAAGAACCATTTTGTAAGTGTAGTTATATTTATTTTTTTTTCCTCATTAAGATGACAGACGATTGTCTAAGACTTTTGCAGCGTCTCCCAAATAAGACTTTTCAGAGTGTTAAGATTAAAATGTTATTAGAAGTTTGGCACTTTCTTAATTCAAACTGTACAATATGCAACTCAAAAAAAGGGAAAGAATAAAAGAAAAGAAAGGAAAGCCAGTCAGGGCTCAGCTCTTTGTTGTTCTGCTTTATGCTGTGCTTTTTTGTG
The DNA here is from genome assembly GCF_035084215.1 of Heptranchias perlo. NCBI lineage: Eukaryota > Metazoa > Chordata > Chondrichthyes > Hexanchiformes > Hexanchidae > Heptranchias > Heptranchias perlo. The sequence continues at coordinate 31,444,739 of NC_090336.1, read as the reverse complement.
CACGTGCTGCCATTTTTATTTTGGTTTATTCCCCCTTTCTTTTTAAAACTATGAAATTTAAGTTATTTTAAATAGTTCAGATTAAAAACACATTCACAAGTTGCTGGTTGGCACAGCATACCTGAGTGAGATTATAACCCCCCAACCCTTAAGAAACAGTAACTAAAGCATTTTAAAACAAGTTCAAAAAAGAGAAAGGAAAAAAAAACTTTTAAGACTGCCAGATAGCTGTGAATTTATATTAAGCAACAGCTTTCAAGTCCTGACGTTTTAATTTTTTTTGTTTTCAGGCTGTAGCCAGTAATGTAAAATGTCCATGATACTTTGTAAAAATAAAAAAACAATCAGAATGCTTCACACATTAAGAAACATTTAAGACCATTGCTGATGAATCTGTTCGAGCCACACATGCAGGCTCAATAACTTTTTTTTTGTTCAAAATAACAGTCTGATTGCAGTTGCTCTTCAGTTGGCACTGATGGCCTCCTGATTCTCATTGTCACTGCTATAGTCTGATTTCTGATCATCCTCATAGTCCTCGTACATTTCTATCTCGTCTTCGCCATTCATCATTTCGTTCACGCCCAGGTTGCCGCTTTCTCCCTTCATGCTGTAAGTGCTCTGGATGACTGGGATGCTTGGTTCTGGACTGCCGGATGCACTGGAACACTCGGACGTCAGCTGTGGTGATGCTGCTGTGGTTGCCATGGAGATAGCACCGGGATACACTACGCCTGCTGCCGTGGTGATTGGAATCTGAGGCTGTTGCCTATGCACAGATGAACATGTTTGTTAGCAACTGAAATCAACAAATACATTTTTTTTTAAGAAACCAAAATGCTAGAGAACATGGCTCATGCAGGATCTACCTAGCAGCATTGCCATTGGCAGCAGTGCTGTAACGATAATGAGCAACACCACTGCGTGTGGACGAGCTTGAACCCAACTCAGACATCAGTTCACCACACTGCCAACCATCAACTTTTATGACTGCTGGTGGGCTCAACATTCAGCCCGCCAACACAGACCGACACTGTACTTTCCGCATCACTAGCTTCACAAGATCATAAAATAATTACGGATGAGGAAGGTCACTTGGCCCAATCTTAGTCCTTCCATCCTACACTCCCCCCTCCCTCCCCCTCCCCCGCAACCACCACCATTGCAACATCTAATTGTTTCTTAAATGATTCCAGGATTTTTACCTCCACTACTCTATCTGGAAGTCTATTCCATAAGCTGATGACTCTTTGTGTGCCACCGAATTTCCTGATATGAATCCTAAAATGACTAGTTTTAGCCTGTGTCCTCTTGTTCTACTCTTGCAATTTAGTTTCAATTGATATTCTGGGTTTACTTTTTTCATTCCCTTAACAATCTTATATACTTCGAGTAGATCATTTCTTATACACCTTCCTTCTAGGCTGAAGTCTTTCCAGTCTTTCCTCTTAACTCAGATCCCTGATACCAGAACTGGGCGCAATATTCAAGGAGTGGTCTGACCAGACCATTGTACAGTTTGATCACAACCTCCTCATATTGAACCTCATGTGTACATCTACATAAGGGACTCTTACATCTCTTTCAGCTTCATCCTTTGCTATTTCAACACCAGTCATGGAGTACATGAGTCACCTATTTTTCTTTCCTATGTCTAGCACTTTACACTTATCTGCATTAAATATCATCTGCCATTGTTCTGCCCAATTATCTACTTTGTTCAACTCGATCTGTAATTTCTGAGCTGCCACTCCAATTCCACTGCCACCCCTAGTTTGGTACCGTCTCCAAATCTAACTGCTTTGCATTGAGTTTCTGAATCCAGGTTATTGATGTAAATTAGAAACAGCACTGGTTCCAACACCAACCCTGACACACCCTACTTTGTACTTCTAGTTCATCAATTAGGGTCCTAAATCTAAACAAAGGAAACTACGAAGGTATGAGGAGTGAGTTGGCTATGATAAATTGGGAAGCTTCATTAAAAGGCATGACAGTGGATAGGCAATGGCTAACGTTTAAGGAATCTTTCTCAAACAAAGGGTATTGCACAGATACAGATAAGGCATGACTTATTTATATCCCACTAATGAGCTTTTCCGGACCTGGATGTTGGTTTTCTATCACTGGTAAGGAATGTTTTGTTTATATACAAGACTTCATCGTTTTAATTAGTTTTAATCTCTTTTAGTCTTCACAAGGGAACTGGATAGGTACTTGAAAGGAAAAAATTTGCAGGGCTATGGGGATAGGGCGGGGGAGTGGGACTAGCTGGATTGCTCTTGCATAGAGCCAGCACGGACTCGATGGGCCGAATGGCCTCCTTCTGTGCTGTGACCTATGATTCTATGATAACGAAAGCATGAATTGCAACAATTATACATTCCTTTCTGGCACAAAAACACAAAAGGAAAAGTGGCCCAACCATGGCTAACAAAAGAAATTAAGGATATTATTAGATCCAAAGAGGAGTCATATAAAGTTGCCAGAAAAAGTAGCAAGCCTGAGGATTGGGAGCAGTTTAGAATTCAGCTAAAAAGGACCAAGAGATTGATTAAGAGGGGAAAAATAGAGTATGAGAGTAAACTTGCAAGGAGCATAAAAGTGGACTGTAAAAGCTTCAACAAGTTTGTAAAAAGAAAAAGATTAGTGAAGGCAAATGTAAGTCCCTTACAGTCAGAAACAGGAGAATTTATAATGGGGAACAGGGAAATGGCAGAGCAATTAAACAAATACTTTGGTTCTGTCTTCACTGAAGAGGACACAAATAACTTCCCAGAAATGCTAGGGAACCAAGGGTCTAGTGAGAAGGAGGAATTAAAGGAAATTAGTATTAGTAAAAAAAATAGTGCTGGAGAAATTAATGGGACTGAAAGCCGATAAATCCCCAGGGCCTGATAATGTGCATCCCAGAGTACTAAAAGAGGTAGCCATGGAAATAGTGGATGCATTGGTTGTCATCTTCCAAAATTCTATAGATTATGGAACAGTTCCTGCAGATTGGAGGGTGGCAAATGTAACCCCACTATTTAAAAAAAGGGAGAGAGAAAACAGGGAACTACAGACCGGTTAGCCTAACATCAGTAGTAGGGAAAATGCTAGAGTCTATCATAAAGGATGTGATAACAGGACACTTAGAAAATATCAACGGGATTAGACAAAGTCAGCATGGATTTTTGAAAGGGAAATCATGTTTGACAAACCTATTGGAGTTTCTTGAGGATGTAACTGGTAGAACAGATAAGGGAGAACCAGTGGATGTGGTTTATTTGGATTTTCAGAAGGCCTTTGATAAAGTCCCACATAAGAGGTTAGTGTGCAAAATTAAAGCACATGGGATTGGTGGTAATATACTGGCATGGATTGAAAATTGGTTAACAGACAGGAAACAGAGAGTAGGAATAAATGGGTCTTTTTTGGGGTGGCAGGCAGTGACTAGTGGGGTGATCGGTGCTTAGGCCCCAGCTATTCACAATAAATATCAATGATTTGGATGAGGGAACCAAATGTAATATTTCCAAGTTTGCGGACAACACAATACTAGGTTGGATCATGAATTGTGAGGAGGATGCAAAGAGGCTTCAAGGCGATTTAGACAAGTTGAGTGAGTGGACAAATACATGCCAGATGCAGTATAATGTGGATAAATATGAAGTTATCCACTTCGGAAGGAAAAACAGAAAGGCAGTGTATTATTTAAATAGTGATAGATTGGGAAATGTTGATGTACAAAGGGACTTGGGTGTCCTTGTACACCAGTCACTGAAATCAAACATGCAGGTGCAGCAAGCAGTTAGGAAGGCAAATGGTATGTTGGCCTTCATTGCAAGGGGATTTGTGTACAGGAGCAAGGATGTCTTACTGCAGTTATACAGGGCCTTGGTGAGACCACACCTGGAGTATTGTGTGCAGTTTTGGTCTCCTTAGCTAAGAAAGGGTATACTTGCCATAGAGGGAGTGCAGCGAAGGTTCACCAGACTGATTCCTGGGATGGCAGGACTGTCGCATGAGGAGAGATTGGGTCGACTCGGCCTGTATTCACTTGAGTTTATAAGAATGAGAGGGGATCTCATTGAAACATATAAAATTCTGACAGGGCTAGACAGATCGGATGCAGGGAGGATGTTTCCCCTGGCTGGGGGGTCCAGAACGAGGGGTCACAGTCTCAGGATACAGGGTAGTACATATAGGACTGAGATGAGGAGAAATTTCTTCACTCAGAGAGTGGTGAACCTGTGGAATTCCCAACCACAGGAGGCTGTGGAAGCCTGTGAATATATTTAAGAAGGAGATAGATAGATTTCTAGACACAGAAGGCATCAAGGGGTATGGGGAGAGAGCGGGAATATGGTATTGAGATAGAGGATCAGCCATGATCATACTGAATGGCGGAGCAGGCTCAAAGAGCCGAATGGCCTATTCCTGCTCCTATTTTCTATGTTTCTATTTAATCAGAACTTTTCCACTCACTAGATTTATCCTGAATCCCAAGAGCTTTGAGTTTAATTAATTGTCTTTTGTGTGGAACTTTACCAAAAGCCAAGCTTCCCTACACATCATGGGACAATACCATAAGAGTATAAATGGAAATTTTGGTTACTTTGAAAGTAGCATGCATCATTCTGCCAAAATCTTTGGGAAAGGGCAAATGTATGATTGGAGGTCTGCCATAATTATCATCATAACTCTATTCCTATTTCAGCCAGAAATCAGTTCTGTTCTATATCAGTGAAACTGTCCAATAAGATTGTTAGTACAAAAGAATATTTCAGACAGTGGTAAGAGTGTGTGTATGTGTAAGTGAAATGTTTGTGCAGACGTCAAGTATATGGTGTGCTCCACCAAACTCACACACAAATCAAATAACAAGACCAAATTCCCTCACTGGGTTGCAGCATAAAAATAAAACATTAAATAAAAATCAGACTGACTTCTTTAAATCAAAGCTATTATCCAGTTTCCATTTGTTCAGCAGGGTCTGGGTTAAGCAACTTTTTAATACAAAGAACAATGGGCCTAGCCGGTCTAGAAGGGTTGTGAATTTGGATAGGGTTGTTATTCTGGTTTTGTTGCAGTGGGGCTAGTATCCTTTAACTTCTGGGGTCTGAGTACAACCCAGGCTGATGTGATTTAAGTCTCATTCTCCCTTTGGGGTACAAGAGTCCAACATGAAATGAGTTTCAACTCCCTCAACGCAGTTCCCCGTAGACATTGGTTCACAGCACAATGTCTTATCCTAAATTGGCAATCTTATTCAGAAAAGCCATAAGTATGGATGATGTAAAAAGTAGAAAAATGTCACACTGATTCAGTTGGAGGCATTCTTTTTGGGATTGGGTCTGAGGCATATTGTAGAGGAAGAGAAGGAGAAGATTTACTCAGCTCTAACCACACTGTACCTGATCTGGAAATGCCTGATGTTCATAATGGAAAATCCTCTTTTGCCACCACTAACATCCCTCAGACAATGAAAAGTGAAAAAGTGGGAAGGGAACTGCGAAAATGCATGTGATAAGAGATTAAAGGATTGCTTACTTTGTCAGAGTTTCTCAGGCAGTAATGCACATAGGAACTATTAATAGACAGGTCCATTCACTCTTCACGAAACTCATGCCTATAACCATTGTCTGAACCCTGTTGGTAATTACTGACTTGCTATCACACCTGGGTATCCATTTTATTACTAGTTGATCTCTCATGATGTTGCCTACAAACCAACTGGAGTTATGGAACACAGTTACAATGTTTAGCTGTTAACCTGGCCTATTCTTTTAAAACCATTGTTCAATAAATATTGGTGGAATCCAGGTAATTGTAACTAATTGTAGCTGAGGTCAATTAGAGGCAAGTAAAATGTTTCTAAATTTCAGGCTCCATGTGAATGACTCTTTTTCTTTCTCTTTTTTCCCCCTAAGATTGGTTTGCATCTGTATCAAATTGTGACACTTTGTACGTCACTTTTGGTGTGTAAAGTCTGCAATGTGATGGGCTTGTGCAAGATGCACATTTTATTTATTTTATATGTATCTATATGCTATATTAAAAATTTTGTGAAAAGTATGTACTTCCTGCAAGTCTTGCACTGACTTCTTGCAACACTTTCCCATTACATTTTGCCAATGGAACATGACCAGGCCATGGGAGATCTGCTAGCACGTGTATATATATCCGTGTATAGCTAGATAGCTATAGGTCTACTGTAAAATTGGTAGATGCAGTTTTATTATGCTCTCGTTTCATTTATTCTGTCAGCAACAGCTGCAAACATAGACACCAAGGCAGTCCATGAAGTTGATAGGTGTTGATGTCACACTAAAAGACAGTCACATCTTGCACACTCCCACCCATTTCTCCAGTTAATCTCTTGCACCATACCTCCCTAACAGACACATTTTTCCACCAATGCTTGATCTCTAATTGGCAACGATGAGGAACAACATTGGGGCATAGATTCAAAAATGCATTTTTAAAAATACTGGCCCTGAAATCCCTGGGTTGAGAGAAGGCATAACTCCCGTTTCCACCCAGGGGGTCCAGAATATGGGATGGAACCTGGCCTTGCTGGGATTCTGCCCCCTTTAGACTGAACCTATAAATTCTAGTTGAAGCGGCCGTAGATAGATTTTCCACCCATTCCCCTACATCAAGGGAGCCTGTCAGTGGGAGTTCATGGGCTTAACTAGGAATTCCTCACTTTATACGCTTGAAAGCCTTCAGAGGAACTCACAACATTTGAGACTTGGCAGGTGTTCCTTTGAAGCCATCTGAAAGCCCCAAACCTTTACTAGAGTAAGAGTCATCAATCCCGGAGGTAATCTAACGCCGGAGTAGCTTCAGTAGAAGCTGAAGAATTTAAAGAAAAATTGTTCTCTTCAGCCCATTTGGTCCTTGGGGGACCTCAGGTGGAGCAACAACTTCTGCTTTAGAATTGGCTTGGGCCAGGGCGGACGTCACTTTTTAAAAATTCATTCATAGGATGTGGGTGCCACCGGCAAGGCCAGCATTTATCGCCCATTCCTAATTGCCCTTGAGAAGGAGGTAGTGATCCTCCTTCTTGAACCGCTGCAGTCCATGTGGTGAAGGTTCTCCCATAGTGCTGTTAGGTAGGGAGTTCCAGGATTTTGACCCAGCGACAATGAAGGAACAGTGATATATTTCCAAGTCGGGATGATGTGTGACTTGAAGGGGGACATGCGGGTGATAGAATCATAGAATCATAGAAGTTACAACATGGAAACAGGCCCTTCGGCCCAACATGTCCATGTCGCCCAGTTTATACCACTAAGCTAGTCCCAATTGCCTGCACTTGGCCCATATCCCTCGATACCCATCTTCCCCATGTAACTGTCCAAATGCTTTTTAAAAGACAAAATTGTACCCGCCTCTACTACTGCCTCTGGCAGCTCGTTCCAGACACTCACCACCCTTTGAGTGAAAAAATTGCCCCTCTGGATCCTTTTGTATCTCTCCCCTCTCACCTTAAATCTGTGCCCCCTCGTTATAGACTCCCCTACCTTTGGGAAAAGATTTTGACTATCGACCTTATCTATGCCCCTCATTATTTTATAGACTTCTATAAGATCACCCCTTAACCTCCTACTCTCCAGGGAATAAAGTCCCAGTCTGTCTAACCTCTCCCTTGTCCTTCGAGGTGATAGAGAGTGTGGGTTTGGGAGGCGCTGTTGAAGAAGCCTTGGCGAGTTGCTGCAGTGCATCTTGTACACACTGCAGCCACGGTGCGCCGGTGGTGAAGGGAGTGAATGTTTAAGGTGGTGGATGGGGTGCCAATCAAGCGGGCTGCTTTGTCCTGGATGGCTATTATGCATCTTTGCAGGCATCTGCTCTGGCCCAGATATGAAAACAGTCCCACCCCCGAGATTTAGGACAGGGTCTCCAGCCTGGAACTAGGGTAGGTGAGAGTTCTACTCCACCACATTTACTCCGGCAGAGAGGATCCTTCGGAATTTCCGGGCCATTGTTTCCGTCTCTATAAACAGTCACTTCCATAGTGATGGATCAATAGCTGAGGCACAGTATGAACATATGTAAGTACACCTTTGGGAATCTTTAGATTGGAACTTCAAATACATAAACATTTGAGTACTGCATAGATGTGCAGATTTTCAATGCTTATTGATAAGTTGTGTATTTGTAGGTTCAGTTAATTTATTTGCATATCATAACATAGAAAATTGTTGAAGAGAAACATCAAAAAGAGGCTTTACAGAACAGGTTGCAGAATTATTTGAAAAAAACAGAATAAAGAGGTTTAAAAAGTTATAACGGCAGGTGGGATTCCCACTGGTTTGTTAGATTTTAACCCCCAAGACTCATTAACATGCCACCGGCCAACTTCCCACCTAAAATGGGTGGGGAGTGGCTGCTGGCCTGCAGAGATCCGGGTGGTGTCTGTTATATAAACTGTTTGTTGTTTCTCTCGAACAACAGCCCTTTCCAAAACAGCCTTTCAGAATCATAAGATAGAAAATCTTTTCTATTTATAAATCGGTAACATGTACCCCACAGTGAAGAACTGCCGCATCTCCTGCCTTCGGTTTCTCATCAACTGCTTGTATTCGCCAATACGCAGCTTCTTGCCATCCACAATGCAAGTGCGCTTTGGTCTGGGCTTGTACTTGTAGTTGGGGTATTTCTCTAAATGCATCTTGCTGAGCCTGGCCTGCTCCTCGTAATATGGCTGCTTCTCTTGGTTGGACATTGATTTCCAACGAGATCCTGTACAAGATAAACAGACACCGATTAAAAGGCAGCTCTCATCAGAGTAACAAGTCCGAGAACATGGGTTACGTGATGATGTAATCAAGGTGCTAGTTCAGTTTTAACGCTAAATTTAGATTGCTGTTAAAAATGATTGAGGAAGGGATCACAAAGATCCATTGTCCATAATGAGTGTTCACAAGTGGTGCCAAGTCCTCTGATCAGGCAAATGGCCACTCTCCATGTGAGTAATAGCAGACTATTTGACCATGTGGGACATCACAGCTAAGCCTGACCCTATCCTCACTGGATGTCCAAATAGGCATATATACCAGCAGGAGTCATTGGATAGTGATCAGGAGGGGACGCCTTGGCTGATATTTTTCCCCTCCTTAGTCCATGGGCACTGAAGCCAATGGCCTCAGATTGTCCCACGGGCCAGGGAACTTTGAGTTGTATGTCTCAGTAACATACCATCTGGTGCATTTACCCACCTGAACCATTGTTTAGCTATTTGGTTAGCTCCCCACTCACCCTGTTCTGAATAGTGTTACTGTGAATAATTTTACTTTCTTGCAAAGTTCCCAGCATAAGCATTTGATTTGGCTGAAATTAATATTCAACCAGCAAAGCTCATACTACAGTTGCAAGTGTGCTGTAAGTAAGATCTGTGACTGCTCAACCAATTTTCACTATATGCAACCTACATGATCACTTTTGTTGCTAAATACAAACTGCTTGTTAACAATTTACAATATTTCTATTCCCTTAGTAACAGGCAGAACACTACTGCAGCTTCTTTTTGTTCTGCAAGTTCTAAATGATTTATTTGTCACTGAAAGCCATTCTTGAAAACAGAGTCAATGCATTCATGATGATATGCTTACACTGTAACTTTCCGATTTTAAAGAAAATGTGCGTAAAAGTTAGGCACAAACTTATGTAGTTAAGTGGCTACCGTATGTTTCATTTTATCATTAAAGTCTTCCTTTTTGAGCAGACTGCCAAGGAAAAATGTTGAAACCATTAATTTAAGGATGTAAAGGCTTAACCCCACTATACACTAACAATTCTCCTGGGGACAACTTCTTGCAGAGCACAGTAGCAAGCAAAAGAGAAAGAAAAACGAAAAGCGATGTGGAATTTTTTGTTGCAGTTCTGACTGCAGTTCCTTCCTCTTCAACATTTACAATGGTCCGATGCGGTGATATGAGGTTTTCAATACAATGTCTACACTTTCCCGTGCAAGCCCTCCAATCATTGTTAGGTTTCATTATTGCAGCCACTTACTGCTCCTTGGGCTTTGAACATTGTACAAAGTAAAATAAGGCTTCTGAGTACTACTTATCTCATATAATGGAAACAGCTTGATATGGAGATTTCCTTGTTTTGGGGAGAGACGCATTGTAACAAATCTTGTTTTTTTCTATATTGCTCAGGATATTACTGCAATAAAGTAGTTACAGTGATTATAAACATACTGATTGTAATTAAGAACAGTTGGTACTTTCTGACAAGGCCTTGGTCAGAGCATTGCTAAAGACAGACCTGATGTTGACACTCAATCTACACAGCAGTTTAGAACTGACAGACACACCACTGCTGCCAACAGTAAAATTGCCCTAGATTTTATATACAACTTACAAACACTATCCATAGATATACAATTTAAAATTGTGACACAACAATTCCCCCATCTTTTAAAAGTACAGCAGGTAGAGCCTCTTGCTTGAAATGGTAGGATAGATATTATATGAAGGGGCATTGATTTCCAACAGATTATTTCACTGCGGAGGAAATGGAACAACAACAAATAGTTTAACAAGAAACAGATTTTGTGGAGCAATTGTTGTGGTAAGAACATTCTTTTCCTTTCATGAATATCAAAGATGGAATCAGCTTCATTCGGAAGGACCATAGATCTTTTTTTCCATTATTTATGATTACTGTGCTTTGGTCTTGCTTTGGGGTCTTTTATGATTTCACACACTAGGAGCCATAGTCCTCTCTATGTGCAAGAGCTCTATCAAGTAGAAAGGGGCTTTTAAATCTTTTTGGAATGGCAGCTCACGTCGGTGACGCTTTGACAATATATCCTTTTAATCTCAGACTCTTCTGACAGGAAACAAGAGAAAAACTTACCTAATAGGTGATTGCCAACTGTTACCACATCACCACACACCCGTTCCTCTCTAAAGTCCTCAAATGTGTCCTTGCTGGCCTACATTATGTGCTCATCCTCGAATACATCCTCACCCTTGACTTTAACTTCCTTCTTGGTGTCATCCAATCCAACCTCTGTCATCTCCTCCAGGCCTTACATCATTCTCACTCTTCTTCTTTGCTGCATCTTCACTGTGTTGAAATGAAGACTCACAGCATTCTTTTGCAGGAGCTTAAAACTGTAGGCTTTTAAAACCCAAGTTTAGTGTCACCTAATCATTGCTTCATGACTTACCTCATCTTCCCATCTATTCTTATCAAGCTTGTGAGGTGCCCTCTTCCATTGGCGTTAAGTTTCACATTTTAAAAAATGGCCTGGCCCTGTGGAATGTGCACTGAATGTTGCTTCTTTTATATCTGAGAAGTGGACAGAGGATCACAATGGTCACACTGGCAAATCAAGAGAGTTAACTGAGACACAAAGAGGATGATCTTAATTTTTGCTCTCAGTCATCTTATGAGTATATTTTCTCCCCCCCCCCCCCCACCCACCTGCCTATCAATTGATATAATTGGGAATGACTGTAACTAACTTTTTAACTCTCTCCACTATTCTCCACATTGCACTTTTTTTTTAGTAAACAGAGCTGCTCGGTGTCATATCTACACAGCTATTTTGGGGCATGTATCGGTCGCCATCACAGCTCTCTCACGCCATAAAGAACTTCTGCAGTAGTCTGTCCATGAGGTCCGAGGCTGCTGCCAAAAATATTCCTCCCTCTTAGAATGTGAAATGATTTGACTTTTCACATTGTATATTCAGAACACGAGAAAAGATCCACCTTTCTTGCTTTGAACCTCCACTGTTTATGTCCAGTGTGAATCAAAAAATGTTCGGTAATGAGGCAACTCAGTCCTGTACTGGCTTCCTAAATTGCCGGCTGTAGGTTCAACGTCCTGGGCTGCACGTCACTCAAACCTGCCCGAAACATCTGGATTGCATTTTCAGTAGTTCTTTTTGAGCCTTTAGGTGGTGCAAGATTTGCCTCAGGGAAGGGGAGAAGGGTTGAAAACATAACTCGTCCTGCCACCCACCCTGTTCTGTATCACTTCTAACTTCCCTGAATATAAACCGAAAAAGTAGGCTTACTTTAATTCAAGTCAGATTTCAAAGAATTTGCACTCTTTAAACGTATTCACAAAGGCTGCTATAAAAACCCTTATATGATCCCAAGTCTGTCTATCACCTCAACATTTAAAATGTTATATCAGAGGAAATTTAAATTTTTAAACTACGAATGCTACCCAACACTCAAAAAGAGTTTTTTTTTTAGGCTGTAGGAATACGGCACTGGTGGAATGAAATTCATGTGCTACCATTCCCTGGCACAAACCGTGAAGCCCCCGTTTGTTGTGCCATCATGCCAACCCTGTGTGAGTTTAAAAACCCATCACTGAGAAACATTCCAGAAGCAAATGCCATCATTCGATGTACTTGAAACAGGAAAAGCTTTCCATTTAGATGACTGGGGATTTAATTGTTGGGAAGGAGCACACAGGGCCAGTGCACACTCCCACTTGAATCATAATATATATGCCACGGGTCTCTGGTCACAGAGGTGCGAGCATTTTGCTGCTAAAGTGCGCAATATTTTTATTAATTGTTTCCATCCAAGTGTAACTCTCATCAGACGTTAGTATGGCTAAGGCTTCAGAAAAGTAAGGCTCAGCAGACTATTTTTGACCTAACTTTTGAATGGAACCTTTGAAGCACCAGTTACTATGAGTTCCAGTTCATTCAACAGAAAAACGACATTATTTCATTTTTTTAAACGCAGATTTATTTAACAGCATAAAAGTCTCCTCTCACTCCCACTTGAAAGCCATAATGAAGTATAGTCCCATAAACGTGTATATCATTCCATATAACAGGCAGTCTCACTCAGAGAGAGCACAAAGATGGCTGGTGTGGGAAATGGAAATGCTACATTGTGTATGTTAGGTTTAAGGCACATTAGTGGACAGAGCACATGGGTCTTTATGCTGGATCTAGCCCATGTTCTAACTGACTTGAGTGATTTATGCCAACATTCGGTGCAATAAGTGTTCTGCTCCCCAGGATCGACATCCCTCACCTCGAGGAGTATAAAATATATAAAAGAGGTCGATAAAAAGAACAAAGTAAAAATCTCATTTAATGTTATCAGCTCTATAGTGTTGGAATGTGTAATGGTTTCTAATTGGGTTGTGCGATGGCTTGGTTTAAAAACTAGCCTTAATCACAATTTAGTATCACTTGTTCTCAGTTTTCCCCAAACACACCAGCTGGAACATCAAAGGATTCCAGCTCCAACCATTCTGGGGATTGGGGTGGTGTCAGTAACATTGGCAATACTTCCCACAGAAGCAAATCTGTTGATAAGGGGCCGTGATTGAAAATGTTAAACTCACACCTTCTTCCAGATGCTGATCATCCTGCTACGCATGCTGCACTCTTCTCTCAGCAAATCTTCTGTGGCCTCTTTGTGTACTGCCATTGACAGGAGCACTCCCAACCCGGACCATTCAGTACCTTTAGCTCCGTGAGGGAAAATGAGGAAAAAACAATACCTGCTCCTATAAAGTGTTCTTCACTAATTTTATTGCACTGGATGGCACCAAAACCTCACCACATCACTGGTGATAAGAGTAAATATCCTGTGATCCAATTGAGTTCTGAGAAACACACACAACTGATTTTGCCATTAAATGTTATGCTTGGATTAAGGATTCTATAAACTGTGAATAAAAATAGCAAACTGGCAAATCTCTGTCTCCTAACCCACTTCATCATTCACTCAGCAGCTCAGCCTAAACAAAACCAGCAAACAATGAACCATGTGGATACTTCATAAACTTAGACGTCAGAATGGACTTTTAACGTGCACTGGGAAGCTGCAGAATATTTTCTACTTGTGTTGTGAATTTGTATTTCCATGTTTAATAGATCAGAAGTTCTGTACAATTTGAGTGAATGGAAGTGGGTTTGGTCTGTTGGGATGGATCAAGAATTTGTTTATCTGATTCCAGTCTTCAAGCAGCTATATAAAATAAAAAATAATTTTTGGTAATTTCATAATTTGTGAAATTATTTGAAAAGATAACTTTGTGATGAACCCTCCATTGAAAAGGAAAAAATAAATAAAGACAAAACTTGGACATAGCAACCATTTGAAACCAATTGTTACCTGTAAGTTTGAGTGTAATCAAACAATATTTATCAGATTTCTAGCAGAGAAACCACAGTTATTACAGTTTCATATTTTTTGTGCAATTACTGTAGTTATTCACCATGAACATATTCATCTTTCTCCCACATCTATACTGCAATAAAAATCAGACCTTAAAATGACAGCACGGGATCCTAGTGTACAAGGGCTTTACATGTTTCTATGGAATTCCTTCCTCATTCACTTTAACAGAGACATTAAATGCTAATTTTAAAATAGCAGAAGAAGGAATTTGATAGGAGTATTCATGCTCCAACATTCCACAACATAATTTCATGGCACAGATCTATTATTCAGTAGAAATAGGCAGAGAATTCATTTCTGAGGCAGTTATATCGCAGCCAATCTGCATGTTAAAACAATTTACCTTAGGCGCAGAAAGAGTTAACTTTCCCATGTGGTATGATCCCCTATTTTGCGGCAAAATTACATTATTAAAAAATGTTAGAAAATAAAATATTGAGATACACCATTTGATAACATAATAACTAATTGAATTCAATAGATTGACATATTTCCAATAAATATTTCAAAACAACTTCAATCCAGAAATATGGAGGGATTTGAAAATATAAATGAATGTATTCTTTATATAAATTGGTTCATACAATCAACGTTAAAAGTGAGAGCAGGAAATATATAATTCTCAGTAAATATGTATCAAAAGATAAATAAACAAAACACTCCTTCAAATTAGAAATGATTCCTTATTAAAAATTATAGAGCTCATTTTACATTTATAATTACAGTACAAATTGATATTTATGATGTTATATTTAATTCTCCATTTTATGGATTACGTAATCATGACTCCCTGTTGCTGTCAACTGAGGCGTGGTGAGGGTGTTGATCAATTAGTATTCGATTAAATCGTATCAATGTTGCACAAATACCAATCAGCACTTCTCTGAGAGGAATAGCTCATTTCATTACAGAGTAAATTAAGCTGCTGAATGGGAAAAATATAAGAACTGTACGTTAAATTATTAAAAGAGAGATATTATAAATTCCACGCTAGTGGTGTCCAACCGGCAGCCTGGCAGACAGATCCGCCCGCTTCTCAATGTTTTCTGTACCTCGGAGCTCTGCCTTTTGATCCCCTTCACTGATATAAGCAGCTGATCTGCCAGTGGGCTCATGGGGAATTAAAGAAAAAAATCACAAGCAATGCTACCAGCTTTGTCAGCTGGACACTACACTGGACTAACATGTGGCTCCCGCTCCCCACAGTGCTCCCTTCTGCTTCAGTTGGGACCTGTCTCAGCAATCCACAATACCTGATTCCGCAACAAGACTATTTGGAATGAGAAGAGTTTTGTCTGAGACTGGATAGACCCCCAGCATCTGGAGATCTGATTGATTAGTGATCATAGAAAACCATTCTCCATTGTAAGTGTACTTGATAATTCGCAAGTCTGTATTTCTGAATCTAAATGCTATTCACAATATCAATCCCTTAATTCCCTTTTTTCTCAGCTTGTTAAACTGAACAGCACTCTTACCTGAAGTTGCACCTAGCCACTGGCAGCGAGCTAAACTGGTGGCTTTTTGTTTAGCAGGACAAGAAACTGAGGCTGATCGCAGTAAAAAAATAAAGCTGTTCTAAATAAAAAGTAAAATGTAGGCTTTATCACTGTACTGAAAATATATAGCTCCAAAATTACTAAAAAAATGTTCTTATCCTTGCTCTCATCAGCTGTTTAAAGTGCAAGTGAATGGAGGACACTGTTCAATGTGCAATAACCAGTTGATGTTTTTAATCCTGCTGTTGAGTTAAAATAGGGTTCCAATTCCTATCTGCCACTGGGATTTGTTGGGTGAGACGTAGAAGGACACTGGAGAAAGGACAATACCAGGGTGTACTGATGTAATCAACATTGAGACTTATTTTGCAAAACTGAGATCTAAGACAAGTACATTCCATTCTTTTCTCCCTCAGCATAATGCAAGTAACATCATTCTGCCTATAAAGTCATTCACACCCCAGCTGCCTCCTACTGGCTCACAGATGTCACTCCACAACAAACTGAAATATGAATGGTCAAGAAAAACACACCTTGCCCACTTTAATTATCTTGCTTGGTAGATTATTCCAAACCTTTCTCACACCTTAAGTTAAAATGTTCTTCCTGCTATCTAGTCTAAAAACTTATTTGGTACTGATCCTTCTATCTTGACTTACTTTGAAGAAATAAACTGGTTAATCTATACCATTTAATATTTTATATACTTTGATGATGTTCCCTTTAAGCACCTTCTTTCCAGACTGTAAAGATTGTGTTTCACATAGCTCATCCCCCTTTACACTTCTGATCCATCTTCTTATCCTTTTCTTTCTGTTTTATTACCTTAATTCAGAAAAAATATATTATATATATATATATATATTTTATGAAGAACTGAAGTCAGTTTTGTCATGTTTCTCCATGGTTTCAGTGGTTCTTATGGCAGACGATTGAGAGAACCCCTGTGGAATTCCAACCCCATAGTACTTGCAAGACAATATCTTGGCACTTTGAAAATGTTGGCATGGTTTCCAGTGTAAGTATATCGTTGTGGGGTTGACAGAATACCTGCCTTGATTGACAGCAATAGGGTGTCATTATTACTAAGTGCAAAATGTATATTAAAATTCTAAATAGCTATTCATAAATGTGAGTTAACTAATTAATTTAATGCACTCTTGGAAGTCATTTTCTAACGGTTATCTATTGCGGTTCAATTCTGGTGCAGCTTTTACTCCACACTCCTGACTCCATACAGCTATGCAGCGTAACAATAATGATTTCTATAAGTTGGGCAGCACACTGTCAGGGGAAGGTATTAAACGGTATCCATGGTGTTGGTTGAAACATTTCTTTCAGCTACTCACCCAAAATCTTGCTGATGTTTGAGTTATGCATATCTGGAAATGCCTGCAGTATCTTCCTGCGTTCGTCCTTTGCCCACACCATGAAAGCATTCATTGGTCGTTTGATATGTGGCTCGTTGTTGCTGCGACCCCTGGTCTCTCTGTAAACCCGTGCCTCCGTCACCGTAGTGCTTCCTGTTGGCCAACAATAATACTGCTGTAGTTTAGCTGGTGACGCATTCATTGCCTTACTCCCTGAAACACCGGAGCAGGAAGAAAAGAGAGCAACACAGTACATTAATTTCATTTAGCATGCACCGAGCATACAGGATAAATTGATTTCACTTTGCATGGGCTCGGAGAGCCGTGTTTATTGTGCGGCAAAATCTAGTGTAGCATTCAGCTGACAGTATCCATCAACACAGGGCAATCTGCTGACTGCTGGGCCAGATGAAGGCATCCATTACCCCAGCAGTGAAATGCTGGTTCAGACATGACAGCTAGTGTCTGTTCCTCAGAAATTTATGATGCCCCCAGTGTCATTGCTTTCTGATTGACACTCTTTTAGCAGAATAAATATGCTTGTGTGCATACATAAATGTGCAAGCTTTATTCTTCCATATCATAATATGTTGAGTCATCAGGTTCCCGCCACCTTTAGGTAGATAACCACACTGTTCCTTGTGCAGTGGGGCCCTGGGAGAGTGAGCACTCAGATCTCATTTGGCACCAAAACATTGTTCATTGTGTCAGGACTGAGTATTACTGACTGACAGTTTGATGAGCTGGAGAAAGCTGTAAGTTCAGGTTCAGCTCAATGTGAAATTGCTGCATTCTTGACACTAATTCAAAGGCTCTCTAATCTAATGAAGGCGCTGCTTCAGGTTTGTAAGCCTAACCATGTTTCACAAGCAAAGATTGCAATACTAGGACAGCTTTCTTAAGCTAAGCTGGAATGAAAATTTTTAATACGTTTGATTAAGAGCATGAGTTAATGAATCTTGTCTCGGGGCTGTACTGCATTGGCTCACCATTCTTGCTGCTCCTAACTTTCCACTCAAGTCATTCTGCCCCTCCCGCTGTGGGGTTGCCAGAATGAGGGCAAGGGGGTCTTTTTATATGGGCTTTTTTTATTACCTTACTTGATAAGTGAATTGTATCACTTAAATATTTTGAATGCCAGCGTATTCTCATTAAATCTCTGTTCACTATAAGAGGGTTCTGCTGCAATGTCCTTATATAACCTTGTGCTATAAAGCACTAAACAGGGAATCAGTTTCTCAGCTATCAACTGGTTTCTGTCTTAGAATTATATTGCCTCCATTATTCTATTTTCAAATCCATAATTTTTAAATGTAATAATTCAATATGCGATTATGATCCATCATTCAGTCTTCATTCATCACTCAGTTTAAAAGATTAACTGAATTCTATATAAAAAAAACTATAAACAGCACGGAGACGATAGGACATAACAAATTCTGAAGATGGTCACATCTCCAAATAAATTCTGCACTTAAGGGGTAGTTTTATGAATTTGCGCTCCTCTTTTGGACCCTCACCTGCTGGCAGAGCACACCAGGAATGTCAGACACATGGTCCCCATAATTTTCCATCCGATAATTTTAATGGACAGAAAGTCATGGGGAGCACATGCCAGAGGTCCCAATACACACTCCCAGCAGGTCAAGCTCCACGCCAGAAGCACACACTCAGAAAATCACCCTTTAAGGCAGCACTTATAACTTCAACAGGTATGTTGCAGAAGAACTCAATAAAAATTTGTCTGAGCCCATTGCTCCCATTTTACTTTGAACGACAGTACACATAATGATGATGATGTGATGTGGAAGGAAGTGACACTTAAAGCTGTGTATAGGAGAAATTAGTAAGAACAATGCATTTTAGAACTGATCAAACTACAACAGTGGGCTCAATTTTGAAATGGTGGTGGGTTGGCAGCAGGGAGGGGGGTGAAGGTGCGCGTGGCAAACCTGAATAAAAAAAACTTACCTTTTCCTACGCAATTGCGATGTAATTGATGGTGATTAAAGCCCTTTCCGGGCTTTGCGCCCGGCAGCGAGCCTGATTGACAGGCTGGCTGCCGACAGGTGCTGCAACGCCGAGGGGTGGAGGGGGGGGGGTAAGAGAAAGAGAGAGTGCGAGACGTCATCCGGCACTGGAACAGAAGATCGGGGAGGGGGGAGGAGTGAGGAAGATCGGGGGGGAAGTGGGGAAGATCGGGGGGGGGGGGGTGGGGAGAGGGGGAGATCGGAGAGAGACATTGGACATTGGAGCAGAGTGGAAAGGTAGATTGATTTTGTGTTTTAACTTTGTGCAATGGTTTTTTTATTTAATTTATTTTGTTTATTTATGCCTGATCCAGCCCTTCACACCTGGTTTCACAGGTTTCACCAGGCATGAATCGAAAGCCGTCCAGGTAAGTTAAAAATCGTTCTAACTACCTAATATGTCACAAGTACCTTAAGTACCTCATTGAGGTACATTTGGTTCTTCAACTATCATCCCGCCGGCTTTAATTGATGGCGGGACTTCCAGATTCGGGAAGTGCGCACGCACACAGGTGCCTCTGTGGGGAACTCGGAAGTCGGCGGGTTGGAGCCGGCTTCCGAACCTGCTCTGTATTTTTGCAATTTTCGCATTTTGCATTTACGCCATTTCTCTGGGTATTTGCAGATCTTCTGCTAAAATTACATCAGACAATCGGGAGAATCCCCAGCAGAAATTCAACCCCAATAAGTATAGATACAAGTAATATAATTCAGTTAAGCCAATCTCTTCTTTCTCAGTGAAGCATTCACTTCTTGTCAGGAGGGAGAACCACATTATATATTTTCCAGCCAAACTCCTTACTGTGTTTGACAGTCTCGTCAACCCCACCCTTCCTGACACTTGATACAAACCTCAAAGGAAAAACTTTGGTGATCATACCAACTGTTGTTAGTGCAAATTATGCAACCATAATGGAAAATATAAATTTCCACAGCAAAACTCGAACAAGAAAGCACAAATTGGGAGAACGGATGTCGTATAAAGAATAAAATGGTTGGTAGTGGGGTTATAAACTTTAATGATATCGACAAAGCCCCGAGAGTAAGCTTGTGCCTCATAACATGCAAAGCCATATGTGACGTATCACATAAATTCTTCACATGGAATTCTACATATGAAACACTGGTAGTGTCAGGAATTTGAAATTCACTGGTAGTTTCAATTTACAAAGCACCAGGCTGTACCAAGGTCTTTCTCAAGGCACTTATACTTTGATAGGTTGCCATTGAAGGTGGATGCATGTTTCTCCTGCCATCCGAGCATGTGCAAACATAAACCACCTGACCCCTGAATAACCAACCAGTCTTTCGGGGGTCTTGCAATGTGGCGTTATAGTAAATGCTTTCTCTTCAGGCCTGCTAAATGTGCTGAACCAGTTATGTTCATCCGTATGCTTGTGTCCTGTTGCAAGCAAGCAGTTCCATGTCAATTCCCACACCCACTATGTGAGCCATGACACAAAATTTCATCATGCAAGACGTTTCAATGTACACTTTCACTCTGCATGCACAGGACAGCTAGTAAACAAAGCCACTACAATCCACTTTTAAGTCTGCAGTAGCAAGTTATGACGGGATGCTTTATGCATTGTCTGCAGAGCTAGTTTCTGATTTCCAACTTAGTTTCCAATGGCCTTACTGGGAGAGCAGTGCCAGATGACAATATAAATAAAGGAGAATGGTACAGTGAGCTTCTTTTGGCATCACTTTTCCGGGATCCAATCGGTTAAGTTAATAGTACTGTCTCTAGGTTGGATCTATTCATTCATGCATTCTCTCCCTGCGTTTTTCTCATGCTCTCTTTAATTTTATTGGAGTGCAGCTCCACATTTTCACTTCCTCAAACTCCCAATTTCAATTGTGGCCATTATACACCAAATATGCATGGTCTGTAGTCAAAGATTACCAACATCAACCAGCAGGTGTTGACTCAGTCACCATCACTATCACTTCAACACCTACTGCTATTCCCACTGCTACTACAGAAAAAAAATACATTCAAACTTTACTCCTCATTTCAACTGGTTCCAAATGATGAACTACCACAAAAAATGCCGTACTTAAAAGAGACAAAATGAAAATGCATGAAAAATCTAAAATAAAAACAGAAATTTCTAGAAATTCACAGCAAGTCCATTATTATCTGAAACAAAAAGATGGTTTAATAGTTTTGGCAAGAACGAGAATTTCATGAGCTCTGAGGAAGGGTCATACTGAAAACCTGCCTTTCTTTCTAAGATGCTATGCATTTCCAGGAATTTCTGTTTCTACGGTACTTTAAAGGACAAATTCAGCAGGACTGGAATCCTGGAGCAATGCCTTGCTGGATGGGAGCACATATTGGGGAGTAGGGGCTATAGTATCTTAGCCCTATCTCCAAACCACGTGGAAGGTAAACACTGACGTGGACCGGTTGGGCCAAATGGCCTGTTTCTGTGTTGTAACTTCAATGTAAACTCGCATTCCTATTTAGCGAGGCTCTGCTCTGGGAGTATGCACTCACTAAACTGGCTCTGAAATATCACATTTCATTTTGCATCATGAATCAAAATTACATAAAATTTACAGCCCAGATGGCCCAACTGGTCTGTGCTGGTGTTTATGCTCCACACGAGCCTCCTCCCACCGTACTTCATCTCACCCTATTGCCATGGCCTTCTATTCCTTTCTCTCTCATGAACTTATCGAGCTTCCCCCTTAAATGCATCCAAGCTGTTCGCTTTAACCACTCCATGTGGCAGTGAGTTCCACATTCTCACCACTCTGAGTAAAGAAGTTTCTCCTGAATTACTTATTGGATTTATTAGTGACTATCTTATATTTATGGCCCCTAGTTTTGGACTCCCCCACTAGTGGAAACATCTCTTTACGTCTACCCTATCAAATCCCTTCATAATTTTAAAGACATTTATCAGGTCACCTCTCAGTCTTCTCTAACCCGATCAGTCTTTCCTGATAGTTGTGTGGAAATGGAGATGTGTTTTGAAGTAATAGTTAACAACCAAGCAACTCAAGACTATTGCAGACACAATGATCATCAGATAATTACGGATAGATTGGCCATGGATCCTTTTAGGTTTCACCAAAAATTAATTTGAATTTAAATAGATAATGCTATTATAGGAATTTAGGTATATTGTCCTTGATTAAACAAGCACTAGAAAGACATTTGATGAAGTAGGTTTTACACACTCCTGCAGTGTGTACTGACATGTCTGTATTATCTAAAGTCACATGCGTGCCTGTGATATCTAAAACTATTCAATCATTTTGTGATTGCCCAACAGACTCCAGTTGTTCAAACAATGTTTTAACCTCTTGATTGCTGTATTTCTTTAGTAGCATCATAATACAGCATTTTACAAAAATGAGATTCTATCGTTAAATATTTAATGTTGAATAACGCAGAGAGGTAAATGTACAGAGCTTCAAAAACTGCTTTCCCAATATTGCCTGAATAATCAAGAATAGCAGATACCTGCAACACGGTGATCTGATGGAGGGATTCAAATGGTGCGATAAGTGTCAAAACTCGATAAGAGTCGAAATCATACTGTGCAATTGCAGGAACAAAAACAACAATGCAGCTACATGAAATTCCTTTGGCCTCTGTTTTAATGAAAGTATTAAAATAGTGGACAGGAGAGTTTCACACAAACATATCAACGCATTCATGACTAATATTGTACAACTCAATTTCAACCCCAATGGCTTTATAACCGGTGGTTAAAGTAGGTCGGAAAACTCTGGCATGGTTTCAAGGATTACAATTACACCGCATCATGACCCACTTTAACCATCATGTTTTATAACTTTCACTTGAATGCTGAAATTACATTACAACCTTAAAATCACCACAAAGTATCCATCACTGTTACTATATTAAAATTAATTGTTTTCTGATGGTGTACTGATTTGCTTCCATTCGATCAGTGCTGTGTTGTTGATGAACAACAGTATTTGCATAGGAGGATTAATGATTGTGATGTTACCCACTGTATATCCATTGAGAAATAACCTGCAGAAAATTAATCGTAAACCCTATCCAGTTTTCATCGTGCAAGAGTAGCTCTCTCACGTATTTTACAGTATCGGGTCATAACCTTTAGGATAACTGTTTGTATTACTTGTTTTGAATGAATATAGATGAGATTAAAAGGAATATTCTTGTTCTTTTTATAAATTGCAAGCGAGTGAGTGATCCATTGACAGGTACAAATTGCTAGTACCTTAGGGTCAGGTAATGGGGATTTTTAGTTCAAGCATATATGTAAACAAGGATGCTTGACAGGCACATTATCCATTTGATAAGTCTTTGCGAGTATAATTTACTTTAGAATTTGATTTACAGCATGTGTTTACACTGTGGTAACACTGTTCAAATTTTTTTTTGAACAATTGCTCACTGGGGCCATAAATATAAATGCCCTTAAAACTGTAGTGCCTAATCACACCTGTCTAAAGCAGGCCCGCACTTGTAGCAGTTGAGATATGCAGCCAAGCACCAAACCTCTTCACTTGATCTTTGACTATGTCTTTGTGCCACTGCAGACAGGCTGTCACAAAGGAATCCACTGTGTGAAATGTGCTCCTGCAAAGAATTAGCACTCACGCAAACATTGTCTGTTCAGCTTCAGGAAACAATGTAATGAGAGAAGAGGGAAATTTAAAGAATATAAACAAATATACATCGAAGAAAATTATTTAATCTGAGTTTTGGAATACAAGCGACCTTTTTTCATTGCTGTCGTTTCACACTGGAACGTGCATTTAAATAGCTTAAGCTATCAGCATTGAATTATATTGCATTGCCCTGTGTCAGGAGAAAGCAAAGTTCTGCATAAATCTACTTAGATGTATATGCAGAGCTTTGCTCTGGACCTCTGATTAGTAGTGAAATTCCTAACATTTAGAAAAGAACCAACAGGACAGTCACTTCTTTTCTAAAATTAGAGATCTAATGTGGTCCGGGGCTCTTTTCAAGCTTGAGCCTAGATCTGCCATTGATGTAATTTAGACCCGAATGGCTCCTAATTTTCCGAAGTTAGTTAATATGTATAGCTTTATAGCATACTTGGGTGGGTACAGGTAGCACACTTGTGGTGGGGAGCCAAAAACTGATGTAATTAAAATTTAAAGAGTAGGATACAATTAAAGAGGTGAGCTAAAATCAGAGGGGGGGGGGGGGTGTGCATGGGCGAGAGGCAAAATTTTGAAACCCTTTGAAAAGACTCAGAAGGCTTTTCAACTCATTAGCAGCCTTTATCAAAGAGGGAGAGGGACAAGACTAAGAAGTGATACGTACAAATGAAGGGGAAGGAAACCCAAGGTGTAGGCCCGAGACTGCAGGCAAATGGTGGAACAGCCCAGCACCTGACCCTTTGGGGTAGTGGAGGTGGTGCCTCATGAGGTACCTGCGAGGAGGATTGCCTGCTATATCACTCCACAGCACCATCGCCATAGGTCAGCACTGCAGCATACCCGAAGGAGGTGAAGCCTACCAGTTCACTAATGTCTTTCAGGGAAGGGAACCTGTCAGCCATACTCTGTCTGGCCTACACGTGACTCCAGTCCCTGACAACGTGGTTGACTCTTAATGCTCTTAGAGCAACTGGAGATAGGCAATAAATACTGTCTTGACCACATCCCAAGAACAAATTTAAAAAAACACCCAAGCTCACCCTGATGCAAAATGCCAAACCGATGCCAATTTGGCTGCAGTTAAACTACTTATCCCGCACTGTAACTGCACTATGAGGCACAAAGCTAGATTTTGTGCACCCTGTCTGCTCAATTTCAGGGGCAGACAGGTGCAGAAAATGTGGCAGGGAGCCAATCCAATCGTTCCCCGGCACCATCTATCATTCCTGGGATTTTCCACTAGAAGTGACTGTGGATGTTGAGTAAGTCCACCAGGCATATTCAAAGGTACAATGTACTTCCTGTCATTAATACTTGTGCAATACTGGGTGTCAGTCTGCTGTTGCTAAGGCAGCTGGGGTGGGTGGGGGTGGGGGTCTTTAAAAATTATAGGGCCACCTTGCTCAGACAAGGTGTGCTTTTTAAAGAAGTCACTTTTTCTGCACCCCGAGGGTCATCCTGCCACCAAAGGTGGGCAACCCGGCAGCAGTAAAAATGACCCCAAGCGCCCACTGCAAAATTTAAATGAACCTGACCCCAGAAAATCAGCCGGGGTCAGAGAACCGGGAATCGTGTGGGCATTAAGACTAATCCCGCCACCAATCTGTCAGGCTTCCTGCCAGATTAGAAAATCTAGCCCACAGTGACTTGAGCTGCATTTATTGGCCTCATGTTTGTTTGGGTTCTGGGTGACCAGTGTCTATGAGCTGGCTCCTGGTGTTTGCACTGCTAAATCCAACTCCTTTTGTCCTTGTGACAGGTTTGCAGACACACAAAGAACTGGGTTTCTTAAAGTCTACTGCTGGGATAAAGGAGCCAGGTTATGCACTGTTAACACCTGGAGCTGGCTCACTGGACTCCCAGAATACAAATTAAAACGTCACCAGTATAAAAACAGCTTTGGATGGCCGGTGAGTCACTGGATAGCAATCAAGAGGGGGAATCCTACCTAACTTTCCCTTCTCAAACCCAACGGCACTGTGACTAGTTGTGGAGCCCAAATTGCTGCTCCAGCAGTGATCAGCCAACTCGGCACAGAGTGACGATGGAACCTAGGGCTTTCCTGGTGCTTACTGCTGGGTATCACGCCAAGCCATACACTTACTCGTGAAGTCACTGGAGAGCGTTTTTTTTTAAAAAGCAGCAGTTGATGACCTGTCTATTTAAACCACATCACACTGCATTAGGTTCAATTCCTTGATTTTCTTTTAGTGCTGTGCATCTCGTTCATCAAAAGAGCACAAGTGCTAAAGTTACGTCCCAATGCTAGTAAAAGTCGGAATCATCGTCCGATGTCTGTGGCATAATGCTCCTCCATCCACTTCAGTATTGAACACTTTTTTAAAAAAAAGCACAACGCACAGCCTTTTTTTCCTCCTAAGGGTGATTCATGTTGAACGATGTGTTGTGTACATTTGATTTGTAACCATCTCAAATTATAGCTGTTGTGGGCCAATAAAAGTAATAGCATTTCTTTTAAGTGACAATATATCATTTACAAGGCTTCAGTATAATTTTACGTTCAAGCCAAAGTCCAATTTATGTTATT
The DNA here is from genome assembly GCF_035084215.1 of Heptranchias perlo. NCBI lineage: Eukaryota > Metazoa > Chordata > Chondrichthyes > Hexanchiformes > Hexanchidae > Heptranchias > Heptranchias perlo. The sequence goes on along the minus strand of NC_090336.1, from coordinate 31,418,477 downwards.
TATTTATATTTTGATTTAAGGATTTATTTTACAAAAGCTTTCAGATTGGAGTCTTCAAAAAAATCCCACACAAACATGCTTAATCAGCTTCAATTTGAATCATAATATAACATTTAGAGATGACAGAAAGCAGTAATTAGGAATTAAAATATTGATTAATAAACAGTGCCATTCTCAAACAGTCTGCATGCAATTGAGGGGTAGCTAATTGCTCCCTAAGTAATTAACTTGGTATCTTTAGATTAAGTAAAAGTTATCGCTAACTAGGCTCTATTTTTGCCATTCACTGTTCCTGTGAGTCACTCCACTGTCTAAATAGCCTATTAACATTGTAGAGTTGAAAGCTCAGTTGGTAAATGAACTGCCCAAAGTCAGACTGACCCATAGAGAACAGTACAGTTCCATTTTTGATCCTTGGTCTGTGCTGAGTTACTTGATCTCCACCTGGGTGGTACCAGGTCATCATAATTGGGAAGAAGGAGAAAACAAAATCAGCCAGAGTTCCCAGTCTTAATTGTTGCCCAGTGACCCCTGTTTGAAAGTGTGCGTGTTTATAAAAATTATAGGGTGAGGGCTGAATCAGGATTGGATTTGATGGCTCTCATAATTGAACAGCTTGCTACCATTCATTACTCAGACTCATGGTAATACACCACCTTGAGAAAGATTCCAGAAGGCGGTTTGCACATGTAAAAGCTGTGTGAGTCAGCACCTTCAGGACCGGAGAGGAGGAGATTAAATTTGGATTTTTTTTAAAAAAAGAACAATTATGAGATAGTAATGAAGCAAGTCAGGTAATATTTTATCCATACCACATAGCTAGACAAGAAAGAAAATACGCTTTGTTTTCGAAAAACTAGGCACTTGTTGAATGCCGTGCAATAATATTTCCTCATTGTTATATTTAGAGGATAAAAAGAAACCTTTTGGTTTCACAAGTTTGCCTTCTAATCTGGAATCAACAGCCGTGGTTATTGAGAATGTTAAAGAATTCCCTCCATATGACATCTTAGACACAGGAAATTTGAACCATCAATTCAAACCTGAGGAAAAAATAGACTTATTATTGCCAAGTCCATTTGGAGTCAATTCTATCGTAATGGATAATCAGACCCTTTTTAAATTTGTCTAATATTGTTGCAAACCGAGTTCGGATTAGTCCATTTCCTGCTTAGATGTCTTGTGTTCTTGCCCCCACCCCCTCCTGACAAAGTAAGCTAAAACCACCACACGACCCGGGCAGCGTAGGAACTGCAAACCTGCCACATGTGAGAGAACAAAAGGCCTCACTGAAGCCTTTGTGGTATCTGCTAATGTTTTACATCTGAGCATTTAAAAACAAGACCTAATGATTGCGGGGTGAATTGATGCGTGGGACTCACGGCTGACTGAAAATAAAGGAAAATTTTACCCTTCCCTTTTGACCAAAGTCACTCCATGCGATAACTGTTCCACAGTTTCACCTACATGCTATCTAAAGTTTAAATTCTTCTCCAGAAATATTTATCTATGTTCCCGGTATAACTTTCAACATTTACTGTTTCTTGCCTTTTCTTTCTAAACTACCATGGTAACTATTACAAATATTTATGCATGACAAATATTGGCGCAGGAGGGATTGTTTTCTTTTGCAGTTAGGGATGGGAAGCATAAAAGTAGATGATGCTTTGTCATGCAAGCACTACCCACAGTTTACACCTAAATGTTGCAGGAGGTTAAATAGGTGACATTACAGTTTGAGTTGGCCCTGAATAGTTTTCAGCCTTGCTTTAGTCTAACCAAATGTGCAGCATTTTTACTCAGTTGTCTATCCAATGGATTCAGGAGCTAAGAATTCTACAAAACTTCATCACTGATCGTATCTACAGGGAATATTTTTAAGAATTGCCTGCACAATGTATAAAATTAGTCAAAAACGTTTGCAAACTTCACACTCTGGGGATAATTTTGACTTTGGTTGGAAGTGTAAAACGCACAATATCGAAGTCAATGGAAATGAAAATCAGGAGAGGTGTTTAACGGGTGGGTGAGACGATATCACCTGTTTCACACTACTGACCAAAGTCAAAATGACCCCCTTGTGAGTGAGACAGAGGGAGAGACACACAAAGACAGGGATGTGTAAGAGAGACATGTGCAAGACAGAAAGAGGTACAAGGCATGACAAGCAAATACATAAGGAAAGAGAGTCACACAAACAAGACAATGATGCAAACGTGCACAAAAAGTAAGAACACATGTACATTCACACAAAGAGTGATATGCAAATAGGTGCGGGGAGACATCCATACAGACAAAAAAGAACAGATAGGCAGAAAAAGATGAGGACACAGATATAGACGCAATCAAATGCCGCCTTTACTATACAACACTGCCAACAATGGCTGCCCTAGCTTTGGGGTCAGTATTGTAAAGAACATGAGGTAGCGTCTTGGTCTCTCGAGGTGCTGATACCCACCTAAGGAGGTGGTTTATGCTAGCACCCCTGGAAGCAGATGTTCCAGCCACAAATATAAATGCTGCCGCCAGAGGGAGAGGCTGCTATCTTCTCTGGCCACACATGGGCCGAGCGCTCGGGCTGCCCATGTGGACCAGTGATGTGATTTCTCGTTCACTGATCTGTATCAATCAGAAGGCCCAGCTGCCAGAATATGAAGTCACAATTTGTGACTTTAAAACAACAGTTCAAGTGTAGCTGATTGTGTGCCACTCCAGTGCCGTGGAATGCACTTAATAATATTAAAAGAGACCGGTTTTACAGTGCCAGCAGCTTCAAACTAGAGGGCCAGAGAGGCAATTTCAAGCAATGTGCTGTTGTTAGAATTTTCCAATGCTCTTAGAACTCCAAACATATTTTTATTTGAAGATTGTGGAGCTGGGAAGCTTTATAAACAGAACAAGCCATTTAAACAGGGCCCAGATAAACAGAACATTCGCTTTTCAGGGAGGACCTGCTGCAAACCGATATTCCTCAATGATTTCTAATGGTCCAATCCACTGGTTTAGCAGGTTAGCCAAATTCAGTCCGTCCAGTTAGGTGGGATGATTGCTATTCAGTCAGCTGAGAAATTCAACTCAGTTGGTTTGCATGCTGGTAGAACAGTCAAGTCTCACAGCTGATTTTTCAGTTTTGTGCAATTCGCCAACTCAGCAATCTCCTTCCCCTGTTGGCTTTGCAGTCAGCTGCGAGACTCAGCCGTTCCAACAGAATACAAAACAGACTGAAATGGCAGCTGACTGAAATACTAGTCAGTTGTGACTTCTGTTTGGAGCAATGATTGGTTAATTAGAAAGGAGCAGCTTCCGCCGAGGTGCCCCAATTAAATGGCTTCTACTGCATTATATAGTTGTGTTTTTGTCCATTAGAGTTCATACCCTCTGTTACCTCTACCAAGTAACACCATTAGATTTGGTGAATTTTGCTTTACATATTTGTATCCCATGATAGGGTAAGGAGGGAAGTTCTTGCTTCTTCTCCCCTCTCAGCATCTGCACAACAAGCAGAAACCCCTTTCTCTCTGCACAACACCAGAGAGAGTAACACTGGTGGAGGATCACCCAATCTCACGGTGCTGTCGGAGCTGGAGCTGCGACCATCAGAAATCAGGGATCCCTCCAGTGCTTTTCTTAAAAAAAGGTTTACTAACTCAACGACTCCTACTGCGTTCTCCCCAGCGGCTTCAGCAGAGCTGGTGGATTGTTTCTGTTGTTCACGTGGGGACCACTGAGATGCTCGTGGCCAGCGACTTCTGGGAGATCGAGCTTCCGAGGGCTCGGCTGCAGCCTGCGGCATTTGGCTGCTGTCAAGCCAGTCAGGTCCAGCTGGCTTTCTGTTACTATGGTTGGCGTTGGTTGAGCAAGTGGCGAGGAAGAAGACGTGATGACATCCTGAGAGGCCGCCGGGTGCCGCTCCCGCCCAGTTAAAATTGTGACAGGGTCCAAATTAGGTCATCGGACCCTATTTAAACTTACTCATGAGGCACTCACCTGTTTCTAGTGAGTGTGTTTCTGGTCTGAGTCAGCTCCAGAGTTAAAATGGCAATTGGCGAGAACAGGGCAGGAGGTCAATTGTTACAATTTTAACTGCTCACCCGTGGTATTCCTGCCAGTTAAAATCGGGGCCTATGTCTTTAAAATAGGGACTAAATTACCTCTGAGCAACCTGGTCCAATTATACCTGCCCTCTGGAATTGGATTCCATGAAGACTACACTTGGCATCACCATGAGAGATTGACTTGTTATTAATAAATACACCAATGAGACGATATTACAATTGATGGCTTATTGGCAATTTTCTTTGGGATAATTTATGCTCAATTGGATGGATTTGATGAAAAATGTGGAAGTTATTGCCATTTTATTCTTGGGCCCAGATTTCCACCCATTTTGGGGCAGTTTGGGGTGTACAGGGAATTTAGAAGGATTAATCCACTAGACAATGAGGGAACACATTATTCCCAAAAACTCCTAAGGGAGTTCACACTCTGCCTCCCCCACTAGACCTCTCTGACAAATTCCCAACACAAGACTTCAATGGAACGCCGACACGGTAATCTCCACCAGCATTAAACTACTAAAAATCTTATAGTGGTTCTTAACTGCTGGGGAATTCTAATGGATGCACAGGGCATGAAATTCCAGTGGCTGGGGAGGATTTAAGCAGGTGGATCACTCCTGGGGGAGGGTGGGCATAATTTGGGGCAGAATCCAGACTTGCCCGGTTTCTGTCGGGTGTCAGGAGAGTCTTCTACCTGCCGCCTGCTTGTCCCCCCCAGATCTCAGAACTGCTTTGGGGATATGTCTTGAGGAGTGCCCATTCAAGTTTCTTAAGTTGTGTTGGTCTGAGATCAGCTGGCACATGTGTGAACTCATCTGGGCACATCTGGAAATATCATGAATAGAATCAAATAATTTCAAGTTACATTTGTAAATGTGAAATGACTCTGCGATTACCATCCACAATATTATTTGATTTTCCAAAATGTATACAGTGAAGCAACGAATGGCAGCATTAAGCATGGTGTTAATTTGCATTACAATGTGTAGGCTGCTGATGATACTCAAGGAAAAAACACAGTGAATAAGGAAAAGAAGAAAGGAAAAAACAGTGAAGCTGATGTAAAAGTGCCAACATTAAAACATACATTTAACTTACTTTATTTGACTACTGATTGAACGAGTTAAACTTTTGTTACATCTCAGGGTCACCCACTCACCTTCTGCGTCCTCTGGCCTCGTGAGGTCAATGACCCCTGGACCAACCTTCACGTCCTCCCCTGTTTTTCCTGTCAGCTGTTGTGCAAGATTCTCAAAGGGCACCCGTTCCTGCACAGAAAGAATGGAGAAATCTGTTAGTTTCTTGTGCGACAGTCACTGTGTTAATCTTGGCAGAGTTAAATGCTGTTGGATCGACATCCAACCTTTACCAGTTATTCAGCCATCTTTTTTTTTATCCCCAAGGAACCTGACTTGTGTTTTACTTCTTACCCTGCTGTTTCAAACTCAAATGAGATAACATAACAGCTTGTAGTATTTCAGCACGAGTAAAACCTGTCGATGTGCCCTGTATAAGTATGAAACAATATTAACTGTCACATCTGCTTACTTTTGGAGCAGCAAAGTAGCAGCTCAGGGTAGCTGAGAATTTGATAACAGATTCTCTCTTCCGTGGGTTATGTATTATACAAGGCCAGAATGTTGCCTGCTGTTCAAACTATTGTTGAAAGGCCAAAATGCAAATGCAAAAATGCATACTGTCTCCTTCACAAGAATACAGACTAGGAGAGATACCTGGGCTAAACTATGGTCTCCTTTATGATCGGGCTATGGAGTGGTGGGCAGTGTGTTCTGGAGGGCAGGCTGAAAGGCCAGTTTCCAGTTTGTAAAGATTTTGTCCGGCTCTATAACTGAGAGCTGGAACCAAATATAGACCAATGAAAGTCTTCCTTCAGACTGCCTGTGGAGCAAGCTCAGAGTCCATCTGTGATCAAGTCACCATTGGTCAAATCTGAAGGCAGACTAACTTTCCAGCCATTTCCATCCTACTACAGGAGCACTGCTTAACACAATTTGCGGATACTGCCTTAAATTTTTTAAAAATTGGAAGATTAAAGGCAAATCAGAAACATAGAAATGTAGGTAGACTAATTGGGTTTGGTCGAGACAGAGTCAAGAAACTTCACCTGGAATGGATGACAAGGAATCCTTAGCTCTTTTTATTTTTTTACATCTATTCATTCATGCTATTGGTGCGTTTAAGGGGAAGCTATAAGGAAAGATAACGGAGCAAGGAATAGAAGGATATGTTGATACGGTTGATGAAGAGGGGTGGGAGAAGGCTCATGTGGAGCATAAACGTTGGCATAGACCAGTTGGGCCAAATGACCTGTTTCTGTGCTGTGGACTCAATGTAATTCTATATAACTGATGGTTTTCCAATTTGGTAATGCAGTGTTTATGGTCTCTCATAGCCAGAGTACCTAATTAGTGCCAAGTTATGGATAGGTATTATGTTGTTGATGCCTGTCCATTAAGGAACTAAATAGAGAGTGCCTTAACTAGTTCACTTAAAACTCTTATCAATTACTCTAGTCACTTCTGCCTGGACTAGAGCAAAGGCTAGATACATGCAAGGTCCCCGAGATGAAAGAAGAGTTCTATCTCACCATGGCACACAGTATCTGTAACCTGATCCATTTCCTTCTGTGTGTCACACAATGTGTGAATTTTCTTATTAGTGTGCACCATGATTTTTTTGTTAACAATAGGAAACAGAGGAAAATACCCCCTCCTATAATTACATAATATATCTTGACCAGAATAACAATTCCAGCTTAACTTCACTCCCCTGTACTCAGTGCACAGCAACTTCTTTCAGTCTCTCACTCTTTCTGAAAGACATTTCAAAACCTTTCATCAATATGAAACGGATTTTGACCATCCTGGCTCTTGAATGACACACTGCTCCAATTCAGTCTGCACTGCTTCCTTAACTCCAGACAATCAATGGCATTCTTTCTGAAGTGCATGTCCAACAGATTTAGTTCAACAAATGGTTTCTCCTATTCCCTTACACACACTTTTAATTGAAATTTCCAGGCCTTTGCCAGTGTGCTCTTGAACCAGCTGCTAAGAGGCATGTGAGTGTCCAGCAATGTTCCTTGTCCACTGTGGTGAAGCACCTTGCCTCTGCTTGTAGCTCACCCAGTGACACAGCTGACATTGGGCCATATGGGAACTCACAAGCACAAGGCCATGTCTTATTCCTTCATTGCAGTGGATGTTCATTCTCAACAGTTGTCAGCAGCGTACAGTGCCACACAATCACTTATAAACTCACGCAACATTTTACTGGGACCCATTGTGCGCTCCAAAGGATATTTCACCAATTACATGAAGTTCTAAGCAGCCTTTCAGTTGGCAAGAGACGCAGGGTTAGAATGGTGTAAAATTTTGATATCCAGGAGATTTCCTTTTTCTGATTCCCACATTTAACAGGGGCACAACTTAATAAGAGCACACATAAAGCTCACTGCAGTATCAAATTTATTTAGAAAAATGTAATATCATACTTACAATAATAGGATAGCTTGGAACTGCTTGAAGACTGTATGCTACATTGTATCTCACTGGTCTAGAACAGTATGTCACACTGCATGGCATGTCATTGATCTAGAAATGTATGTTATATTGCATGGTGTCAGATTGATCTAGAACAGTATGTTATACAAAATGGCATCAATTAATCTAGAAGTGTATGCTATGCTGTAGTGTCACATTGATCTAGAACAGCAAGTTACACTGCATGTTGTCCCATTGATTTAGAAGTGTACATTATATTGCAGGATGAACATATTCATATATTGCACTGCATTGTATTTCATTCATTTTGAACAGTAAGTTACATTACACAATGAATTCATTCATCTGGAAGCATAGGTTACATAACCTGATATCTCACTGATCTAGAACTGTTATGTTACACTGTAGAGTGAACACATTAATCTAATACTATAAGGTGCACTGCATGGTATCTTACTGATTCTGAACTGTAAGTTACACAGGAAGGAGAACACATTGATCTAAAATATATATTTGCATTGTATAGTATTGCACTGATCTAGAACAATAAGTTACACTGCACGGTGAACATACTGATTTAGAATACTAGGTTACACAGCCTGGTACTTCATTGGTTTTAAACAGTATGATTTGCTTTGTGGTTTATCACCGATTGGAACTGTATGTTGAGTTTCATAATATCATATTGATCTAGAATAGTATGTTGCATTGTATGATACTTCAAACAACATATTTTAAATTTACACTTCAGGAATATATATTTTTACAGCAAAAGGTAATGAACACAATAAACTTAGCTGTTAAGTGATTAAATGTGCATGGACATTAAAAACATATAAACACATTCCCCTTCCTATACACGTAACAAAACAGGCTTCCAAATAAATAAACAGGGCAAATATTCGCATCTGAGAAATTGTACCATAAAATGGGGCACATTTACTTACTAGCCTAGAATTTCTGATTTTTATTATTTTAACTCTGGCTGTAACACAAATCATAAGATGCAGGCTATTGGACATGAACTTTGCATTGGCTTTACGTGCACAACACCCATAATGAAATGTTAATACTGGAGATGGAGAGTCTCATTGTTGTAATTAAGGGGTAAGGGTAGGTGGTTAACACAAGTGATCAGAAGAATAGGTTCCAGTCTATTTTACACGAGGTGCTGAAAAACATCAATAACAAGTCAACCACTTTATAAAATGCAGAGGAGGCCTCCGAGGTTTTGTAAGCTTCTGTGTACTGGAGAAAGGTCAGTCTGACAAAAAGTATCATTTTACACAATCTGTCTGATAACAAGACCTGCTGCACAGCACATGCTAACGGTAACACTCTCACACAGCACAGTACAAAGGATGAAGAGACAGAAGCCCTTTCTCTCAGCCTAACTGATGCTGCAATTTAACAGTAGGAGAATCTCATACATAAAGATGAGTTGGCTCTGAAGTACAACTGTGCTATTACTTGAGTAAATCTATCTAAAAAATCCTGAACATCATGATTTAGTTGAGATGGCTGAAATATTTGCATACTTTAAAAAAATATTGTTCAAGCACTGCTTTTCCTAAGCCTGTCTAAACTTAAAATTATTAAACGGATTAAAATAACTGGGATAGGCTACAAAGCAAACAAAAAAAAGGACAATTAAAGAACTGAACTATTGACATAGAAAGTGGGTGCCACGTGCATTTTCATGTAGTTTCAACTCAAAGCAATAGAATTATGCAAAATTAACTCCATAATAATGGGAAAACAATTAGAAAGAATGTACGCCTTGTACATGCAGGGGCTAGGGTTTTCTCCTGCACTGTAAACTGAAGAAAGTTTGATCAATAAACTCCAAGTACCAATGCATGATATTTGAATTATCTTGTGATACCAGGTGAACACATCATACACTGTCTCGACCTGATATATTAATTGCTGTGAAAGCTTCCTCTTTCTCTGTATTCTTTTACACTACATAAGAAAAAGGTTTCCTTTGTGTGCTAGGTGTAGCGAAATTATAAACCTCATTTTGCGGAACCTAGTGCACAGAGGAAATCTTTCCCCATAAGGTCTTACTCTTGGATCACAATCAAAAGCAAGAGAGCCCCTATGGTGGGATGAGGGCAAGTTGATGCTTCTTATTTCAAAAATACATTTTTAAATAATACTGCTCCTTTAGAATTTACTGAAACATGTGTACTTTGTGCTCAGCTTCAGTTTTGCTCATGATTTTTAAATCAAATTTTTTTTGCTGTTTAAAGTCAGTGAAGTTTCATTGCATTAATTCATTTACTGATAATTCTGTTACCAGGTCAACTCTGAGCACATAATAGATTCACTGGCTGGTTGGGCTTTGAAATTGTGAAATTGACCTGAAATTGACAAACAGACCATAAGGAAAGGGGCACCGTCATTTAAAAGGTGCAATAAAGAAAAATGAACCTTCTGGTCTGGAGTTTCAAGAAAGGCAAATGTTAATACATCATTTAACCAACGTAAATAAATACATCTTCCCATGCTTCATCAGTCATTACCAGTCAGGGTCTAATGGAGATTTCTTTTGCAGCAATTGAACCACTGTGTTAGGAAGTTGCCGGTTGCATGCTTTAAGTATCTTTAGATTATGATAAACAAGATAGTGCTTATGTATTGGATGAAGAGACTGAGATGATGAAGGGCTTGTTAAAGCCCAGGCAATGTTAAATGTTCCAAGGACTGCATCAGCAGCATCAATCATATTTGAGAATTATCGCTGTTAATGAAAGAGCAGCAATAGTGATGATTGATGGACTGTTAGATTATTACTAACAGTGACCAAAGGCACAGAGCCGAGCATTTTAATGGCACAATGGTGCACTTTCTTCTGTATGAGCAGAATGCAAAGGAAATAACTGGATGGGTTCCGCAAACCGCATAGACGTTCACACGATATTTTCAAGTTATCTGACTGGAAAAATGTTGTGAATATTTCCGGCCAGCAAACTTTGATGGTATCTGGATGGTGCACACTTTATCCCCACACTGCTACTATGACTCAAACCTGCTGATACCTCTCCTGTCTCGCCTAGTGATCCACACAGAGTGAGCACCAAATACTGTCAAACTCTTTAATAATTAGCAGTCTTTTGAAGATGAGAACAACCAGGTGTTAAATGGAAGCCACATGAACATTCACAAGAAAGAAATATTATTGGTTTGAGGGGGAATGGGGGTTAAACTCCACAATTCTATTTCCTAAAGACAGATAATTTCTACTATGCCTACAGTGTGGTCACCACAATGCAGAATTGGCTATCATTAAAAATCTCATAATTTCAGTATTTTGGCAATATTAAAATCGGAGTCTCATTTTCTGGATCTCAAAAAAATAAATCAGAGGTCCCCTGCAGGCCCAGTAGGTAAACATACTGCCCATATTGTACTAAGCTATACAGATTAGAACATCGGGGCCTGATCCCTGGTCTACGTTGAGCTAGTTGATCTCAGCCAGAGTAGCAGTTGAAGGGTGCTACAATTTCCTTCAGTGCCTTTGGCCTAGGGAGGGGAAAGATCAGCCAGGGTTCTCACTCTCTGAAACGACCCAGTGAATCCTGTTGAAACTATGTGCATGTATGGACAAGATCTGGTCCAGCTGTGATACCCTCCATGTAAAGTGGCCTGCTGATACTCACCGCAAAGGATGAAGGGTGGCTGCTTGTGTAAAGTTTCAAAGGTTTGCTGGAACCTGTGGAACCATACACAAGCAAGGGACCAATGCTTTCAGGAGAAGAAGGGAGGGAAACCAAGAAAAAAAAACATTGGCAGAACTAATTTAGAAGAATTTCTTAGCCATATAGTGTGATTTAAGATATAAGATAGCTGAAGCACTCGGAGTGAATGGCAGTGTCTCGACTGACGTTGATTCTGCTGTTGTACATGTAGGGCTCAGTAACCCCTCCAAGACAGCTCCCCAATGAGGTCATCACCATTGTTAAAATAAAAATAATCAAACATAAATGAGAGAGAATAATAAATCGATGCCAAAGTTCATCATCGTTCATCGTCACCGATTTTTAAACAATATACTGATGGTGAAACTTTTTCCCCTCTCATCGAGGGCATTTTAGAGGAAGGAGTGAAATTCCTCTAGGAGCTAACCATCACACGTTTTCCAATAATGTGAATAGAATAATATACGGCTTTCTAAATTTCAAATGATCACAAAAGCAGAATTAGAGCAAAGTCCAAGATTACAGAACATTCCATAATTCACAACACACCTCCCATAAATAGGAATGTATTGATCCACTTAGATTTAAATCTTGGTGTAGAAATGTCAGAGCAATCCTGAATGGGTTAAAGAGAGAGTGGATGAATGAGATTGATTACAGGCTAAGAATCTAATCAGAAGGTTCACAAGTTATCATAAAATGTAAAACCAAAGCTTGACATTAGATCACAGTCCTGAAAATCACTTTCTGGCATCTGTTATTTAATTCATTTTACTTTTGCGCGGTTGTTTTATTTTGTTTTTTCCCCCCTTCCAATTTTCTCTTCTCCTGAAAACACTGTGGTGTGCTGGTTTATGATTCCAGGGGCATCCCCACCCACACTCTTTACTCAAGTAGCTATTCTTCTTATGTGGGCCCAGATGATAAACCTCAGCAAGCTATTTAACATCAGGGACATCATAGCCAATCCATACCCTATCCTACACACAAATAGGAGTTATTGAGTAACAATTAGGAGTGGAAATCCTGCCTGATCCCCCCCCTCCCCCCTACCCCTGTGTAGCCTAGGGCATCGAGGCCAATTGTAGTGGACCCATAGCTGCCCCTGCAAAGAGTTTCAATTAGTTCTAAGTCCGGGGAGGGGGGTAATTTTGACTTTGTGGATAGTGTAAAATGAGCGATATCGATATGCCCGTTATACATCTCTCCTGATTTCAAGATGTAAAACGGGCTGCCATTTCGATATCATCCAAAGTCAATATGACCCCCTCTGTTTTTATGCTGGTGTCAGCACAGTTGTTAGCCATCAGTATACTCCATGTCACTGATGTGCAATGATTTTCAGACTAAGAGTTTAACACTTGCAATATCATCACTGAAGGTTTATCAAGGAATAATCTGCAGTTGATTACTGAGAAATTTCAGGTCCAGCACATATTGCAATATATTATAAATCACATATCCAGTTCATGTGGGACACTCATCGGAATTCCCATTTCAAGGCAGATTTGTGAAGCATTAACACACAGGGTTATGCGCTGGCAGATGTGAATTTGAATTTCTACTTCAGCTAGCATTTGTATTAGGTCTTCTGCTTTCCCTATACAATAAGTTAATGATTTCAGCTATGTCGACAAACACAGCACTGAGCAAGGTGGATGGAAGTAAAAAAGTATCCCAACAGGAGTGAGCCAAACCTCATCACAGCATTACCTAAATGCCCGACAATGAGCAGCAATGGCAGTGTCTCTGGAGATGACTGGGCAGTCATCTTGGTCACAAAAGTATGGGAGACAAAATAAAGGAATTAAAATAAAATTCTCATGTATTAGGTTGGAGAAATTTAGAAAATCTACTGAAAGTTAGTTTTATGCTGTAAATGTCACATTTCTATTCATGAAGCTCAGTTATCTTTCTGCAATGATTCTTCTAGTCTGAAGCTGCAACGACACTCACTGGCAACCAACATTGCTGTAAAGTTAATTAATAACAGCGCTGATTTAGTTAAAGATTTCACTATACTCTTATCACAGAAAAGCCTTTTTTTTCCCCTGTGAAGGTGCAGATTATATCAACTTATGTTTACACTTCCAGCATCAATATCCACATTATTTGTAAATACTGCACATTATAGACTGCTCAATCTCACCCAGAGGAAAAAGGATTAGTTCTGGAACAGATTTTATTTTAAGGCATTTTGGGTGATACAGACTTTTAATTATTAACCTTAAACCAGTGCCACTTGATTTATGCGGTAACTGCAGTTTTAAAGCATCAATACCATTTTTCAAGCTACAAAGTACAACCATACAATCGTTTATATTTATTCTTCCACCTAATTACGATGTAAGCACAACTAAGAAAAATTGAAGTTGACGAATACCATTCATTGCCCTTTTTTAAAATGCTGCAGTCTGTACTGGTTAGAGTACATCTGTTACCATTTTGAGTTTTATAGAAACATTTTCCTTCTCAATGGATTAACAGCAGTTCCTATAAATGGACCATGTCCCTATAATCTGGAAACTGTGTTTTTATCAATAATCTGCCTTTGCAGATGTTTGAGGCCTGAGGAGTAATAGATAATCGATACACAATAACTTCTTTACTGGATTAAATATAAGGGCTGATATCTGAATGTCTGCATTCTTTCAGCCAGATAGTGGACAGATTTAACAGACGTACACACTGTGCATGGCTGGTCCACTGGATCTTCTCGAATTGGCCTTAATCGTACCAAACCTCTGGCCTGGATTAGATGTCTTGTTGGGAGTTGGGAGTCGGGGTGGGGGGGGGGGGGGGGAAGAGAGAGGGGAGGTGGAGAATTGCTGGCACTGTTGCAGCTCTTACGGCTTTGCAGTAGCCATTTAAAGGGGTTGGGTTTTTGCCCATAAGGAATTCTACTGATCCTGGAAATCTTCTATGTTAGACCTATAAAATAGCAGCAGCCAGGAATATCCATTTCATTAATGTGGCTGTGGAGCTAGGAAGTGGGCAAACAAAAGGTTCAGCACCATGGGATTACAATTTAGCCTGAGTGGGATGATGTAGCAAAAAAGGTGAATGCTTTGTCTAATACCCAGAGGACCTGGGAACAGATGAGAAAGAATTGTGCCAACCTGAGAAAATCTATCAAAGTTTCATTATACCAAGCAGTTAGGCAAAATATGCATGGCATGAAGTATTTTCTCTCAACCTGTAACACCTTGACTGCAGTCACATGTACGGTGCTCAGATAACCTTACTATTCTTTTGTACCGTAACATATAATCCCATACTGTTGTATGGTATAGTTGCTAGCTGCAACAAAAACTGGAACTATTGTCACACTTATAGTATGCTCAGCAACCAAATTTCCAAGAAAACCCAAGTGCATATTGCATGTTTATTTACTCACAGACATGTTGGGATGCAGGATGGGCATTTGGGTATCACTGTGTGTGCTTTTCAACCTTCTAACATCTCAACATTACTTCTCCACTTGCAAGAAAAGGTAGAACATAACAGGAAGGGGCAAGCTGTGCAAGAGAAGGGCCCAATAATTTCAAGCCCTTTAACCTCTTCAAAGAGGGAATGCTGGACGTTAAAGTGACTGAGAGCATAGAGAGAGTGGGGCAGGGTGATGTTGGAGGTGCGCCTCTAGTTCAGGTCAGTACCATTCTTATCCTGTTATTCTTTCTCCCCCTTTTCACTCAATCCTCATTGGCATACACTCAACACAACACCATGACACACAGTGCATTTCCATGTAAGTATGCTTGAAGTGGTTTTTAACTCATGTTGCTCTTGTATCTCTATAGGTTCCCATTTCCACAAAAACCAGCTGTAGCTCTCAGTGAAAGCAAAGAAGCTAGTATTTCAAATCACCCTGTATCACTCACTCCACCTTTCATCAGCATCTGCAGAGGTACAATCACTCTAGCTAGATCCGGAAAGGCAGTTTGAGGAAGAACCATCAGTTGATTTGCAGAGCAGGAGTGAGGAGGAGGATGTGGTGGCGGTGATAGTGGAGGAGCAGGAACCTGTTGGTCACAGGCCTAGTTCATATTCTTCTACAGCTGCAGATCCCAGGGATCGTGCACAGATAGCAACTTTCTTATATATGCAAGACCATGATTGTCTTCTTAGATGGTGAAAAATGCCCTGACAGTGAGTGTGGAGGAGTCCACTAGCTGCATGTGTACAGTCATGCATAGCACCTTATCAGAACAGCATCATGGAGTACATGGCAACTGCACAGACATCTCCAGCTTAGTGATAGAGGTCCATTGCACATTGGGAGAGTCTCTCTTTTGTCCGGGGGGGAGGCAGGGCAGCAGGAGAACAAATTGAGAGAGTCAGTATGCAGGACTTCACAAACCTCTTTGCTGCCCTCAAGTCAATCCCACACAAATCAGTGGATATGCTGAGGGCAAAAGGGACACGACTGGCATAAGCATAGGTGAGGATGCTGTCCCTCAGGACAACATTATATCTGACCTATTTCCCACCCTCACCCCACTCTGTACAAGTAACAGAAGACGTGCTGGAAAGTGGGCAGGCCTAGACAGCCACCATAGCATTGGATGTGGGCAGAAGCAGTTGCAGGATAATCTCATGACCAAGCACAAAGAGTTACAAAGCCACCTCAATCCCAAGAGGCTCCCACTAACATCAACAGCCTGTCATCACAGTCACTCCACCCACTGGAAAGGACACTGGAATATGATCTAGAGCACAAGAAAAGCAACAAACAAAGAAGTATCCACAGATAAAGGGAAAGAAATTGTTCGCACTGCAATTTGCTTTTCTTTCCAATATGTATTATCTCATAATTCTCGACATTAATTTGCGTCAGCCATTTGTCTGACTAGTCTGCCTTCTTCTACAATCTAGCTCGCTCGTTGTTCACCCTGTTACTTTTGTGCTGTCAGCAAATATTGAAATTGTGTTCCCTATGCCCAAGTCCAAATCTTCTATATATGCTGAGAATAAAAGTGCTTCCAGCACTGAGCCCTGGGCCCTACTCCAAATCCTTCTCCAGTCTGAGAAACGCCCATTTACCCTCTTTGTTTCCATCAACTAACTTTCTATCTATGATGCTACATTTCCTTTTATACCATATCCCTGAAATTTTGTAATACGTCTCATGAGAGACATTTTATCGAACATTTTCTAAAAATCCATATATATCACATCTACTCCCTTTATCCATACATTGATCACTTCTTCAAAAAACTCTTATTAAAATTTGTCAAACACAACTTGCCTGCAACAAATCCATGCTAGCTGTCTGTGACTAACGGACTGGTCAGGTGGGCAGAAAAGTGGCAAATGGAATTCAATCTAGAAAAATGTGAGGTACTGCATTTGGGGAGGGCAAACAAGGCAAGAGAGTACACAATAAATGGGAGGATACTGAGGGGTGTAGAGGAACAAAGGGACCTTGGAGTACATGTCCACACATCCCTGAAGGTAGCAGGACAGGTAGATAAGGTGGTTAAAAAGGCATACAGGATACTTGCCTTTATTAGCCGAGGCATAGAATATAAGAGCAGGGATTTTATGCTAGAACTATATAAAACATTGGTTAGGCCACAGCTTGAGTACTGCATAAAGTTCTGGTCACCACATTACAGGAAAGATGTGATTGACTAGAGAGGATGCAAAGGAGATTTACGAGGATGTTGCCAGGACTGGAGAATTTTAGCTATGAGCAAAGATTGGATCGGCTGGGGTTGTTTTCTTTGGAACAAAGGAGGCTGAGGGGAGATTTAACTGAGGTATATAAAATTATCATGGGACTAGATAGAGTGGATAGGGAGGATGTATTTCCCTTAGTAGAGGTGTCAGTGACCAGGGGGCATAGATTTAAAGTAATTGGTAGAAGGATTAGAGAGGAGCTGAGGAGAAATTTTTTCACCCAGAGGGCAGTGGGGGTCTGGAACTCACTGCCTGAAAGGGTGGTAGAGGCAGAAACCCTCAACTCATTTAAAAGGTACTTGGATGTCCAAGTGCAGGAAGCTACTGGGCTACGGACCAAGTGCTGGAAAGTGGGATTAAGCCAGAAAGCTCTTTTTTGGCCGGCACAGACATGACGGGCCAAATTACCTCCTTCCGTGTCGTAACTTTCTATGATTCTATGATCCTAAGCCATACATTCTACGTGTTTACTCATTTAATCTAGAATTATGATGTCTACGTGTTTGCTCTCAACTGACGTTAGATTATTGAAGCCTTTGAATTTTAAACCGAATAAAATTCTTTCCTGTATTTTTTTTCCTTTGTGATCTTAGGATAGTAATTGCTTTGATCACTATTTTAATAAAGTAGTTAACCCAATAAAAAATAAACGAGTTAGCGTCTTTATTAAAATAGCGAACAGAAGAACTTCACCCGAACACATTAACCAATTTGTTAAAAATAGTACACAGAGGAATTTCTATCCCCATGTATACCCAAAAACACTCAACAGAATGAAAACCTCATTCATTTTGTGCATATAATCAAATGAATATGTTTGTGCTGATTGAATGCTATTTATAATTTTCTGCAGCATCCTAGTAGTTATGAATAGTGTGCAGCTCTAACCACTACTTTAATTTCTAATCATAAACAAATGTATTGAACATTACTGTTTCTCTGATTCTTCCTACTGAGGATTGGTGCATGGAGCCACATGGCTAAATTGAATCCTGCAGTGCAATCTTCAGTAATAATCATCACTGTTGAACATCAGGCATCACCAAAAAAGAAGCAATTAAATCTCGGCAAGGATACGCAATCAAATTTTTTTTACGCTCAGAGAGACCAGTCTGTTAAAAATCACTAAAAGGTGGGACAGGTTAGGTCACTGCAGTCTCCAACAATGCAAGTTCCCAGCAAGAGGCCTAATCCAGGCCAGAGGTTCGGTATGAATATGTAAGTAAAGACAATTCCAGAAGATCCGGTAGATCAGCCATGCACAGTGCATGCGTGTGGTAAGTCATTGCAGTCTGTGTCCTTAACACCTAGGTGAACACTGCCTGCTGGAAAGCAGGGCTTCTGCATGATAGAAACCCCCTCTGTCAGATACAGACTCTACCAGCCACAGGTTGTATTGCTCGAGGGAATTAGTTTGCGCAACATACCAGTTCACTCCACATTGAGTATTGTGTGCCGTTCTGGGCACCTTACCACCGGAGAGACATGCTTGTCTTAGAGGAAGTTCAAAGAAGGTTAACTAAGTTGAGAAATGGAATCGAGCATTGGTGTTGCAAAGAAAGACTATAAGTATCAGGGACGTTTACATTGGAAAAAAGGCAGCTTATAAGTGAGCTTATTGAGGTATTTAACATCTTCAAGGGAATAGATCAACTAGATCCCACAGAGATGTTCAATATTAATACAAACTTTAGGATAAAGGGACATGGATTCAAGTCTAGATGAGAAAAAGTGAATGACTACACAGTTATGATATAACTTCTTCGTGCAGAGGTCTGTGGAATAGACAACTATGAAGGGAGTGGAAGCAGAGGATGTTATGAATTTCAAAACGGAGATTGATAAATCTTTGACAGATACGGCTACAGAAGATTATGAGAGATAAGGCAGAGAAGGAAGTTTGTAACCTTGAATACAAATGCTCTTTTCTAGTTCCATACAGTTCTATGTTCCTAAGGACATTGTAATATAGAGGGAGGGGAGTAAGTTGCCAATCAAATGATGACTTCCTCCCCAGTTAGCATAAATACGATTTGGGAGGGTGGTACATGAGGTTACACTATCTAACAGATAGGGTGAGCATTGATAGGCCTGATGGGATTTCCTCACCCTTCTTTTCATATGTATAAGAGGGAATCTCGAAAACATGCACTGAGTGAATCAAGGACGCCTGGTCAAATTGTTGATAAATATGAGTACATGGGGTTTTGATGGATACCAACTTTAACTTCTTCAGGACTGGGCTCAGAAGGAGTTAAGAGCATTCTGGTCTTTTTCATCTCTCTTCAACGATATCAAAGTCCCAGTGCAGGTTAACACTATGGAATACAAGGCATATCTAAACAGTTCTCCTTCATGGTTCAGAACAACTAGATATGCAATGGAAGTTCTTCCTTCAGCCCACATGCGAGATCCAGGAGCAAGCTGTGAAATGGATTTATGTGAGAACAGGGAAACAGTTACAGAGAAGGAAGATTTCAGCACAGTGTCATCACAACACAATGTCATGAGAGTTGATGGGATTCAACAAATATCTTATTCCTATTGACAGCAACTGGGGAAAACAGCATGTTCCTGGTATATGAAATATTTACTCACAACTCATTTTAGTTTAAATAAATATATATTTAATTGAGTTTCTGTCTAACTCTGATCGTTCGGTGAATGCAATGAGGGGAAATAGATCAAGTGAGGCTATGACCAGTGTGATTTAGTTTCAGCACTCTGCAGCTAACCTTTGACTCCAGTAGGATATGTTGCTGTAAGTGGAAATGCTTTGACTTTGTCACTGATCCAGCACTTGTGTCCAAGGCAGGTAATGGAATAATGAGACATTCCAAAATGATGTGCACAGGAGTTAAAAGTCAATGATGAAAGTGACAATTAGTATTGTGCAGAGAAAAAAAAATGTTTAATTTGACTGAGTTTTCAATCAATCATTTAGATTATGTGCCTCTTAATAAGACCTTGCATTGAATGAGTTGCTGACTGTCTAGTAGGGATAGATAGATTTCTTTATGTTTGCATTGTGAGACCAGGAGTTTGCCCCCTCCCTCCTCATGTCACCACTCTCAGTAAAATCAATAATTAATATCTCTGGTAAGAATCCCCTATTGATTATTTTAACCTGTTCTTGATCCCATTTAAGTTGTTCTGAGAGCAATGTAATGTACAAAAGCAAATTCCAGCAGAGCTATTAGAAAATGGACTATCTATTTGGTAAATGCAGTTGAGTTTTACATGGGCTCAAAGCACATTGCAGTATTTATGCTCAGATTGCACTCTGTGGGTTACAAAGCAGTAAGTTACACACGTAGGGGCTGAAATTCCACAGGGCTCCCCTGATATCCCGCCAGAGTTATGATGGGAGTCCAGTGGAACCTTCTGAGAAATTTCAGCCCTGTAATCTTTTAAATTTTAGTTCTGTGTACTTGAACTCTTCCATTACTATTTATGTCTTTCACTTGCATTAATTTTTAATTTTAAAAGGTGCATGGACATTCATACCTTCCTGCTCAGATTGCTTTCTTTTTCTTCCCTCCTCCGCTGAAGGCAGTGACTTAAACTGAGATAGGGTTCTATGGGCGCTGGTGTAAGGAGAAGACGAACGCTGAGCCAAAGAAGGAGATATTAAGAATTTGAGGTGGGGCAGGGGTGGGTGTTGTTATGGAGGTGGAAGTAGGTGGTCTTTGTGACGGAGAGGATACAAAGTCAAAAGCTCAACTTCCGGTTGAATAGGACACCGAGGTTGCAAACAGTCCGGTACAGCCTGAGACAATGGCTGGGGCGGAGTCAGCAGTGAGGGTATGGAGTTTGTGGCAGGGGCCGAAAACAATTGCTTCAGTCTTCTCAATGTTTAGCTGGAGAGAATTGCTGCTCAAGCAAGACTGGATGTCGGTCAATAAAAATGCAGTGGCGGGGGGTTGAGAGAGGTTGTGGAGGGGTAGTGGTGGAGAAGTAGAGGTGGTGGAGATGAGCGTGATCAGTGTTCTTGTGAAAGTTGACCCCATGTTTACGGATGATATTGCCAAGAGGCAGCATGTACTTGAGGAGGAGGAGGGGGACCAAGGATGGATTTTTGGGGGACTTCTGAAATGACAGTGTGGAGGTGGGAACAAAAGCCAATGGCAGAGATGCTTTCGCTGTGATTGGTAAATAAGAGTGGAACCAAGCAAGGCCAGTCCCACTGGACAACAGAGGAGAGGCATTAGAGGAGGATGGTGTGGTTGACCGTGTCAAAGACTGCGGAGAGGTCGAAAAGGATGAAGAGGGACAATTTACCACAGCCACACTCACAGAGAATTCCATTCATCATTTTGATTAGGACTATTTCAGTGTGGTGGAAGGGGCAGAAACCTGAATGGAGAATCAAATAGGGATTTGCAGGAGAGATGGCATGAATTTGACTAAGTGACAATACAGTCAAGGATTTTGATTCCAGCCAAAGGGCATTTTATTTTTTTACTGTTGTTTGAAACTTTAGGGGTTTCTATGGGCTCTAATAGGAGAGGGGATAATAATAAAATAATTGGGAGGGTTAAAATAAAAGGACGGTAAGCGAGATCACGTTGTATCTACTCGTTTGAGGAAATCAATTATTTTATAAATGGCTCTCTGCCAACTGGTTCATTTGTTTTCAGAAATCTCTCTACCAATATGATCAGAAGAGGTTATATAACATAGTAAATGGTATGGAAAAGATAAATCCAGAAAATTACTTTAAACTAAATTGTGACTATGACAAGGGATTACAGGCTCAAACTAGTAAAAGGCAAATTTAGGACTGATGTCAGGAAGTTCTCCTTCACACAAAGAGAGATCAATACTTGGAACGGACACCTGGATAGAGTAGTGGAGGTGAAATTCCTGGAATCATTTAAGAATCGATTGGCTGCCTCAGCGGGGGAATTCTAGGGTCTTTTTGGATGGATAAATAAAGATGGACTGAATGGCCTTCTTTATCCATAATTATCTTGTGATCTTGTTAAAATAAATGTAAGGAATCTTACAACACCAGGTTATAATCCAACTGTTTTATTTAAAAATCACAAGCTTTCGGAGGCTTTCTCCTTCGTCAGGTGAGCGAGTGTGGGATTCCATGGAAGGTTACCGCATTTATATTCAGAGAACAATACAATATAAATGCGGTAACCTTCCATGGAAAAAAAGAGGATGATAGCAGCCAGCAGAAATACTGTGGAGCCGGGAGTAGCAGTCCTGATCCTCCTGGCTCCACCGAAATTTAAAAGAAAAAATTCTCGTACCTTGTCAGCGGTGGCCCCTGGCTAGGCTGCATCCACATCCCAAAAACCTGAGCAGTGCAGGCCCAAGGCCTGCTCTGCTCAGGGTGGCCCAATTTCTTGTACGGCTACTTAAACAAGCATTAGGCTCCTCATTAGCACATTTAAGGCGCCAACACCTGTTCTAGGCGGCCAAATAGCCCGACCTAATTTCAGGTCGGTCGTTTTTCAGGCGTCCTTGGGATGTCCCCAAATTGGTCTTTTTTGCACCCATTTTATACCTGTAAAACGGGTGCAGCTAGGACCAATTTCTATCCCAAGTTCTCCTATTGCAGTATAAAACATGCTGCAACATTTTTTAACATCATTGGTGGACAATACTTCAGGAATGCATTCCCAAACCTTGCGTTTAACTGAGACAGTGGAGTTTGTCAGAATGCTCATTTTATACAGGCCATTTCTTAACAGGAATATATTTACATCTCAGGAAATTCCATTAAAATATATTACATGCTTCACAGGTTATAAATCAAATATCAAAATAAATAGTCTTTTCCTGTGAGATTTCTACCTGTGGGAATGAAATTGAAGACAAAGTGAGTTTACACGAGTCACATTCCACTGGGAGTGAAGGGGCAATAGAATGGATGAGTGTTATTGGGTTTCATCCTCTGAATTACTCTGGTAATGGAAACTGAAGTAGTGGAAAGTCAGTTCTGAGCATTACAGAACATGTGCTCATTACTCAGGCGTTCATACCTGTGTACAATCCTAAATTCTGAGTTATCGCTTGACCGTTCTTTCCCTACCTGACTGAAAACACCTTCATTTAACTGAACATGCCCTGGAGAGACAGACCACCTGTGCGGTCAAGCCAGTGCTATTTATAAACATACAGAACTATGCCAGATTCACCTCAGCCATCAGTTGCTGAAACATTTTGCGGATCTGATCAAATTATTAAATACAAGTATGTGCACTGTAACGGGAAATGTGATGGATGGGTCAACTGATGGACCCCCAAGAAATCCTCGACTGTTACCCACAATTCCCCTGTAAACATGTAATCGGCTGTAATGAATGCTCTTCAAGGTTAGGCCATAATATTTCTCTTGCCCTCAAACAATTTCTGTTGAAGAATCATTGACAAATACTCTTCTATCTATTGTTCAACTGAAACAGGAGGACCAGGTAGGGTTCACCATAGGCTTGGAAATTTCATTTTTCCTTTCCTTGAAATAACAGGTCACAACAAGTTCAAAGAAACCATAGTACAGACTTGTTTCACACTAAAGAGCTTTGCTTATTTATACTCATTTTAAATTGTATAGATCTTAATAGTGCAACCCAGTTAGCAACGAAGCATTGAAAATTGAAAAGCACATTCACAAGAAACATTCACTCTTTGAAGCGCAGATAAGTCTATACCAAGTTATCTTTGAACAAGTTATTAACTGCAAGTCATTAAGAGGGATCATCACCATAACAACCCTTCTGAGAAAACAAACAAAAGAATTTTGATTATCGTTAACATTCTTTTGCTTTGTCCTGTCCATTTCTATTTATTTTTGAATAGTTTTGTTCAAACGGTGCCTTGATTGCACCATCAGAGCTACTCGCTTCGAGTTACCGGGGTAGATTTGCAACTTGCCGCCCGGTTGTAAAAGTGGCATTGTAGATCGGCTGCTCGTTATAGAAACTGCCTGATTGAACTGAATGGAAATGAAAATCGGGCGGTTTGTATAACGGGTAGCCAGCCCGCAATGCCACTTTTACAGGATGAACATCTAACCCACCAAGTCTAATTGTACGAGGGAGCGGAATTAACTTTTATAAGATATAAGATATATTGAGATATATTCATTAAGCTAGTGTCGGTGCTCTAGCTTTCATGTCCAATCGCTGATGATCGATTAACTTCTGATCCCTTGGAGGAATAGTGGCAGATTTGCAACCAAGTCCTCATCTATCATTGGTGCAAAGTGTAAGGATGCAACTTTACTGACTAAGTTTGGTATTTAGTTTGTGTCCAATTCTCCACTGATAACATGGAGTCTAAATCTAGTTCCTTGGTGTAATGTGAACTTTTTGTCCATTTAGTGGTCTCATGTGCGATTGGCAATTTATTGTGTTGCAAGTTCCCTGGAGGCCTGGTAAGGCAATCGGGAGTTCCTCAATTACCTAAGAGAGTTTTCATCCCCACTTGCACACCAGCCTTGGTTTTCAGACCGAAGACTCCTAATTGAAAAAACCTTAACTTTGAAGGCTGAGCTAAAAGACGGAACAAAGCTAAATGTTCATCCCCTGCTATAGAAGCCAATAAAACAATAGACGAGAGTACTCTGACTTTTTTCTGCTGGTAAGCACCTTTCTGGGTGTTACAACAAACACTCACCTTATTACCCGTGCAGTTAATTCCCAGGCTATTCATGGACGACATCTTCCCTTCAAGCCCAGACTGCTGCAACTGCTGCTCCCGTTGCAGCTGTTCTCTCATTTTCCGTGCTTCCTGGATTGCCTTCATCACTGCGTCCTGATCACCCAGGAACGCTGTTGAATTCAGAGTGGAGAGGATGTCTAGGGTAGGGAGAATAAGTAGTCATGAAATTCCCTAAGAAGGAAACAGGCTGGCTTATAACAAACTGTAGATTACAACAAAATAAATATCATTCTGACCCATAGAGGTCCTCTTTTTCCAATACAACTTCCCCCTTGTGTAATAAACTAGTCTGTCTACAGCAGATTCCTTTCTAAACCATCTGGCCAATCTGTTGTCAAATTCAAAATATTCAATATGAAAAGTGTACTTTATCCTACTGTCAACATTATTTATTTTTTGAAAGAAAAACACTCATTAAAATTGAAGCAAATTTGGATTCAGACGAGAATCTTCCAAAGCTGTTAATTATTAATGAAGCTATTCCTTTCAGTACATTATCTGGAACATTGATTCCTAAGAATGTGCTCCACACTGCTACAACCCGACTCTTGCAAATGGATTCGCACTTCTTAACTAGATGTATTAGACCCTGTATCACTGACCCAATTCAGGTAATAGTAGTGTAGGCAAAGCTGAGAGAGCAGTTAAAACTACTTTCCCTGGTGCTGTTATTTTTCATTCTTGATTTTTTATGTACATCACCTCTTTTCAAATGGTTTTAAAATAACCATTTTTTTTAAAGATGTGAATTACTGAAGTGCAGTGATCTGTGTGGGGATATGGGACTTTTTGGTAATGAATAATATTTCCCTCTGGACCCTCTCTTCAGTCGCATCAGTCAGACTTTCCGCTGCTCACCACCCAAAACCACTAAGCACTTTTCAATTATGTTCGGCGCCACTGCGTTAATCAAAGCTACAAATTATTTTGAACTCTGTATTCCAAATGAGGACCAAAAAAAGAAAGCATTTAGATTTTGCTCATTAGTTCTTGCCCTCTTTTGACACACAGCAAAGCACAATGCTAAAGGTGGGTCATTTGTTGGAGGGGGGAGAAAAAACTTTACAAGCTTTCCAAGTTTAGTACATTCTAGAAACAGAACAACAAAACTTACGGGTAGGCAACTTTTTTTGCAATACTGTGATTCATGCAAATATAACTATTCAGTCTATAGTATAGACAAGAAGTATTCACTAGGGATAGTCCCTTGATCCCGTACTTCCAGTGGGAAGCTTCACTCGACACTGTAGCCCTAGTGAGTGCAGGTCGCAGGAGTCAGAGATTCTGGAACTAGGCCTAACTTTTTGTGGAGGGCCACAATCCTGAGAAGTGGCTCGATTGAGGCCACTCTCATAGACCTCCTCTAAAGCAACACCATTTCGACGTTTTTAAAACCCTTTTTCTTTTCTCTCTCTCTATCCCCATCCGCTCATGTATTATGGCTGCAATATCACCTGAGAAGCAGCGAGCTGTGTAACAAGGCCCAGAGACTCTTGGGGCAGCAGATCTGCTGAGACTCGTAGGTGAGGAGTAGGTTGGGTGTGAGGCGGTCCCTGTCTTACTGATATAGGCTGACCCTGCGGAGGGCACAATGTAGCCACACGCTCTGATGTAGCAGGAAGAATGGATCACCACTAAAGGCCAGGTTATAGATTAGTTCAAAATCAGCAACTGTGTTATTGTGAGTAATCGAAGCATAAACTGAGTCGCCAATTGATATTTGGTGATTGGATAATTATTCACCAATCAAATCAGAATCCAATGTACATGTCAGAAAATATGACAATTGAGCGTTACATGGATTGGCTATGGATTTCTAAATTTCCATAGCTTTTGGAAATAAGAGACAAGAACAAACAATAATGCACTTTCATTTTTATGTCCATCGGCCTTCTGCAGGATATAATCTATCTACTAAAATACATTGCTGGTTATGGTCACGTTTTACACAACCTGTGTCTTACACTAAAGGGAATCAATGGCCAAGCTTGCATTTGTATTAGAGAAACTTGAGTATATGCACAGTTTTTTGATAAAAGTATTCTGGAACTCATCCAACTGGCCCTGCTTCAGCATGGATATAAAGGATATGTCATCGCCAACAGTAGGATATGATAAATGTAATATTAGTTGCTAGTTTAAGAAAACATCAGAACCTCTCTTTGAACTCAGGAAGTGGAAACGTGTATGGGGCAGGGGGGGGGGAAGAGACAGAATGATTTCACATATGCTCTTGAATTGTCAATAAACCTGTTTAATTGAAGTAACAGGAGTCTCACCAATGCTTTATGTAATAAACATCCTCACGTGAGACTTGCAGCTCATCTAATTGTGTGCTAAGTCGGTGGTGGTAGGAAAATCTATACTGTGCTGCACCGGTAAGAGTGAAGGTGATTTGAGAATATTAACAAGATTGGGTCCAATTGGTTCCAATGCCAGATATTTTTTCTTCAGCGCCTGAAGCATCTAGAAATATATGGCTAGATTTTATGAATTAGTACTCTTGGCTAATTAATGGAAAATTGTACAGGGCCCGATGACCGGCAGGTCCAAATTCCCAGTATGCTCTCTCATAGCACAAAGCTTGTAACAAATTTCCCAAAGAGCTCACCCTAGACTGCAGAATCTTCTGACTTGTACAATGTTATTCACATTTGATCGGTAGAAAAATGGTCAACTAGCAATACCAAAAAGAACACGTTTAATTTCAATAGAAATACCAACCACATGAAATCCTCATAAATGCAATTACAATATCACTAGGTGTAGCATCCAGAGCAACTCTTCTCTCATAATGTTAAAGGTATAAAGATACTTCTTCATTCTCATTGTGCACTTACCTAAAGATGATCCTCTTCCTGGTGTACCACTCACAGGGCTGGGGATGCTGCTTTTGTTGGGCAGGTTGACTGGACTGGATTTATTTGTATGGAAGAGGCTCTGGGTGGGTGATGTGGGAGACCGGACAGGCTCTGAAGTCTTGGGTCTGGCTGACAGATTGAGTGGCTGAGCTGCTTCATCCTGCGAATTAACCATAAACAAGCACGCTTTAGCACATTGAAGATCACATGACAATGATGTGATCTTCCAATCATTGGAATCTAATCCAAACTGACATGTGCACATTTGAGGCAATTGGTGGCAGACCCATTTTAATCAGGTGCCATTTTGATTCTGGTTTGTGCAATAATAGTACAACTGCACCATTCCTTGTTATTTCTAAGTCTATTTGCACACAAATGGGATTCCATTGGATTTTTTTTCCTTAAATCACAGAGATAATTTTTGGCATTAACCTTATTCACTTTAATCTGATTAACTTAAACCCGATTGAATGAATCCAGCATTGTGATTACTACAGATAGAAAAGATTCTTAACAGTTGGCATTTACGTTTAACACATGCATTTCATCTGTAAGTAATGGTTGTACTTCATATTACAAAAATAATGTGGTAAGTGGCAAGCAATACAGTTTGAGAAGGAAGAGGTCCTGCCTGATCAACTTCCCAGACTGTTTTTTGAGGAACTGACATCCTAAATGGATGTTGGAAAGCCCCATCAGGTAATGTACCTAGAGTTCCAAAAAGTGTTTCATTAAGTTCGACAAGAAAGGTTGCTGCACCTGGTGTATCCTAAGTGAAACCAGGTGAAAATTAGCTGAAAGAGAGGAAGAAGCGGATAATTGAGGAGTGATTTCAGACTGGGGAGATGTACACAGTGGAGTGCCCTGGTGTTTGTGCTGGGTGCCAATGTTTTTAATTTATATATAGGACTTGCATTCAGAAATACAATTCAAGTTGGTAAGATTTGCAGATGATACTAAAATGGAGAGAAACAGTTGAGTCTATTAAAGCAGCCAAGGAGTTACATGGCTTGATAATCTTGGTTTTAAAATTAGATCATTTAATAAGACACCAAAAAGAAGAGCTTTGTTAAATGGCAGAACTGCTTTCCTTGTCATGTGTTACTCAATGACGTAATGGTCGACAATGGCTTGGTAGTTTGTAAGATGTAGTAACCTCTTATTAAAACACATCCCTCAGGATCCATACAAACCGCATTATAGGGAAGGGAGTGTTGTAGGAAAGAGAAACTTAACTACACACACCGCTAGAGAAAGCCATTCATTACTCACATTACAGCAGTGACCGCAATATAACAGAGAGCAATGGTAAGCAGTTATTTACTGGAACTGTCTGTGAGCTTTCTCGTACATTGTAAAGCTAATTGCTTCTTTAAAATGTAAACTTTAAATTATCAGAGATATACTGACAGAAACTACCACTGGAGCAATTTAGAAATATTTCAATGTATATTTACGTTGATATACACAACCTATATTTTAATGTTGTACATATTCAGAGGGGCTTCAGTGTTGGGGTACAGAACACTGCCTATTTTAATAGAAACATCAAGAGGTAGATTTTAACTTTCATCGCTGAGCGGAAAACAGGTGGTGGCGGATCGGCTTCTCGTTATACATCCCACATGACTTTCCTTTCCATTGACTTCAAGTTTTCCGCCAGGTGGAGAAAGTTAAAATCTACCCCCACTGTCAAGCTCTCGCAGGTCAAGTACAATAACGGTCCAATGCAAAGTGAACTCAGGCTGCTCTGTCCGAACATGCCTTAACCCAGGGCCTCACAAGAGCACCACCTACAGCATCACTGTGACATTTCCATTTCCCACACCTTCGTTACTGAGGCAGATAGTCAATTTGGAAGAAAAATATTGGCAGTTTTATGCTGTGGGCCTGGGTCCATTGAGAACTGGGTTAAGACTGTCCCAAACCCATTTCGCCAGGGACCCTTACAGCCAGAGGAGACTTTCATTACATCAGTATATGCTGAATTCAAACCTAAGATCCTACAGGTGAAAATGCAGTGTCCCACCCAGGTGCCACTCAATCTCCCAGCTGAAAGTATCATTTAAAATAAATAATTGAATTGATGGCTGCTCCGCTGGCTCAGTTGGGAAATGCGGAACTTAGTCATTCAGACCAGAAAAGCCCCAGGGTTTCCTCCAGTGCTTCTGGGGTTATGGAAGCGGGGGGGGGGGGGGGGAGAAGGGAGGGAGAAATGAATCAAGATTTCTGCTCTTGATCACTATTTCCCTGCTGGAAAACACATGGGTGCGAATGGCAGAGGGGAACAGGATCAGTTTCAGCTACAGTGTCCTGGCGTGGTAGAACAGTCTGCTGACACTCGCTATCTGGGCTCATACATGAAGAATGGCCAGTTGGGCGAGGTACTAGATGTTGTCCTGTGCCCATGGAACTCTACTCCAGTATAAGTTAGAACCTTCAGGAGAGGACAGGAGAAAACGGGGGAGGGAGCAGTAATTGATGTGTGTGTGTGTATATATATATATATATTTTAAACTCTCTCATTTGAGATTTTGTGTTTATATATCTGCAACAAGAACAGCAAATTGCTCCTTTGATAGTTTCAAAAAGCTGAGGTATTAACTATGGCACATTGCATAGTTAATTGGAAAATACTGAATAACAAAGACTGAATACAACATCTGATCACTTGGTTGGATGGTACTTTTTACCTCAGGGACAGAAATGGTTCTCTCCTGTAACATTCAAATAAGAAGCTAATTAGCCAATTCCTAAAAGATTTAACTAAAGGAAGGCTCATTAGTCTCTCTCTGTACTTGCCTTTATTTACATAAACACAGTAATTTTATTATTGTAATGTCAGTGTTTACTCATGTTGACAAATGTAATTTGGAACTAATACACTTTGCAGTTCTAACTCTCCACTCAATGTAAATCTGAAATGTATTCTAACTAGGGAAAGCTAAATATCCAGTTGTGTATTCCTGTGCATTTTCCCGTGTTCAAAGCTGAATTTATCTTTCCATGTATATGTCTAATTTAACCATTTACTGTAGGACTCATAGGACTCACACCTCTGGGTCAGAAGATGTGGGTCATAGTTCAACTCAAAGGCTTGAGCACATAACTTAGGTTGACACTCAGTGTAGTAATGAGGGAGTCCTGCATTGTTAGAGGTGCCGTTCTTCAGATTAGACATTAAACCAAGATCCTAGCTATCTGTTTCAGTGGTTCAGATGGACGATAGATATCCTATAGCACTATATGAAGAAAAGCAGGGAGTTCTCCCATTATCCTATTCAACATTTCTCCCTCAACCAACCTGATTAACATTTGGTCCTTGCTCCTTCCACATCAGAGGCTGATTTTTCCATTTTTATGCCACTTTCCTGCAAAATTCCTCTCCCAAAAATAACTCTACATTGCTACTTATTTTCCTGCCTTTAATAGCTCCTAAAGCTCTTCTCTTTGACTATGCTTTTGGTCTCTCTTCCCCCTCCCTATCTAAACTTTTATTCTTTTTCCACCTTTCTCCTTTATAAAGTGTTCTGAGACAATTTCCTTGATGTGAGGGGTGCTGTCTAAATGTTGGACACTGATTACTACCCAGTGGCTTCTGCTGGAAGGTGTACCCGTGTAGATGTGGACAAAAAGAAGACTCCGATGTCCCTCATGATCAAGTGAGCACTCACTGTCAAGGTTCATACATGAAGAATTCTTACTTGGGCAAGGCACTGGAGGAATGCTGGCACATCCCAACATGAGTCATGTGTTTAGGGAACAAGGTGGGACAAGGGAGGGCAAGAAGGACAATGAAAAGAAAGGTCTCAAAATTAGGTACTGCAGTAAGGGTCATTGCAACACAGCAGAATGTTGAAATGGAGGGTTTAGGGCAAGATAAGAATTAAAGAGTTCAGTCAGAACGGAGTTAATCACTGAGTGATCTAGACTTCTAAGTTTTAGGGCAACACTTAGGATCCCAGTTTACATTTCCTTTACAACATTTTCTGAATAAACAAAATATTTGTATTCTTAACAGTTAACTATTTGCTGCAAAAATGTTAACAAAAATCTTCAAAATGTAATTGCTCACCTTGTGGAATGCTCTTTATAATTGCATCATAAATCTCTAAATGCCTGAAGCTTTTGGGCATTATTTCAATATTTCTTTATATTCAATATTCTTTAGCTTTATGCTCAACAAAGTGAGGAATAAGACCTTAATACTGACATTAATAACTTCACACCTTAACTTCAGCCACTTTGCCAGCTTTTCCTGTTTCCATTTTCAGACCTGAACTGGGGACAGTTTTGTGCTGTAGACCCATGCCCACTGAGAACTGGAGAAACATTTATCCAGATTGATTGGATCTTTACCATCCTATCACTATTAGCTGAATTCAAACTCAGTTTTCAGAGAAAATAGAATGGTGTGTTACTCCCACTGTACTAATCCCCTACCCTCATTCTGGACTGTTTGGGGTAAAATTACTTCAATGGAAAAGAAAATTGGATGGGTGTATAAAGGGCGCCCGTTCTACGCCAATGCCAAAGTTGAATTTTACACCCCTTAAACAATTGGCCCAACAAGCAAACAAGCCCAACTCTGATCAATAAGCTAGCTCCAAAGTCTCATTTAGCTTTAACTTCTTTATATCCATTCTGCTCTGATCTGAATTTGTTTTTCTCTCTCTTTCTCTCTCTCTCTCTCTTTCTCTCTCTGGTAACTCACGAGGGGAGTAGATTCTGTGTGAGTCTTCAGCTGGCTATAGAAGTGTTTACGCTCGAAATGTTTGTCTTTCCCGCTTCAATTATAAGCATATTGGGCGTTGTTGGCCTTTTCTACTTAAGTTAATTTCAGGACTGTGCTTGTACTTGGAGGCTGCTGTTTTAAATTCACTTTAAGCAACTGTTAAATGTCTAAACAATATAGTGCTATTGCAATAGAACCGAATGGACATAAAGTTACTCTGAACTGGTACATCAATCCATTTAACATGCACTTGTGCATCAACTACATAATAGTCAATCACATGAGCTTTGTTGAAATTTGTAAAATGAAATCACTTCAAATTTGTTTAAAATAATTCTATCTACCTTCCTTTCCTATTTCCACAAATGCCACATACTTTGTGCAGTGGGAATTGCAACATGTTCTGGGTTTTCTATGGCAGTTGTCAATGTTGTTACAACATTTAAGAACTTGCATTTATATACTACCTTTCATGTCCTCAGGACATCCCAAAGTGCTTCAGATCAATGAATTATTTTGAAGTGCAGTCACTGTTGTTATGTAGACGAAGAACAGGCACTTGGATCCTGTCTTTTCTTTTGCTGTTCCTTCACACTGATTACTTCAACATTGCACAGCACTCCATCTAGAGGCTCAATTAAGAAGTGATGAACTCATTCTGGCAAAAACGGCAGCCAGGGATTCTGATCAGCAGTTAAGTGCTCAATTGCCTTAACAATAGGCACACCTAATATTGTGAGATCTCTGCTTTCTGCCAATAAACTGCGCATTAGTGGTCTATTATAAACCAAGGATACTGTGCAAACCATGAAGGTTTCTGTACTTCTGGGTTCAAGGAAATGTCAATTACAAAAAGAAATGGGCCAAGGTTGAAAAGGAAAGATATGCTACATGTTCTGCAGTTTCATTTGATTACCCTTTTGATATTATGCAAAATGTTCCCGCAGGATACGAAATAAATGTGATAGGGACCATGTTTGGTAAATTGTACATAATCTGTCAAAGATGTGTGCTTGATGGGATGAATTATAGTATCATAGAATGGTTACAGCAAAGAAGGAGGCCATTCGGCCCATCGAGCTCATGCCGGCTCTTTGTAAGAGCAATCCAATTAGTCCCATTCTCCCGCTCTTTCCCCATAGCCCTGCAAATTTTTTCCCTTCAAGTGTTTATCCAATTCCTTTTTGAAAGCCACAATTGAATCTGCTTCCATCACCCTTTCAGGCAGTGCATTCCAGATCATAAATACTCGCTGTGTAAAAAAGTTGTTCCTCGTGTCGCCTTTGGTTCTTTTGCCAATCACCTTAAATCCATGTCCTCTGGTTCTCGACCCATCCATCAATGGGAACAGTTTCTCTTTTTTAATTTATCTAAACCCTTCATGATTTTGAACGCTTCTATCAAATCAACCCTCAACCTTCTCTGCTCTAAGGAGAACAACCCTAGCTTCTCCAGTGTATCCACGTAACTGAAGTCCCTCATCCCTGGAACCATTCTAGTGATTCTTTTCTGCACCCTTTCTAAGGCCTTCACATCCTTCCTAATGTGCGGTGCTCAGAATTGGACACAATACTCCAGTTGTGGCCAAACCAGTATTTTATAAAGGTTCAACAGAACTTCCTTGCTTTTGTGTTCTATGCCTCTATTTATGAAGTCCAGGATCCCATATGCTTTTTTTAACCGCTTTGTCAACCTGTCCTGCCACCTTCAAAGATTTGTGCACATATACCCCCAGGTATCTCTGTTCCTGCACCCCTTTTAGAATTGTACCGTTTAGTTTTTATTGCTTCTCCTCATTCTTCCTGCCAAAATGTATCTCTTCGCACTTCTCTGCGTTAAATTTAATCTGTCATGTGTCTGCCCATTCCACCAGCATGTCTATGTCCTCTTGAAGTCTATCACTATCCTCCTCACTGTCAACTACATTTTCAAGTTTTGTGGCATCTGCAAATTTTGAAATTGTGCCCTGTACACCCAAGTCATTACTATATATCATAAAAAGCAGTGGTTGAGATACTAGATGGGCTAAAAATTAATAAAGAGGAGGTATTAGAAAGGCTAGCTGTACTTAAAGTAGGTAAGTCACCCGGTCCAGATGGGATGCATCTTAGGTTGCTGAGGGAAGTAAGGGTGGAAATTGCAGAGGTGCTGGCCATAATCTTCCAAACATCCGTAGATATGGGGGTGGTGCCAGAGGACTGGAGAGTTGCAAATGTTACACCCTTATTCAATAAAGGGTGTAAGGATAAACCCAGCAACTACAGGCCAGTCAGTTTAACCACGGTAGTGGGGAAACTTTTAGAAATGAGAATCTGGGACAGAATTAGCAGTCACTTGTACACGTGTGGATTAATTAAGGAAAGCCAGCACGGATTTGTTAAAGGCAAGTCGTGTTTAACTAACTTGATTGAGTTTTTTGATGAGGTGACAGAGGGGGTTGATGAGGGCAATGCGTTTGATGTGGTGTATATGGACTTCCAAAAGGCGTTTGATAAAGTGCAACATAATTTGTCATCAAAGTTGAAGCCCATGGAATAAAAGGGGCAGTGGCAGCATGGATACGAAATTGGCTAAGTTACAGGAAACAGAGAGTAGTGGTGAACGGTTGTTTTTCGGACTGGAGGGAGGTATACAGTGGTGTTCCCCAGGGTTGATACTAGGACCACTGCTTTTCTTAATATCTATTAATGACTTAGGCTTGGGTGTACAGGGCACAACTTCAAAATGTGTGGATGACACAAAACTTGGAAGTGTAGTGAACAGTGAGGAGGATAGTGATAGACTTCAAGAGGACATAGACAGGCTGGTGGAATGGGCGGACACGTAGCAGATGAAATTTAATGCAGAAAAGTGTGAAGTGTTGCATTTTGGTAGGAAGAACGAGGAGAGGCAATATAAACTAGAGGACACGATTCTAAAAGGGGTACAGGAACAGAGAGATCAGGGGGTATATATACAAAAATCGTTGAAGGTGGCAGGGCAGGTTGAGAAAGCGGTTAAGAAAGCCTACAGGATCCTGGGCTTTATAAATAGAGGCATAGAGTACAAAAGCAAGGAGGTTATGATGAACCTTTATAAAACACTGGTTTAGCCACAACTGAAGTATTATGTCCTGTTCTGGGCACCAAACTTTAGGAAGGATGTCAAGGCCTTAGAGAGGGTGCAGAAGAGATTCACTAGAATGATTCCAGGGATGAGAGACTTCAGTTACATGGATAGACTGGAGAAGCTGGGTTGTTCTCCTTAGAGCAGAGAAGGTTGAGAGGAGGTTTGATAGAGGTATTGAAAATCATGAAGTGTCTAGACAGAGTAGATAGAAAGAAACTGTTCCCACTGGCAGAAGGGTCAAGTACCAGTGGACATAAATTTAAGGTGAATGGCAAAAGAACCAAAGGTGACATGAGGAACAACCTTTTTACACAGCGAGTGGTTATGATCTGGATTGTGCTGCCTGAGAGGGTGGTGGAGGAAGATTCAATTGTGGCTTTCAAAAGGGAATGGGATAAGTACTGGAAGGGAAAAAATTTGCAGGGCTACGGGGATAGGGCAGGGAAGTGGGACTTGCTGGATTGCTCTTGCAGAGAGCCGGCACAGACTCGTTGGGCCGAATGGCCTCCTTTCGTGCTGTAACCATTCTATGATTCCTAGTATCGACCCCTGGGGAACACCACTGTATACCTTCCTGCAGTCCGAAAAACAACCGTTCATCAATACTCTCTGTTTCCTGTCACTTAGCCAATTTCATATCCATGCTGCCATTGCCCCTTTTATTCCATGGGCTTCATTCTGTTGCATGCTTTCTTTTGTTCTTAGGTGTCAGCTAATTGGTAGTCCTCTCACCTCTGAATCAGAAGGATGTAGGTTCAAGCCCACTCAAGTTACTTGAGCACATAATCTAAGCTGATATTTCAGTGCACTGCTGTTTTTTGGATGTGACATTAAACTGAAGTCCTGTCTGTCCTCTCAGGTGGACATAAAAGATCCCACGGCAGTATTCAAAGAAGAGCAGAGGAATGTTCCAGGTGTCCTGGCCAACATTTATCCTTCAGCCAAAATCACTAAAATAACAGGTTATTTGGTCATTTATCTCAGTGCTGTTTGTGGGACCTTGCTGTGTGCAAATTAACTGCCTTGTTTCCCTACACAACAACAGAAACTACATTTCAAAAGTATTTCACTGGCTGTGAAGTGCTTTGGGGCGTCTTAAATGCACGCTTTTTTGTAGCTCTCATATGAATATTATCCTTACCCGCCACTTTCATCATATCTCCCCAAATATTTCGTATCTACCCTCGTAAGGTCCTCAGTTTCCGCTGCCTATGACGGTACAATGGCTCAGCCCATAGACAACCCGTACCTTCTTCTAAAGAAGCTGTATAATCAGCTGACTGCAGATGGCAGATTTTTCCCTTGCCTTTCTCTCTGAATTGCATAGAAATACATAGAATGCACAGCACATAGAAACAGGCCATTCAGCCCAACTGGTCCATGCTGGTGTTTATGCTCCACATGAGCCTCATCCCACCCCTCTTCATTTAACCCTATCAGCATATCCTTCTATTCCTTTCTCCCTCATGTGTTTATTTAAGAACATAAGAAATAGGAGCAGGAGTTGGCCATACGGCCCCTCGAGCCTGCTCCGCCATTCAATAAGATCATAGCTGATCTTTGACCTCAACTCCACTTTCCCGCCTGATCTCCATATCTCTTGAGTCCCTTAGAGTCTCAGCCTTGAATATACTCAACGACTGAGCATCCACAGCCCTCTAGGGTAGAGAATTCCAAAGATTCACAACCCCCCTCTGAGTGAAGAAATTTCTCCTCATCTCAGTCCTAAATGGCTGACCCGTTATCCTGAGACTATGCCCCTAGTTCTAGACCCTCCAGCCAGGGGAAATGGCCTCTCAGCATCTACCCTGTGAAGCTCTCTCAGAATCTTATATGTTTCAATGAAATCGCCTCTCATTCTTCTAAACTCCAGAGTATAGGCCCATTCTACTCAATATAAGTGAGCATTCGACAGACTCCAAACCCTCCAACTGGATTTAATTTTGCATTTCTAGATTTGTCAACCTACAAAGTGATGTCCTACAAGTGACTTCACACGTGCAAATTTTGAAGGATAACACAATCGGATATCTACGGTGTGAATTGTGTAAATGGCCATGCCATCGGATTTAATCAGACATCTTTGCCATCATCAAAGATTGGATATCCATTCAATACTGACAAGAGAAACGCAGCCTTCTGTGAATGGCTGTTGATCTAATTTAATAATGAAAGATGCAGTCAAATATTATCTTTTGTTTCAGTATAACTTCAAAAGGATTTGAATCACATATCTGTGGGGAGAATCTACAGTCAATGTCAGCTTCACAGCCAGCAGCCAGAGTTTGGTGTTTAAGTTTGTGCCACTTCAACAAGGAAACTCGGCCACATTGAAGCGACAACAAGTAAACTTCTGTTGAAAGTCTACATTCAGAAAAAAGCTAGAGGCATTTTTATTATTTTATGTAACGAGGAGGGTGGCAGAGTATGATTCCCTACTTTATACTGTTTATCTAGCTTCCTCTTAAATGCATCTATTCTATTCACCTCAACTACTCCTTGTGGTAGCAAGTTCTACATTCTGGGGAATCATTGGTGATGGTCTCGATGCTTCTGGGACCAAGGAAATATCATCTATGGAAACCAGATGAGCATTGAGCTCTTGTATCCACCTTGGTGAAATGCCCCCTCTTAACTCAGAATCCTGCCTGGTGAATTTGAAAAACAAATACTAACAATTAGGGGAGGTGTGGTTATGGGGGGGGGGAAATCACACTAGTGACAAGATCATAAATTACTGTACTACTGAAAAATTATTGGTCCCTCACTAAGTAAAATAAAAGAGCAAGCTTTCCAAATACATAGATAAAAGCATGTCTCTCTCTCTCTCTTTCTCAAAGTTAAGTATCTATCATCATCCATCACATTTCGGGTATCATACTTTGTTCCAGTATTTCTGCTCTTGATAACCTGATCAAGGGACAGAAGCCAGGATTTTACAAGCAGCTGTCAATCTACAGGAACTTATTTCACATTTAGCCCCTATTGAGTTTAGGATGAGGCTAATTAGACCACTTTCTCACAAGGAGGACCTGAACAGTGTAACGGGACAATTCAGGTTAAATGTAGTTCCATCTTAACAGCTAAAAATCACACTCGTGCTCCACCTCAGACTACCCGTGTGCAATGCCACGGGAGATCAGCTAGTGCTATTAATATTTAATAACTCACACAGCAAAGTTTCTAACAATGAATTAACACCAATTTAAGCAGGTAAATTTTCTGCTGTGTAATAGAAATACTCTGTAGAACTACAGTATAGACATGTAAAACCTACCTTGTTGTGAGCTACAGGGCTGGTCCCGTGCTTTTCATTTTTCAGAGCTGTTGGTGAGAGTGCGCCTGCCGGGTTCGGTGGTTGTTGAGTGGATGGGATCTTAGCACCAGGCGATGCCTGCATACTGGCCAGCTGTGCTGCATACAGCTGCTGAGACAGAGAGAGAACATACCTCATGAGTATCAGCATTCTTTACTCATCTATAGCCTGCTGAAGGAGTCTCAGAAACTTGTACACATATGCAACATGACAGTGGAACAGAATGACAGTCCCTTTAAAATCAATGGGCACCGTAGCAGGCTGTTTATTCAAAGACAGCTTACTCTCATAGATGGACATTTGTAGAGTGATTACACTCAGCAGCAAACCCTACACATTAGAAAGAAGCTTAAAAGTTGCATACTGACTACAAGGTATGTGCATACAAGGTATGTGCATTTACTTATATAGTTGGCTGATGAGTTACAAGGCAATTTGTTATTCCATGGGTCAGATGACATAAACCTGAAGCTCATAGTTCCACGAGCTGACAGCATTATTTGCATTCTGAGATTTGCCTCACGTCCCTTATCTCATTTACCATGAATTGTTGCTTTATTTCCATTAATGATTTTCTGTTGTCAAGGTGAGAGATGGCAGTGCCGATGAATAGATTATGTTTCCTCTTTGCACTCACTGAAACTCTTCCACTTCACCACTGCTGGCTACTTGTCCAGCCACTGCGCTCCTGTCCTCTGGAATTCTCTACCCAGTCTCCTCTGCATTGATACCTTCCTCCCTGTTTTTGAAAACCTTCTCAAAATCTGCCTCTTTGACTGCTCATCCTAGTCTCTCCATTTCTCTTTCCACTCCCCACCCTCAGATTCCACTGTGTCTCTTTTCTCCTTTTTGTGTACTGCTCTGAGACATCTTCCTGAAGGCAAGTAGCATATGTAAACGCAAGCCGCTGCTGTTGACAAATCACACCTTCTCCAGGTCAGGTCTCGAAAGAAAGCATTGCATTTATATAGCACCTTTTATGACCTCAGGACGTCCCAAAGCACTTTACAGCCAACGAATTACTTTTGAAATATAGTCACTATTGTAATGTAGGAAACCCAGAGCCAAATATGTGTACAGCAAGATCTCACAAACAGCAATGTGATAATGACCAGATAATCTGTTTTAGTGATGTTGAGGGATCGATATTGGTCAGGACACCAGGGCGAACTCCTTTGCACTTCTTCGAATAGTACCATGGGATCTTTTGCATCCATCTGAGAGGGCAGACAGGGCCTCGACTTAACGTCTCATCCAAAAGATGGCATCTCTGACATTGCAGCAGTCCCTCAGTACTACACTGAAGTGTCAGCTTAGATTTTGTGCTCAAGTCTTTGGAGTGGGACTTGAACCCACGACCTTCGAACTCAGAGTCAAGAATACTTACTACCCACTGAGCCGCAGCTGACGCCATAATGCACAGACCTTCACCTGGGATCCACAAAGGGATCCTAAGGGTTTCCTGAGATCATCAGATTTCTGTCTGTTATCAGATTTCTGCACGTGTTGACTTACTCGCACATTATTTCTGTTGCTGCATAAATACTAATAAAAATATGTTTTCTGCAATGATAGCGCTGTTTTCCTTTGGGTAGCTGATGCTGTGTTTCAGGAGTTAGGATGGGGGTTTCTGGGAGCGTGACAATATTTGCAGAAGGTTTCCAGGCATGTGTCAATATTTGCAGAGCCTCCCCAAGAATATGTTAAATATTTGCTGGGAGGCCCCATGAACGGGTCAATATTTTCAGGGGGTCCCCTTCAAAGAAAAGTTTGAAAACCATTGCTCTACTCTTACCCTACAACCTAAGTGTCAAAAAGAACCACCTCTCGGACATGAAAGCCGTGCTGAGTGGCATTGCGCAATTAGAGCTGAATTAAGAGCTTTGTGCACTGGATTTGCATCCAGTGGGGAACTGCACAGCTCCAGTGAGCTGCAGTATTAGCTTATTCTTGAGATTTATCTCACCACAGTTGCTGTTATTTAATCTCTCACATGCAGGGGACTTTTCAACAACAAAAGCAAAAGGAATCTCTATGGACCGACATGACTGCAAGTAGCTCTGCTTCGCTGCTAATGCGAACCAAAACATGTCATCAGTCACACGATGTCTCGTTTTCATAGCGATGTGGGTTTGCCTCTGAGGCAGGGGGAAAGTGTAAATGCTCCTAATGAGACAAACATGGACAAGTCAGATGCATTGGATGCTTCTCTCTCGTTCCTAACTGTACGTTTTTATGAGTTCCCCTACCACCCATCCTTGTTATTTTGTTTTTGGTTCCCATCTCTCCCCCACGATATCATTCCCTGATCTTGGAGGTGGGATTTGTGCAATTACCTTCTGTGAATTCTGACACCGCCACTCTGACTCAACAACAGCGTGCATTTATACAGCGCCTTTAACGTGATAAAACATCCCAAGGCACTTAGACTCAGCTGCTGGGAGGTGTCCAAGAGCAGAATGCGGTGACTTCCTGCCCAAAGTGTAATTGCCAACTCATCATGTTGGCAGTGCATCAATTTCTACCACGTCAGTTTCGTTCTTTGAAATAAGCCTACTCTGTACAACAAAGAAACAGAAGACACCCTGTGGGTGTCGTTATCAAGATAGGTGGAGACATCTCAAACCTATGCCAATGAAGGTGGCTTTAGGAACGTTACTGGCCTCACCGCCCTTAAAATCAGCAGAGTTCCTTTTCCTGATTGCTAGCTCGTGACTCCTGCTGTGACGCCCTCTATGGTGGAATAGCCTGACAATCATTACTGTGTGGGTTCATTCGTGAAGAATGGCCATTTGGAGGAGGTACCGATACGCTTTTGGCACCTATGGAACAATACCTCAGAAAGGATCAGCATTCTTTCGAAAAGCAGGGGAGAGAATGGGGGGAGGATACATTTTCAGGCAAGTAAATACTGTATGTATTCAAAATGCATACCGTCATAATACAGTGTAGGATTTATGAATGTGGTATTTATGAAATGCAGAGTACAGTCGTCATCCCTCCTCCCAGTTGTCCTGTAACATACTGAGTTTTTCTAAGTTATTCATTTAATTCATTTTTGAAAGGCTGCTTAATTGTACCAATACTATTTTAATTTCTGATGCTGCAAATCCTCCTCCCCGTCACATATGACCTAGTTAATATAAGCCAGCATTAACTTCAGCCACCCTCAACATACAGTGTCTGCGGTATTTCTACTGCAACCGAGTATTCTGCCCCACAGACATCCAGATGTCATGTTGGGAGTCTTTATTCTGATGGGATCAGTGTATGTAAAGGTTGATAAGGAAACAGAAATAAGCAAATCATGAGGGAAATGCAAAGGCTCAATAGTTTTTTGAGGGAGGCTCCAACAGAGCCTTTTGCCCAAAAATATGTTTTAAAATACAAGTGGTTTTCACATTTTTAAGTTAAATATATTAGCTGCGTTTGAGCCAAAAGCAAGATTTTGCAGACTCAGAAACATTCATGGGCCATCTAATACGTTTTTAAAATCTCCTTTCACTCACAATTGGGTATTGTTCGCGATCAGCACATGATACGCTTTAACGGCAACATAAATAACCTCAGTTTCTTTGTCTCAGGACTATTACAATAGTGTCCTGCTGACTGCATGATCCTCGGGGACAGGGCAGATCCCTGTAGACTTCTGACGTTCTAGTTAGACCTGGGCAGCTATTGATTTAAAACCAGGAGATAGCTCA
This sequence comes from Heptranchias perlo, assembly GCF_035084215.1. NCBI lineage: Eukaryota > Metazoa > Chordata > Chondrichthyes > Hexanchiformes > Hexanchidae > Heptranchias > Heptranchias perlo. Next base: position 31,376,102 of record NC_090336.1, on the reverse strand, counting down.
GCCAGTTTCCGCCTCCTTCAGCAACTTGCTACATCCAAAGCCACCAGTATTGCTTTCTTTTTTGCCTCAACAGACAGTGCAGACATTTATTATGCAATTGGACACTCTGCTTTCCTTCTTTACACTTTATGTAATTGAGGCTTGCTACTTTACTAAACAAACAGCATCTCGAGCTGCTCCTAGTCACATACTGCACATCTAGTGTCATGTTTATATTACTGAGGTGGGCCTCTAGAGGACCTAGGGCTGTCTACTTTACAGCGCTGGGAAGGCAATATAGAAACGTTTGAGCAACAGTGTAAGCACGATCCTGTGCATTACCACCGGTGCTTTAAACAACACCAACTCGCATTTATATAGCGCCTTTAGCATTGTAAAACATCCCAAAGTGCTTCACAGGAATGCTATCAAACAATATTTGACACCGAGCCACATAAGGAGATATTAGGACAGGTGGCCAAAGTTCAAAGAGGTAGGTTTTAAGGAGCTTCTTAAGGGAGGCGCGAGAGGTAGAGAGGTTTAAGGAGGGAATTCCAGAGCTTAGGGCCTAGATGGCTGAAGGCAGGGCCGCAAATGATGGAGCAATGAAAATCGGGGATGTGCAAGAGGCCAGAATTGAAGGGGCGCAGAGATCTCGGAAGGTTGTAGTGCTGGAGGAGGTTACAGAGACAGGGAGGGGCGAGGCCATGGAGGGATTTGAAAACAAGGATGCACAATGTAATTGGCAGAAGTTCAGGGTGTCAGGTTGTGATTCCACATTATAACCATGCCACTAAACCCCGTCATCGTTCTTTAACTCTTTCTGCAAAAACCTGTTCACTTTGCACATTTTCAGCTTCATGTTATTGCTTTTCCTTTTGCTTCTCTTTCTGATATAAACTTATTAACTTGTTGTGTGTGCAATAAATTCATTTTTAAGTGAGCAACTCATTGCCAAAAAAATGTATTCACTTACCAGGAAATGTTTACTAAAAAAGGAAAGAAAACTCAAATATTCTGTGCGTGTTGAACCAAAACTTTGAGCACCCCGGCAATAAAATTATTTGTAGAATGTAGACTATTTTCTTATAAGGGAAATAAATCTCAATTTAGTTTCTCCACTTAATGATTGTAAACATTTCTCAGGAGGATTTTTTTTTAAAACCTTCTTGTCAATGCATTCTAAATTTATTAAATTTAGGGGCATTGGGTTCCTATGACAGCCGGGGAGTAGGTAGTGAAAATACAGCAGAATACTTGTTTTTTTTTATAACTAACCGCCAGCCAGTGAAACTGCAGGTGTAAATAAATGAAAAGAGCTTACAAGTTTACTTTTGGGCTTGTTCACTTTGCTGTGTTCACTCTAGATCAGCGTACCTGGAGTGCTTGTACACAGATACTTATAATAACTGATTAACTCTACTTATAGTAAACTAATTAACTCGGAGAGTCAGATCAGGTGTTAAAACCGGTTACCGTAATGAAAGTGCACGGTACTAGCTGTGACTGGTCAATGCCGGATGACGGGCAGCGGTTAAGTAATCTGGCCACCGCCGAAAAGTGCCAATGGCTTTGGGCGGATGAGTGCCTAGAGGAGGGTATTGGGACCCTTAATGGAGGAAATGCCATCAAAAGGTGGATGAGCTTAGTCTTACGCAGTGGGGTAGAAAGTGGCATGGGTTTCACCCCTTTGGTGGGCATAAAACATGACAACATATATCAGTTTCTGGGCACAAGGTCCTGTGCCCGATATGCAGTGACGTGACCGCTGCCATATTGGACAGCACTGCCTCCTTTCGGATGTTTCTCCCTCTCTCTCTCTGTTTTGTGTTCTGGCCGTTTGTATATTCGGTGGTCCTGTAGGTAACACCTCTCTGTCTGAACACTTTGATTGCCTTGACAACGGGCAGTTGGAATGATTATCTGTAATCACCAGGTATTGTTCTCTGAATATAAATGTGAAAGGTTCAAGGATTTCCTGACATTCACCTGACGAAGGAGGAAGCCTCTGAAAGCTTGTGATTTTCAAATAAAATTGTTGGACTATAACCTGGTGTTGTAAGATTGTTTACATTTGTCAACCCCAGTCCATCACCGCGCATCTCCACATCTAGGCACCCTGACAGTCACTTGAAAGCACTGCTGGCCCAATTTAAATATGCAACTCTGACAGGTTTCTTTTGTTTAGCAGTCCTTAAAACGACCACAGGAGACTGTGTAAGAAATACAAAGGTAGGTTTAAAACCTACCTAAGTGCTCCTCCTGGCTTCACATTAAAGCACACCTCCCTCCCGAGTCCCACCCCCCTCCCCCTCAGCCACACTTCCCATAGGCCTTTAACTGTCATCCCAGCCCCAGCCACTCTTGCTCCTCCCCGTAAACGTGAACTGCCTCTTGGGGCACGACTGATGCCTGACGTATTGGTCAGATCTTGATGACGGAGGAGGACCATTAGCTCGTGGTCCCCTCAGTTTAGGCCATAAACGGGCACAAATTGACATCCAAGCCAGTGAGTTTTTGGTTTCTGATTGGTATATCTGCATTACCTAATCAAATTCCCAGCACGTCCTCATAAGATTCACATTTTTCTGTTTTAAAAATTAGATATATGTATTCCTGAAAAAAATACTGGCAAATAAACTCCTGCTGGTCTCCTGGACCCCAAACGCAGACCCCCAGCGATCTCCAGACCCATAGAGTGCTACTCTGGCACAGTTTGTAATACCTCTCTAAGCTTCCAGTCAGAGGACAGCCCCAGTGTACTGGAGGAATTCATACAATTATCTGACTGGATCCAAAGAGGTAAAAATCCATCCTAAACCCATTAATGCCTTGTCGCACCTCCCCTTCACAGACATTCCTTCTTCTCCAAAACAATTACTATGGCAGTAGAGGTGGCAACTTGGCAGAGACTCCAACCTTCTCCAGTAACAGTCCAGTTTTATGAATGTTCTTGCATTTTCACTGAGTTTCCAAAATTCAGAGCTTTTGGAACTTGGAGAAACTACGAGAAATTTTAGTGGATTTCACTAAAAAAAATTGCAGCCTCTGTATTAACAATATCAAGTTGGCTTTCCTTAGCAACAATGATCCAAATTGAGGTAAGTTTAAATCAAATATAAATTGTTCAATGCAGTTTGTTAGGGGTCAGAACTAAAACAAAAGTCATGATTTTTTTCATCTTCAGAAGCTAATTACTTAAATTATTCACTTCTCAGTAATGCCTTCAAGAAAATCATCCCTGCAGATGGTAGAACTCAGAGTTGTTGTTCGTAATCAAGGTAATCAAAAGCTAAAGGGTCTTTGTTCTGTTTTTTTCATGGTTACTTCTTGGGGCAAGTTGTCAGAACTTACCTGCCTATCAGTTTTAGCAGTGCCACCTTTCTGATTCCCAAATCAATGGAACTCATAATACAGCCCAGTGACAACTTATATCCTACCAACCGTTCACATGCGGTCCTCATTAGACTTGCTGCTTCATAAGTCTCAGGGCCTCCAGTCACCACTGTGGGATGTTACCCTCCCCTTCGCTTGCTGCCCAGTGAGAGAAAGCAAAGGTTTGGATGTGGGACTATGCCAACATGCATAGATAAGTTTTAATGGAAATATCAGTACTTCCCCCCCAACCACCCCCGCCCCCCTCCTCCTCCTTTCTTATGGTTAAGTACTTGGCTTTCACTTGACAACAGTTCAGGATGACACATTTGAAATCAGGAGCCCGCTGTGTGGAGAACTGCAGACACAGACCCACTTCTCATCACACCATAGTGCAATGTGTTGAAGCATTCTCGAAAATGGCCCTTGAGCAAGATGCTGTTTAGGGTTGTGGCTCTCAACAAATAGTGAAAAGCACTGCCTTAAATAAATCTCGCCTGTTTCATAGCTCTAATGCACACAGACCGTCACTGAAAGAGTTGCATCAAATTCCAGTTAACAAAAGCAACTATTTTCGGGAGGGTGGAAAAAAAATCCTGCAGCTGATTAAAGTGCTTCCAGGCAAAGAATCCTGCATGGAACGCTATAGAAGAAAGAAAGAGAGCGAGAGAGAGAGAGAGGGGGGGGGGAACACACACATACAGAACAAAGCATTTTGTCAAACAACACATCTTGTGATGTAAACACATATGTCTGCTATAGGAAACTTTATCACTTCCACATTATCAAGACACAAAAGGGGCTTTCTTCCACTGTACCTCGGGCAATTGTGGAGTCATCAGCATTGGAAATGAGAGCCTGATTAAGTTCCCACACAGATATGAATAGTCCTTCCTTTTTAATTTAATAGCTGCCTTCTTTTCAACAGATTGCTAATTGTTTGTGACTGTAAAAACAGCATTGTAATTTTTTTCTTTTTTTTCCTCCAAGCCACCAAAAGGCATCTTTTTAGATGACATCCGCTAATGATTGTCACATTCTGGAAAATTTCAGCTCACTCACAGCTGGGCAAGATAATGCTGCTGACTGAGTTTAGGGTCCATTAAAGGTCCTTACCCTCGCAGCAGCCAGCATGCTCTGCTGGACAGATGTGGCTAAGGTCTATTTAAAAAAGTCATCGACTACAGCGAGGGATCTTGACCTCGATGGGGAGTGATGGAAAGAAATACTTTTGTTCTCAACTGAAACGGACATAAAAATTAACATTTAAAGAGACAGTTTTCCTTTCTGGAGTCCCTCACGAACTAGATTCCATGCACATAGATTCAGGTTTTTGCATCGAATAAACATGTATTTGAATGCACAAGTCCCTTTATGTGTGGGCATATCCCTTTTCCTAGCAGCTCATTTTCTAGAAAAACAAACCAAACTAAAACCTTCTCTGCATTTTTGTTTATCATCCTCATCCCTGAGAATTGGCCAGCAGGTAGCCTTCATTTATAAAGCTAAGCAGTTCGAAGAGATACTGGTACTTGTGATGACATACCTATCAGGCAGACCTCCATACACATGCAGCACCTAAGTGGTTTCCGGCAGGACTTGAGAACTCCGCCTGTCTCATATGACTGCATTAACTTCACTTTGCTTCTATGTAAACAATAAGCGGACTTATAAATGGCCCTTTCAGGCCACATAGCTTGGATGCCAATATACTGATGTGCTGTTACCCTGGCATTTTGAATTGTCACATTCAAGAGTGGTCTACAGCTAAATGCAAACTGAGGGAGTCACTCCAGGTCTCTTTTCTTTCAGTAATGACCGTGTATTCACAGCCACCTCCGCCTTTTCCATTTTTCTGCCCTGTGTAGTAAGTCCACAGATATCTTCACAGCCACTGTCAATGCCATCTGTCCTGGCCAATATTTATCCCTCAACCAACATCACTAAAACAATTTATCTGGTCATTATCACATTGTTGTTTGTGGGATCTTGCTGTGTGCAAACTGGCTGCTATGTTTTCTACATTACAAAAGTGAATACATTTCAAAAGTACTTAATTGACTGTAAAGCACTTTGGGATCTCCTGAGGTCATGATGGCAATGTTTTTCCTTCTTACAATAGAGAACGCCTCACTTCTATTTGGGCTCAAATCTACAATCTTCAGACTCGGCGCTCAGCATTTTGTGATTTTTGCTAACAGGCTTCTATTGGATTTTTCTGGAATATTTCAGATGGTCTACTGGAGGCATACAGTACCATTTGATCTTCCGAGAGGAAGACACCAGATGCCAAGAGAGAGAAGGTAAATTCAACATCTATCAACTGTTGCACCTTCAAGCAAGCAACTGGGAGAAGATTGACATGGGAAGAGTTAACGAGGAATAATATAAAATCTCCTGCTCTGACTGCCCCACCGTACTGGACCATGCATGAATATTTCCTTTAAAATTCCAGCCAACAAGAGCCAACCAAGTTTATATACCAAACTAGATAACTTCTTGAAAAATCATCTTGAAAGCCAACAGAAAAATAGGTTTATTATCCACAATACAACTTGAGACTTATTTTGTCAGTGTAACTTGTTATATACATGGTGGCCGGGTGTCTGCTTTAACAAACACAAACCCCTGCACAGCTCAATATGATGAATGTGGTGTCAAAACATTTGCCTGAAAAATGTTTCTTTTTTATTCTTTGCTTTGGACCTAATCCAACCAAATTTTTTTTTTTAAAACTCAAGTTAAGTCAAACGGGGATTCAGGAAGTGATATAGCATTACAATTGGTGACTTAAAGCCTTAAAAGCCAGTACTTTCTGTTGTTTCATTTGATTCCAGAAACACCGAAAATGGCTGAATGTGTAATGGCTTGAGTGCTGCTCTCCCAGCAGTCTCCGCAGTAACATAAAAATGTTTTGAAACATTGCTGGCATATTCAAGAATACATGGTAAGAAAGAGTGTTGGTAGAGATATAGAACTTCAGCGGTAGTGTGAAATGGCCCATAGCGAATCGGCAGCCCGATAAATTTTCCATTGGCTTCAATGGAAAAGAACATTGGGTGCAGTGTAAAGTAGGGCTGCCAATTCACTAGTGCCTATTTTACACTACCACCCAAGGTCAAATTTCACCCCCACTATCCCTTTAGGGAAAAAAACACATCTCCAATATTTCTGTGGTGGAATCAAGTTCACAGTGGATGGAATGTAAGAACACGCTATGAGCTCGCTATACTGCTGCACAACAACTGGAGTTGGTGCCTTTTTGATGCGTGATATGGACATCCAATGCAATTATGTTTGACTGGTGATGCTGATCAGCTTTACAATTGGTACAAGTACTCAGTACAAAATGCCATACTAGGATGCCTGAGTCGGAGATCAAGGCATCAAAAGTAGCTATGCAGGTGCTGAATTTTGACTTGAACCAAATGCATGTACGTGATACAACGAGGTGATCTTTGAAAATATTTTGCACGGTCACTTTGGAGACACACTACACTCAGGAAGTATTAGCACGATGCAAATTAACTCTTATGGTTGTAAAGAACCCTGACCGCACACAGCCGCCAAGTATCACAGAGCGGGTAACTGCAGTTGTATTTTTTTTCCCATGCACGGTTCAATTAACAAGCAATACTAATAACGTAAGAATAGAATTTTCCAGTCAGATTTGCTGATGTCCTTTTGACATTTTTGCATGCCTAATATTTGTTGACTTGTGCTGTCGGATGAGGGGGGAAGACTCATTAAAATGACCCGATGTTATCTAGTACACTGATTTGCCTCATTGTATACTATTAAGGCTGTAATTATACAATAAAGATGCATTGTTGTCTGGCAAAGTTTCTAGTGAGACAGTTCATCAGCTTTGTAAAGTAAAGACTATGTGGTGGGAATAGCAAAGTGATGACATCATCAAACCATTGGACACATCTGCCACTGATATTTTATCAGCCATCTACAATTTTAATTTTATAACCGAACATCAAACTGTGCTTAAAAAAGACATAATGGAAATTCACGCTGCAGGAAATGTAGCATCTGGTACAGAACAGATCCGCCCACCACAGAAAACATGGTGGACAGTCAATGACGTTTTCAGAGCGCGGCTGTTCTGAGAATCACACCTGCCCAGAACTTCCTCAGTACGGAAACAACACCCCCTTTCAACATTATTATTGCATGGCCAGGTCTCCAGCATGAAAAGAAGTGTGGGGGGTGGGGGGGGCGAAACATGAGTAAGTGCACTGAATTAAAGCATCCTGGACAGTTTTCTCCAGTACTGCTGGCCAGATTAACAATGTTTGCACATTCCTTAATTGAATCTTAACTGAAATCACATGCAGAGAATGATTATAAAAGGCAGGATGGAAAAATGAAAACTACACACATGCACATGTTTGTGCTGGATATTTTTATATCTGTTGTTTCTTTTTAAAATTTGAGACAGTCTGTAGGTACTGCCCCACTCCCCTTGGGAAATACCACTGTTTTCACCATGTCAGTTCCGAACAAAGGCAAGGCCAAAGGCTGACCACAAGGAACAAAGCAACAGTGATGAAAAGAGCCCTTTTTCTTGTGCGTGCACTAGAGCTCAAAGCTGCAAACAGCTATTCCCCTGGTGAAGTGGCTGACTGGAGGGGGAACAGCAAATCCACACTGACTCCACTGTTTTGCCTCACTTGATTTCATTTTCTTTTTTTTCTCTCTCTCTCTCCTACAGACTGAGGTAAATCTGCTGAGACTATGATGTTAAGCTCTTTCTCTTGTACGACTCTGAAATGTGTTTTTTTTGTAATATATTTTGAAAAGGAAGCACGATACAATTGAATGGCTGGACTAATACCCTTTGTCCAACTGAGCATTTAATGGCCCATTGAAGCCCAGCTTAGTTAGGGAGAGGCGAGTTACCAGATGCCTTTTAATTTTGGTTTTGTGCTCCCAGTCGATTTGAAAATGCAGTCCAATCACTTCAAGTCACCTCGAAGGTCAGGCCTTTAGCTGGTATTAATTAAATACGACCCTTTTGGACATGGTGAGCTCAAATGGCAACAACAAATTGTAGTTTCTCAGCGTTTTTTTTGTTGTCCACTTTCCACCATGATTTTTTGCAGCAAGCACCCAAGCATTAATTCAGCATTATTGCTGCTTCAGAGCACTAATCGCTTAAACAGCAGTGAGAGGCCCATGCTCTTCACCACACGATGGTAGCTGTAGGGCCTGTGGTAGGCTTTCTGACCTACTGTTGCCCAGATGTCAGATGGGGGGGAGGGGGAAATCCAGCTCCTGCTGCAATGCACTAATCCTTTCCAGTATGTTCCGACAGCTGTTTCATCTGCTGGCATGCAACCTGCTGGATTGACCCTTGACACTTCAGAAATAAATGCTGTGGCCAGCAAAATCCCACTTCTACCATCAATCTCTCCCTCATTACGGTAGGTCTGGGTTAAGGTCTTTTTCAGTCACTATAACAATCCAATCCCGAGTCCCCTCTTTGCAGGATAGGCTAGAAGAACGTTGCTAGTACAATAGATTTATAAAATCAATTGAAATAGCACTCTCGCCTCCGATTTAGATGTTGTGGGTACAAGTCTCACATCAGGACTTGAGCACGCAATCTAGGCTGGTATTTCAATGCAGCACTGAGGGAGTGCTGCGCTGCTGGAGTTGCTGTCTTTTGGAGGAGACGTTAAACCGAGGTCCCATCTGCTTCGTATAGGTGGATGTAAAATATCCTATGGCACTTTACCCAAAGAAGAGCTAGGAGTTTGCCCAGTGTTCTGGTCAACACTCATCCCACAACCAACTCTGCATCCTAGGAGAGAGGAGAATCAACCAGGGTTCCTGTTCCTGATTTTTATCCAGCAACTCCCTCTGGATGAAGTGTTTGTGCGTTGATGTCAGTTCAAGATCAAGCTCAGCTGAGCTGCCCCCATGGTGGAATAGTTGACTGTTACTCACTATTTGGGTTCACATATGAAAAATGATCACTTGGACGAGGTAGCAGAGTGCGGCTGGTGCCTGCGGAACTATAGCCCAGAATGAAAATTGCATTGTTTGGGGGAAAGTGGGCTAAAAAAATGGGGAAAAATCGAAGCAGGTGAATTTTTGAAGAGGATATAAAATATAAGCCCTGAAAAGGATGCTCGCCTCATGTCTTTCTTAATGTTTCACTAAAATGAAATCTCATTCTTTTAATGCACCTCAGTTCCGTTACAATGGTTTTTATACCAAAACAGAGTGACAGGCAAAATTTCTCAATTTTGTGAATCTCACCGAAAACGAAGAGTAACAAGGTCAAAACCTTGGTTAATATCAACAAGCTGCCCACAGATTGGCCTCCAGCAGTCACCTCAAGTTTTACTGCCCGAGTTTTATAGTACATTTTATTCTATGGGCGTGTATGGTAATTTCACTGCCCACAGGACTGATATTTCACAGTGTGATAATCAGAAATGATTACTCACATGTGTGAAATAACACTTAACAGTTGGCAGCAGGGTACATCCTTTCAGAATTCAATTAAAGATCGTATTTCATTCGACTAGGGGCTGGACACCCAGGGAATAAACCACAGGGACAATTTTAACCCAGGGCGATTTTGAGCCTGCCCGCTCACTGGAGCAGCTGAAACCGCCCGAGGGGCTTGCCCACCGATGCCACACACCGATCCTACGGGTTCCGATCTTAAGCTGCTCTTCTGAGCAGGCAGGAGGGCCCCCCCCCCCTTAGAAACAGGTGGGGATGACTACTTTAAATGTGACATCATTGAAGCCCGGCTGCTATTTTAACCAGAGGCCTGCCCGGGGAAGCCGTTATGACGCCTGACCAATTTAGCGGAGAGGGGAGTCGGGGCCAGAAGATGCCCAATAAGGCGAGTCTTTTTAGTTTTTATGACTTCCGCAACACCCTCTGGCTAAAATGGCAGTCGGGTCCCGATGACGTCATTGGAGTCGAATCTGCATATTTAAAGAAAGGCCCCACTGACTTCCGGCAGATGTCCCTCTCACCTGTTCAGAAAGAGCAGAATGAGATGTGAACCAGCAAGAAGACAGCAGGATCAGTAAGGTCAGGTGAAGTAAGTCCCACGCGCCATTTTAACTGCTCGTCTGTCGGTTTCCGCCGGGCAAGCAGAATTAAAGTCGACCCTAAAGAAACGTCCAAAGCCGCTTAGGAGTAAAGAAAACGAGTGCCAACCCAGGGAGAGAAAGATAAGGAGGGTTGATTAAAAACCTGGTTGAAGAGGTGGGTTTCTTGGGCAAAGTACCATGGCATACGGGCATGTCTGAGAGCAGTACCCCAGCAATGAGTCAACCCATTCAAGAGAAGAAGGGAGAAAGTTGGTGAGGAATTAAAGACCCATAAATAAATATTGAGAGTGACATGCAGAGAAAACAAGAAAAAGAAAGAATGTTGTATTTTTATGAAGTAATTTTTTTTTACATGTTCTTATTTTTTTATGCCTGGCCCTCCGGAGAAGATCTTCTCATGGGATAGGTGAGGGTTAGTGGTGAGTCCATGCACAGCTCTTACTGCTGTCACTTTACCATACTGCCACCCCTTCACCACTCTCCAACCAGGGAAACCAATGCTCGGCTCACTGGTGTCTGAACAGTGGTTATATTTTAATGTAATGGAACAGCTCTGAACTAAAACTAAAAAGGTGAATATTGAAATTGAAAATGTTCCCAGGCAGTCAGCTTTGCTCTCTGGGAGCATTTTAACGTTAGTTTTGTACCGGTTGCAGTAATGCAGGGAACCATACTGGTGTGATACCACCTCCTTGAGGTGATTTTTCGTATTGTTCACCTGAATGTGTTTTAGGTGCCATCCTACTGGAGTCTGTACTACACGTTTTGACCTGGAATTTCCTAAAGCAACGGGGTAAGTACGGCGCAATACCAATTTTCAGTGCAGAGGATCGAGGAAATTCGCGCATAAGTGACTTACACCATTTTTTTCTGCCGCGCCCGAGTTTCCTCAATCTTTTGTGCCAATTCAGCAAAACCTCTGCTGCTCATTAACAAAGCCCCGCCTCCCCATGCAAAAGAACAGAGAAAGTGAGTTTCCTGCATTTACGCCAATTCTGAATGGGCTGTAAATTTATGTCCAAAATTTTAGCTGCGGCAGGACCCAAAGTCATACTTCTGGAGCTTTATGCCAGTTTTTAAAAAAATTCTCCTCACTATGACCCGCACTGTAGTCTCTGTATCGTTGTATATCATTTTTATGGCACCAGAATGAGTTACCTTAAAAATTGAAAAAATTCCACGATTGCATTTTCTTAAACATGCTGTGCCTAATGTGCATAAATGATGGTTTTATAGCTCTAAATTTAATTTTCATAAAGAGGGACCTGAAGAAGGAATATGGCATAAGTTACGCGCTTTCCTCAGGACCTGATTGCTTACGGTGTTTTCCACTGGTGCTGGGGTATGCTAATGAGTATCTCAGGAAATTTCGGCTGAAGCATCAGCTGGCAAGATCAGCATAGAAACCAACAGAAATTTTGCGGTAATTTGGTGGTTATTCCATCTGAGAACATTCCAGGCCTTTATGTCAACCAAAGCTGAAACCGCTTCACGTCAACCCAAAATATGATGTAAAATGGCCTATTAACGTTACCTTTGACCTTCACAGGGCACTCTAACTTCCTGTTGCTCTGAAGTGAATATGGCAGATAGCCATGATCGTCCCGGTCATGAACAATGGCCAAACAGTGTCTGTATTCAGAACCAGAATATAGAGATTGCACTACATGTTTCACCCTTTCACTGTTCGCATCTAGTTAACCAGTTGCCCTCAGAGCAGCAAATAGTCTAGTTGCTCTGAGGCTGTCCCTACTGTTGCTTTTCTCGGCTTTTCTTTTTAATTTTTGCTACAATTCATTACACGCTGACCAAAATGATCGTGTGCAGCAAAGGCAACTGACAATCAATCACTCAGACTATTGACCCCACCTTTATCCTGACAGACAAATGACAGTGTGTCCCACTAGAATTGAAAATGCTCTGCTTGTTTTTCACTGTTAGGTCCACAGCCCCTTTTGTCACTTCCTAAAATGTGGTTTTACACATAAGAAAGTGTTAGGCCATGACTGCCTGCATGTTATGACAGATAACATCATCAAATTGTATCTGTCTGGCAGTGTGACTGGCAGCCTTGCCAGCAACTGACTGCATGAGCGCACAAATTACTGAAATGCTGTTTCAGAAATTAATTTCTTAAATAAGAAAATTCTGATAAGATTTGTATATTTAGCCTCACAATCAAAGGAGACTGTTTCTAAAACAAAATAAGCGATTTAAAATAAAACATTCCCAGTGCGCTTGGTCCGAATATGCTTACATCAATTTCCAATTTAATGTTGGCTCAGAATATACGTTTGACAAATTTGATTTTCATCTGTTGAAAATAATATCAGAGGGAGTGATGTGAGTGTGGATCTGGAACATTCTGCCCAGGAAGTGTCCACGAGTGCTTTCAGACACAGATCATGTCCAGTCCACACATAGCTTGCACTCCTCGCTTGGATTGTTGTAAAAAGTTTTCAGTTCTTAGTCTGTGATCTCAGCCAGGGTGGCAGTAGAAGCATGACAATCGGCCTCCATACGATTGAGTTAGGACTATCCATTGGCCCCTATTGGAAAGTACTTGTATGAACATCAGGTGAGGACGGGGCTGGACTCAGCTGTGATGCCCCCTCCCAGGTCAAATAGCCTGCGGACACTCGGGGGTAATTTTCAACCTCACCAACTGGGCGCTAACCTGGCATAGTTCAATTTTCATCCCATTGATTTTAATGGAAATGAAAAATCAGGCAATTTCTATCATGGGCACCCAGGTCGCAAGTTAAAAACATACCCCTCAATGTCCATGGATTAAACATGAAGAATGGTCACTTGCACAATGTGACACCCACATCCAACAACACCCGATGCCTTTGAGAGAGTAGGTTCTTTTTTTGTGGGGGTGGGGGAAGAATTTGTTCTCATCAAGGTAGGAATGTTGATTCTACAGAACAAAACATTCATTTTATTCTTGATATAGAATTTACAAGTGGTTTATCTTGCGGAAGAGGAAGGAAAGGCAAATTTTACTTATCGGACTCTCACTATGACCATGAAGAGTGAAAAAACAAGAGAAACGCTGGGTATTAGCAGGACACGAGAGGGCTCATGGTCTCCTGCTTTAGTTGGTGGGCCTAAAATTGAGTAGTTTTGTGCTATGAACCTGTGTTTGCTATGAACTGAACTGGATTGAGACAGAAACTAAGCATTCTATCATACCTAGGTTAAAATATACAATAAGATTTTTTTTATACCAATTAATATCAACAAAACCGATTTATGGAAAATATTATTTTTTGGCAATGGTGATCTCCAAAGAAATAGTTTGGATTGACAAATACACTAGACCTTGAGTGCAGCCATCTGAAACCTGTAAAATAGGCTTGTGTAAAGGTTCCTGGGTCTTTGTGTTAAGAACAACACTCACAAAGACAGGGTAGGGCAAGGTTATAGGCTCCAGTCAACTGCAAAAATATTTAAAACTTTTTTTTAAATCCCCACATTCCTTATGGCTGTCTCCATTTTAGTGTCATCCTTAAGGGACTCCATTCACCATCTCCCCCAGTTTGACATTATACCTCTCATGAATGCTCTCTGTTTTCCAGTTTTTTAACAAATTTCTTATCCAGTTCCATGTTCTACCCAGGATTTCTGTGGCTTTAAGTTGAATTAGAAGTCTTTCGTCTGGAATTTGGTCTGTAACATCCCCAGGGGATCTTCCCCTTCTAAATTTATTCTGCCTCTTTCTAATCAAATTACTACTATACAGGTACAGCTCCAGCCTACCCCTTAGAATAGCTTCCATTATTTTACCTGTTATTGATGTTAGACGGATGTATCTGTAGTTGCCTAAGTCAAACCTTTTTAAAAATAAGTAGCATATTTGTATGTTCCAGTTCTGTAGAATCTCACCCATGCTCGCTCCCTGATACCTTCACGACAATAGTAAGTTGTACACAAATTTCAGCAAGTAGCTCGAATATTGACTGACAGCCGTTTTGAGCGAGATATTTTGTGTGAGTTGGATGTAACTGTGGTACCTCTGCAGACTTAATGTACATATGATACATACCTTAAAAAGTAATGTTATTTTGCAATAAAATTCACAGCAGGAAGGATTGACAAAGCAAAGTTCAAACCTGGTGTGTTTTAGTAGGTTTGGTTGGCACGATATGGGGTGGTGACTCCAGAGTAATTTAAAATTGATGTAATGCTGACTGCATTAAAAAAAGTTGTCGATTCCTTACGTGCCCCCTCCCCTAAGTAACAGTGGAAGACAGCAAAATACAGTCAACTCCCTTCCCTCCCCTCTCACGCACAAAAATAGGATTAAACTAATAGGAAGCTGAATTCCATACTAATAGTCCGGGACATTTGGAGAGTTTATCATGAAAGGAATCTAAAGATACAGGCTACTAATGTTATGTCATCGAGTTAATAAGACCTCAATGACCACCAATTTTTTTGTGTTGCGTAATTTCTATCTTCAGGAAGTACTTAAATTGTAAGCTGATAGGAGGAGGTTTAGGTCGGGGCAAGGTCACATTTCAAAAATATAGAACAACATTAATTCAGCTCATGAACTTGTTAGGCTAATATTTCTGAAAGACTTAGGCAGTGAATGATAAAACATGAACCTTGTGCTGTCAGGACAGGATTGAATTGGGATCTGATCAGGTTTTTCTCTTATTTCAATGAATGAATGGGGATAAAATCATTTTTTTAAAGGGGAATTGCCTTCATCAAAAGTATTTGGGAAATCTTGCTCGGGAAGTGAGGAGAGACAGAAGATCCATGTGATATTTTCATCACGAGGGCATGACATGAACGTGACGCAACATATTCAAAACAATTTGCATCGATGTGTCGAAAATAAATCGAAAAACGCCTGGCCAAACAGGTTTTCAGCAAGAAAGTACCAATTTGAGTTTGCATTGTAAAATGATTTGTTCCATTAGCCACTGGTGTTATAAGATTTGGAATTAATATACACACTGACCCTTTCTAAAAGCCTCTTTTGGCAATCTCATAATAAATATATTAACACTAGCAGTCATCCTTATAAATGGCATTTTATATCACTCTCTACTAAAAAGGAAATGTGTGGTATATCACAGATCACAGTATATTAAATAATGTTTTAGTAAAAGACTCCAAAATGTTACAATTGCTTGTGTTTTATAAGCACCTTATATCGCTTTGCCTTGCTATGTCAAATCATTAAAATCAAAAGTCCGGCAGGGAATTGGCTGTCTCTTAGGCTTTTTAATAAATGATCCGAAAGGTCTCAGGATTTAAATTAATTGTTTTACCTTCACCTCTGCTGTTTTTCTTTCTTTACGCACAGCAGTGTCTGTACACTTGACCTTGAACTGGCCAATCGAGCAACTTTGCTGTTGTTTGTTGCTGCTGCTGCCCATTAGGATTCATTGACCAGCCTCTGTTGCTCTGGGCTGTCAGCTGTCGATGACTACACTAAACTAATGCAGCAAAAAGCTCCTACTGGAACAACACCACTAACTTTTCACGGCTGTTGCTGAATCAGGAAGTGGCGGAATAAGATCCTGAAATGCGATTTGTATTTGGACTCATCTGTAACTTTTTGAAAAAATGAGAAAACACTAAAACCAACTATAAGTAAAATACTGTAAAATTCTTCTCAGTCGCCTCCCCCTTCATTTGAAAGGTCAAATGCACTCGATGCCCTCAGAGTTATAGTTTTTGAATTGTTCCCAGGGTTAAATAAATACATTATCCAAATTAATGTTTAAAGCCTCTCGGCCTTCCTTCAGATATATGACTATTCATGACTCCATCTGCTGTGCTGTTCCACTAAAAATAGAATTCTTTGGCCTTCGCTCTACCATTATTTTGCCCCTGAGGCGTGTTGAGAAATGCTTCAGTACTGCTTTGGACCCGCACCCGACATTACCACAAAAGGTCATTATCCAAAGTATACTTTGTTTACAGTTAAGAAGAAGACTCTTTAACCAGCATCTGTGCATTCCTTTTTCATTCTTTTTTTTTTTCCCTATTTGTTTCTCTCTGTTCGAATACTGTACATGAATTCCGATCTGATGGTGGAACTGTTGGTGCTTGTATTGCAGCTGCATGCATTGTTAGGACTTGCCAAGGCTCATTAAAGCTCTAAGCGATAAGCAGTGAAGGACAAATTACACTACTGTATCTGGAAAAAAGTTACATGTCACATTTTTCATAAAGTATTTGCTTTGTTTGGTAACAATTCTAAGCCATTTAAAGTTTAATGCTTAAACGTTATCTGTCGCTATCGGCCTTGTTGAAAATAGGCAGCGTTCAGTCTTCTTACTCCCACATTAACAGTTCACTACCCAAGGGCTAAATGTGAGGTGAAAGCTTTTAATTAACAATGGTAGGCAAGGCAGCCAGTGAATGCACTCATCCCCTCTCTTTGTAATATTGTGGCAAAAATCGTAGAGTCAAATCTCATTAACAAGCATGACAATAGGACTTGTGGACTCTATACTGCTTATCAGGAGAGCCTGCGATGTAACAGCCTCTCTTAGGAATATAGTGACTCAGAACATAAATACTGCACAAAAGCTGCTTTTATATTGGCGTTATTTATAATTCGGATTCTAGGAGACCAGCATCTGTGAGCTGGCTCCCATTGTTTATATCTGGGTCACTTACCCCCGTGGCAGACTTATAGACCCAGTTTTTTTATGGGCTTGCGAGTCTGACACTGGGATACAAGGGCAGGATTTAGCTGGCTCAAGGATGCCATTCTCCCAGAATCCCAATTAAAACGGCAGCAATATAAAAGCAGCCAAAGAGTTTACAGTTAGATTGGGTTAAAAAAAAACACACAATTGATTGGTGCTCTAATTGACTCGGTGGGTTGTGGTGCTGAGCCATAGAAGTCAGGAAGTCACAGGTACAAATGGATATTTCCAGCTGTTGGTCTCAGCAAATCTGACAAATTTACTTTTGGGTTACCGTTGCCTGCACAAGACCTGTGTCTTGGGACTAGACGACCGTAGTGCCCCACTGAACCCCAACATCAAAGCAGTTGGTGCAGTGTTAGTCGATCTCAGCAAGGCTGTCAGATCTACAGTTGGCCTGAGGTCCCTGGGCTAGAGAAGAAAAAGATCAACTACGACTCTTTCGCTTTATTGTTAACCAGTGACCCTTGCTGGAAGGTGTGTGTGTGGCTGTTGGGTAAAGACAGAAACAAGTGACTGAGAGACTGTGACAGCCTCCCACACACAAACAGCCTACAAACACTCACTGTCTTAGGCTCACTCCTGAAGAATGGCCTTTTGGGTTAGGTATTTGAGAACAACCGGTAACCATGGAATGTACCCAATATAATCACGACCATATTAGAGGAGGCAAAAAACTGTGGGGGGGAATGTGCTGCTTTAATAATGCCATTGCCTGTGTTCAATCTAACTGGGTGAGAAATCATGGACAACGTGCCTGCAATATCCCGATAACGTGCAGCTTGTGGGCAAGACTTCCCGCTGACAGCACTAACTCGGAAAATCGCCCCTTACATGTTCAACAAACACTCAGCACACGTACACACGCAAATATAAAAAGAAGCAAGAAATAACTTGCATTTATATAGTGCTTTTCACATCCTCAGGGCATCCCGAACCGTTTCACAGTCAATTATGTACTTTTCAAGTGTAGTCACTGTTGCTTTGTAAACAACCATGGCAGCCAATTTGTACACAGCAAGGTCCCACAAACAGATTAACGATCAAATAATCTGCTTTAGTGATGTCAGTTGAGGGATAAATGTTGTCCAGCACACTAGGAGAACAGTGCCTTGGGACCTTTTACTTCCACCCGAGCAGGAAGACTTGCTTTAACATCTCATCTGAAAGACGGCACCTCTAACCATGCAGCACTCCTTCAGTACTGCATATGGATACAATCACACCCATAGCTACAAACTAATACGCAGCTGTACGCATACAAAAATGCATGTGTTGCTGGGACTTTTACATTACTGTATTGCCATCATCTCCCAATGCGGCAGTTTTGTGCAGCCTATGACAATCCCCTGTGTAAACTGCCCAACTTATTTTGTTCCGTAGGATCTGCTGTTGGAAATACCTCCTCTATGCATTCAATCAACCTGCAAGAGACCAGCAGCAGATCTCAAATGTAAAACTGTGGGAGTGACGCCAGGAGCTGGACTACACTGAGCCACAATGTAAAACCCCATAAGGCTGCGCTAAGGAGATTTTACCATGTTGTACAATGTAATACCCAGAAAACCTATTTTCTATGTTGCTACTTATTCAGGACTTAAAGTGTTAAGTTTGCTTGACTGTGGAAAGAAAAAAAATCTCAAGTGCTCAGACTGGCATTCAGCGTTATATTTTGGCTCCTCTCCCAGAATTCTTTGTTGTGGCACATACCTGGAGCTGTAATGGGCTGAGTCCAGACGCAGCTGCAGCTGCCATTGTCGACGGAATGAGCTGCACAGGGTAGCTATCACCTGTCGATGAAGAACAATGCACACAGGTTCAGACAATGAGCGAAGAATAGCACCGAACATGTGCCAACAGAGCCTCTGCCGCTGCCTTTGCAACACGGCGCTGCACTGAGCCCGAACATCTGCCCAAACAAAAGCCTCAGCTGGGCAGAAACATGCAGTGCAGACTCGGAACTTTTGTTAACAGATGGCTCGTAGGCAAACTGGCAAAAAAAAGAAAAAAAATGGGAAGGGTCTGTTCTTTTCATTTTCAGAGTAAAAAAAAAGATACACACACACACAAAAATTAGTTACATCAAAAGGCTCTTGTCAGTGTGTTTCAATTCATACAACTAGGTCTTAGTTACTGAAACAAGTCTCATAAGCAGCTCTAAACTATATTGACCAGTTTCAACCTGAATCATTACCCACCTCAGGGTGACAGTCAGTATTCTGGCACGTCAGAATAAATAGATGTCAATCAAACTTTTAAATTAATAAACACTAGTCTTTTTTAAAATACATTGTGTATATAGTGGGATGCTTTTATGGACATTTTCCAGGTCAAAATGGAACAATAATAGAACTTCTATCCAACACAGTGTTATTTTATTGAAGGGGAGGCAAAATGCTAACAATCGTTATGAAATATAAATTTGTTGAGCTGCTAGCGTAGTTGCTTCTGCAGAGATTCTGTCTGTCTGTCACTTTTGAATGAGC
Organism: Heptranchias perlo; assembly: GCF_035084215.1. Lineage (NCBI taxonomy): Eukaryota > Metazoa > Chordata > Chondrichthyes > Hexanchiformes > Hexanchidae > Heptranchias > Heptranchias perlo. The sequence continues at coordinate 31,356,488 of NC_090336.1, read as the reverse complement.
TCTTCAAGTTGGCAAGCAGACTTATATGTGAGCACATCACAAATAAACTACTAGGGTACCTCAAGGAAAGGTACATTGCATGCTCAGGTCAAGGCTACTGTTTTAGTCATGTGATCCATTGGTTCCTGCTTTTGCGCTTCTTTGTGAGCATCTCAAAACAACAAACTAGGACAAACATTCAATGACAAATAGAACTGAAGATTCTGCGGGGGAGAGAAGTGAATGTGCCTTCAACGTCCTTTCCAAACTATTGTCTGATTAAGTTGCCGTAACAAGAAAATACAAATTACAAGTGGAAGCTTGAAGTGACAGTAATAGGAAGTGATAATGATAAGAATTGACAACTGAATGACAACATCAACAAATCAACAATGAACAAACATCTACTGATACAAAATCAAACTTCGGGGGGAAAAAAATGACAAAAGGTCAAAACTGACAATAAAAGAGGGCATTAAGTTGATTCCAAGGTATGAGCAACACAGGCTTGAGGTTGACAGCCGAATAATCCATTTAAAAGTGGTGCTAAATTGAAAATCACCAACCCAAGTTTGATGCTAGGTTGGATTTCACAAACACTTCAAAGAATCTGGCTATATGGAGTATGATTGCTCTGTAGATACCACTGCAAAGTATTGGATTCTCAGAAAGGAGACCAAGTTGAAATCTCAGTCTCAATTGATGCTCGAGGGATGAGTTTTGCCAGTTTTAGCTGAATCATTTGGCAAAGCCAAAATTGATCAAGAACTGATGACTTCACTCGTGTGTCTCATGATGTTTGTCAATGCTAATAGAGATGTCCTAAGGACTGGACCAACCTATCTACTCAATCAAATAAGGTATAACTAACTGGGGTATGGGGATTGGGGGAGGGGAGGGGGAGATGTCTGAGAGCAGTGACTGTGCATGTTCTCCTTTAAATTATTCCACTATGAAAGAAGCACACTCACAAAAAGATGGTATAAGAAATAAAACAAGATTAAAGCTGTTGAAAATTAGTGAATTGTTTTGTTTAAGTGCAAACAGCAAGTTGTCAGTGGTTTTAAAACAATGTATTATGGAAGGATACTGTAGCTTAATACAAGGAAACTTAGTTAACATTAGTAATCTAATAGCAAAGCATTGATTGGCATTTCTCACTCCCACCCCAGCCAGTTAGTGATGAATTCCATCAAACACTTATTTTGAGAAAGGATCTATACTTTGTCTGGCAAAGGGGGACTTACCAGATAGAATATCATGGATATCAGGAAGGAAAATCTAGGTTGTTTGCCCAGCCTAATAAGATAGGGGCAAAGTGGTAGCCATAATGGAGCACCCATTAAAAAGGGCAATTGTCATTAGAACTTTTTGTTAAAACTTAATATTCAGAAGAATATTTGAAACCAAAAAAATCTCATGGAACAAATCATTATCCATGTTCTATATTTTATACTAATTTTCATCAAGTTGTATTAATACTTATTATTGTTACTTGTGGACATGCAGTAAGATGCAATATTAAGGTCTGTAACTCGGCAAAAATGGAATCAAAAATATTTTAAAGTGGGACAAAAGGGAAAAAGAAAATCATCTGCAAGTTGGACACTGCTTTCCTCACACATGCATTTTAAATCGTCTCCGTGACCCAATGAATCAAACACATACAAAAAAAAATCTGTACCTCATCAATCCATGCACCACAGTGAGAACATACATGCTTCATAAAGATCTCTCTCCTGGCTGCTCTCAAAGCTCTGCTACGCTCTATTTCCTAATACTACCTCGCCTTGGTGTCCTGTGGTCTCGTACTTTAGAAGATTTGTTTTTCTCTTAGGACAATTTAAATGATAAAACAACAATATAAAATGATCAGCCAGGATTGTTTGTTTGAACTTTTTTTTAACAAATATTCATTTAAATCGGCAGAAAGGATACGGAGTGTGTGTTTTTCTTGGGTGGGGGGGGGTAAGAGGAGGGGGAACTCAACAGACACTGCTTTACATGTAGTGAAATATTTTTTCATGTCAAACTAATTAAAATCATCATCTGAAAATCCCCTGCAGCAGCACTTTACAGCGGTTGTGCTACTGCACTTAGAATCAGCTGAATTCCTGCTGTTGTTGGCCTGGCCTGTCTCTTACTAGCGCACTCCTGCATGCCACACCCTTTTTGTGTTTAGAAACTCACCTGAGGCTGGAACATTTATTTCCCTCAGCTGCTCAGAAGTGTTATTTTTATTCATATTTTAAAAGATTCGTTGTAAAACAAATTGTAGATGCAGTTACCTGGAGCCAAGTTAATTTTTTTTAAAAAAGCATTTTTGTCTGTTTTGTGTTCAAATGATTTGGCCTTGTAATTAATTCTTTTCCACCAGTACTGTCGGGGGAGGGGGGAGAAATGGAACCTCCAGTGTGTGCCCTTCATTTACTCCAAGCAGTAAATATACAGAGGCATGCGACCTTGCTGGGTCATGGAAATCCTTCAATTTTCAAGTACAGAAGAAAGCTTTAAAGAAAGAACTTTATTCTTTTTCATTGCCTCTGATTTACTTTCCTCCTCTCCTGAAGATGCTGGTGTATGGTTCCACGAATTCTGGGTGTCCTCTGGGACCCCACCTAATTGCTCATTCTTCATTTACAAGCTTAGACAATGACTACAGGCAAGCTACGACATAGTGGAGGTCAGTATGGCTACACTGGATACTTTGCTCATCCGACATTCCCACACACATCCTTTAAAGTATGGGATCACTGAATCACATTCATGAATGGGAATCCTGGCTGATTTTTCCCCTTAGTTCAGGAGCACTAAGGCCAACTGTGGCATTCCAACTGTTGTTTTAGGAAAATAGGAATAAGATTAGGGCATTCGGCCCATCGAGCCTTCTACGTCATTTTTATTAGCTTTGGCTGAGATCAGCTGTTTCAGCATAGACTGAGGAATGTCCTGGTCTGTATGGCTCAGCTTCTGCACTGGTCAATGCATTTATCAACCAAACTGCAAAGTGCATTGCTTGTACTGCTTTAATAATCATTGTTAAAGATTGTTTGTTTGCTTTTAAATCCCCTTCTACTCTGACACTCCTTGGCATGGAGTCAATGGACATGCTGTAGCAATCTTTTTCAAATTTGCTCTTTGGATTAAGAATGCTTGCGTGAGGAACAATTTTTATTTAATTTATTTGAAGAACAGTAAGCATGTCCTAACAAGCTTCCATATTTCTGCTCCCTCACCGTGGGAAACCACTGCCAGCATTTCCAAGACATACAATAGTGTGTTACACAGTTTCAAGTGTTTTATCACTCACTCCTGCTGCATTGCCTATTTCTAGGATACACTATCAGTATTTTGTATATATATATATACACATATATATGATTGGATACATGTTTGTAAAAATTGCACAACTCGTGCTAAGGGCTGGATTCTTAGAACCTAGAATCATAGAATGGTTACAGCACAAAAGGAGGCCATTCGGCCCGTCGAGCCCGTGCCAGCTCTCTGCAAGAGCAATTCAGTTAGTCCCTCTCACCCGCCTTTTCCACGTAGTCCTGCAAATTTTTTCCCTTTAAGTACTTATCCAATTCCCTTTTGAAAGCCACAATTGAATCTGCCTCCACCACTCCCTCAGGCAGTGCATTCCAGATCATAACCACTTACCGCATAAAAAAAGTTTTTCCTTATGTCGCCTTTAGTTCTTTTGCCAATCACCTTAAATATGTGTCCTCTGGTTCTTGACCCTTCTACCAATGCGAAGAATCTCTATCTATCTACTCTGTCTAGACCCCTCATGGTTTTGAACACCTCTATCAAATCTCCGCTCAACCTTCTCTGCTCTAAGGAGAGCAACCCCAGCTTCTCTAGTCTATCCACGTAACTAAAGTCCCTCATCCCTGGAACCATTCTGGTAAATCATTTCTGCACCCTCTCTAAGGCCTTCACATCCTTCCAAAAGTGCAATGCCCAGAATTGGATGCAATACTCCCAATTCTCCAGTTGTGGCCAAACCAGTGTTTTATAAAGGTTCATCATAACCTCCTTGCCTTTGTACTCTATGCGCTATTTATAAAGCCCAGGATCCCGTATGCTTTTTTAACCACTTTCTCAACCTGTCCTGCCACCTTCAACAACCTGCGCACATATAACCCCAGGTCTCTCTGTTCCTGCACCCCTTTAGAATTGTACCCTTTAGCTTATATTGCTTATAGAATCATAGAAGTTTACAACATGGAAACAGGCCCTTCGGCCCAACATGTCCATGTCGCCCAGTTTATACCACTAAGCTAGTCCCAATTGCCTGCACTTGGCCCATATCCCTCTATACCCATCTTACCCATGTAACTGTCCAAATGCTTTTTAAAAGACAACATTGTACCCGCCTCTACTACTGCCTCTGGCAGCTCGTTCCAGACACTCACCACCCTTTGAGTGAAAAAATTGCCCCTCTGGACCCCTTTGTATCTCTCCCCTCTCACCTTAAATCTATGCCCCCTCGTCATAGACTCCCCCACCTTTGGGAAAAGATTTTGACTATCGACCTTATCTATGCCCCTCATTATTTTATAGACTTGTATAAGATCAACCCTAAACCTCCTACTCTCCAGGGAAAAAAGTCTCAGTCTATCCAACCTCTCCCTATAAGTCAAACCATCAAGTCCCGGTAGCATCCTAGTAAATCTTTTCTGCACTCTTTCTAGTTTAATAATATCCTTTCGATAAAAGGGTGACCAGAACTGTACACAGTATTCCAAGTGTGGCCTTACTAATGTCTTGTACAACTTCAACAAGACATCCCAACTCCTGTATTTAATGTTCTGACCAATGAAACCAAGCATGCTGAATGCCTTCTTCACCACCCTATCCACCTGTGACTCCACTTTCAAGGAGCTATGAACCTGTACTCCTAGATCTCTTTGTTCTATAACTCTCCCCAACGCCCTACCATTAACGGAGTAGGTCCTGGCCCGATTCGATCTACCAAAATGCATCACCTCACATTTATCTAAATTAAACTCCATCTGCCATTCATCGGCCCACTGGCCCAATTTATCAAGATCCCGTTGCAATCCTAGATAACCTTCTTCACTGTCCACAATGCCACCAATCTTGGTGTCATCTGCAAACTTACTAACCATGCCTCCTAAATTCTCATCCAAATCATTAATATAAATAACAAATAACAGCGGACCCAGCACCGATCCCTGAGGCACACCGCTGGTCACAGACCTCCAGTTTGAAAAACAACCCTCTACAACCACCCTCTGTCTTCTGTCGTCAATCCAATTTTGTATCCAATTGGCTACCTCACCTTGGATCCCGTGAGATTTAACCTTATGTAACAACCTACCATGCGGTACCTTGTCAAAGGCTTTGCTAAAGTCCATGTAGACCACGTCTACGGCACAGCCCTCATCTACCTTCTTGGTTACCCCTTCAAAAAACTCAATCAAATTTGTGAGACATGATTTTCCTCTCACAAAACCGTGCTGACTATTCCTAATCAGTCCCTGCCTCTCCAAATGCCCGTAGATCCTTTCTCTCAGAATACCCTCTAACAACTTACCCACTACAGATGTCAGGCTCACTGGTCTGTAGTTCCCAGGCTTTTCCCTGCCTCCCTTCTTAAACAAAGGCACAACATTTGCTACCCTCCAATCTTCAGGCACCTCACCTGTAGCTGTCGATGATTCAAATATCTCTGCTAGGGGACCCGCAATTTCCTCCCTAACCTCCCATAACATCCTGGGATACATTTCATCAGGTCCCGGAGATTTATCTACCTTGATGCGCGTTAAGACTTCCAGCACCTCCCTCTCTGTAATATGTACACTCCTCAAGACATCACTATTTATTTCCCCAAGTTCCCTAACATCCATGCCTTTCTCAACCGTAAATACCGATGCGAAATATTCATTTAGGATCTCACCCATCTCTTGTGGTTCCGCACATAGATGACCTTGTTGATCCTTAAGAGGCCCTACTCTCTCCATAGTTACTCTTTTGCCCTTTATGTATTTGTAGAAGCTCTTTGGATTCTCCTTTGCCTTATCTGCCAAAGCAATCTCATGTCCCCTTTTTGCCCTCCTGATTTCTCTCTTAACTCTACTCCGGCAATCTCTATACTCTTCAAGGGATCCACTTGATCCCAGCTGCCTATGCATGTCATATGCCTCCTTCTTCTTTCTGACTTGGGCCTCAATCTCCCGAGTCATCCAAGGTTCCCTACTTCTACCAGCCTTGCCCTTCACTTTATAAGGAATGTGCTTACCCTGAACCCTGGTTAACACACTTTTGAAAGCCTCCCACTTACCAGACGTCCCTTTGCCTGCCAACAGACTCTCCCAATCAACTTCTGAAAGTTCCTGTCTGATACCATCAAAATTGGCCTTTCCCCAATTTAGAATTTTAACTTTTAGGCCAGACCTATCATTCTCCATAGCTATCTTAAAACTAATGGAATTATGATCACTGGTCCCAAAGTGATCCCTCACTAACACTTCTGTCACCTGCCCTTCTTTATTTCCCAAGAGGAGGTCAAGTTTTGCCCCCTCTCTAGTCGGGCCATCCACATACTGAATGAGAAATTCCTCCTGAATACACTCAACAAATTTCTCTCCATCCAAGCCCCTAATGCTATGGCTGTCCCAGTCAATGTTGGGAAAGTTAAAGTCCCCTACTATTACCACCCTATTTTTCTTGCAGCTGTCTGTAATCTCCTTACATATTTGCTCCTCAATTTCCCGTTGACTATTTGGGGGTCTGTAGTACAATCCTATCAAAGTGATCTCTCCCTTCTTATTTTTCAGTTCTACCCATATAGACTCAGTGGGCGAACCCTCAGATATATCCTCTCTCACTACTGCCGTGATGTTCTCCCTAATCAAGAACGCAACTCCCCCTCCTCTCTTACCTCCTGCTCTATCTTTCCTATAGCATCTGTACCCTGGAACATTGAGCTGCCAGTCCTGCCCCTCCCTTAGCCATGTTTCAGTAATAGCTATAACATCCCAGTCCCATGTACCCGTCCATGCCCTGAGTTCATCTGCCTTCCCCATCAGACTTCTTGCATTGAAATAAATGCAGTTTAATCTAGACTTCCCTTGGTCTTTGCCCTGCTTTCTCAGACCATCTGTCCGGTCATGTTTTGTACACTCTCCCTTACTGCCTTTTGTTTCTGTCACCACTTTACTTCCCACTGACTTCCTGCATCGGTTCCCATCCCCCTGCCACTTTAGTTTAAACCCTCCCCAACAGCACTAGCAAACACTCCCCCTAGGACATTGGTTCCAGTCCTGCCCAGATGCAGACCGTCCAATTTGTACTGGTTCCACCTCCCCCAGAACCGGTTCCAATGTCCCAGGAATTTGAATCCCTCCCTCTGGCACCATCTCTCAAGCCACGTATTCATCCTAGCTATCCTGTCATTCCTACTCTGACTAGCCCGTGGCACTGGTAGCAATCCTGAGATTACTACCTTTGAGGTCCTACTTTTTAGTTTAACTCCTAACTCCCTAAATTCATCTTGTAGGACCTCATCCCGTTTTTTACCTATATCGTTGGTACCTATATGCACCACGACAACTGGCTGTTCACCCTCCCCCTCAAGAATGCCCTGCAGCCGCTCCGAGACATCCCTGACCCTTGTACCAGGGAGGCAACATACCATCCTGGAGTCTCGGTTGCGTCCGCAGAAACGCCTGTCTATTCCCCTTACAATCGAGTCCCCTATCACTATAGCTCGGCCACTCTTTTTCCTGCCCTCCTGTGCAGCAGAGCCAGCCATGGTGCCATGAACCTGGCCGCTGCCACCTTCCCCTGGTGAGCCATCTCCCACAACAGTATCCAAAACAGTATCCAGTTTTTATACCAAGTACCCGGATAAGAACATAAGAAATGGTCTGTTTAGGTAATGAGGTTCAAAGCAGGCCCAACTGTAACTCCCTGCCAACATTGACTGTCTAGGCTGGTACATTTGGAATTGTACCCTAGGATAGTGATAGACTTCAAGAGGACATAGACAGGATGGTGGAATGGGCGGATACGTGAAAAGATGAAATTTAATGCAGAGATGCGCGAAGTGATACATTTTGGTAGGAAGAACGAGGAGAAGCATTTGCATTTGCATTTCATTGAAAGCACTACATGCAGAATAGTCTGTTCTTTCAAACAAAATTTAAATATTTTTGTTTTACAATTTAGAGGATTTAAATCTTCCCAATCTCCAGCTCCTTCCAAAGCTCCTGCATTTTGTATATCATCACAATAGAAGATGTTCAACTAACTACTACGTCACTAGGTGAGTTGGAATATTAACCGCCACTAGGACTTCAGAATGGTAATCTCCTGAGCAGATTTGATAAAGTAAAACCAGTTACATTCATAGTTAGTTATTACTCTCAACTTTTGATATTCATCCTAATTAACAAATTAATTAAAAAGACAGGGACTCACACCATTCAGATCTGAAAGTTGTTGAGTCAATAGCATGTCTGCGCCCTTAAACTGTTTGCCACACAAAGTGGTTTAACATCAAGTGACATGCCAAACCAGATATGAAAATAATTAAGACATGGAAAAAAAATGTTGCAGTGAGCTAAACATACTGTAGGAATGACAGAAGACTGATTGCAGCATCACTGTAACAGTGCAGATTGGCAGCCCATGACTGTGGTTGGTTGTGTTCACATTCTCTGTCTGCTGGGGCACTACAATACTATGGAAGACTCAATGTTAAGCAGAATGCAGTAAGAGGTGTGAGCCTAAATAATGAAACCCAGACATATTTCACAGTACGCATGTGTACAATGTATGTTTTTTTTCCCTTTTTTTTTGCCCAATGACTTATGATATGGCTCCACTGGGGCTGCACAACACTGGTACTTCAACCAAGTCGCCATTCTTCACGTGTGAGCTTAAACACTGACTGTCAGCAGGCTATTTAAATATGGGGCTATCACAGCCAATTGTAATACTGTCCTCACCCCAAAGTCTAAGCACACCCACTTTTCAGTGAGGGTCACTGGAGGGCAAAATCCCATCTGATTTTTCCCCTCCCTGGCCTGGAGTGCTTAGGCCGATTTTAATGCTTCTACTTGTACACCAGCTGACATTGCCTAGCTCAGTACAAAGCTAGCCTTGGATCATCCTGCTCTGTATTACATAGAATTACATAGAAATTACAACACAGAAACAGGCCATTTGGCCCAAACAGTTCGTGTTTGTGTTTATCCTCCACATGAGTAGTAGCCCTAATCCCATGAGCCAAGCCTATCCTAATATCCCTGCATTGCCTTTTCCTTCAACCATCTATCTAACAGATTCTTAAATGTTCACATGGTCCTTGTTTCAATCATTGATTCTGGTAGTGCATTCCACAGCCTCATAACTCTAACTCTATGCTTTCTGTCCTAAATCTCTTACATCTATGTCCTCTCATTCTAGACTCCTCAATCACTGAAAACAGCTGTTTCCGTCTACTCTGTCCCGTCCCTTCATAATTTTAAACACCTCTATCAAATCACCCTATAATCACCTCTGAACGAAAACTGCCCTAATTTTCCAAGTCTTTCTTTGTATTTGCATTTCTTCATACCCAGGCAGCATGCTAGTGAAACTGGGCTGTACCCTCTCTATCGCCTCATCATCCTTTCTATAACGTGGATCTCAAAATTGCACTCAGTACTCCAAATGTGGTCTTACTAAGGTTTTATATAGATTCACCATTACATCTCGACTTTTATATTCTATACCTCTTGCCATAAACTCAGTATTCCATTAACTATTTTTATGGCCTTATCCACTTGGGTGCTGCTTTTCAGATCTTGTGAACCTGAACCCCCAAATCCCTCTGCTCCTCCACATCATGTAGCATTCCCTCATTCACAGCATAATCATTGCTTTTTTTTTCAACCAAAATGTACCACCTCGCACTTACTGACATTGAATTCCATCTGCCACTTTTATGTCCATTCTCCCATTTTATTACTACCCCCTCAGTTCCACAATGGATAGTGTTTTTACCAACTGCGCAATCAGCAGAGATAATGTTTATTTTCAGGGAAATGAGCCTTCAAGTGCATTCTTAAAAAATAGTAGCATAACAGACACAGAGCAATAAAATCTGCTTTGACATAGAATCAGTATTGGGCTTTGCCAAACCTTACTTCAAGTTCAGCCAGGACAGTGCTAGCACCAATCTATAACAGGACTGGTCAACACTGACTGTAGTACCACACCCAACGGGACATCATCAATTTCCAATCAGTTTCAATTTCAGAGTCAACTGACCAGTTATCTTTGAACACCAGTTGCGTTGCAAACAAGATATCAGTAACTGGTGTGCAAAAATCACTGGTCAGTTTATTTATATTCAATATTGAAGAATTTTGAAGGATAATTATACCATAACAACAACTTGCATTTATACAGTGCCTTTAATGTAGATAAAGTTTGAAGGCGCTTCACAGAGGTGTAATCAGACAAAAGTTGATGCTGAGCCAATGAAGGAGATATTAGGGGTGGTAACTAAATGCTTGATCAAAGAGATGGGTTCTAACGAGGTCTTGAAGGATTCTCATTCCAGGGTCACTGGCTGGAAATGTTGTTATGATGGGCTCATCAGCTCCCTTTACAAGGGAGAAGATGAAAGTCCAGAAATTAAGACCCAAGCAGTCCCCCCAATTACGTTGTGTTGGAAAGCCAGTACTCCTCCCCCCTCTTGGAGTATTGGCTGCGCAGCACAATTCAGGCCGGGGCAAAGGAAATTCCTGGCCTGGGAATTCCCTCCCTCTGTTCACATGCTGTCTGATGTAGGGGGCCATGTTTGGGGATGACCGAGGTTCTGCCCAAAATAGGCCCCCCGTAAATTTGAAGCACATGTCGGACCCAGCATATCCAGGTACCAGCCTAATTCCGAGGTCTTCCGCTGCACTCCTAGCAGACTTGTGCAGAGAGCGAGCCAAAAGAGCCCACTGAAATTCAGAACCAAGCTTATTGACAAAAGGATTCATTCGGAAAGGAATATGTGTGATAGCTCACTCACTCATATAGCCCGACATAGGCTCACAAACACAGAAAAGCCACTGGAACCCAATGGAACCATGTAACACGATATAACAGGATGATTTGCCTCCTTCAAGAGAGAAGGGGTAAGGAATAAGGGAAGAAAATAAAAAAAATAAACAAAATGCACTGTTCTTAAGAGCTGTTAAAATAATTTTCTATATCAGATAAGCTGTCAGCCTTCTGTACAATTTTTAAAGAAATAACTGCCTAATAATTTGCTTTCCCTTCCACAATGTTAAGCAATTCATTGTTAAAAAGCTTACCTGGTTTGTATGTTATTCCTGGGGGGAACAGGAATCCCTGCTGGGCTGCGGCAGCCGCTGCCAATGTCCGTTGGTCGTGTGGAAAAATTGGGATCATGAGCGGAGGCATGTGACCCTGAACCTGCTAAAGACAACAAGAGCTCTGATCACACACAGAACAAATGCATCTTGACAAGTATTATACATCAGTGATAGTGTACGTGTGCTCACAGAGTCCCACTATGCTCTCCCTTAACCTATTAATCGCTACCAATTTCACATCATCACATCAAAGGCCCTCAGGCTACATTGTTTTCCCTTTTGTGTCAAGAGTGCAGGATTCTTGTTGAAAGCGTTTTGTCTTGCATTTCTTGAGGTAAAATTTCCCATACTTTCATTTGTCAGGACTCCTCTGTGCAAACACTGAATAGACAGCGTTTCATAAACCATTTAAATCCAATTTCCTGTTAACACACTGCATGTTCACTGGGGATTGTGAATTTGTACAGCCTGTCTCTTCCTGGTGAGTTTAGAAACTCAGTTCACAGTTTGATGGACTGATTTTGCACTGGTAGGGTAGTGATTCTCAAAAACAGGCAAACTGATCTCAACATGTCAGCCCAGGGAAAAGACAAAGATGTTTCTTGAAACAAATGGCTGCCAAGGGTCACAAATATATTCAGTTTGTGCAGGGTTCTTTTTAAGTCATTTGAATTTTCTTACTTCTTTTCTTGATAGCGTAAACTCAATGCTGGAGTGTGGTTCCATGGACATCCACTGCTTCCTGTGCCTCACTGAAGTGCCATTTTTCTTCATAGGTGCACACGGACAGTGCCTATTCTATCATAGGGGGCATCACGGTCAAGCCCAATTTCTGTCATTATCCAATATCCACTCACTGAATAACAATCAGGAGTAGGATCCCTGATTGTTTCTCCCATCGTCCCCCCACCCCTCCTCTGCCCCCCACTCCCCTCTGTCCAGCTGCTGAAACCAATGGTAAGGCTTCTACTGCAACTTTGGGTGTGATCAGCTAACTCAGTATAGCTGGACAATGAGGGACCTTCCTAGTCTGTATAGTTTAGTGCCACACACAGCGACAAACCCACAAATGAGCTATCGGGGTTGCCCTGGTCTGTGCAGATTCAGCTGGTGTGGCTTTAGACCTTCACTAGATTTGGCACCATGTCAACTTTAGTACACCCAGATTGGGTATGTCGAGAATAAAAATGGATGGTGAGCTCGACTGATACTGCAACTAAGGTATGTTAGGTACACTGGCATGTCCAGGAATAAGTCAACTCCAATATCAAGGTAGCTTCTCCATTCATCCATACCTGGAATCTGTTTCATGTTTCTATTAAATCAATGGGATTGGCCAGCCTCCCAGCACATACATGTGCTTTAGATACAGTGATATCTGTTATACATCACAGTGTTTAGCTGCAATACGATATCACTGTAAATATTTACGCCCACTTGGATTTGGTGCTGTACAACGTTGTCGCAAATAGTTGGCACGGAGTGTGTGCATGTATTTAAATGAATTAAAGTTATCAGATACCTGTCATCATATCCTGTGAATGTCAATCCAGTAATTGTCATTGAAATGGACTGGTAACAAGATTGCTGCTGGCCTGTCTCAAATCTCTCTCACAAACCTCAGTGGATAGCATCCAAATTCCCAATACAAGCATGCAAAATATGTTCCTGCCGTTGGAATATTCACACTTATATCCTGCACGGGAACATATTTCAGTGTTTAATGTGCATTTATGAATATGAATGCCAGAGGAATAACAAGATAGGTTAAAGGTGGTGCGTCCATGTACATGACCAGCCTAGAGGTCTTCTCTCTCACTGCTTTGTGGCTTCCCATGCCACTTCCTCTGTAGAATCCAAGGAGAACAGAAATCATATTTCCAGAGGTATGACAAAGCAATATTAGAAAGCAGTCTTATCTGATTTTCTTGGACTATAAAAATACTTATTAAAAGTTATTATTGTTAGTTAAATACATACCACAGATGTTATAAACAGAATACATCATGGCCAGCACTATGACATGATAAAGATTTCCACCAACAAGCCTGACCACAACCCCACTCGTAATTTATCTGGTGATGTTTATCATATCTATCACAGTTCTGGCTGTGACATATCCTCTACATCCCTTTGCCAAAAGTAATTATCTGAAGAAGCCAAACACCGTGGGTGGTGAGAGAGAAGCTAGGAGTTAATTCACTGAAGTGTCCTGTACAGCATCTGGTGTCCTGGCATCTTTTCTCTGAGTCCTCTTTCCCAAAACTCACCTCAAATTGAGAAGTGGTCTAACAACTTGGAGTTGATTGCATTATATGATTATAGTGCACGATGGAACATAGCTGTACTTTGAACTGTAATGTTAACATGGACCAGTGACCTGATTCTATCAAACCAACTCAGATTATTGCTAAGTAACAATACAATATCACAAGCAAGTTTGTCGGAGTTCTGCAGCGTATGGATCCAATTATATCTTGGACTAGACCTCCACTGAGTGCTCATCCTATTATGTCATAGATAGAATTTTATCGAGTACGAGTGCAATGATATCATGAACTGAACCAACAATGAGCATCAGCCCAACTACAACCAATTTTGAGTACTGCCAAGTACCAACCCAGTTACATCAAAGACTAGACTGCATCTATTCATTGCTGAACATTGATCCAATTATATCACTCAAGTGTTGATCTGTTCTAGAACCCGAGCCAGTATGCATCTAAACGTTAAGTAGCAGTGTCAGCAGATTTTCTACCATTTGTGCCACTGGGCAGCTTCATTAAAGAGGCGTATGTAGGTCTTTCTACCTGGAAAAGGGAAAAAGCTCCTGTCTGTCTTTTAGTGCACTAATGTAATTGCAAGCATCTATTAATCAGACCCACACAACTTTCTTTTCCAACAACCAAATAGTTGCAAAGAATCAGAGTGACCTTTATCATCTTTTTGTTTATTTTTGCCTGTGCCTGCTGATGTTTTGAATATTTTTCTTCAAACTGACATTATCAAGGTAAGTGGCTGGAGTTACTAAGCTCAACAGTGTGAGGAAACTTGAATTAAAAACAGGGCAATTATAATCATTAACCTAGGTACTTCAATATGGACTTTACACGTATTAGTCTAGCTGTCTCATACCGCTGGGCTTGGTAACTCCTACAAACCACTTCCTTTAATGTAATCAGGACTCATCATGCAAACAAAAGGAGTTTAAGGTTACTCATAGCTTTTAGTAGCTGTCTGATTTTAAAAGAGTTTTGTAACAGTAATCGGGTAGATGGCAGTGGGAAATGGGACAGAGATCTGTATTGCTGAATCTCAACGCACTTTAGTGCCCGTCCCATTATCTGGCTTTTTTTCTAGAAGCTAGAGGAAGAGCCCATCGTGTGTTGGGCAGACAGATGCAAATGATGCAGTAATTATGTGGTGATATCACATACTCCATTTTCTGTCATTTCCAACACATTTAAACTGGTATATTCACATCAAATTTATACGGACATCCAGGGTTGTTAGAAGCCAAGAAAAAGGTGAATGAGAACTTAAAGGGCTTAGATTCAATGTTAACAAGAGCAATTAAAAGCTTGTTTGTCAGTAGATTTTTTTGTTGCTTTTTCCATTCTACTTTGTCATATGCCTTTATGTTATTTGGAGGTGACACTCCTCTCCCCATCCACTTTCCAATTTCAGACAGGGAATGACGGGTTTCACATTGGGGATACCCCTTGTCTTAGCTTCCTGAAAGAAGAGCAGAGGAGCATTGAAGGGATTCCAGGATGGTGTCTCTGCAGAAACACATAGGGGTGTATTTTAACCCCAATAAACAGGGTTTGCGGTGGGGGGGGGGGGGGGGGGGGAGCGGGGAGGGGGGTGGTGGAAAGTTAAATAACGGGCTGGATTTTGCTGTGAGCAGCGAACAATCGGCTCCAGCCATTCATTAGACTTGTGCTTGTCCATAGACTCTCAATGAGCTTTTGCACGGCAAGTTCCTGGAAATTAGAGAGCAAAAAAGCATGGCTCCCTCTACAGGGCATCTGGGACCTGTGTGAACAGGGCAAGCAGAGGTGCATCTCCTTAACCAATCAGATTGAAGTATTATTGTTCAGTTCCATTCGCAGCCCCTCAGATAATGAAGCAGTCTGTGCCCGCATGCAGCAAGACCTGGACAACATCCAGGCTTGGACTCATAAGTGGCAAGTAACATTCGCGACAGATAAGTGCCAGGCAATGACCATCTCCTACAAGAGAGAGTCTAACCACCTCCCCTTGACATTCAACGGCATTATCATCGCTGAATCCCCCACCATCAACATCCTGGGGGTCACCATTGACCAGAAACTTAACTGGACCAGCCATATAAATACTGTGGCTAAGAGAGCAGGTCAGAGGCTGGGTATTCTGCGCCGAGTGACTCACCTCCTGACTCCCCAAAGCCTTTCCACCATCTACAGGCACAAGTCAGGACTGTGATGGAATAATCTCCACTTGCTTGGACGAGTGCAGCTCCAACAACACTCAAGAAGCTCGACACCATCCAAGATAAAGCAGCCCGTTTGATTGGCACCCCATCCACCACCCTAAACATTCACTCCCTTCACCACCGGCGCACAGTGGCTGCAGTGTGTACCATCCACAGGATGTACTGCAGCAACTCACCAAGGCGTCTTCGACAGCACCTCCCAAACCCACGACCTCTACCACCTAGAAGGACAAGAGCAGCAGGTACATGGGAACAACACCACCTGCACGTTCCCCTCCAAGTCACACACCATCCCGACTTGGAAATATATCGCCGTTCCTTCATCGTCGCTGGGTCAAAATCCTGGAACTCCCTTCCTAACAGCACTGTGGGAGAACCGTCACCACACGGACTACAGCGGTTCAAGAAGGCGGCTCACCACCACCTTCTCAAGGGCAATTAGGGATGGGCAATTAATGCCGGCCTCGCCAGCGACGCCCACATCCCATGAACAAATAAAAAAAAAATTATTAATAACAGCGCAGAGTCAGAACCAGGAAGTGTCAGTTAGAATAATGAATTCAATATCAAATCAGATACAATAAGCAAAATAAAGAGAGGGTAAGAAAGATTGAATTAAGAGACATAGATAAAAGAGATAGCTCTTTCAAAGAGCCAGCACAGGCATGATGGTCTGAGTGGCCTCCTTCCGTGTTGCATCATTCTATGATTCCAGGAGTAACAGCAGTAGTCTGTTTCAAAAAGCAATTGTAAAATTACCCTCCTTAGTCTTCAAAGTGAAGTCTTCAAAATGGAAAAACATGAGAGGTTTGGAAGGTTTTTATGTCATTTTTACTTTTCCATTACACCTCACATCATCAAAACAAGAACAGACCCAACCTTCCAAATTATGTCATCCTATTTACAGTGTGGAGTATGCACATGGCATACTGATCAAATTATCATCAGGATCAAGATATAATTCCATCAGCAATATATAATACAGAATCTGTCCATCTCATTGCCTTCCTTATAAATATAGAACACTTACGCATTCAGAACACTTACAAAATCATCAGGGACAGGCAGCATAGGTTTGTAAAGGGCAGGTCATGCTTGACTAATTTAATTGTAAAAATTAAACAGAGTGTGTAGACAAAGCAAAAGTGATGTTGTTGTATATATAGATTTTCAGAAGGTGCTTGATTAGGTGCCGCATAAGAGACTTGTGAAAATTAGGGCACATGGTATTCAAGGGCATGTAAAAAATGGACAGAGTGTGGCAAAGGGACAGAAATCAGGGGCATGGATGGATAGATTTTTTTTTTGAATTGGCAGAATATGGGTAGTGCTGTGCCTCTGGAACGTGTGCAAAGACCTCTTTTGTTATATAAATGATTTCAACACACATATAAGGGGAACGATATCAACACTTGTTTTTGATACAAAATTAGGAGCATGGCAAACTGTGAGGATGAATGCAGAAGATTGCAGGAGGCCACAGGTAGGTTTGTAGGATTCAATGCAGAGAGGTGAAGTTGTACATTTTGGTGAAAAGAACAATGAAAGGGAGTATACCCTAAGTAGTAAAGAGAGGCACAGAGAGATCTTTAATGGTGGGAGTGCAGGGAGAAAAGGCAATAAAAATGCAAATGGAATTCTTGGTTTTACATATAGGGGCATTGAATATAAAAGCAAAGAAACAATGTTGAATTTGTACAAGAAATTGATTAGGCCACAGTTGGAGGATTGTGTACAATTCTGGACACCCCTTTATAGGAAAGGATATTAGAGCCACAGAAAGGGCACAGCTAAGATTCACGAGAATTATATCAGAATGAGAGGTTATAGTTGAGAAGGTACACTCAAAAAATTGGGTTTCTCTTCACTTAAACACAGAAGATAAACGGGGATCTAATAGAGGTTTTCAAAATTAAGAAAGGTTTTAAGAGGGTAAACAGTGAAAGGTTGATTCCACTGGTCAGCGAATCAGTAACAAGGGAGCTTAGTTTCAGGATTATCACCAGAAGCACGAAGGGGGATGTCAGAAGGATTTATTTCACACTGAGGGCTATTAGAACATGGAATGCCTTTTCACAAGTGGCTATTGAGGCAGTACTATAAAGTCCTCTCAAAGGGAATTGGATAAGTATTTGAAAAGGAAGAATATAAAGAGATACAGGGAAAAGGCAAAGAAATGGAATTAGAGTTGAAGAGCTAACAGCATTACAGGTGTGCTGTGACTTCTATGATTCTATATCAATTATATTTCTAATGTCTAATATCAGACTATTGGGGCATGATTTTAGAATGACGGCAGGAAGTCAGCAGGTGGGCGATTAGTCGGGTGGGAAACCCAGAAAATTCGCGACTGAATTGAAGGTCCTTAATTTTACTTCCGGGTTTCGCGTCTCCAAGCTGCGCAGAGAGTATACTGCGCACCCGAATGACATGCTGTTTACTGGAGTATTTAAAGGGCCAGTGTAAAAATGGATTTTGAAGAAGAAAGGAGGAGCATCGAAAATGCAGCAGCACAGAGCCAAGACAGCACCCCGGTTCAGCGACGCTTCCCTTGAGTTGCTACTGGCCGGTGTGAGAAGCAGGAGGGAAGTCCTCTACCCAGCTGACAGCAGGAAGCAACCTGATTCTGCCACTAAGAAGGCATGGCTGAAAGTGGCAGAGGAGCTCAACAACAGAAGCACGGTGCCCAGGTCCTGGGTTCAATGCAGAAAGCGATTTAATGACCTAACCGGGTCAGGAAAAGTGAGTACATTTGGTGATTTCCTGTGCAAAGAACCTCCCGGTCCCCCCACCCCTTCTCTCACTCTGTCTTGCCAAGCCTACTCCATCACATCACTCCTGACACCCACTTAAGTCTCATCATCAACTTACCTTCACTTTCTATGCACTTTCTCACCTCCCAATTTGTGCACCCACCAGTGCCACTCACCCCAATCCTGATGCAATGTGATGAGTCTGTCTGATAGTCACCCTCTGATGCATCTGTTTCATTGTCAGCCTCACCCAAAATAATGCAACCATTGGGTGAACACGTCACCTACAGTCACTCTGTTCTTTCTCCCCTTGTAGGAGAAGAGAGTGTAAAATGCACGGGAGAGGAGTAGGACTGGAGGAGGCCACCACAAATAGTGGCCCTGACAGATGCAGAGGAGGAGGCGATGGACATCAGTCGAACGACTGTCAGAGATGGAGAGACTGGCAACCCACAGACGGCTGGTGACAGAACTTTAACATCCTTCACAACACATGATGTATTGATGTTATCAATGATTGAACTGTTCCACACCTCAGTATAATCATTGGAAAGATTGTAACTTCTCCGATGAATGCTTAATATTGGTTTATGTTGTCTTCAAGGGCCTTCACAGATTGATGAAGAGTCAGCCATTATGGAAGAAGGTGATTCCTCAGAGGAGCTCAATATTTCTGAGGACGCACCATCACATGACATCCAGCCATGCACCAGCACAGATACTGGCACTTCAGTGGGACCTGTTAGCCAGATAGTTGGGTTGTCACCTGGTGATTCAACACTCACAAGAGTGCATGGGCAGACACTGATGGCAGGGACAGCTGTGGAGAGTCTATGTCGGGGGTCGCACTCGTCTCCAAGCTCTGCTCAGCTGGACACAGATGCTGAATCCAGGGGGCCCTCGTGAGAGTGAGAATGATAGAGGTACAGCTCCACCTTTGCGAGGAAATGCAGAACATGTCACATACACTCTCCACAAAAGCAGAGAGGATGGAGGAGTCCAACTCTATCGCTAGTGGATTGGTGGCGTAGGTAAATACAGGAATGTCTTCGATGGAGAGAGTGGCAGTATCCATTCAGCTTCAAGCACGGCTCTCAAATGAGTCCATGCAGGCCAAGACAACGGCCATGCAGAATCTGGATGCCAACATGTCTGCTGCCTTAAACTGGCAGACAGATACTTTAGCCGTGGCCTTAGAACTCTGTTGGCCAGCAGAGTGGTGGAAGTGATGTTGCGCTGGCCCGGGAGAAGAATGATGGCAAAAGGGTACATGGAAGTGGGGACTCCACTCAAAGCACAACCACATCTCACCCGTTGCCCCCTTCCCCCCCTCAACTGGTACCCACAATGCTGCCTCCTCTCCCGATGGCCTTGTCTGCCCCTGCACAGGTGCAGGTGGAGCAGTCTCTGGCGGGGCCCTAACGGGCTCCAAAACCCAGAGGTTGTAGGCCAAGAACATCCCAGCAATCAGGGCATGAATCTGAGCAACTTGTCACTAGAAGCACTAGGAAGAGGAAGATGAAAGTTTTGTAATTCGCCAAGGGTATGCACAAAGGTGTTTGACGGTATGTCATGTTGTTAATTTATATTCTTTTTTTGTTCATGCAACATTAAATGTTATAATTCTAACCACCACTGCTATGTCTTGCCCTTTCTTGAGTCCCTTTTGTAAAATCGCCCTTTCATGTGCTTCATCATGAATGCCTCATCCTCTTCTTCAATGTTGCCAGCACATGAGGCTGCTTCATGAGCGCATTCGAGCTCCTCCACCTGTAACCCTCTCTGCTGAGCTATGTTGTGCAAGATGTAACGCACAACAATTATTCTGCACACCCTCACTGACGAGTACTGAAGGACTGCTCCAGATCTACCCAGGCATCTGAAGTGCGTCTTCAGCATTCCTATGGCTTGTTCATTGACAGACCTGGTGGCGATGTGGCTCTGGTTGTACCACTGCTGTGTCTCGTTGGTGGGGTTTCTCACAGATGTCATGAGCCACGTCTTCAGGGGGTATCCCTTGTCTCCAAGGAGCCAGCCCTTAAGTCTGTCTTGTGCGTGGAAAAGGGCCGGGATATTGGACTCGCGCAAAATGAAGGAATCATGGCAGATGCCAGGGAATTTGACACACACCTGCAGAAACCTCCTCCGTTGGTCGCAAACCAGCTGTGCATTGATGGGGTGATATCCGTTTCGGTTGATGAACAGTCCTGGCTTACGTGGAAGCCCTTGGATTGCTACGTGTGTGCAATCAATTGCACCCTAAACCCGTGGGAAGTCAGCCAGAGAGTTGAAACCCACTGCCCTCTCAGTCTGACAGATGTCGTCATGGGGGAAGTTGACGTAGTCAGATGCCCTGGCAAACAAGCCATCCGTGACTTGTCACATACACCTATGCGCAGAAAACTGAGACTCTCCTTGGAGGTGTCACCGGTGGTGCCCTGGAAGGATCCGAAGGTGAAGAAATTGAGGGCAGTGGTGACTTTAACTGTGACGGGCAATCCGTGGCCACCAGGCCCAGCCGGGAGCAGCTCTGCATGAAGGAGGGTGCAGATATCTGCAACCGCCTGCCGACTCAATCTGAGCCTACGTAGGCACTGCTCCTGAGAGAGATCCAGGTAGCTCAGCCTCTGCCAAAAACCCTCTCACTTGAGTAGTGCCCCCTGGGACCTTGGCCCCCCTGTTGGTCACCTCTCTGCTCTTCTCCTGATCCTTGTTGTGCACCTCTGTCTTGTGCACCTGCAGATTCCAGAACTGCACGCTGTGCCTGCTGCGGATGGTGATGTGCCTCCTCCTCAGATATACTGTGAAATACATCCATTGCCCTCCCCCCAAATCCTGATCTTGTCAGTTTAAGGGGCTCCAAAATGTATTTAAATTTGTCTGAAAACAAAAAAACTTAGTCTCAACAAAGAAATCTCAGTCTAAACACAAAGAACTCCCAGCCAAAGGCTTGTCTGAGTGAACTGAGTGCCCAGTTGCAATACCTCACCTTTTATTCAGAAGTTTCAATCATTGGTTTAAAGGGCCAAATTAGCTTTGGCTGCAACTCGCCTCCATTTCAATGGCGTGTTTCAGAAGCCACGAGAGACACGTTCAGTAGAAGTTAAATTCGATTCTGTTGCAGAACCCACAAAAATATAGTCACCGTAAGTGTTTCAACCACCTAAATTGGCCCTTTAAGTGCCGGCGGGACTTCTGGGTATCTGCTGCGCGAGCACATCCTAACGCACCTGGGTCAAACCCAGAAGTGGGCGCGTTGGAGCCGGGATACGGTCCTGCATCTAAAATTTACTATTTTTGCTGCCCACCCGTCCACCAACCCACCCATTCTTGGGGGTTAAAATTACCCCCTTGATCTCTGAGTGATGTCACACCAGAATCAACTTTGATCTCTGCTGTCACAAAGTGCTGCGTGCTGACTGATCTCTTAAATGGATTTGAAATTCCTCTTTTAATACAAAACAGAGAGGATCTGTTTTCTGCATAACTAAATGAACTGCTAATAAAATTGCAGTTTTGAAGTGTGCAATTTCTAAGAATATGATTTTGGTAGTGGGTCAGTAATTACGTAGGAAACAGGTATTCACCTACTTTGTGTTAAAAGAGGGGCATCACCTCCCCATTTTGTAACGGTAAATGGTAGGAATCAAAAAGGTGTGATTTCCCACTGGGAGTAAAATCACCCCTCCAGAATACAATAAGTGAAACCGACTCAGTTATTTCAACAAACCCCACGAAATATCATGTCATTGTAGTTCGGAAAAGTAGTCTACTTTCTATATGATTGACTGTAACATGTTATCTTATATCATGGGAAATGAAAACAGTTTTATATTACAGAGGAAAACAAGGTGTCAGCCTTGGCTTAGTGGTAGTGCTCTCATCTGAGTGAGAAGGTTGTAGGTTCAAGCCCCACTCCAGAGACATGAGCACACATTCAATGCAGTATTGAGGGAGTGCGGCATTGTCAGAGGTGTTGTTTTTCGGGGTGAGATGTTCAAGTCTCCATCAGTCCTCTCAGATGGACAAAAAAGATCCCACGCCACTATTTGAAGAACAGGGGAGTTTTCCCATTGTCCTGGCCAACATTTATCCCTCAATCAACATCAGTAAAACAGATTAACTGGTCATTTATCTCATCGCTATTATTGGGATCCTGCTCTGTGCAAATTGGCTGCCATATTTGCCCACATTACAATGCTGACCACACCTCTAAAATAGTTAATTGGCTGTCAAGCGCTTTCAGACGTCCAGAGGACATGAAAAGTGTGATATAAATGCAAGTTCTTTCTTTCATGTTTCAAGTCACCAATCCAATGTAAAACACACAAATGCAATGATATCACAGGACAAATATAGCTCAGAACATTTAATTGGATTCTACCACTAATGTTACATCACCCACATTGATAAATAGTGCCATATGTGATTGAAAGTGTGTTCAGTAAAACCTATATGTACAGTACATACAAAAGAAGATTTAATGTAAGATTTTGGTGTACTGGGTAACAAAATTGCTCTCAAGATCCCTAGGTTTCAAATTCTTAACTTTGGATTTAAAGCTCCACTCTTACAGATCTCCAAACTTGAAATTGAGAATTCTTAATGGTACGACTTAATAAAGAGAAATTGTAATTTCTCATTCTTAAATGTCTAATATTTTTTCTCCTCTCTTTAGTTCTCCATAAATCGTGCATCATTTCCTCCAGGCTGACAAGAAAGGAAGGTGACCTCCAAAGTATCCGCCAACATCTCTCTTCATCTGGCCTTTAGTGTTGCATGCAAGAGATCCAAGAAAACATGTCCTCCAATTTCCCCTCCATAGCTTTGCAGAGCACCGGTCTTTGTATTTTCTATCATTCTCTGATGCACAGTCAGGATCAGAAATTGTTACAATTTGTTTTATCAGCGGCCTCATCTGCTGTGACACCTGTCATTGCATGGCCAAGGTGGCATGCAATATCCAAATTAATTTGAAATGGAATCAGGTGAGGAAGGCAGGACATTCAGAAATAGCACAAAAAATTCAACTTAAAAAGCATAATATTACAGCATAATATTATAGTCTGCTGCTCCACACTGGCAGAGGATTAATCTGCAATTTCAATTGCAATAGCTAGGTCAAGCAGAAGTCTCTTGATCCTTCCTTCAAACATACACAGTACTGTTTCACAAAACCATTCTTTTGTCTTGTTCAGTGTCTTTCCCTTCCCCCCACCCCTCCCCCTCCACTCCCACCACAGTCTAAAATAGCAGGCCAACTCATGAACCTGCTAATCACACTGGGAAATACAAAACATAAAGCATTTATGGCTCTGTAATTTTTAACTATTTAAATATTTCTCCCAGTTTTCAATTCAGGAGGTGATTATCTTGGAACTGGCTAACAAATACCAACTCATTAGAGGGGACATTTTGATAAGATGCCTGGAATTTCCCTTTAAGAGTTAGTCAGTACTAGGGCTGCCAGTGACCATTTTTCTTATTCATATTTAGTTATAAGTAACCTTCTTATAACATTTACAAGATGGGGAATTTCCCTGTAATCTATTGTTAAAAATAGCCTATCATGTGAGTCACTATATTTTTAGGTTCTATATTACAGAATTGATTCATCATATGACATTACACTCACATTCAAATGCCACTGAAAAATAAAATCAAAACTCAAAGTTAATTGAAGGTACTGATCCAATTTGACGCTCTGCTTTATTTTACTGTTGTGTTTTATGCCCTCATTGGAATTGCCGTGTGGTCCATTGAAACATGTCTAATTCCCTCCATATCTGATTGCACTGTCTACACACTGTAGCATCAATGATCGTACGGTTAGTCATGAATGAGACAAACTATAATGCTTAAGCCTGAGCCTGAGCCTCTGGTAGTGCTGGTGGTGGTGGTGATGGTGAGGGGGTGGTGGGGGAGGGGGGGGAATAAAATAAAATGTTTAGAAAGGGCTGTGTGGCTTTAACTTGTCAGTGAACCTTTTCTACTCAGGGAAGCTCTGGGAACTGAGGTTAATAAAGGGCGCACAAAAATTAAATACCTTACCAAATTCTGTCTGAATGAATTTCTCCATTAAACCAGCACGCAATAAAAAGAGAGTTTTTGTGCAATTACCACCACATCACTGGGGCATGAAATAAGCCAGCTTCTGCTTGCTGTTTTTTCTTGGTTTCTTCCTTTTTTTTAGCTGAGGTAAGCCTACAAGTACTTCACAGCAAGTGGGTTATAGTCTCCCTTGACAGATCTAATTCACCCCCCGCCCCCTTCCTTTCCCTAATGGAGAAAAGGGGCTCCCTGCCCCGTGACCCCCCCCCCCATATCCATTCTCCCAAGCATATATATTTTTTTCTTAAATCAGTTTCAGCCGAGGAATCGGCTACATGCCCAGAAATTTTTAATTGCTCGAACAAATGCTTTCAACACCCCTCTGAAAGATAGAAGAGTAACAGATGCCATTGGAACACTTCTACGCTGTCTCTTCGCTGCTCGTAAAAATAGCACATTGTTGCACAGGCAGCTCTTTTTCCTTTGTCTCGGCAGCAGTAAGTGGTGTATGATGCAATTTTTTTTCTCCCTTTTTTTGCCATCTGCCCCAGAGCTTCATTAAAGATACATGAATGGACTAACTGGTCTGATATCTTGTGAGGAACAGGTGCTATTGTTTGTCCCAGTAGACTTGTAGTAAAGATCTGACTCAGAGTACTTGAGACTCAGCATCTGCAGCAGTCAGTCAGAGTGCTGCTCTGTGTGACACTCGTCATCAAGCCTGCAATGCAAATAAACTGGTCGGGAGAGTAATTAAAATTTTTCTTAAGGGGCTTTATATCATCTCTTCTCGAGCAGCCGACTAGGGGGATTCGTGACATGAAAATAACAGCACAATTCATAAGCTCTAATATCAGAGTATTAAGCTCAAATAAAAATGACCTTACATGAGATGTTTCGGTTTGTTCTGACTTTGTGATTAAAGCTCATGTTTCTCTCTCAGATCAAGAACTGTAATAAATATGAAATTCAGCAGTACTCACCCTAATAAGTTAATCCTATGAAGAGGGGGGGGAGAAAAAAAAATCGATTTTACTTCTAAAATCTGCTAAACTGTCTTTTTCATCCTTGTCAGAAAGTCTCTTCTGCCCAAAGTCCAGTCAATTTAGATTTTAGGTGCTAGCATTTGTCTATGAAACAGTGTAAAATAATGCCTGTTCTCTTGCATTCTGGGTTATGTACATTGGTGAATACCACGGAGGATCAAACACAAGGGAGTAGATTTTCGTCTTTACTGCTTGGGTGTTAAACCTCACCTGGGTGAAGTGCAGAAAGGAAAATCTGGCAGGGAGGATTGCACATCAGCCACCTGATTTTCCTTCCATTTTAATGAATGGGAGAAGAATGCGGCGGGTTCTGAAAGGGGTGTGCGACCTTTCTGCACTTCACGCAGGAGGTGAAGGTGAAAATCTACCCCAAAGCGTCTCTTTGTATGATCAACTTTACAAAACAATGCCATAAGCAAGTTATGGCGAAGAGTTTGTATGAGGAAAAAAAACATTTTTATATGGACGTCAGAGACTTTCAACAGCAGATCCCATTTAAAATAGATGACCGCGTAAAACTTGAGAACGAAGGAATTTAACGTGAACATGTTCAGCATTCTGCTCCCAGAGGAAATTATTCAGATGTCAGTGTCTCAAAGAACGCCTTGCACCATCCTCCCTTTTGTCATTTATTCACTCCTGCCTACTCCTATCACAGACCATCCCCTTTGTTTTTTCCTCCCCATGTAAAGTGCGAATGAGCGAAAGGTTATCAGGCCTGAGTGACTCTAAAAATCTTTCCCTATTCTAGCCTGCTTAGGTAGCTCAGATAGTAAATGCACTACCTACTGTGGACCTGAGCCTTAAGGGGCCAGAGATTGATATCCAGTTTGTGCTGGGTTAAGGCAATTTTACATTTAAAGACCGCAGCTGATGACAAATATGTGTTTTGTTCACTGCTGCCAGTAGTTAGTGTCACTTATCTTGTTCTGCTGGCAGTGCAAAACTATTTGTCACAGGTTTTAAGAACTGCTGCCAAATTTGCCAGCTCTATTTCTGTCCAGTGCCTGATAGAGGTCGATGTCAGGTGGAAGTGTAATAGGGGGAGAACGGTGCAGGGAGACCCTTAACAGCCTCAAACAGGCACTGAAATTTTAAAGCACCTTTAGCTGATCTCGGCTCGAGAAGCAATTGAGGCATTACAACTGGTCTCAATTGGTCTAAACTAAGGAAGAGAAAAATATAATTCAGAGTTTCTGCTCCTGATTGCTATATAATGACTTCTGTTGGCAAGTACGCATGTTAGAACTGAGTTAGGCTAGGTTATGATTCCCCCTATGGTAAAATAGTCAGTCAAATCTTACTGTCAAGGCTTACTGTCAAGGCTTGCACATGATAAATACATACTTGGATGATATACCGGAGCCAGTGCCTTTTAAACTCTGGCCCAGTATGAGTTAGTGCCTTTTGGTGAGGAGGAGAAAAAATTGGAAAAAGAAAACAATGGCCCTGAATTTGCACATCATTTCCAGAGCATCGTTGGTGTCAGAATGAAGATTTCATTCTTTGAGGTCTGAAAATTGGGCAGATGTCATTTCTGCGCTGTAATGTCTGTACTGCCATTTCCCATCAGGTCTGGGACCTTTCCGTGTTCCCCCCTGCCAATGCTGCCTGGACTCATTGCAATAAAGCTCTGCCAGTTCCCTCCACAGGCCATGCAAAACACTTTTCTGAAGTTTCCTCCCATGGGCACCCTGCAGTCTCTATCTCCTTTGCTGCATCTTTTCCTGGACTGTCTGAAGGTCGGCCTCATTTAAATTGTGGGCTCTTCTTTTCTGCCTTCTTCCAATGGCCTACTTTTTTTGGGTGCTCTTGCCTGTTCCTCCACTTGAAGACGTGCTTTAAGAGTGCCATAAAATCTCACATGAGCCACCCATTACAGCCACCTGACGGTCAATTCAGTTTTGTGAAAAGTTTAATACTTATCTGCTACTCCCCCAGCCTGATATCTTTGGCCATTGCATGCTTTTTAAAGCCTGCACTTCAAATTTCCAACCCCAGTACTGTGTTCCCATGTTACATGACAGCTGCGCTCAGCCAATGCCAATAGATATACAAATGAGGTGGCCTTGCTCTTTACAGTCCAGCCACGCAACATCAGGACAAAAGGTCACGTGGAATTTCAGGAACAATAACTTAATGAAGGATGATGAGATTGGAGTGACTCAAAAAATCTTTAATTCTAGATATGAGCGATCAAAGTGGAATGGAACATCTCATTGTTTATTCTCCATAAATGATTAATAAGCAGGAGGTGTACTTCCTGATACCTCTACCACCTAAAAGGACAAGGGCAGCAGGCACATGGGAACAACACCACCTGCATGTTCCTCTCCAAGTCACACACCATCCCGACTTGGAAATATATCGCCTTTCCTTCATCATCGCTGGGTCAAAATCCTGGAACTCCCTACCTAACAGCATTGTGGGAGAACCTTCACCACACGGGCTGCAGCGGTTCAAGAAAGCGGCTCACCACCACCTTCTCAAGGGCAATTAGGGATGGGCAATAAATGCTGGCCTTGCCAGCGATGCCCACATCCCATGAACGAATAAAAAAAAGCAGGAGGTGACAATAAGAGCTGTAAATGGGAGGAATTGACTGCACTGACTTTTCTTTGCAGCATTTGATACAACATCAACAGCAGTGATCGTTTCTGGCACATTCCTAATCCTATTACAGAATTCAGAGAAACCCAGAGTCAGCGAAGTGAGGTGAGGATTTCAATAAAGGAAAGCCTGACAGTGTTGGGACTTGTGTAAGACACCAAAGGGGTGAAATTGGTCTACTCCAGTAACATGAAACGGGCTCATAGCGAATTGACAGCAAGTTTTACACCGCGCCTAATTTTCTTTTCCATTGACTTCAGTGTCTAAGGATTTAATAGTAAAACAGTATTAATACTGCTGCTTTTTCAACTCTGCCACTTACTCCTTCTGGTTATTGAGTTTTAGAGCATTGCAAGGATTTAATAAATTGTTCCGTCGTAAGATCAGTGATGTCATCTCAGACAATAGATTTTTACTGAATCTCACAGACTCCCACCAAGATTGTAGTGTGCGAGCCCCTGAAAGGAAGCAAAAGGAAGCAGCATGTATTTTAGAAATATATTCCAACACGGGTCAATATCCCGGAATTCCCCACCAAACACCATCATGGGAGCACCATCGCTACAAGGATTGCAGAAGTTCAAGAAGAGTGCCCACCACTACCTTCTCAAGGCAGCTAGGACAGGCAATAAATGAGGCTTTGCCAATGTCACCCACAACCCATACAGTCCTTAGCTTCTCCAGTTTGGGACTGAAGCTTTGCCACTGGGAGGAGAACATTCGGTAATGTTACAGGCCAACCACACTCCCTCCAGCCCTTCCAAACATTTATTGCATATTTGCCACTGACTCAAAGTTTCATTTCTTATGTAAACTGTGTGAGACTTACTTGTTTAGTAACCCAGTTATTGCTAATAGTTCATTTACTGGATGTCAGCCTAGCTCAGTGGTAGTACTCTTGCATCTAAGCCAGAATTGAGGAGGAGTCCTCAGGTGAGTTCAAGTCCCACCCCCAGAATTTGTGCACATAAGCTAAACTGCCTCTTCAGTACAGTATTGAGGGAGTGCTGCTTTATCAGAGGTGCAGTCTTTTACATGAAATACTAAACCGAAGCCTTATCTGCTTCTTCAGGTGAATGTAAAGGATCACATGACACTATTTGATTGAAGGTAGGGAGTTTTTCCAGTGTTCTGGCCAGCATTCATCCCTCAATCAACGCCATCAAAACAAATTATCTGGTCATTGATCTCACTTCCTATTTGTGGGACCTTGCTGTGTGCAATTTGACTGTTGCATTGGCCTACTTAGCAATATAGGCAATTCAAAAGTAATTAATTGGCTGCAAAGTGCTTTAGGATGTCCTGAGAACGTTGATGATGCTTTATAAATGCAAGATCTTTCTCGTCGTTCCTTATTGGTTTATGGTTCCGAGCGGTCCCGTGCACACAAACATATTGAGAACAGTGTAAAAGTGTTAAAGCAATTTATCGAAAGCGATTGGGTGGCAGAGTGGTTAACATAATCTGAGTTTGAATCCAGCCCATAATATTAATAGTTTATTGGGAATATTCAGAAGCAATGACAACCGAGACACAAAGGGATGCCAGCTACAGAGAGGCAAACTGTTAGTTTCTTAAAACTTGCTCAGTCTGGAGGTCTCAATAGCAAGTGGGGCAGGTAGCAATTCTTAACATCAGTTTCCTCTTTTTTCCTGACATCACTGATTCTTGCTGGACTATGGCCCCACTGGCACTGGTAGCCCTTCATTACCTCATCCACAAGGTCATTCTGCAGGTACGAACCTACATAGAGCATCAGAAGATTATGACTGAGGAGGGGATCACAGCCCAACCTGATCCTGTCCTCACCCGAAAGCCACATCATCGAGGAGGGGGATCACAGCCCAACCTGATCCTGTCCTCACCCGAAAGCCACATCATCGAGGGGGGGGATCACAGCCCAACCTGATCCTGTCCTCACCCGAAAGCCACATCATCGAGGGGGGGATCACAGCCCAACCTGATCCTGTCCTCACCCGAAAGCCACATCATCGAGCAGGAATCAGTAAATAGAGATCAGGAGCTGGAATTCCAGCTGATCATTCTTCTCCCTCAGCCATGGGTGATTAATTGCGGCACTTCGACTGCTGCCCCGGGTGCGATCCGCTAACTCAGCACAACCAGGAATCGAAGAAGGGATAGGGTTGACAATCCTCCAGGACTGTCCTGAAGTCTCCAAGAAATAAAGGGAAATCTCCTGGACACTGTTGTCAGTAAGCCAGGAGAAAAGTCATAGGGGCAATAAAAACAAATTGTGTTTTAAAAAAAAATTTCTTTGAACACTTTCGTTTAGTAGTTATAAAGATATTGGAGATCGGAAAAAAGGCTATTCGACTGGCTGGGGCGGTTGGAGGAGGGAGATCATGTGATGAAACCTCCAGGATTACATCCAAGTAGAGCTGGCAACTCTAAGAAGGGACCTTCCTTCTTTTGTAAGGCTCAGTGCTGCACCAGCTGGTACATTTGCCCACTAAACCATCAGGACGGCGCAGGTGGCAATTCTCTACAGTGTAGAGCTTCCTCTCAGTTGCATCTCAGCATCATTACTTTAAGAAAGTCAACACAGTTACAAGAATATTAAATTGCAAAGAACCACATTAATACTTAATATTATCATAGCTGAATCCATCACAGTCTTGTCAATTAAATATTATTATTAAGAAGCAATAGTTTGTTAAAACCACATAAAGTGCAGGCGAGGAAAATTACTGTGTATTTATTACTCCTGAAGGATCTATTTGTAGGTGTTTTACAGAGATATCAGTAGTAAAATATGCATATTCTCAGCACATTGTTATCCCCGAGTGTGCGTTTGTTTGGTTCAAGCCAGACGCAAAAGCTCTGTATCTGCAAGTTCTGAAAAAAGCCTGAAGAACTAAGTGAGCCTAAATTTAATCAGAAACAAACACTCATCACTACAAAAGTGAAGAGTTGACTATTATGCAAATTGTCACTGTCAGTAGTCACTGACCCATTATGGTTAATGAGAAAAAGCTGAAAGATGTGGGGCTTTTTTTTTCTCTCTCTTCTTTTATTTTTAAATTCAGTCCAGATGAGGCACTGCAAAGCAAAGCCAACATTAAGCAAATCATTGACAGCATATTGCAGAAACATGTTTAACACCAAAGAGTAATAATAGGATATGCAATTCATTACTATTTATAGGAGTGCAAGAATAGAAATCCCACCACCAGTGCAGGCCCACTGTGTGTTGGTGTCGCCTGCCTTTAAACCTCAGCAGTGTTTCAGAAAGTTAGATTTTGTATGCACCCACTTTCTGCTTTATTTTTGTTAAAGACATGATGGGGTGTTGGCATGGTCATTGGTACGTTGATGGCGCTGTGCCATAGCCTCTCACCAGCAGATCCCTCCTAATTTTGTTATGTCAGCAGGTGACAGCTTCCCCCAAACTGAGGGAGATCCAGCCTGCTCCCTTGAACCTCGTAGGGGTCAGTTACAAGAAGTCTTTGAGAGACATACCTCTCAACCAGCAACATGTTGAAAAGAGTAGGATTTGAGCCAGCGATTGGGGTATGACCACGATGTGTAGAATTAGCACATTTAATGTAAGGGCATCATGATTAAAATGAAAGAGTGAGATGTACGGGGTAGAAGCCTGAGAATCAGTCACCTGCTGGTCCTCTCATCCAGGGGACAGGAAAGGAAAACAAAAATGGCCACAAATGAATACATTCTTCTCATTCTCTGCATATAAACATATTTGGAGATGGTCCTTTCTAATTTGTAAACAGTATATATCAAAGCGCTTCTTCCTAATGCAAATTGGTAGTATAAATATTCTCATAGTTGATATGATTTGAAACAACCCATGAACATGACTATTCAAACCCTAATTAAAGAGGACATGATTTCCTTAGCTTCTGTGCTAGAAGTATCTAAACTATTTGTATTGTTATCATATACTGGTGCGCAAATGCCATAGGACACCTTACACAACGTCAAAACTAATTAAAACACAAAAGAAGAAAAGTACGTGCCTTTACTTTCAGTTTGAATGCAGAATGTTTCCTTTTGACGGGACATCTGTGCACTATTTCTTAAAAGAGTGAAACTTCCTCTTTAGAGGTATTTTATTTTCTTTCAAATGTTCATGCATCTGCCAGAGATGACAACCCACTGTCAAGCCTACGCCATTGTCATTCTGAAGGTGAGGGAGGACAACTCTTCATCTACTTTTCCTTTCCTCCTTATGCAGAACACCTTGCCTTCATTCAGTTCCTTCCCATGGGTCTATCATGTTTGGGTCAATGGAGTGTCATCAGTGTAATATGTTATAAAAGGCCATAGGAAGGCTATCATAGAGATATTTGTCTCAGTGAGATTGGGCTTGCCCCCTTCCCCCCATCCCAGGAGGAGGGCAACACTAAAATAAAACAAATGGCCCAATCAGCTAATAGTGCACGCAGGAGTATTACATGGTCATTTCATTCCCATTGCGCAGGAAATTGATGCGAGCGCCAAATGGATGTTGCCCACTGCTCGTAAGTAACTAACTCACCCACAAGCCTTATGTGGGTTTCTGGGCACCAACTTGCTTTAACTGAGAGCTACAAGACGAGCAGCGGTCGCTCCCGGGCTTCTCTGAGCTGTGAGGGGAGGAAGGATCTCCGTGTCCCCTCCGCCAATCAGCTTGAATACAAGCCATGTGATGAGAACCAGGAATGAAGCTTATTCACAAACTGCGCAGATTAAGAACCAGGAAGTGTCAGATAAGATTAGTAAATGTGCTATAAAATCAGATAGAGAAAGCAAAATAAAGAAAGGGTAAGATTAAATGACTAAGATAAATGAGGCAGAAAGAAAAAGAAAAAAAGAAAAATTTAAAATTTAATTACTTTTTTTAATGTCCAATAACTATTACAATCAGGAGTAATGAGGCTTCACATTTTTTAACGTTAATTTTCAGTGCCAGAGAGATTGTTTGGCAGTCATTAATAATTACCATGCCGTTAAAAGTTAGTTTAGACCTGATATAACTCAGTGCACCTTTTTTTCTGGCAAGATTAGTTAGTTTCCAGCTGGGCAGGAGAGCAAGTTGGCACTGGTCCATTGACTCCAGCCGTTGATATCTCTTTAATGCAAAGCTGTCAGATCAGCAGGGATTCAGGAACAGCAAGTTCTGGGTTTCTGCGTTTGACTGCGCATGTGCGCTCGCCAGAACTTGCTCTTCCACTTGCCCTGAAGTAACGATGAGTCCTTTTAGCCTCGCCATTACTGCTTGAGCAATTTTCGGGCCAATGTTTAGAAGACAGACAATGCTCTGCAGTGCCCGCGAGTGGCAAAAAGTACCTTCCTGTGGCAACGCTGCGTGATAGGGAACTTATCCTGTGTAAGGAAGGGGGACTGTGGGTGGAAATCCTTTCCCTCCAATTGTGGTGCTAAAAACAATAACCAATTCTACAATTCCATTTGGTACTTTCTTTGGATAAAACAGCATAAAGTACTATGAACATGATGGTATGACAGATATAATTATAATGGTTGTACAGATAAGTTTACCAACCAGAAGAAATCTGCTCTTTACAAGTCAGATATTATAACAATCTTTCCCATAAATAGGAATTAGTGAAAGGATATCCTGGTCCCTTTAAGCAGTAGCCCTTTCTATGGCCTTTTTACTTCACAGAACTTCCATTAGATTTCTGCCTTCACAATTACAGTAAGTAGCAGGGTCTTAATTAAAGACATTCAAAAGGGATTGTCCAAAGAAGACTTTTCATCCTTAGCCGCATGACGGCCAGCAATAATGTTTTGTTCCTTAAAACATCATTCAGTGGCTTTAACAGTAATTCTTTGTCCTTTGATCCTTTGTGTAGTGATTTCCCCAGAAGCTGACATCAATCTATGTGACTGAGCCCCATGCTCTGGAATCCCATCCCTAAAACCTTTTGCCTCTCCACCTGTCCCTTCCCCTTTTAAGATCCTCCTCAAAACCCATCTCTTTGAACAAGCTTTTGGCCACCCCTCCTAATATCTCCTTTGGCTCAGCATCCATTTTTTTGATTATACCTCTGTGAAATGCCTTGGGACGTTTTTCTACATTACATATAGATGCAAGTCGTTATTATTGTTGTTAAATCGCAGAGCACCTGGGTCCTGCTTTTGCAGGTCTAATTCTTTTGGTAGGGACGAAGGGCTGTGATTTGGAAAGACTTTGGCAAGATGATGGGGAGGGAGAGCGAGTGGGAAAATCCCATGAGGGGACACCAGGGCCGCTTTTATATACATCCTTGTAGCAATCTACAGGACATCAGTGCTTCGATCGGACAACAGGTCATCAACACACTCTGTTTGTGTACAGGGGAGGGTAGCTTAAGAAAGGGTAGAAAGTATATTTAATTTGTAGGATTGGAACATTGAAATAAAATTTAAATAAGAGAGAAGGTACAGAAATGTATTTAAAAAGATTTGACCTATTGGTTGGTTTATTTTATTGCCAACAAATGGATCAAATGTTTAAAGCTCACAGGTCATTGTAATTGTACTGCTATTATATTACTGTTATAAGGGGAGTGATGTTATATCTAGGAGAGTAATATTACACGTATAAGGAGAGTAATATTGCAGTTATAAGGAGAATGATGCTGCAGTTATAAGAAAAGATGGATAAATTTACTAGGTGTTTAATGTTGAATGTATAAACAGGAACATTCAAAATGTATGCACATTTGAATATGACCTTTTTACCATTATAGTAAAACTCCAAGACTTCAGCTGGAAGTTTAACAAAAAGAAACAAAATAGGATGCGGCTTTCAGTGGATGGCTAGAAAATATAAGCAGTTGTGAGCCAGTTGGTCTGCCCGTTACTCTGAACTACTTGAACTTCTTAGATGATGCACCAGGTGGATTTAAATGTTCCTCCCTGAGCAATAAGTTCTGAAGAACTCAATCAAATGGAATGTATTGTTTGATTTGTAATATTAAATATCAGTATCATTTGAGAAGAGTGTGATTTGATAATGACTCAGGCTATGCACTTTGCAGAACAATTACTATGTTGTCAAATATAAATAAAAAGTGCAAGCTAATTGTTTAATCATCTATAAATTGCTACTGAACCATCATAAATACTTTTATTATTTTTTAAATGTGTAATGTGTATATTTGGTAGGGGGAGGGAAGAACTGCCACAATCCATGTGGTGAACGTACTCCCACGATGCTGTTAAGTGGGGAAGTCCAGGATTTTGACCCAGCGATGATGAAGGAACGGTGATATATGCCCAAGTCAGGAGGGTGTGTGACTTGGAGGGGAACTTGGAAGTGATGATATTCCCATGCACCTGCTGCCCTTGTCCTTCTAGGTGGTAGAGGTTGCAGGTTTGGGAGGTGCTGTCAAAGAAGTCTTGGTGAGTTGCTGCAGTGCATCCTGTGGATGGTGCACACTGCAGCCACAGTGCGCCAGTGGCGGAGAGAGTAGATGTTTAATGGGAATGGGCTAGCAGTGGAGTAGTCTGCCAAAACTCACTCTCTAAGTTCGCATACATGAATGGCCATTTGGGAAAGGTGCCAGAGAATGTGCAGCACCAATGGAACTGTGTTCCAGACCTTCAGGAAAGGAGAAGAGAAAAGGAGACAAAATTGGAAAAAAAAAGGGATTAAAAATAGCTTTCATCCCAGCCTGAGCTAAAACATCAATTTCAGCAAAACAAGAAAAGAGAACTAGCCACTGGTGAACTGTAGCATTGTTCCCAAAGTCTTTGTTATTCTCTTCCAGATGACAATCATCCAGAGTCAAAGAAAAAAGCCTTGGCTCAATCCTCCTGCTTTCTGCTCAACTGCACAGCAATAAAGACCAGGTTTACTCTCTTAAAAAAACAAAATCCAGAAAAATGCACAAAACAAAAATACCCAAGAGCTTTAGTGCTCAGACGGAAAAAGATGGCAAATCTGCATAGAAATTATCAGCCAGTAACAAAGGCTTTTTGTCCAGCTTTGACTCTCTCCCCCCACCCCCCCTCATCACCCCCCCCCCCTCCTTGTAGCCAAGGCTTATCTGCTGGAGGAAATGCCTGTTTAACTGACAGGTAGGAGATTAAATCTACAGCTGCTGAAACACAATCTATACTCTGTTAGATAGGCTTACTTGAAAAGTCCCACAAACACATAATTTGTTTATGTTGTACCAGCAATCTTTGTCAAAGAGACTGTCTATCTGAGACAAATGTGGTTAAACCCATTTATTGTATTATTTCTGCCACACAGCACAAGCTTCTCTCAGAATGCGGAATTGAGACAGGCCATAGGGCTCCAGCTTTCTAAAGGGGGTGAGGGAAATGACTGAATAATAGCTGACTTTTATGTTTTAATCCTTTATTCCCTCAGTGCAGGTCCACTGGAATAAAGCCATTGTGATTTTAAACTTGAGGGTTAAAAAAGCAGGATATTTCCCCTCTGAAGTCGCACACTAACCATCCCCTCCATTTACAGAGCAGGAAAATATACTGATTTTTTTTAATGACACGAGTTTTATGGTTTAAGACTAATACGTTCTTAGAGCGACTTGGAACCAATGTGGCAGGACAAATTTGCAGGAAATCTCAAACAAGAACAGAAAATGCTGCAAACACTCAACAAGCCAGTTAGCATCTATAGAGATAACAGACACTTAGGCCCAGATTTTAGAATGGAGGCGGGATGGCAGCTGGTGGGGGGGAGGTGGGGTTGAATGGGCGCGTGGGTAATCCAACAAATAAAATATGTCCGTTTCGCACGCGATCATAAGTGAATTGGGGCCACTTAACATGGCTTCCGGGTTTGCCGTCCGAAAGCTGCACAGCGGGCGGACTGCGCACCCGCATCACAGGCTGTCAGCTGGAGGAGCTCTATTTAAAGGGCCATTGCTCCAAAGGCTTTTGCTGGAGCAAAGACCAGAAATCACAATGGAGCAGCACAGGGGCAAGGCTGCTCCAAGGTTCAGTGATGCCACGCTGCAGTAGCTACTGGACGGGATGAGGAGGAGGAGGGAAGTCTTTTACCCCGCGGACAGGAGGAAGTGCCCTGCCTCTGCCACCAAGAAAGCCTGGCTTGAGGTGGCAGAGGAGGTCACCAGCAGCAGCAACATCTCCCGCACCTGGATCCAGTGCAGGAAGCGCTTCAATGACCCAACTAGGTCAGCAAAAGTGAGTACACTTACTGATTCTCCTACATTCCGTGTTCCACATCACTGCCCGCCACCCCCCACCACCTCATTCTGCACTGCAAATACTACTCCATCACATCACTCCTCACACCACGTAAGGCTCATCCTCAACTTACCTGCACTTCCTCACCTCCCCATTAGTCACCCCAATCCTCATCCAATGTGATGGCTGTCTCATACTCACCCTCTGATGCACCTCTTTCACGGTCAGCCTCACCCAAAGCAATGCATTCATCGGCTGGCCACTTCACCATCACTCACTCTAGGAGAAGAGAGCGCAAAATGCACGAGAGAGGGCGAGGACTGGAGAGGGGCCACAACAAGTAGTGGATCTCACAGAGGCAGGGGAGGAGGCCCTGGAGATCAGCTGCACCCTCGAGTGCCTGTCCACTGGGGACGGTGAAAGTGGCACCCCACAAATGTCTGGTGACACAACTTTAACATTCATCACACACAATACGAATTGATGTTAACAATGATTGGAATGTTCAACACCTCAGTATGCTCATCGCAACATGACACACCTGTGATGATGCTTAATATTGCCTTCTGTTTTCTTACAGGCCCTTCAACGACCACAGTGACGGCAGAGGGCGATTCCTCAGAGGACCTGCTGGCATCTGAGGGTGCTCCGTCACATCTTAGTGAGCCATCCACCAGCGCAGATACTCACACCTTGGTGGGTCCTAGTAGTGAGTTAGTTGGGTTGGCAGCTGGTGAGTCACCATACACAAGTGAGCATGAGCAGACACTGGTGGCAGGGGCAGCTCTGGAGAGTCCGTGTCGGTGGCCGCACTCCTCTCCAGGCTCTGCTCAGCTGGATGCAGATGCTGAACCCCAGGGGCCATCCTTTAAAAGGAGAATGATCGAGGGACAGCAGCACATTTGTGAGGTGCTGGAACAGGTGCCACGCGGACTCTCCACAATAGTGGAGAGGATGGAGGAGTCCAACTCCTGCATGAGTGGAATGGTAGCACAGGTACAGGAGGGAATCTCTGAGATAGTGTCACAGGGACGTGAGCAACTGTCTAAGATAGTGTCTCAGGTAACTTCTGAAATGTCTGAGATAGTGTCACAGGGACGTGAGCAAGTGTCTGAGATAGTGACGTGGGTAAGTGCGGGTATGTCTGCGATGGTGAGAAGGCTAGCCTCCGTTGAGCTTCAAGCACGGCTCACAGATGAATCCATTCAGGCCCTAACAGCGGTCATTCAAACTCAGGGTGAACAACATTCCGCCGCCTTAAACAGGCAGGCAGATACTTTACAACTGGGTTTCCAAGGCCTCATACAGGTCCTCCAAACTGTTGTCCAGCAGGGTGGTAGGAGTGATGTGGGCCTGGTCCAGGAGAGGGATGATGGCAAAAGGGGTCATGGAAGTGGGGATGCCACTCAAAGCGCTCCCACCTCTCACCCGTTGCCCCCCTCTCAACCTGTACCCGCAATGTTGCCTCCTCTCCAGGTGGCTGAGTCTGCCCCTGCACAGGTGCAGGTGGAGCAGTCTTTGGAGGGGCCCTCACGGGCTCCAAAACCGAGAAGGCATAGGCCGAAAGCATCTAAGCAGTCAGGGCATGAACATGAGCAACCTGCCACTACCTCTGCTGAAGTCACAGGGGTTGCACCACGTAGAAGCGGTAGGAAGAGGAAGCCTAAGGATTTGTGATCACGAAGAGTATGCACTAGGGTGTCTGACAGATGGTCATGTTTTTCATTTAAATTTGGTTTTTGTTAAAGTCACATTAAATGTTATCATTCTCACCACTAGAGCCACGTCTTGCCCATTCTTGATTGGCTTTTGTGATAGGGCCCTTTCATGTGCTTCATCATGAACGGCGCACTTGATGCCACCCATTGGGTCACTTTACAGTGGGTGTATGTGTAGTTGCAGGAGTGTTTTGTGCAGGGAGGGATGGAGGGGCTGGTTTTGATGCTGCTCTTTCCAGGTGGTCTGAGGACTGGACTCTTCACACTTTCTGATGTTAGGAAAACCATTCATATATCAGTGACAACCTGGCCTCACAAGCAGCCAGGTGAGCCACTGCTCTGCCCATGGGTTCCTCCCCTCCTCCTCAATATGGATGGCAGATGTGGATGGGGCCTCCTAAAGCAGCAGCCCCCTCTGTTGTGCCATGTTGTGCAGGACACAACACACTACTATAATGCATCCCACTCTGTCTGGTGCGTATTGAAGCGCTCTCCCAGAATGATCGGGGCACCTAAATTGCATCTTGAGCAGCCCTATAGCATGTTCAATTATAGACCTGGTAGCGATGTGGCCATCGTTATATCAACGCTGTTGCTCGGTGATGGGGTTCCACAGAGGTGTCACGAGCCACATGTGCAGGGGGTCTCCCTTATCACCGAGGAGCTAGCCCTTAGGGTGTTTGGTGCGTTGAAGAGGGGCGGGATGTTGGATTCCCTCAGAATGAAGGAATCGTGGCAGCTGCCAGGGAATCTGGCACTCACGTGAAGAAATCTTTTGCGGTGGTCACAAATGAGCTGAGCGTTGATGGAGTGATATCCCTTTCTGTTGATGAACAGTCCTGGCTCATGTGGAGGTGCTCGGATTGCTACATGTGTGCAATCGATTGCACCCTGCACCTGTGGGAAGCCAGCCACAGAGTGGAATCCCACTGCCTTCTATGTCTGGCTGAGGTCGTCCACGGGGAAGTTGATGTACTGCAAGGATCTGCGAAACAAGCCGTTGGTAACCGGTGATGTCCCCGGTGGCACCCTAGAATGATCCAGAGGCGAAGAAGTTGAGGGTAGTGGTGACTTTAACTG
Organism: Heptranchias perlo; assembly: GCF_035084215.1. Classification (NCBI taxonomy): domain Eukaryota; kingdom Metazoa; phylum Chordata; class Chondrichthyes; order Hexanchiformes; family Hexanchidae; genus Heptranchias; species Heptranchias perlo. The sequence continues at coordinate 31,316,276 of NC_090336.1, read as the reverse complement.
TGACGGGTAATGAGATGCCGCTCAGTCCAGCCGGGAGCAACTCGGCATGAAGGAGGCTGCAGATATCTGCGACCACCTGGCGACTCACTCTGAGCCTCCGTATGCACTGCTCCTCAGAGAGGTCCAGGAAGCTGAGCCTTGGCCTGTCAACCCTGTGGCGAGGGTAGTGCCTCCTGCGACGGCGTTCCCTCTGTTGTTGCCTTCTGTGCTCTGTTGCCTGTGGTGCAGCACTGTGCTGTGGAGCTCCAAGTGGCTGAAGTGCACACCGTCCCTGGCGAGGCTGGTGATGTTGCTTGTCCTCGGATGTAGTGGTGAATGCAGCCATGGCGCCCCCAACCTGATGGTGTCAGTTTGTGGGGGGACGAAAAGTCAGTAAATATGTGTAAACAGAAAAATTCTGAGTGGAAACTAAGAATTTTCAGTGAAAACACAAAGGTCTCCCAGCCAAAAGTTTGTCTGAAAGAACTGAGTGCCCTGCTGCAATAACTCACCTTTTATCTCCATCTGTCAAACAAGCATTTCAATGTCCAAGTAGCTGCCGGCTGAAACACATCTCTTGTAACAGTGAATGTTTCCCACAGCACGGGAAACACACTGAGGATGTTTGAAAATAAGACCCCTGCCTCATTGTGCACAAAATTAAGTACTTCAAGTATCTAAATAAGTCTCTTAAGTATCATCCCGCCGGCTTTAATTGTCGGTGGGAATTCCGCATTCATGAGGCGCGCGCGCATCCAGACGCGTCAGTGCGGAAGTCTGCTGGTTGGAGCTGGGTTCTGAACCCGCTCAGGATTTCCCCGATTTTCGGAGCCCCCCTGCCCCCAACGCACCCGCTACTTCATTCTAAAATCGGGGCCTTAATGTTTCAGGTGTGGACCTTCCATCAGAACCTGAAACGTTAACTTACCTCTTCTCTCCACAGTCGCTGACAGACTTGCTGAGCGTTTCCAGCATTTTTTGGTTTTGCTTCAGACTCCCAGCATCCGACAAATTTTTTTTTTTTTGCTTTTCGTTTACGGAGAATCTCCACAAATTTTCCATTACACCAGCAGTGCTAAGTTATACTGCCATCTCCGCACAGCTTGTGTTGAAGCTACTGGTATTTACATGCACGTACAGAGCTTTGCTCACCATCTTTCGACGTTACATCTATTTTCGGTGTTAGTAATGAGCCGAAGGGAGCGTCAGCATTTTACTGATGTCAAAAAGTTTTAAAATGAGATTTTTTTAAAAAAAGTTTTCTTTACAACAGATACAATGTAAACCCTGAAATTTAACTGGGCCATTAATTCCCTCACAATTCTCCTTTAGAACAACAAAAACAATTCACTAATAATGCCTCTGTGTGTCATGTGACAGTATCATTCTGCAGCCATGACATCACATTTGCCTAACAGACTTCAATCAGTGTTACCTCAGTGATACGTTCAAGTGTTATTACCAATGTTTTCATTTTATTGTGATGATTTTAGGTATTTTAAAAATGTGTTAATGGTAGGGAGTGAGTATGAGGCTGTAATTCAAGCTGGCAGCTCAGATGACACCCCTAACCTGATCTGGCAGCTCCCTGGCGGTTTATGAATTCATCCCATTCACCCCTAATCATCCAGAACTTTTTCTAAATGATTTTTGTATGTAATACAAAATAAAATGAGGAATAGCTTAGCATCATACAACTTTCAATCCCCTAAAAAGTGACTAAATTCCTCTGATGTAGTATCAATAATACAATCGATGTCTTGCATTTCCTGTACTTGCACTCATTGTTATCACAACAGTACGACACAGGGCATCCAGACATTCAAATAATTAACCATATTCCAGGAACTTTGATGTAGACACAAGGATCCCTAATAAGTAAGCACTATAAAATGAGAGCACATGGGGAAAATTAGCATTGATTGAGACTTTTCTTCATCAACAAATAGATATAATTTCACTCAGACTATTCTCATTAAAAAGGAGCTCGCCCAGCCAAGGAAAATGTTAAATGATCGTTTTGCTTCAATAAAATACAATTATAATGTTGCAAAATGTAAAATAGAATCTAATAAATGCAAAAGAAAAAAATGTCTACATGGTGAAACTATCTGCCCCAAATGAGGGAATTCCCTCCATTTCACCCCATTGGATAATGGGCCCCACCCGAACAGGACAATGGAAACCGGAAGATAATCCAGAGTCCTCCAATATCCTCCCAAATCAATTTTCTGAATGTCTCTGTTTCACTTTAAACAGAGTTTTGTCTCTCTAAGATAAATGTGGAAGATAGACATGACCGTGGATAATGGGAGGGTGGATCATTGCGGTTCCATTGAAGAAGAAAATTTAAAATATCTGAGCGGCTTGTGCTTGCTGCATTTGGTTCAAGGTCAGGTGCATTTCCCTTGAAAGGGGTGTAAACAGCAATCCTGCTATGAAATGCAAATGAATCAAGTCTCACAAAGGGTTAAAGGCTGCACTATCAGGAAAGACTTGTTGAAAATAGCTGAAAACATCAATGCATTTTACTACCATTAAGAAACCCACTTCTTGGAGCGTCCAAGATAGGGTCAAATGGGAAGGGAACAGTTCACATTTGAAAACACTCAATAATGTAGTTAAAAGAGCAATGCTGTTCTGGCTATTCCTGTCTGCACTCTGTTAATGAAATTATGTGAGGATGCAATGGAAAAGGTTTGCTTTTCAATCTAAAATTCATATTAGATATCCCCTCAATTTTTGTCATTTGCAAAGGAAACCACAATGATCCAGATTTGGTAAGTGCACCAAATTGCCACTGTGAGGACCAAAGACTAGGATGGGCAGGGAATAAGTTTAAACAAATGAAGATGAATTAGAAAAGCTCAGTTGAAATTTGTCATCTATGAAAATTATTCTTCTTGTGAATTATATGGCCATCAGTTGAGGGGATGGTAATGCTTGGATATGAAACACTATCTATTTCAGGCAGCCAATACCAGTATCAAGCAATCCCAGGTCAAATATGTAATTAGGTGTTGAGTAAAGTTCTATCAACTATGCCCAAATCTCAGAAGAGCACCTCTACTGTACCAGTGTGACATTTTTCCATTTCTCATACATGCAATCCTGTGGCTTCTCGGAGTAAAATTGCCGACTTAGGTGTAGAAATTGGTTAACATTGTGACCCTTTTCTAGACACAAAATGGGGACTAAAATGACCAGATTCACAGGGCTATGCCCTGTGCCCTAAGGAGGCCTGAAAAATGTCCGACACCACATTGGCCAATTCTGGGCTCAAAAACAGGCCCAGATGAATTTCTACCCCTTAGTGCCAAATTAGGAATAGTTCTGTTCTGTGAGTCCCTGCATGTTTATTTTTCATGAAGAACCTTTACAGCCAATAGATAGGAGAGACTTTCATACCATCAGTCTGGGCTGGATTTGAACCCAGGTCCCAGATGTAAAAAAGCTGGTATCCAACTCACTGTATCCCCAGTCCTCAGGCCCTTGTTTCTCAATGTAAAAAAAAATTCAAAACAATGTTGGATGGGACCATATCCATGGTGATATGGTACCACCCGAGTACATCCCATTATCAATGAAAAGGGGGTTGATTTTACAATGGTGGCGGGTTGGCAGCAGGGGGGGGGGGGGTGAAGGTACGCGTGGAAAACCCGCATGAACAAAACTTACCATTTCTGACGCGATCGCACGTTGATTGCTGATGATTAACGTCCTCTCCGGGTTTCACACCCGGCAGCCAGCCTGATTGACAGGAGCTGCCGTCAGGAGCTGCAACGCGAGGAGGAGGGGAGGCAAGAAAGAGAGTGAGCGAGACGTCATCCGGCGCTGGAACGGAAGACCTGGGAGGGAGAGTGGAAGATCCGGGGGGAGAGTGGAAGATCGGGGGGGGGGGGAAGAGGGGAAGATTGGGAGGACCTCGAGGGGGTGAACCGTGGGTCATCGGGAGGACATCGGAGCAGGGTGCAAAGGTAGGTTCATTTTGTGTTTTAACTTCCTTCTATGGTGTTTTCTGTAATTTATTTAGTTTCTTTTTCCCTGATCTGGCCCTTCCGTGAATCAGGAGCGGTGGGCAAGCCACCCAGGTAAGTTAAAAATCTTTCTAATCACTTACTCTGTCACAGGTAAAGTGCCTTAAGTACCTCAATGAGGCACATTTGGCTCTTTAACTGTCATCTCACGGCTTTAATTGCCGGCGGGACTTCCGTTTTTGGGTCGCCCGCACGCACACAGGTGGGTCCCTGGGAAACTCGGAAGTCGGGTTGGAGCCGGCTTCCGAACCCAAAAGGGATTTCCGCGATTTTCGGAGTTCCCCCACCCCCTAGATTTGAGCCCAAGATGTGGGTTCATTCCTTTTCCAAGAGGAAGTTTCACCTCCAGGTTTAGGAGTCATTTCTGAATCATTTCTGAGAAGCAGTGCTGTAGCAATGAGACATTTCAGGGGAAAAAAAATGGGAAAATAAAAATTAGTGGAAGTAATGACAGAAAATACAAGGAAGATTTACAGTAAACTATGCTTCAATAAATCTGTGGGAATTCTGTAACAGCATGGAAAATGGGGAGAGGCTAAGGCTTTAGCTAAACCCTGTTATGGTTGGACCAGTTGCTGTTATCTAAGACCTCTCTTTTTATATCAATAAACCTCTGCCAAAGTTTTTTTTTATTCGTTCGTGGGATATGGGCATCACTGGCAAGGCCAGCATTTATTTCCCATCCTTAATTGCCCTTGAGAAGGTGGTGGTGAGCCACCTTCTTGAACCGCTGCAGTCCGTATGGTGAAGGTTCTCCCATAGTGCTGTTAGGAAGGGAGTTCCAGGATTTTGACCCTGCGACGATGAAGGAACGGCGATATATTTCCAAGTCAGGATAGTGTGTGACTTGGAGGGGAACGTGCAGATGGTGTTGTTCCCATGTGTCTGCTGCCCTTGTCCTTCTAGGTGGTAGAGGTAGTGGGTTTGGGAGGTGAAGAAGGAAGAAAAAAGGCAAGCAAATAATTTGTGGTAAAGCTTGGTTTTAATATCTGAATGCTAGCCTAGGCAGGGCTTTGAATGGACCAGCAATAGCTCTCTGAAATTTGGCTAATTAACACAGGAAAGAATCATCTCCACTTAATATTATTGGGCTGGACAACACTTTGGGCACTTGTGTCTGTTATTTACCCAGGAGATGAATGGGAATAAGCAGGTGAGCTCACATCAAAAATATATTCACCCAACACTGGCGCATTCAGCTTCTTGGCCACTATTAATTGAAACTGCAGTACCCCTTTGCCCTATGGTCTAAGAGAAAGAAAGAACAAACTTGCATTTATATAGCGTTTTTCACAACCTCGGGACGTCCCAAAGCGCTTCACAGCCAATGAAGTACTTTTTGAAGTGTAGTCACAGTTGCATGTAGGGAAACGCGGCAGTCAATTTGCACACAGCAGTGTCCCACAAACAACAATGTGATAATGACCAGATAATCTGTTTTAGTGATGTTGGTTGAGGGATAAATATTGGCCAGGCAGAACTTCCCTGCTCTTCTTCAAAATAGTGCCATGGGATCTTTTATGTCCACCTGAGAAGGCAGATGGGTCTTTGGTTTAATGTCTCATCTGAAAGTCAGCATCGCAGACAGTGCAGCACTGCCTCAGTGCTGCAATGGAGTGTCAGCCTAGATTTTGTGATCAAATCTCTGGAGTGGGACTTAAACCCACAACCTTCTGACTCAGAGGCGAGAGTGCAACCAACTGAGGCACGGCAGACATAATGGCCCAGATTTTGCCGTCACAATAACGGTGAGGCTAATGCCACTCGCCGTTATTTATGTGCAAATGATACAGCAGCTTCCGGCGAGAGGCAGATGCGCGATTAAACTCAAAAATCCAAAATTTGCTATCCGAGTTGTGCCACTCCACTGCCAACTTCATGGAGATAGCATCTCGTTGTCTGCCTCACCATTGAAATTCATTGAATGGCGTGAAGTTGCTGTATTTGCGCAGTAGACACAAACTAAACTCGCCACAAAAAGTTGAGTCAAGTCATTTCAAGTCTAAGTACCCTTTTAACAACGTGATAAGTGTTAATTACTGCCAATCAACCTCATTGGCACTGAAAATTAACTATATTGGATGAAGAGGAAAACATTACAAGTGTCGAGTCTAATTCCTTCAGGTATTAATTGTTGGAAAATTTAAAAATGTAAAATTTAAAATTTTAACTTTTTTTACTTTTCCTTTCTGTCTCTTTTCTCTCTCTCTTAATCCAATCTTTCTTTCCCTCTCTTTATTTCTCTTTCTGTACCTGATTTGACATTGAATTCGCCCCCTTTAATTCACCCTCCTTCTCAGTCCCTGCGCTGTTAATTTCACAATCCTTCAATCTGATTGGTTAAGGAGATACACAGTTACTTACCCTGTTTCCCTTGCTGCGACATTATCAACTCACACTTTCAGCAACGTGCCACGCAAAAAAATTAAAAACCTAAACATGCAAGGGCAAGTCTAACTAACGGCAGATGCCGTTAGATGCCCTGCTACAGCAAATTATGGCCCAATAACTAAAATAATAAATAATAAAATAACTACTTAAAGTACATCACCCCTTCCTTCAATGTATGTAAATATTTCATCCCAATCATTTTCACATAAATGTTATTTAAAATCGTATTAAGGTAATTTATTTACTGACTACCCTGCTTTGAATCAGCTTGAATGCACAGAAATTACTGCTTGAATAGTTTTGAACATATGAAATTAACCTGAAATTGACAAGTAGTATTTTTTTTCTGAACTGAATTTGATAAGCAATATTATTGCAAAAAAAGGGATATCGTAACATTCATTGCATTAGAAATTTAATATTGGATATCCAATTTTTTTCTCTCCCTCCCTCCTGCTTCCTCTCTCCACACCCCCCCCAGCAAATTTTTCTTCACATGTGTCAACAGTAACATTACAGATTTTTCATTGTTTTAGATGATGTGGAAAAGACTGGGTCTGTTTTCCTCTTCATCCTATATTTCACAGAGACTAAGCTGTTGTCCTCACAATTGCCTCCCAGCTGCTTAGGCCTGAGAAAACAACAGACACAGCTCTGTTGTCTGCAGAAAGCCCGCCTTGTTTTAAGTGACTTTATTGCAGGCACATGAGTGTGTTAAGACTTTAAACACGCTCAAATGTCATGTGCACACCCAGTGACGGACAAGTATAATTATCAAAAACAAGAATTCAGTGTCTCTGAAATGGTGTCTGACAAAATGGTCCATTCATTGTGTTCCATGGGGAATACTCCAACTCTCCTGGCATAAAACAAAAAGGCGCTTTTTTGGACTGCTGAGGGCTGAAAGCTTTGCTTTGCCACCCGAGCCCTAAGAAAACACGGGCCTCAGTCTGACTACTGGCTGGCCGCGCACAGCAGAAAGAAAGTATTAATAACCCCCTTTTTCTTTGCGGTTCCCTCTGTGTAGGCTGCGGCCAACGTAAGTCAACGCAAAGACAAAACAGTTTGCTCAACACCAACAACAAGAAACATGACCCAAGAACTTTATAAAAGAAAAAGATTCAACATGACACAGGGCGATATATTCAAACAGGAACGCTTTTTTTCCCCAATCCTCATGACACTCTATACGCTAATTATAGGTAACAAAAGCAAAATTTGTTTTTAAAAAAGCAGTGCATTACTCTTTCCCTTTACAGCGAATGCATTAATAATTAATGAATTTGTTTAAGAGTACAGGCAGCATTACAATTCCAAAGCCATCCACTTAGCTTAATTTCCCAACCATCACTTTCATTGCTGAAGTTGTCTCTATTAAGCCAATTTCTGTGCATCATTAACTTTTAACTGAGTCTCGATAGCTTTGTTGTTCAAATTGCATGCAACTTTTTTTTTAAGTCAGCATTTCTTCTGGCTCCTGACAAGAAGTCAAATTTTATAACTAATTAAATTGATCCATTTGAGGGAAAAGCCACTAAACAGAATTATTTTTGCCCATGTGTCAATATATTAAATCAAAGGCTAATCAGTTAGGTCAGTGTTTCTTTCCTTTATCTGATGGCTATAGGGAAAAAAATGCACATATCATCCCTCTGCCCATTCTTTGCTGCTAATTCTTTTTTTTTTCTCTATTCAGGCTGCTTCTGCAACCTTTTTGCTGCTGTTTAGTAATGGCAGGTCAAATCCCAAACTGTGGTGTTGCCCACATCTTACAACTGACTCCAAAAATAGTCGGCTATTGATGGATGCAGATAGCCACCGTCATACAGGGAGGACCAGCGTTTTGCAACCAGGCCAGCCTTAATTTGGCCACACTGATCCCTTCGGGTGGATTAGCTCTTATGAAGGCACATGTTCTGGCAAGAGACGTTGAATGGGCCGGCTTGTGCCCATAGGAAGGGAGATGGGTCACTGATTTGGCAATTGATAGCACAAGACAGTCCAGAAATAGATAAGTAGACAGGCTGCTTTCAGGTGTGAAATGTCACACAAACTACGTCCAAATCTGTGGTGTCACTTCCCTGCTAATTATTGGCTGACACTGTCATTCAGTTCAGCAGCTTTGTCCAAGTTCAGATCAATGATTTAGCTACATAGCTGGCCAGGCATAACCTCACATCCGAGTTGACCATGGTGAGCTCACTATGTAATCCACCTGGGAAGTTGCTTGGTTGGCAAAGGGGGATGTGAGGAAAACACTGAAGACACATATTGCTTAGGTAGAGGTATTTTTGACGTGCTATAAAAACCATTCTGGAAGATGAAACAATTTGGATTGGATGTTAAAAAGAGATTGGATGAAGTTAGGGTTTAGTCAATACTTCTGCTGAGAGCTGAACTTTGAAGAGGGGTGGAAGTAAAGGCTGGATGCTTTCGCTACGCATTGTGCAATAAGTACAGGGAGACCGAGTGAAAACACTAAATGATGAGGAGTGGTGTGCATGAAGTAACAGACCAGGTTACAGCATGGAGATTATAACTAGGGCACAAGTACTAAATGGCTTGAAAGGTCCTGGAATGGGCTCCAGCTGGAAAAAGACCACATGGTGAGCCAAAGCAGAAATGATGGGACCGTGTAAAGGAAGACATGATTGGAAGAGTGACAAATGGGTTAACTGCTGAAAAAGCAGACAATGGGCCTAGCTATAATGGCTGACCGATCAGTGATCAGTGCTGCCAGCACACTCCTGTGCCAGTCCCAGTGGTTTCAGCCATTTACCTCTGTTAAACACTTAATCTGAAATAAGAAAATTTCACAAGATGATCAATAACAATTACGTCGTGGCAAATTTCTTTCTTTTAAAGTTGCTGCATCCTCTTGAAAATGTACAATTCCCACTGAATTTCTGAAACGAGGAAACCCTCATCAGTATTTTCCCCCAAAAGTTATTTAAATGTTATTGCTGTAATCTGCTTACTAACAGTTCCAAATCTAAGTGAGTAGATAGCGATTACCAGCTGGATGGTTTTAAATTGAAATTGAAAAGCAAATAATTGGAAAAGGGATAGTGACGTTTTAATAAATGGGGACCACTGTGTTCACAGTCAATGGAACATTAGTTTGAACGGTTATAAGACTTTTTCGAAGACGCATAGCCTTGATGCATTTTTTCTCTCATTAAAATCTCCCCACTTTGACACTGAATATCAGAGAACATTGTGAGAGCAAAGTGTAAAACAGTAGTAGATTTGGAAAAAAAAATAGAACATTTTAAGCTCATATTATTTTTGGAAGTGGTGCAAAAATGCTACTGCTGTCCTCAAAGGGATAAAGTGGTGCTGTATGAGTAAGCTCTGAATTGTTGGTACAGCATTAAGATCAGGAAATGCAGTGCTGGCTCCAGTACAGGTCTGGTATTTGTACCTGTCAAACACTCTTCTGTAGCTCTATCTATCTATCTATCTATCGCTTTTATTTAGGTTTATCACCCAACTGTACATCATTCCATTCATTGGCTGGCCAATCCCTCTCTCTCTCTTCCTTTTGACATACAGCTTTTGCTCTTTATCTACCCTTCTCTTGCTATCTTTCTCCCCCTTCTCTCTCTTGCTATCCATCTGCCTTGCAATCCATCTTGTCCCCTCTCTAACCGTCTGTCTCTAACTAACTACCATTCCTGTTTGTTCAATGCTCGTGTGTAAGATGCAATGACAGGGCCTGCTTTCACTAACATCATTTTGTAGACCGATAGTAGCCTCGTTTAATACAACTCTTGCAAATCACATCTTTTAAAACAAAAATCAGTGCTCGGCCCATTACAATTTAATACCTTCCTTCCTTCATAATAATGTTGATTTCTGCTGGTATTCGTGTTCTAAGTGAGCAAATTGATGTTTTTTCTCTAAGTGGGTCCGACTATAGCAATGCTTTGTGCTTTTAACGATTTGGAGCTGAAAACCTTTTCAAAGGTCCGTTTTAATGCATCATTAGAAAGGTTTCTCTCCCACATAATAAGTTACTGAAATAACGAGAACAAACTGATCATGGACTCTCAGAGCCTACATCCTCTTTGATTTACTCTGGAGATCAATGTGTGCATGAAATAAGCCGTAGAAATGTTCAGAATTCAGAATGTTCCAGCCACAGAATGTGGGCATTTTCAAACAGCTGGTGTTCCCCATTAAAAAAGGGAAAGAGGCGCAAATGTTCACTTTAATCCCCTTTTTCTGAACATGCTATTTTTTTTGTTATGAGGCCAGGTGCTCTCACTTGCCTCTCACCACAAATGCCTCCCTCCAACTCAATGGGCAATCACACAAAGTAATTGAGTCTATTTAGTATTGAACTCTAGATTTCAATGAACCTAAATACTGGCACTTCTGCAGATACCTAATGAAATAAGGACTGGGGCCTCAGATCTTCATTATGCAAATATAAGACTCAGTAAAGACTAAGGCATAAGTACATTGACTAACTCTGCAATAGATAGGGACAGTACACAATCTGTTCGGTTCATCAAAATGGACTTAAAACTAATTAAAATTTGTTATATTTTTCCAATATTTTAAATTGGAAACTATTTCAAAAGCACATTAATTTATATATTTTTTCTTTCACTTCCCTCTGCTCTTCAGTCTTGCTCACTGCCAACTTTGCCATTTCATTCTCTTCTTCAACTGGTACTTGGTGAACTGCTGCTACTGGCCAACAGGAGGCACTCTTTTACAGACTGGGAACCTTCCTGCCGATTTTACCTCTGGTTTAAGACATACTCCCCTTCCATCTCCTTGCAATATTTCACGTGTCTATGATCTCGCTGCAAAGTAGTGAACAAAGGATTCAGTCCACTGCACCACCAGGCTCCTGGATATTTAAAACCAAATCCACTTTGTGTAACCTAAACTCTGAGACAGACATCAGGGGCATGATTTTAACTGGGAGCCGGGAACCCAGCCCGTCCTTGATATTTGCATGGGGAACCCGGAAGCCAAATGACTGCGTTGCAATCTACAATCGCAACTCAATTGAAGGTGAGTATTAGTGCTTCCAGGTTTCCCATGCATCAGGCAGCCAGATTGGTGACATGAGGAAATACTTTTTGACACAGCATGTGGTTGGGGTCTGGAATGCACTGCCTGAGGAAGTGGTGGAGGCAGATTCAATCATGGCCTTCAAAAGGGAACTGGATAAGTACTTGAAACGAAAAAATGTGCAGGGGTACGGGTATAGGGCGGGGAGTGGGACTAGCTGGATTGCTCTTGCATAGAGCCGGCGTGGACTCGATGGGATGAATGGCCTCCTTCCATGCTGCAACCTTTCCATGATTCTATGATTGACAGGCTGGCTGCTTGTCGGAAGAGAAAGGAGCTGTGAATCGGAGAGGGGGAGGGGGGAGAGATAGATCGTGGGCCCTGAAATAAATCGGAGGGGTGGGGAGGTGAGGGGACGTGGACGACATCGGGTGGGCCTTGAATATCAGGGCGGGGATTGTCCAGCATCGGGGGAGGAGGTCCAGCATCGGAAGGTCGGGGGGTCCAGCATCGGAAGGTCGGGGGGTCCAGCATCGGAAGGTCGGGGGGTCCAGCATCGGAAGGTCGGGGGGTCCAGCGTCGGAAGGTCGGGGGGTCCAGCGTCGGAAGGTCGGGGGGTCCAGCATCGGAAGGTCGGGGGGTCCAGCATCGGAAGGTCGGGGGGTCCAGCGTCGGAAGGTCGGGGGGTCCAGCGTCGGAAGGTCGGGGGGTCCAGCATCGGAAGGTCGGGGGGTCCAGCATCGGAAGGTCGGGGGGTCCAGCGTCGGAAGGTCGGGGGGTCCAGCGTCGGAAGGTCGGGGGGTCCAGCGTCGGAAGGTCGGGGGGTCCAGCGTCGGTAGGTCGGGGGGGTCCAGCGTCGGAAGGTCGGGGGGCCCAACGTCGGAAGGTCGGGGGGGCCCAGCGTCGGAAGGTCGGGGGGGCCCAGCGTCGGAAGGTCGGGGGGCCCAACGTCGGAAGGTCGGGGGGGCCCAGCGTCGGAAGGTCGGGGGGCCCAGCGTCGGAAGGTCGGGGGGCCCAGCGTCGGAAGGTCGGGGGGTCGGGGGGTCCAGCATTGGTGGGGGGGGATCCAGCATCGGAAGGTCGGGGGGCCCAGCATCGGAAGGTCGGGGGGCCCAGCATCGGAAGGTCGGGGGGTCCAGCATTGGGGGGGGGATCCAGCATCGGAAGGTCGGGGGGGTCCAGCATCGGAAGGTCGGGGGGGTCCAGCATCGGAAGGTCGGGGGGTCGGGGGGTCCAGCATTGGGGGGGGGGATCCAGCATCGGAAGGTCGGGGGGCCCAGCATCGGAAGGTCGGGGGGCCCAGCATCGGAAGGTCGGGGGGCCCAGCATCGGAAGGTTGGGGGATCGGGGGGTCCAGCATTGGGGGGGGGGGATCCAGCATCGGAAGGTCGGGGGGGTCCAGCATCGGAAGGTCGGGGGGGTCCAGCATCGGAAGGTCGGGGGGGTCCAGCATCGGAAGGTCGGGGGGGTCCAGCATCGGAAGGTCGGGGGGGTCCAGCATCGGAAGGTCGGGGGGCCCAGCATCGTAAGATCAGGGGGCCCAGCATTGGGGGGGGTGGAATCCAGCATTGGAAGATCGGGGGGTCCAGCATTGGAAGATCGGGGGGTCCAGCATCGGGGGGAGGGGAGGTGGAATCCAGCATCGTAAGATCGGGGGATCCAGTATTGGGGTGGGGGGGGGTCGGCCAATCGCTGGGTCATATCACGCCAGATGAGCTTGTTGGGCCTGGATGAAGCACACCTGTTCCTCCTGGCCCACGAGAAGTGCAATAAAGACACTCACCTCATGGATTCGGCCCTTCCCACCTGCTTTTATCTGACGTGAATCGGAAGTGATGGGGAACACGAACAGGTAAGTTAAAGTTGTTTGACTTTTCTAATACACAAAAATTTAAGTACCTCAACTATTTCAATGAGGTACACTGCCCCTTTAAGTATCAGCACGCCGCTTTAAGTGTTGGAGCCGGGATGTGGGCCCGCTCCAAAAAGCTATTATTTTAACTTCCCGCCCAAATCCAACCCACCCATTCCTGGGGGTTAAAATTACCCTCCAAATGCGTCACTTGCTGTTTCACAGAATTTTATTCCTGGTCAATTTTTCAAACAACTACAATTAACGAGAAACATACAGGAGCCTCGGTAGTTCTTTGTGCACACCCAGGGGCAGGTATGAGTACCTGAACAGTGGTCCACTAAGAAGGGCTACACAACAGCTTGCAAACTGCAAAAACAATTTTGAAAGTGGAATGAATGTTTCAAGAGAAAAAATAGAGTGCTACATGATTTCTTCCAATAAATTTTCTGTATTAAGAAATGTTCTACAGTTCAGTATGTTTTTTTTGTAATTCAACATCAGAATTTTTTTTAAAATCCCAGCTGTCAGACAAAGTACAGCTGCATAGGTTCCTGCAAAAATTTGTTTACACTTTTTCCGATCCATTTTTGCAAAGGATTTTCTCTCACTTTTAAACTTCCTTTCCCTGGGCACTATTCTCCGAGCAACGGCATTCTGCAACAGCTGCTGGGTGGCTTAGATTTGAATAGCTCAATGATTTTTTTTCCCCCCCCTTTTACCTCCCTCAGATACGCTGTCTCAGATTGGACATTATGGGTTATTTTTGATCTATCTTGTGAACTCATAAATAGTCTACAACATTTGATCACAAATGCTACAGGCTGTTCTGGTTCTCCTAAAAACTCTCTCCAGCCAAAAAGGCTTTTCCAAAATTTTTTTCATGAAGGCACTTTCCCTTTAAACTATGATTCCAAAAATAAAGGGCAGTTTTCTAACCTTGTGCAGAAACTTCCCAAAGGCACTCTCATAAGGAATGGTGTAAATGCTCTGCAAACCATATAAGTCAAGTGTTCCAATTGGATTCTGAAACCATCCTAATTCTATTTGGCCCAATGGGATTTGGTAGTATTTGACAGAATTTATTTTATGTTCAGTATATCCCAGTGTCTGTTACAAACACTTTTGAAGACCTAACAGGGCAATTATTGAAATATTTAATTAAGACTATTTTATTCCACCTGTTTGAGTGACAAAAGGCTAGAAATTGCTGTTGCTGATATTAGCGGATAAACATTTAACATGTTTGTCTGATTTTTCTCTGTCTGTAATTTTGATGGGCAAGTTTGCCCATTTGTTTTAAATGCCTTTGTTCAAATAGCAGAGGTTATGTGAATGTATTTAACATTGATGTGCAAATATCACCATCAGTAATTGCCAGCCTAGTATCACCAGCCAATGTCCTGGTAGCTCCTTGCCATGAGCTTAAAAACACACATAAATGTCTACAGAGGCGCTTTCTGGAACATCTTCAAATCTGTGCTCAAAACCTAAATGGAGAATTATACCATTGACATGCAATGCTGCCATGCTCTCACTAAAGGAAAACCTAGTGTAATTCTCTAAGGCCTTTGGTGCATGTGAACTGCAGGCCTTTCCCATTGATGAGACAGCCTGCCTCATGCAACAACGCTCGTAAGATATCCTTGATTTAAAAGGCCACTGGGAAGTTAAGTCTACGCATTGCTGGATTTTGTTACTAAATTGAACTATCAAAGCCTTTTCCTCCTTGTGGAATATGGCTTTGCAGATCGAGTGTGGTAGCCCTCTGTGTTGGAACTCTCCTTGAAAACAGCTGCTAAACCACGGCAACCAATTAGCCCTTCAGCATCACCTTCTCAATAATGCTTCCTCCAGATCTGGAGCTTTTAAATAGCTGCAGTCTCTGCTGCTTTGTTGGGCTTGGAAATTGCACACATATGAGAGAAATTAAGCTCTCATTTAGCAGAGACACATGCCTGTCAAGTACAGAGGAACAAAGGCTTGTCCCAGGGGCCTATTCAGTGCGGCGAGGCTGCCAGTCACACTGTTAGCGATGCTTACCCTTTACGTATTCTATATAAAATTCAATAAATCATTTCATCTGTACTTCTCTATTCCTGGTTTGTGAGCACCAGTGTGTGTGTGTGTGTGTGTGTGTGTGTGTGCACGTCTGTAGGTTTGTGTCTTTCCTCCAATTGTTCATTCACCAACACCCCCACCCCTGAAAGGCCTTTAACCACTAGTTTTAATTTGAGGTGAAAGGCCGTAGAACCAGAGCTACTTGTTAATTCAGCGGCAACTTGAATCAGCATATGGCTCCGGCTAGTATTTAATTCTATCTTCTTATCAGAAGCCACAGAGAATAAGAAGAGAAGACTTTTTTTCCCTGCACTGACAGCTGGAATCCTCACGACAAGGAGAGCTGGAATAAAAAGAAGCTGGTACAGTGCAGTGTTCTCCCTGCACAGCAGGCAGAAGAGAAGCAGGTCTGGGTTTGATAAGTAAAACCAGATCTGCACAAGGAATCTGTGTTCAAGCCCTTACAATTAACAGAGAACACAGTAGAGTCTAAGCATTTAGCAGAGGAGCGGTACCACCACAGTTTCACATCTTGTTACATTAAAATCAATGGCACAGGGAGAGAGAAAGAAAAGAAGGCTCATATATATATATATATATATACACACACATATATACACATATAGATAGATAGATAGATAGATAGATAGATACGCACACACATGAATGCTACCCGTTTCCCTGTCTTTTCATATAGTGTGGGATCACTCAGCAAAGTCACACCAGCAGGCAGAGGGCCTCTTCCTCCCTCAAGTGTGTTAAATTAAACAAAAGTTAATGGATAGAATAAATAGTGCAGGCACTGAATGGAAAAATTAACTACTGCAAGACATTGGATCGCATACCTACAGAACAAGTGGGATACGCAGTGATCATGAGGCGCTGATTTATTTCTGTGTTGGCTACTGCTGTTACCAAGTCATTGATTTTATTTGCACCACCTGTTTTTTTTCCATTTTCCTACAATGTTTGTGACCATGCTTTTTTATGAATTTCATTTAAGGAATGAGCATACTTGCTGTTGCCGTAGCGTTGCTGGTACAACCTCGTTGATGTGGTCATCAACTGTTGCCAGAGCCACTCAGGCAACTGTCAATCAAAAATAATCTTGGTAAAAAAAAATTAAACCATCGCCTGAATAAATCATTGCTTCCAGACACAAACAGGTGGTGGAATTTTAAATATTCGTCTTTCCTTGTTTATGTTTAACACTTCGAGGCCTTTTTAGACCACGATGAAGCACGTAGCAAAGCTTGCGGTTTTAAAGTTATTTACTCACAGGTGGTTTCCAAAAAAATAATTTAACCCAACTAGGTATTCAGAAACTCTCTACTCTGATCTACTCAAGCGTCTGAGAGTTTGTTCCATTCCAACCTCTCTGGGTGTCTGTGATTTCTTTCCACTCTAATCTCTATGGGTATCCATGACTTCTCTCCCCTCTGATTCATTCAGATTTCCGTGAAGTTTCTCTGGTTTTATCTATTCCTTTCGGGTATGAATGATTTCTCTCTTCTCTGGCACCCTGTTACGTTCCTGATCGCAGGGTGATTGGATCCATTTGGGCTAGGACAAAATGTTTAACCACAGTGGGCTGCTTTTGGTATTTTCTTTTCTGTTGTTACAGGTGAAGTGGCTCAAACCCATAAAAGCTGAACTACAGACCATTACAATAAAGAATTAAGGACACAAAATCAACACCAGAATCAAATCAAGATGGAGTCTCCCCATTACGCTCATCATAACTGACAGCAAAGGGAACAACACAGTCCTGCGGGATGTTGAAAATTTCAAACATTGAATTAATGCTTCAAGAGGTTACTCTCAAACTCCTACAGATCGATCAGAGGACTTTGTTTTTTTGCACAAATATTGAAAATGAATGACCATAAAAGGCATTTTATCCGAATAAATTGAAACTAGGAAAATAAAGTGTATTTTAATGGTAAATAGTGTGTACTCAGTGAGTCTCATCTGAAATCATAGCTGTTTTGTAGTACACTCAATGACAACTTGTGAGGAAGAAAAGAAAACAAAATGTTCTCATGAGGTGTACACATGTTCCCGCAGCCCACCAACTATCAGCAGAGTACTCTCATTTCCCCCTGCCCACATATTTAAAGCCAGCTTGCTTGCATCCACCGAAAGAGGAAAAATTAAAGCTGATTAATGTCAAATCAAATGTTTGAGTGATGTTAAAGGCCGTCTAATTATTAAGATTTTCAGTGAATATTCATCAGCAGCAAAGAAAACATGAGAAATCAAGCCACGATCTCACTCCCTTTCCTGTGCCTGTTTGGTTTTGGACTCGGAAAAAAGTAGCTTCCCTGGCTGTGTAGAAAAAACGGGAGCCAAACAGAAATGTGGCAACAGAATAAACATACAGCAAACCTGGATCAGAATCCCAAAATAAAAACAGTTTTAAAAAAAATTCTCACTTGTATTCCAACGTCTCTTCCCAGATATTCTGCATGCAGTGGAACTTCAGTTACCTACTCAAAAAATTATCTGTCAGAATTTTTGCAGGACAAAAAATTGCGTATGACCATCCAAACTATGTGACGTTGCTTCCGTTACTTGTATTGCACTGGTCTTCGTTCCTGTGCTTGGGGCATTGCTATCCCATACAAAATTGTAGACTCTCAATACTCACCAATTTCCATTAGCAACTAGGAGGAGGGGGGGAAGCTGGGTCCCCTGTATTATGTCAGATAATCGAAGTTCCACTTAATGTTCAATTCAAAAATTCTAATTTTCAAGTCAGTTTTTTTTTCAACATATTTACCATTAAGATGCTTTTTTCATATGAGAGGACCAGAGTACATCAATAAGTAGGTTCCATTATCCTGAAGCTCTCTGTAAAACATTTCACTTTCTAAGGCTGACAACAATCCAATCTCTTCAACACGTATTTCACTGAAGCTCAAGATTTTCTAGTTGGTGTCAGAGTATCTTTAACATAACAGCTGTTCCTTTCAAGCCTATAGGCAAAGACAAGAAAATCTCTACGGCACGTGTCAGGAAAGGTAGGCTTGATGGGGTCAATTTTAAATCCCCCCCCACCCCGCCCGGCGGAAGTCAGTTGTGGGGGGGGCGGTGGGGGGTGCAGTTAAACAAGAGTTGGGAGTTTACCCAATCCGTTCCCGCCCTAATCTGGCCGACTGCAATTTTAAATTGGAGGTGGCAAGGACACCAACTTGCTTTACATATCCAGATTGGGCTCCGATGATGTCATTGAGGCCCGACTGCTATTTTTACCTGAGGCTTGAGTAGGGGAGTAGTGGTGGCTTCCCTTCCAGGCCAAATCTTCCAGGAGATCCATCGAGAGCTAGAAGAGGCCCAGTAATGTACGTTTTTAAAGTTTTCTTGTGGGCCAGGAGGAGCAGGAGTGCTTCTCCAGGCCCCACAAAGAAATTTGGACCTGCCATGCTCCGGGCTCTACCTTCACCTCCCCTAACTGCAATTCCTCTGCTGACCCACTTACTTTATGCCGGAGAACGTTCCCGCGGGTCCCTAGTGGCAGCCTCTGAGCCGACCAATTCTAACAGCCAGTAGCCACTTCCCATCAGCTTCCCGGCCGTTTTGGTTGGACAGACAGCAAGTGGCATGCTAACGAGGCCCAGCTGTTAAAATTTCCGAGCCTCCCTGCTACCGTTCCCGGGAGGGCCGGCTGCTCTCAAGCCTGGGAATAAAATTCAACCCCGTTGTGTTAATAAATTTTATCTGGGCAGCTCAGTGACCACAGAGGCATCAGTGCCCCAAGCTAGGAAGGGAAAATATCAACCAGGGTCCTGCTCCTGATCGCTGTCAAGTGACTCCTCTTGGAAAATGGACACATGTGGCTGCTGGTCAAAGACACAATCAGCCTCAGCTGTGATACGTTGCCCTGCTGACACTCATTTGTCTAAGATTACATACAAAGAATGGTCACTTGAGTGAGATACTGGAGGGTGGAATTGTACCGCAGTACGATTGACTTCAGGAAACAATGTGAGAAAATTGGAGGGCATTTTTTTTTAGCCTTAACTGTACTGAGACCAGAAGGGTACATTATACCCAAATAAGTAGGATCAGTTTGAATGTATACAACTAAATTTGGGATGCAGGGAATTTTATCCCACAGAGAACCACTGGATCTTAATAATGAGGCAATTATATCAGAGCTAAGGCTGCATTTAAATAATGGCTTTGTATATATCTATAAGAGGGAAGCTATTCATTAGAGATAATCTTGAACAGGTTCCACTGTATATCCAAAAGGACTTTGTTTAAACAATAACACCAACAATTGCTTAATTCACAATAGTCTCAGATATAATGGGCATTTCTGACTCCTGCTGAAATATCACTTTGTGAAACACATGCATGAACATTTGGTCAACACCACCACAAGATCGTTTTATGAACTCACAGCTCGTTTCATAGACTGCTCCTCATGTTGCTAACACATGCTATTCTGAGATTTACTGAACTATAATTAGAAAAGCCATCTGAAGGAGTGACATGATTTTCGGAATGCCGGGGAAGCATTATTTGCCTGAGACTGAAAAAGTACATTATAATTTCCAGTAACAAAAAACAAGAAAGTAGATAAAACTTGCCCAAACTGGTAAAGAGCAATTCCAATGCGATTTTTCATGGATAAGGGGTGCAGAAATGCGCTGATGTGACAGATTCAGACTGCTCACAGCAACACACAGGCAAAGTGTCTCACTACTTCTTTTTGTACAGTTGGTAAGCAAAAAACTATTGATCTGGCTCGCCCAAATTTGGCTCTAATTTTCCTTCTCAAAATGCCTTTGATATAAAATATAATTGACTTTTTAATCTTAAAGGAAAGAAATTACTTTTGGGCATATTAGCGGAAAAATGCTCAACATATTTATCTGAAATTCTCTATTTACTTTAAATGGGTTAACACCCCTGCTAAACAAGCAGATAAAGGACTGCGTCTACTAATATCGCCAACAGTAATATCTAGATCTTAGTTTCTTCTGTTTTTTTTCCTCCTCACTTTAGTTTTGGGTCAGTCCTACAAAGACGTTCTCCCCCAGTTCTTAAAAAGCATTCCAAAAAAATGTTAACCCATCTTTCTCTTTCAAACTGACTGTGTATTTTTTCTATTTTTATTTCAGCTTTCTAGCATTTTCAGTTTTCCTTTTGATCTCAGGATTCATCAGTGTTTAAATTGCATTTTATCAATCACTGCAAATTGTCTTGCCTTCAAAAATTAATATCAGCATGGTCCTGTTTTAGATGGCCTTCAAAAAACTACACTGTAAAAGGTCCCACCCATGAATGAGTGGTTCAAAGTAAACCCTGAAATACTTTAAAATGATCTGGAATGTAGCCTCGAAAACCATAATAGGATATGGTACAAGTGATTAAGTGAACCTTAACCCCACCCTACTGGTTACGCTCAAACTAGTGACACTTTATCTTATAATGAACCACACCATTGCCATATGGCAACTTATTAAATACAGAGACACTCTTTCTTCACTCTAAGTAAGCTGCACTTTCAAGCCAATAAAAATTAAATTAACACAACGGTCTTTCAAACACCTTCCAGCCTTCTCAAAAAATTCCACTTTATTTGCTCAAAGATTTTAATGCTTTCAAATTAATTCAGATCCTGCATGTAAAGACAACAGATACTTTTTCCACCATTTCTATCTGCTCCCTGCGATGAATTGTACTTGGAATACAGAGACTTAGGAGAGATTCTCACTTCGCACTTTGAGTAGTTAGGGTGGCAACCATTTTAATAGTGAAATAAATCAAAGGAACATAGAGTATGTTCCTATATTGTTCCTATATTGATCCTATGTTCAAATATATTGGACTCTGCCACAACCACCACCCCCCAAATACTCAACTCTGATCTTTTTATGTAAAGATACATCTTCTCGATGCTTTAAATTTATAATTTCAATGAAACAAGGTTTCAGTGACCTCTGAATCAGAAAGTTGTAGGTTCAAGCCCCGCCACAGGACTTGAGCACATAATCTAGGCTGACACTTCAGTGCAGTGCTGTAGTATTGGATAAGATGTTAAACCAAGGCCTGAGCAGGCAGATGTAAAAGATCCCATGCCATCATTTGAAGAAGAGCAGTTAGTTCTCTCAGTGCCCTGACCAACATTCCTCCCTTAAACAAATTGGCTGCTGTATTTGCATACATAACAACAGTGATTGCAATTCCAAAGTAATCAATTGGTTGTAAAGTGCTTTGGGTCATCCCGAGGATGTGGCAGATGCTATATAAATGCAAGTTCTTTCTTTCTTTAATGTGTGAAAGTTGCACTGGTGTCAGGGTTTCTAACTAGAAACTCATGATTAAACCAATATGCATCAATGATGTGAGTGTACTGTGTGGTCTTTTCAACAGCAATAGATTTGAAGATTTAATCCACAAATTAAAGCTTCAGTTTTTAATTATCAAGTTAACCTCTAGACATATAAAAATGAAACATATTACGATGCAAGAAATTATTCTAGAAATTACAGTTGTCGACATTAACTGACAAATGCTTAATATATGACATTGCTCTGTTTGCTTTTAAGTACAGGTGTTAACCCATTTAAAATAAATAGGTTAATGCAGGTGTTAAAACAGTGGACAGAGGAATGTTATCCAAATGTGTTAGGCTTTTGTAGACCAATATCACCAACAGTAATTTTCTAATGTAAGGAATCTTGCAACACCAGGTTATAGTCCAACAGTTTGGACTATAACCTGGTGTTGTAAGATTCCTTACATTTGTCAACCCCAGTCCATCACTGGCATCTCCACATCACAGTAATTTTCTAGGCCAGAGTCCCAAACAATACATCACCCAAGTTATCTTGGGTCTAGGAATGTCATGAACACCGTAGATTTTCCAAAGAACCCACGTTTCATTTGAAAAAGATTATTAATGATAAATGCTAATTGTTCAAGTTCTGGCTGATCTGCAATATCCATCTAATTATCAGTGACTGATGTAATGCGTATAGATATCCATGTCTGTCTGATCTATTTCTTAGCAACTGGCAGACCAAGGCCAATAAATTGTTTTGACATTGTGTCTAATAGTGATTAATGTCCAGTATTATAAATCATGAATTATTAGCAATATTAACCCAACTGATTGATGCAAGTGCATTAATTACTAAAGTCCAAAAGGTCATCTTTGTGCATCCCTAGTATAAGTGCCCATGTCACCCTCATATAGCCAATAAAGGCTTGATAATTTCAATCTCCCAGAGATCAACCTGCAGGACATGAAGTCTTTTCAAATCTTCATACTCAATATAGTGACAGACTTACAATCAAGCACCCTAGTAGATGGTTACTCTCCCCCACTACATTATCCTATTTTTACATTTCCCTATGTTCACGCCATCAGGAGTGAGTGCTTTCTTTATTATGGTTGGCTAATTTCTCCTACTTCCACCCTGTCATGGGCACCTCATTTACTCCATCTCCACTGTCACTGCAGATGGAAATGTTTTCACTATTTGTTTAGTAAAGAATTTCTGTCCTCATTACAAAATTCTGTTGATGATGCTCCTTTAAAGGGCCATCGGTCCATGCCAATGATGGAGAATGTATCCAGCACACTCCAGACTCGTCCTGCTGCACAGGTGAGCCAAGGACAGAACATATTTCCACTATTAGAACAACAGAAAAATTAGTTACAATGAATTCAAAATGTCCTAAGGGCATACTTATCTAACCTAGAGTTTGATATTCCAAGGAGAAACACGTTGAAAATCATTTTACAGAGGCTGAATTACAGACGCAGTGGGCATAGTCTGACAGCTGCAAAGACCATTCAGCACTTCAAAGGGAAAAAGCCATCTTCTATTCAATTAGCTGCCTTTAGGTTAATGAGGGGTAGCCTGTTAAAAATAAAAGTTAAATATTGGATTTTCTTTTTTTTTTAAAAAGGACGTCTCCCTAGAGTTAACAAAGGAGGGCAGAGAGGAAAAACACATCCAGTGAAAGAAGAGAAACTGTGTGTCTTTTTCTTTTTAAATTACTGTTATGAATTTGTCTGTGACGTTTACCTCAACTGTGGTGTGTAATGGGCCCAACCTATTTGTTCTGTTTAGATCTTCTGTCTTCTTTCAAAGACACACCAGACTCTTGTAGTGTGCCAATAGAAGTGTCAGATTTCCTTAGCCGAGTTGATTTGGAACGTGTACATTCCCTAACTGAGCTCGTAGGGAGGGTATCACTTACACGATAAATAACA
Source organism: Heptranchias perlo (assembly GCF_035084215.1). Lineage (NCBI taxonomy): Eukaryota > Metazoa > Chordata > Chondrichthyes > Hexanchiformes > Hexanchidae > Heptranchias > Heptranchias perlo. The sequence continues at coordinate 31,292,686 of NC_090336.1, read as the reverse complement.
AAAAAGGAATGGTCTCCAGAGTCAAAGAGAATAATTATAATTACTCTCGCGCTGCCCTTTCCCTGCCAAACACAGTACACAGACACTGCTCAATGACACAACAGTGTATATTAAGTACGCAACAGTGAGATTTAACTGGGCTTCCTAATGATCAAGCACCACAAAACAAAATAAACCATCCTACATCTTACTCTCCATAGTCTTGCCATCCCACCTGCAATAACTCATTTCCGTACCTGAACTTCAATTGACTGGGGGGAATGATTACTGAGGCAACAGATAGCGTAAGACAGGCAGATTCTATGGATCCAGGAAGGCATAGTAAGATGAAGCAGGAACTCTGCAGAGAGGTGCAACCACATTCCTGTTCTTTTGCAGCCATCAGATTAGTCGCTGTAAAACCCAGAGCCTCACTCACTAGCACGACAATGTATTTGAACGAAATGCTTTTTCACCTTCAGATGCCCAGAAACATCTATTCGGAATTAGAATCTTTGATAATATGATACACAAATATGATGCAAACATTATTCCATTCATTTTTAATTCTCAACTTCCCCTTAATACATTCCTTTCTCTTCCTTTCATTACCATGCAGGATTCTCCTCCACCATGCAGTATTCTCCTCCACCATGCAGTATTCTCCTCCACCATGCAGGTTTCCTGCATCCAGGCCTCTGCTGTTGCTTTTCATCCAGCTACTAGAGGGTGAGTGAGAATGGCCTGAGGTGAGGTGCCTTCTGATTTTGCCGCCCTCTCTGTGGTAGAATGCCTTGCTTCTACTTGACAACCCCATCCTCCATGCCACCATTGTTAAGCATCCATAACAGGGGCTAAAAGTGGGCCAGGATGAACCCAAATTTCAGTCCAGTTCTTGTTTCATTGGCTACTTTAAGTACCTGTTCTTGGTTTTATCACAAGATTTCCAAAGTTGGCTTTCTTTCTATTGGTATTGGATTTCACCAGATAAAGAAACGACTTTTGCATGCCTACCACATTCCTAGTTCTTCTAACTCACCGCCGCAAGCCCTCAGATCGGTGATTTCTTGTTTTGAGTGCAGTTAAGTTTACTTTTTTAACAGTTTATCAGGTTTTTTTGTCTCTTCCTGTTGACTTTGCTGCTGAACCTTCCCACCTTGAATGCCGGACTTGCCAACATTGTCGCTGCTCCTGCTGGTCTGGTCCTACCCCTGGCAACCTTGTTGCCTTCGCTGGTTTGTTGCAGTTCCATCCAGCCTCACTGCAGCTCCTGCCAGCCTTAGTGCCACCTTCTCTAATCCTGCTCCCAATCTTGTTGCCATCGGTAACGCAAAACAATTAGGGGGTTAGTGTTAGGATTAGAGTTGAGCTGCGGTTTAAAGTTAGGCTAAGGTGTGCTAAATTTTTCCCCTCCTCCTCTGTCCTCGAAGCGTTCACTCCTTACTGGGGTTCACTTCCATTCTAGTATCTCTCTCTACCTTGCCCAAAGGACAGCAAACAGAAGGTGAAACCCAGCCAATTTTCCTCTTCAAAACGCAAAAACACTAAGGCCAGTGGTAACACCCCCAAAGCTGTCTTGGAGCTAATTTATCATTAACCAGTGATTGAACCTGGGACCTTATCTTAGTCCTTATGGCTCAGCTACTCGTTGGATAAACTTGCTGAGCCATCAGAAGAGTGATGCAACTTGCATGCTGGTACTTGATGTTCCTGCATTACTGGCAGTGGGGAAGGGGAATGTTGTGAGGGTGGATGAATATTGTTTTGTTTGATAACCTTTGGAGAACCGGAAGTAGTTATATAGAGCTTTCTCCCTTGACATTAAAATCCATGATAGAATTAAGATAGGTTTTAAATGGTCTGTGGTAGGATCCACTCTGATGAGCTGAATGGCCTTTTCTCATTCATATTTTCTTATGTTATTCTTTCTAGCGTCTCACCTCTCAGGTTAACAAAGCAACACATCAATAACAAAAACAATGAACGGAATATAAAAAAGGAATGACGAGTGAAGGGAGACATATGGACAACTTGGTAACTCATGAGCCAGTAGATGTTACACATCAGTGTGTGGGAACTTCAATGAATTCCATGCTCAGAGAGCTATGAGAGTTGTTTTCTCCCCACCTCTCCTGAAAGTGCGGGGTAATGCCGGAGTATGATCCCACAGGCAACATAGGATGTCCTAGCTGCTTTTTCCCTTCTGTACCTCACCCAAGTGGTTATTCTTCATGAGTGAGAGGTAGAGGGTCAACTTGGCTGTAGAGGGCACCACATCAAACCTGATCTTGTCCTCACCAACATGTTCACTGGATAGTGATCAGGAACAGGAACCCTGGCTGATTTTTTTCCTGAACACTAGAACACTGAAGCCAACTGTAGCAACCCTGCTACTCCCAGCTGAGATTAGCCAATTACGTACAGATTGGGAGTCAAACCTGGGACGTTTCTGGTATGGATGACTAAACTGTACACAGAAATAAACCTTTACCAGCTGAGCTTCGAATTCCATGCAGCACAAGCTTTGTGGTGTAACAGGTTCTCATGAAGTCAACTTTTGCAGGTGGGACAAGGCTTGTCTCCAATATTAACTTCTAATCAGACCCATGACAAGAGAAGAGTCAGGACAACTTTTTTGTGTGGTCTAATTAAAATAAAAAAATAATCATATAACACATCCATCTGTCCTTTTATTTAACAAGACTAGAGTAACTCACCGTGAACTGAAATACACAAAGAATTTGTTAAGAAATGTGTTTTACAGGTGTTAGTTTGCTAACTCCCAACAGATCCAGTATGTGTGAAAAGTGCCTCACACATTCCTGAAAGTAATGCAAAAACTGAACAAATAATTAGTGTTGTAATTTGCAGAAAATTTGGATTCTTTCATTTGTTAAAAAGGACCTGAGCAGAATTTGTTTTAAAATAAAACGTGTCATTTGAACAGCACATGTGCCATAGACCTGGTAAGCAAAGCAAAGCAGAAGATAGCGGCGCATTTTAATTTTCTGTCTGCTGGGGACTTTGCCTGAAGTTTTTCAAGTCATCTAATCAAAAGATCTTGCTGTGCAAAAAAAGATAAATCACAGTCAGAGAGTTTTAAGTATTTTAACATTTCTGCTCAGGCAAAAATGTCTGCTGAGTTTCCTTACACCACCACCTTTAGTGCTTCCATCAGAACACTGAAATACTCATCTCACTTTTTGCTTGGTCCATTGTTAATTCAGTTCTTAATCTAGAAGGATCTTCACTCATACACTGATTTCCTCACTTAATACGCATTCTAAACCTCCCTTTGTTCTGCAGACTGATCCCTCCATATGCTTCCCCCTGTCAAAGACTGCTCTGTCCTTAGAGTCTCCCCGGTTCCATGAATTGTAAACAATTTTACAACACCAAGTTATAGTCCAGCAATTTTATTTTAAATTCACAAGCTTTCGGAGGCTACCTCCTTCCTCAGGTGAACGACGTGGAAGGAGGTAGCCTCGTTCACCTGAGGAAGGAGGTAGCCTCCGAAAGCTTGTGAATTTAAAATAAAATTGCTGGACTATAACTTGGTGTTGTAAAATTGTTTACAATTGTCAACCCCAGTCCATCACCGGCATCGCCACATCATGACTGTTCCATGAACTCATTTGTCCATTTGGTTCGCCCCATTGCAGTGACTGCTCCATCCACATGGTTCACCTCTCTCTGTGCCATGGACAATTCTGCGCATACAGACACCCGTGAGCTGCAGATTGCTCCATCTATACTGTCCCCCGTGCCGCAAAGTGCTCTCTCCATACAATTCTTGTAAACAATTTTACAACACCAAGTTATAGTCCAACAAATTTATTTTAAATTTCACAAGCTTTCGGAGGCTTCCTCCTTCCTCAGGTGAATGTTGTGGGTTCATCTGAGGAAGGAGGAAGCCTCCGAAAGCTTGTGAAATTTAAAATAAATTTGTTGGACTATAACTTGGTGTTGTAAAATTGTTTACAATTGTCAACCCCAGTCCATCACCGGCATCTCCACATCATACAATTCTTGTCCATTCTATGGCCTGCTTGATTCAGATGGATGCATGGGGAAAGCATATAGATGAATTAGTCTGTGGCACGGGGCCAATATGAACTTAAACTACATTGCTCCATCCATATGCTTCCCCTAGCTGCAGATCATTCGACCCATACAACGTCCCCCTCACCTTCAGTGAAACAGTATTCAGTCCTCCAAGCTTTATTCATTTACTGTAGCAGTTGTAGTATACATAAGCAGTTGTGTGTGGAATCAATATAAAACTATTGGACAACAAGCATGGAAAAGTAGTAGGACGTACATGAGAAAGGTAAGTTACCCAGCCACTCCTCCTATCAGAGACTTAGCAGGGGCATATCGTTCAGTAACATAATCACGTACAGAGTGTGTAACACTGTGTGCTGGAACAGCAGCCTCCAATCTGCTGTGCATATTAGCTTTGAAATTATGTTGTATGATATTATCTTAATGTGTTCATATGTCCGCCATTTTACCTATTGATTTTAAACGAGTTAACACCTCTGTTAAAATAGTGACAGAGGAGGTTGATATGAACTTGCGAAGCATTCGTACGATATCGTGCAGAGTAATTTCAAGGCTAAAATGTCCTCCACACTTTTTCTCACAAACGTATGTGCATAAACATTATTCAGACTGTAATGTCTGAATCCTTCCCACTTGAATATATTTACAAAGTAGCTGGTTACATTTGGAAGGGGTGCGTCAGAGCTTCATCTGATGCTTTTGGGCTTATTCAATTCCAGGGAGAACCTTTGCAAAGTCTCTATCATGGCACAGAGGACTGCCACACCTCTGCACATTGATTGCTTAGTGAAAACTGATGGTGTAAGAGATGCCGAATATTTGCTATTAGAAATTTTCCCCTGCTTGAATTATAATTTTTTGTTTTGCATTGCTCCTTTTCCAACTCTCAAAAGCACTGGTTCACGGTGGTGCAAAGTGTCACTGCTGCCCGAGTCCTCCGCCACCCTACCCAAGTAAGCTATTCAACCATAGAAAGCACAGCCAAGCCCAATCCTGTTTTCAACCAACAACCAGACGTGCATTTTCCATCAGGGGTCGCTGTATAGAATTCAGGAGCAGGAAACTTGGGTGACTTTCCAAGCTCAGAATACTGAATCTAACTGCGATCACCCTATTGAAAATGTCACATTTTTTCAATGTTACTTAAAAATATATACATTTTTAAATGATCTAAACGCACACTTGAGATGAAGTCATAACATTTTACAACAAGGGCTAGAGGCCTTGCAAGAATTGGTTGCAAGAATTAAGTGTGCCTAATTTGGGTTTAGGATTCTGAACCATGTGACATTTCAAGATCCATGTCCTCACTTTCAAATTCCTCCATGGCCTCACTCTATCCTACCTTAGCAATCTCTTCCAGCCACATATCTCCGCACATACCCTCTGCTTCTCTGGCATCAGATTATTCCTTGTTCATTATTCCCTCTGTTCCACCATCAGCAACCATTCTTTCAGCCACTATGCCCCTGCCCTCTGGAATTCCCTCCCTAAATCTTGTCCCCTCCTTCCTGACTTTCAAATACCTCTGAAAAAACCTTCATGCCTTCAGCCTCCCCCCAACAACCTTTCCGTCATCCCTTTCCTCTCCTCCTCAGCGTCCACTGTTTCCTTCCACCTGTAAAATACTCCTGAAACATCTTTCTGTATATGAGGAGTGCAGTCAAAATGCGAGTTGTTGACGACATTCAACACCATTTTCAAGAGATTTAGAAAAGCTACGCTGAGCTCAGGAAACTTTCACCCCGGGGTGACATCAATCTAACCTGAGCCCTCACTTCAGTCAAGATGGAGAGGACCAGGAGAGGCAGAGAGCGACTGACCTGGATTTGCTGTTGGAGAAGGTTGATTTTGTGTTGCTGCTGCAATAGTTGCTGCTGTTGTCTTGCAATCTGGAGAAGAGGAAAGATATATATTTTATAAAAAAACAAAATAAATCAAAACGTAACTTTTTTTTTGCTGTTTCAAATAGGCTGCCAACAAGGGAGAAACAAGTTGTTTTTATTGCGCCCATCCATCTAACTACATTCCCGCTTCATTGAGCATGACAACCCAGTTTTAAGTGTCATTTAATTTTCATTTTCAAATATAATTACAAAGTGTTCACTGTAAGATATCACTCGTCTGCAAATGTGTCAAGATTAATTTGAGCTAGCTTATTCACAAGTGTCAACAGTTAATTACTGTGTCGTGTCTGCATATCTAAATGACATCCTAACTTCTTATTTTGTACGTATTCTTGTATCTTATTTCCCATTATAAGCCGAGTGTATACGCTCGCATGTGGGCAAATATTTGGACACGGAAAACTTGGTGATCTGAGGCTGATTAAAACACGCTCAACGTACAAGCTCTATTATACACTGCTCTCTATAATAATATGGTGGGACTGTCAATATGATTTCACTAATAAGCCCCATTTAGAAAGGCATTCTTTACTCTGGAGTGACTGTGGAGTGGGTACAATTGTGTCTTAAAGAACTGAGATGCGACTGGGGATGCCTGACTTTAGATTGCGAGACCAGACTATGGAGCACAGCTGCAATCAGCTTGCGATTGTAATTACTAATTCCAGTCATTAATAAGGATCATTTTTGGCTGCGACCTTATTCTCAAAAAAACTGTCCTCTAATTTTACGGTCCTAATATGGCAATTTTCCTCCAAAGGTTAAGATTATAAGATAGTTTTGGATAAAGAAGCCCCCCCCCCACCACCCCCCAACAGATTTGATCTTATTCTTCCCCATCCTATCGCCTTCCTATTAAAGCATCGAGCTGGTTCTTAAGCGAGTCCAATGTCTTGATCTCAACCACACTTCCTGGCCACCATTCCAGCTGCTGATTACCCTCATGTAAAGAACTACTGCCCGTTGTCAATCATAAACTTTCCCTTCAGAATCCTGAATCTCTGGTCCTGCTGTCTTGGCTTATCTGAAAGTATTGATTCAGGTTCACTTTCTTTGTCTTGTTAAGTTTTTTTTATATATATATACACCTCTACAAGCTCCTGTCTGAGACATCTCTTTTTGAATCCAATAAGTTCCTTATCCCTTGAACAATGAGGATCAGCTTTGTTGTTCTCCTCTGCACTGCCCATAGAACCTGGACCCTTTTATGTCACGGTGACTAGAACTCATCACAGTTGCTCTTGCCCACAGATAGTAGAAAAATAAAATTGCAATGTCTCTGGTGTGGATTCACTCTCTCGTGAGAAAGCTCTTCCATTTTAAAACAATTATTTTGTTGTTTTTTAGTTCAGATTTTTCATGTGTATTTTGTGAACACAGTGAATCCTCACCAAGATGCTCTCTATACCCCTCCCCCCAAGTAGCCAAGTAAAAATAATACAGAAATAACTATTTTAAAGAATACCTCAAAATACTGTAAGCAGTGAGGAAAAATTATATTCCACTCTTTCGATATGAAATAATGAGGGCAATAATGGGAGCCCCCCTCCCTTATCTCATCCCTCTGCCTCAGCCCCCCCTCAACCCTCTTCTCTCCTTTATCCGCAGCCTCTTGTTTCCCTGGCCATCTTTTCTACATTTCCCAGATCCCCTCCCCTTACCCTTTTCCCTCAGGCTCCTCGGTCCAGAACACTTTTCCCTCAGCCTCTCATAGCCCTCAGACTTCTTCCCATAATATTCTGGACACCCCATACCCTTCTTTTTCAGCGTCCTGGAGCACTCATCCTGATCGTTTTCTCCTATATCTTCTCCCTGACTTGGTCATTTGATGCTGTCAATTCATTTTCTCATTGTCCTGAACCCATTTCTTCATCATCTCAGACTGCCAGTTCTTCCACCACCTCACCACCCCCCACACACCTCCCCTGTCCAGGTCAGAGAGATGATGTGGTGAAAGCCGTGGCTCAGTGGTAGCACTCACCTCTGAGTCATAAGATTGTGGGTTCAAGCCCCACTCAAGAGACTTGAGCACAAAATCTAGGCTAATACTCCAGTGCAGTACTGAGGGAGTGCTGTACTGTCTGAGGTGCCGTCTTTTGGATGAGAAGTTAAAGCGAGGCCCCATCTACCCTCTCAGGTGGCTGTTAAAGATCCCATGGCACTATTCGAAGAAGAGCAGGGGAGTTCTCCCCGGTGTCCTGGCCAATATTTATCCTTCAACCAACATCACTAAATCACTATAACTAGTCCTTACTGTTTGCGGGGTGGGACCTTGCTGTGCGCAAATCGGCTGCTGCGTTTCCTATGTTACAACTAGTAATGTGACTACACTTCAAAAGTACTTCATTGGCTGTAAAGTGCTTTGGGATGTCCTGAGGTCGTAAAAGGCGCAATATAAATGCAAGTCTTACTTTTCTTTTTTAATCCCTTTGACTCCTGGACTACTAATGTGTTCCCTTATATCTTCCAGAAGCTGTTCATTCTCACCTCTGCATTTAGCAGAGACTGGCCCCCTGAGGACAATTTCACAGAGAGGCAGATATACTGTAACTGACATCACCACAGGACTGTAATGACTACAACTGGTGACTGGCAGAAGTGGTGAAATTGGCTAAGAAGCTTGACAGCACCTGTCAGGAATTCCTAGTATGAACAAAATCAGATACTCTGAGAACAGTAGCAGGCGAAAGTGTCAATCTTATATTTCCTATTCCCATTGTTTTCAATTCCTGTCTGTCCTAGACACAAGGGCTAAAACATTTGGTCAGGGACAATAACTGTCTCACAGTTGCATTTAAAATGCCATAAAAAGCTTCCTGATGACTCAACAAGTTTATCCAGTGAGTAGCTGAGCCACACAGACCAGGAAGGCCCCAGGCTTGACTCCCAGAATGCGATGAATTAGCTGATCTCATTGAGGCTATCGTTTGGGACACTCCAATTGGCTCTGTGCTGGGAAAAGAAAAAATGGACAGAGTTCCTGCTCCTGATAACTATCTAACAACCCTGTCCTGGAGGTGCACATCTATGAATTTCAGATGAGGACACAGTCAGACTTGGTTGTAATGCTCCCCTTCAGCAATTAGCTTGCTGACAGTCACTGTCAAGGCTCACAGTTGCATAATGGCCACGTGGGTGAGATATAGGCGTCTGTAGAGCCATGACCTGTCAAGGAGGGAATGGAAGAAAATTGGTAAGAAAAAAAAATGCTGTGAAAAATCAAGTCATAAAATAACTACAGGAGCATTACTCAGGGCCCAACACTCCCTGAACCAAGAGCAGGTTAACTCCAGACCCATTCTGGCTAAACTGGCTAACCACAGTCATTCTCGGGTCTGCCTTCCAAATCAACCACACATAACCAGACTTGAGCTTCCGATTGTGGGATAAAATAGAAAGACAGGCACAACCTAAATGTCAGAAAAATAAAATTCTGAGGAAGGAAAGCAGAGGTAGAGTGTAAATTAATTAAAAGTATGAGGAAAAAAGAGTGAAACAGCAGGTAGAACAATAGGAAAATGAAAAACAAAAAGTGAAATGACAGGTGGAAGAAAATGCTGGAAAGAGAAGAAATTAAACTAAAGAATGACAAAAGGAAAGAAAAAAACATTAGATCATTTGAAGAAGCTGAAGATCTTATTGCTTAGTATTCTGCTGAGAGCCCTATTATTAGAATGTAAAAAAATAAAAGTTAGGGAATTAACTACCTAATTTGGCTGGTCCCAGGAAGTAGGCGGGGCAAACGGGCGAGCAGGCTGTAATGCACATCAGCTGTCTGCTCACCCGTCGGTGTGCACAATGGTAGTCCTGGTGGGGCGGACAGTGCAGCTACCCAACTTGTAATTCATTTTAATGGATTTTTAAAAACATTTTCACACCTTGTTGTCAGTAGATTCACAAAATCAAGAAACTCAAGTGGCAACAGAAAATTTACAAAAGCAGTCCCTTTAATATAAATTTAAAAGGTAAATAGAAAAAAACAGAAAGCAGAAAAACAGAGAAAAGAAATAAATTTCCCTCCCCCCGCCTTTTAAATAGCTCATATTCTTTAAGACATTCTGGTGCTGTCCCATTGATAATTAGGACCTAAAGATCGACATTTTCTGGATTAAATTAGCAGCATGGCATTGTTCTAGATATCAAAGAGATAATGATACTGGCTAAAGGCAGGAGACTAATCTCCATCTCCAAGTGTTTACCCATCTATATGAACACCACTTGGTCTTCTGCAGGAGAGCAATGGGATTAATGGAGGCTAATATAGTTACTGCTTAACAATTAGAATAATATGAAGGCTCTGGTGCAACTTTCTAAGAGTACACACATAGCACTCCCGTTATCTAGCCACTACCCCTCCTTGCAGCAGTTCACATTTTTCGATTTGTGGTTTATTTATATCGCCTACATGCTGAAATTTTGCAAATCAACAAGTTGAACAAATTAATCAAACTCGACCAGAAACAGATGAATAAATAGATAGCTTAAAGAATATGAGGCATTTACTACACTGAGAGAAATATTTTGATGTTGACCTGACCAAAACTTTCCACCCAGCAAAGCTATTAGATGGAATTTTACAAGCTCTCACCCCTGGCAAAGAGTTTTACACTGTGGGAGCATATGTTGGGAATTTGGGTAGGAAGGTCAGTGAGCCATGTAGGATTTTCCAACCGTTATAATGAATGAATGGAAAATCTTGCTGAGCCAACTGGTTTCCCCACCCCTCTCACCACACCTCTCCCCCCGCCCATCCCCACCCCATGTTCCCGATCTGCACTTCTGGACCACTAAACGTCACACTGGGAGCATGAAACGCCACATCGAGAGGGCGAATTTGTAAAGTCTACCATATTGTTTCATACAACATAATAAGTATGGTTTTCAACTAAGGCTGAAACAATTAACTCCTTCCAAAGCAACAGAACAGCTGTAGACCCAGAATGTTCCAGCTATGGTGTGTGAGTTCTGTTTATGTGGGCTGTGAAACAGTGCTGAAAAAGTTTCAATTGCGATTATTTTAACTTTGGGCGATAGTGTAAAATGAACGATATGAACGATGGGTACAGTAGCATAGTGGTTATGTTACTGGACTAGTAATCCGGAGGCCTAGACTAATAATCCGGAGTCATGAGTTCAAATCCTACCATGGCAGCTGGGGAATTTAAAAATTCAATTAATTAAATAAAAAAATCAGTAATGGTGGCCATGAAACTACCGGTTGTTGTAAAAACCTATCTGGTTCACTAATGTCCTTTAGGGAAGGAAACCTGCCGTCCTTACCTGGTCTGGTCTATATGTGACTCCAGACCCACAGCAACATGGTTGATTCTTAATCGCCCTCTGAAATGGCCTAGCAAGCCACTCAGTTGTTCAAGAAGGTGGCTCACCATGACCTTCTCAAGGGCAATTACGGATGGGCAATAAATGCTGGCCTTGCCAGCGACGCCCACATCCCCTGAATGAATAAAAAAAAATATTGAATTATCTCCCCAATTTACACCACGCATGATCTTCCCTTCCATTGACTTCAATGGTAAGGAAAATCGGACGTGGTGTATAACGGGCGGTTAATTCGATATCGCCCAATTTACACCATAGCCCAAAGTTAAAGTTACCCCCAATTTGTGCTTACATTTCTTATTCTGTTGGGTTTACTTATATGAATTTCGCAGGCCCGGTAGTTCAGAAAAGTCTGTTCTCAGTGCTGCTCCCTCACTGGAGGAAAATTATAAATCCATCTCTAACAGGTTGTAGAGAGTGCTTTTGTGTGAAATTAATTATTCAAAAATTATTTTTAATTTAGTAGTGATAGTGGGTGGGTGTTTTGCAATGTATATCATGGAACGACATGGAACCCGACTAAATGACTAAGACAAAACGTTTGGACATTCCTGATAGAATGAGATGATTAACACAACTGTTTCTGTGCTGGAGGGAAGGGGAGAATATGTCTGTGGAGGACAGCTGGTTGAGCTTGATCATTGGACACTGGGGATGAATATTGTGGAATTTTGATTGATTATCTTTAGGAATCAGAGAGTTTTGATGCAGAACTTTCCCTCTGGAGTCGAGGATAGGATATGTTGAACGTGGTCTCTGGAAGGAATGGGCACAATGGGCTGAATGGCTTATTTTCATTTCATGCTTTCTTACATAGGCCAAGACAGGCTGAACAGTTTAGGGGCAGTGGGACTGCACAAAATGGAAGGAAACAGGTTGCTAATCTCAGCTCAGACACTAGAGTGAGGTGCCAAGCAGAAGCTTGGTGTTTTGCCCCAGAGAGAGGAAGCACGAGCCATTCTGGGCACTTCTGAATAGTTGGTTACAGAAGAAATCAGCACGTCACCTGGCTGTCCATCAGCTCCAAGTAACAATACCTGGGGTGGGACATCTAGAATAAAGGAAAGACGTAAAGAAACATCTTTGTCATCAAATTCCCAATTTTTCATTGAAATACTGTTACCCTTTTGTCACTTGGCTGTAGAAATAAACAGGCCCAATTAAAATATGGTGGAGTTGGGTGGCATGCCTTAAGCTCACCTGTTCCTGCTGCTGGCGGGCAAGCTCCATTTGTTGCCTTTGTTTTTCAATTTGCGATGCTGCGAGCTTCTTCTGCTCATCGTGCGCTGCCAGGAGCTGCTCCCGTAAACTAATTAACTGGTTGATCATGGCAGACAGCTGGCGTTCCTTTTCTGCAAGGCTTTCTGGCGTACCTGGAGGACAGGAACAGTGACAATCAGGGTCAACACCAAGAATGGGAGGCAGAACTTCTCAATATATAGTAATAGGTTGGGTAGAGAGAGGTTACATAGGAGTATTAGGTACAGGAGTGGGCCATTCAGTCCCTCAGGCCTGCTCCGCCATTCAATTAGATCATGGCTGATCTGCTCCTCAAGGTTAACATCAAACTTAATGCAGTCACATGGGTAAGCCAGCTCATTAAGTTTCTAAGTAGCTAGAGTCTAAACTTGGCTTAATAGTGAAGTATGCAGTTCTGAATTGTCCTGTAATCTAAATAACAGGGGATATTTCTAAATTTACTACTGTCTCTCAGTCACCCCCTTGTTACCCTGTTTGATACTCTAGAACTGCTGGTTGGAGACTGACATTTTATGTAGCAAGTTTCCTGCTGTGAATCAATAAGTTCAGCTCCAGTGACATCATGAATGAGGCATGGTGTCCATTATCTACCATCCCCATTCATAATGTCACAGCGAGAGGACTACTACACAACAGGGCTGATGTTGCGAATGCGCGTTACTGACATGGAGCCTCAGCCCCTAGCTCCACATATCGGGAAACGGCTGGCGCACTGTCCACAATTTTGCACCCATTAAAATTAATGGACAGACAGTTGCGGGCAGCGCATCTACAATTTTCCATAATGTGCAGCCGTTAGTTGAGGCTCCCTGCCAAGTGACATTTTTTTTGGCCCTAACATGTTTGTCCCAGGCTGCCTCTGGGCAGTCATTCCAAAGCATAAAATAGGGTGAGAAGGGGGTGAATAAAGCACACTGGCAAGTGTACATATATTTCCCTTTGCAACATTTAAAATAACAGGGCAAAGCAGTAGAGTAGGGATGGACAAGTTGCATCACCTGAGTGAGTGCTCTTAAGTAATTGAAGTGCAGCTGTTTATCCCTACCCATCCATTCAATCCCAATGTGAGAGATTTGTGTTAGCCACAATAAAACAGGCAGCCTTCTTTCCATTCAGGCCCATTTAAATTGTATTTTGAATTCATCACAATATCAACTAATTCATTTTATCCCAAATGCCCCGCCATATCAGATGGGGGCGTGTCCCATCCATTCAGTGAATGAGAAATAGTTCTGCTGTTATGATGGAGTTTTGGGAGCCCCTTATAAAGTTTAAATCCATGTTCCCATTAATTTACATAGATCTGAAGTTGCTGACAGATCTTGCTGTTCTGACTTATTGGCCAATGAGGCAACAGTGCTAAAATTAACCCTTTCCAAATCTCCTGGCCCATGAAATTCAAACAGGTCAAAACAGCAAATGAGAAATATAATCACAAATAGGACTGAGTTGCTTACGTTTTGAGGGTCGGATTACTAAGGCTTGGGGACCACAGGTTGGACACTCCTGATATTCTTGCACTAGGTGTAGTTATATTCAGAATACCAGTAAGTATGCTCATATACTGCATTTAAAACTTGTGACATTTTGGCAGGATACAATTTCTTTTTCAAATGTTTGAACTTTTAAAGGTTGGACACACCTGCAGTAGACTACATTTCCCCTTCGAGTGATCAACAGGCTCCAATAATGTCGTTCAACATCTATTGGTAGATCACATATACAGGGGTCATAAAGATCAACTTCAAAAAAAGAGCAAAATCTAACCAAGGGCTTTAAGAATACTGGCAATTCAAAACAGAACAGTTCTGAATATAGGTCTCTGACACACAGATACACTGAAAGTATTCTCATAACTTAAACTTCAGATATACCCAACTTTCAGTCACTTTAGAGAGAAAATAATTTCAAGTACATGAAGAGGGAATTCAAGTATTCGAGGCATGAATTTTGTTTTCCATAGGGTGTCTGGGGGCATGTTTCCCCCTAAAGTATTGAACTTTGACATTTCATTTGGTGCATTTCCAGTATTTCTGAGCCTACTACAGGATCACCTGTATTAAAACTCCCGACAGTAGTGTAAATAGTTATCCATTTACAACCAATCTGCCACTGACTCAACAGGTGAAGCTGACAGCAGGTTTGTATGCGGCAACCTTGTTTATTTTGATGCAATGATTCATGGGGCATCCTGCGTAGAGTATGAGATGCAAGTGTTCAAGAGGTGAGATTTATTTATTTGAGTATCTGCTGATTTTCATTGGCAACAGGGACAAGTGAACACTGGGCCCAAAATAGTGATGTCCACATAAAAGGCACACAGCTAGCATTTATTTGAATGCAGTCTCCTGGAACTAGCCCACTTCATGTGCAATCCTGTCCTCATGCTTCCTACTGAGTCTTTGACCAGCTGAATCCTTTTCTCCCCAGTTGTGTTGATCTCTCTCTTGCCTTTTTATTTTGATCATGAACCTAACCCTGCCTCTTCAACCATATCTCCTCCACTTCCTCTCCTCAAACATCAACAGGAAACAGAGACTAGTTTATTTAATGCACTTCTTCATCCCACACCTTGAGAGGTCCTGGCAATCCCACTACACAATGTGAACCATTGAACCATGAAGAGTCCACTCCTCTTCGTTCAGTTTATCCCATAAACTGAGGAGTAGTTGAGACAAATAGCATAGATGCATTTAAGGGGAAGCTAGATAAGCACATGAGGGAGAAAGGAATAGGAGGGTATCCTGATAGGGTTAGATGAAGTAGGGAGGGAAGAGGCTCATTTGGAGCATAAACACCGGCATAGACCAGTTGAGCCGAACGGCCTGTTTCTGTGCTATAGTTTCGATGTAACTCAATGTAAACTCTCCACTCCTCTGCCTCACCATTGACAGCTGTGCCTTCAGCCACCTAGGCCCCACACTCTGGAATTGCCTCCTTAAAATTCTCCATCTCTCTCCCTCCCTCTGCTCCTTTAAGACCCTCCTTAAAACCTACCTTTTTATCCACGCTTTTGGTCACCTTTCCTAAAAACTACCTTAGGATGTTTTTCTATACTAAAGATGTTATATAAATGCAAGTTGTATTTATTATTGTTAATCCGTTAATTTGAATTGAAATCATGCAAAAAAAATCTACTGTGGTGTTTTATTGAAATTGCTTAATTCAAATCATTGGATAATTCAAACTGTTTTAGCAAAAAAAAAAAAAAAAATTGCAAGTTATAAGTAGATTGTATTTCCTTGTTCATCATTAGATTTAGATGAAAAAGACTATATGGCATGAATGGTGTACAGTATAATGGTTCGCAGTTCCATGAAAACTACAAGCAATGGTCAGCACATAGAGCTGGTTTCTGGTTGCACCTCTAGAAGCAGTGCCACTTGTTCCACAAGGCTAAACACAGACTCAACAGGTAACATGTGTCCCTGTAAACAGCAGAGCAACAGGAAGCATAAGCAGCTTTATTCACTTGTACAGAACCCCTTCTGCAATTCAGAAAATTATTGGATTAATGAATTAAAGCTGAACTGTGGTGGCTCATGGAGCAATATCAGCGGAGAACGAGATGGTCAAATCCCGCAAATTTCTAGATATGTGGACCCTGGATCTAGAATGCTGATTATCTATGTAAAACACAGATGACTGGCATGCATGTAGGGTACATACCAACTTTTATGCAAGCATTAGCAAATAGAGAAAATATCTCAATATCACAAGAAAAATTAAAATCTGATAACTGGAACAACCTAGTAAAGATAAAGCGGTCCTAGTAAACCTAGCAATCTAGTAAAGATAATAGCATCTCCCCAACTTGAACTGAACTCCCATGACCTCGTGGAAGGGAATTCCGCTCACTAGTAATGCTTTCATAATAACGGTAATCAAATAGAGCTGGAGGAAGTGGCCCATATATGAGTAATTCTATTAACTGAGTTCGGCTATAACATTTGTACAATTCATATGGTGTGTTAAAAAACTAAAATAAAAAGTCCATGAGTAAGAAGCCGCTCTTTCATATGAATTAGAGTGACTGACTAAAGATTTCTCAGTTATTAGCACAAAGCAGCTGGAAGACGTATTGTCACCTTTCCCCAATTCCTCCGTCATTTTGTTAACAGTGAAATAAGCCTCACAGGTGATATATTAATGAGACACAATGAAGAAAATGTAGAAACATTTTCTCCACACAAAACAAACTGACACATCCTCACTATTAGCATTTCACAATTTTTAAGTTGTTCCAGTCGACAAACGTTAGCTTTTTCTTTGGAGGCAGTCTTGAAAACCTGGATTTGCACCAAATGTTTTTGCACATTGTGTTCTTGGCTGATGCTGAATTTTGGCAAGTGTACTCGTCTAGTCCGACAAAGACATTATATGCATAATAATAGATGTTGGTGAGTTGCACAGCAGTTACAAAGGGTTCAGATATCAGAAGCTTAGATATCAAAGTGCAGACAAGCCACAACATCGGCTGAAACCTGAGATTGTGGTGATCGTCACAATTTTCTTTTTGTCTCTCCTGTAGGTGATGACTTTTGATAGGTATGGATGCAAGTGCACCAGCTGCCCTTTGGTGCCCTCATCCAAGTAGCTATTATTCTGGTGTAGGCCTAAATTGTGGGTCTCGGCAGACTATTCTAATCAAGAGGCATCGTAGCTGTGCCTAATCCTGTCCATATACACGCAGACATGCAAGTACACACACACACACACACACACACACACACACACACACAAATTTCCACACCAGACAGTGATCATGAATGGGAACCCTCGCTGATCTTTACCCTTCTTAGTCCAGGGGGTATTAAGGCCAATTTTAACACCCTTACACCTACTCCAGGTAAGATCAGCACAAATCAGCATGGGCCATGAATTCAACTTGGGATTTTCTGCTCTGTAGAGTATAGTATTGCATTGCAGGTGGCTATAAGCATGAGGCCATCAGGACAGTTACTGCAATTTGATATTTTATACAGTATTTTTAAAAATTATTATGGTAAAGGATTGTTTTCGGATAGTCTAATGGCCCAAGAAGTGCAGGGGTAGACTCCTGTCCAATGGGGTTAAATATTCAGTCCCACTCTAGATTGCCTTCCGTGGTCGATTTTCATCCAGCTCTTGGCCAAAGATCTTCAGGATGTCACCCTTATCGCCAAATACAAACTGACCAGGTACAGTGATAACTCCAGAAATACTCATCCCTCTCAACCATGTTAACCTACCAGACAAAAGAAGCTCAGCAGTAGGAAGTAGTAGAGGAATGAGGTAAAGCAGAAGTCAGATCTCTCTTGAAAAGTGACTATTACACATTGGGAACAATCATATTGAGGCAGGAACAAGTTTGTGCTTCTCAGTATAAATCAGGGCAAATAGCTGGCAATGTGACTAACACAGATATAATGTGGAGATGCCGGTGATGGACTGGGGTTGACAATTGTAAACAATTTTACAACACCAAGTTATAGTCCAGCAATTTTATTTTAAATTTATTGAATTTAAAATAAAATTGCTGGACTATAACTTGGTGTTGTAACACAGATATAGGGAGACGGCAAAGGTTCTTCACTTTGTTGCTTATATTATGCAGAGAGTAATCGATCCCTGTGAGAGACTTGAATCCACTTCAGTGTAGCCGTTATTTATTCATTACACACACACACACATGTATATAATGATTTACATACCAAAGGATTGTGATATAATTAACCTGTGATTAGCACAGAAGGAGTAGAGGCTATTCTATCTCGGGGTGGTCTATTATTGCTGGTTTTCTTTTGGTGAATGCATAAAGTGAGAGATCTGGGGCTATCAGGGTTACTGTGCCCTTTAAAGAGCTGATATCTTGTCTACCAGGAAAACCCAAATAAATTATTTTCTTTGATGTTGTCAAAGACAAACATTTTGTGAGGAGAGGCAAGTAATTCTATAATCCCAATACTTTTTTTCCATATTGCATGCAGCAATTCTGACTTCTCCCCAGGTATTTTACTGAATCCTTCTTTCCTTCCCCTCAGCAATCAAGGGAAGGAAGGAATTATACAAACGTACAACGGTCCCAAGACGATTGCTATAATGAATTTGTGAGATTGAGTACTAAAATGAACAAGACACACTGCAGCCTTTAAAGTTTTGTCCTTTTGTTTTGTTTATTACATTGTGTTTCATCAGACAGTTCCAAGATTTGACATGCATTTCCACATTTTTACACTTGCAGGGGTGATTTTTATGCTGATTAAGGTGAGGGATATCAGTGCTAATGAATGCCAGCAATTTAATGTCTATTAGCTGAGATTTGGACAATTCAATAGTATGGGCAATTCAATAGTATCTGATGAAAGTTCCCACCCAAAACATGAACATATCTTTCTTTTCCAACTGATACGTTGCATGTTTCCAACATTTTTCCCTTTTATTTCAAATTTCCAGCACTTGTAGTTTTTCCCTTCATTACCTGTGATATATTGATAGCTTTTTTCTTTTAACTGTTATTCTGCAGGTATGTGGTAGAAAGGGCACAATATAAGTGAAAAGGACAGCAGTGGTGTAGTAATGATGGATATATGGCATCAAGTGACTGATTCCATAGCTCTATTTTGTTCTTATAACTGAATACAGGAAAATATACAATATGTTACATAATCACTGTATTCTATACATCATGTATTATTCTACACGAATCAATGACAATATCTGGGCCACCACTTTGTTACATTGATGATTCATTGCTTACAAAATTCAGATCTGCTTTGCATAATCTTTCAGATGTGTCAGCTTGCTTACAAAATTACCATCAATTTTTTATTAGTGTAATTAAATTATAATAACTCCACAAAGATTACTCACAATCATTTATTGGTTATTAAAGCAGCATTGTCACTAGAAACTGCCCAACTTGCATTTATCAGCTTCTGTGTAAATAGTGGTCAATTTAAGATATCAGAGAACGCAAACCGTAGCCTAGAAATTGCACTCCTTTGGGACAGAAATCTGCCGTACTGTGATTGGTGGGGCAGGAAATTGGGGTGGAACTTGTTTGTGTCCAGTTTTGGACTCTTACTCGCTCCAACAATAATTTCTGACTGGGGGGGGGCGGGGGGCGGGGGGGATCATGGTCACTTCTTCCAACTACCCATCCATCCTAACTTCACTTTTGGGAGCATGTCTGGTGATAACTCATGCTCCCACAGAAATCTTGCCAGTTATGCCTCTAATACAGTCAGCGGTAAGTATGCCTGCATGAAGCAAGGTGGACTTGCCGTATAAGGCAACTTTATATCTGTGTCCAAAAGAGATCTAATGCCTTTTGAACATGGTGCCCACCAACGAGGAAGCATCAGGAGATACAATGTGAAGCATTTAAACCTTCAGCCCCCACCCCTCCTCTCCCTCCCACTGACGGAGCAGCAAGGGATCACTTCAAACTCCCAATATGTCTGTGGCACTCAGTAGCACTTGCACTGATGTGGAGGCACACCCCTAATTTTAAATGACCCCATCCACAGATTTGGGATAGGGTCACATCGAAGCAAGTTGGGCAGGCAGAAGTTCTGCTCTGCCAGGCTTCCGACAGCACTGTTATGCCACTAGAATTTCTACCTTTCTGACTTTACACTAAAAAACACTTTAGAAGCTGCTGCCCTGATGGCTCAAGTGGCAAAGCCACTGTCCAGTGTAGAACTGAACCACACAAACCAGGAAGGCCCCAGATTTGATTCTCTGTCTGCACTGTAGGAGATTTTAGCTGGGGTGGCCTAACTGCCACAGGGGTAAAGAAAGGGGTACAAATATTAAGCAGTGTTCCTGCTGCTGATCGCTATCCAGTACTCCTGTTGGAAAATGTACATGGTTGAGAGTAGGATCAGGCTCAGCTGTGAGGTTGAATAGCTTGCCAAAACTCACTGCCTAGGCTCAGACAGAAAGCCTTGCATTTGGGCAAGGTATCAGAGGGCTACTGGCATCCACAGAACCTTAACCTAGTATGAGTCAGAGAGAAAGGGAGAAAATTGGAATCGGGGTGGGGGGGTGAGGGGTGAAATAAAAGACCACTATGGATCTTGGACCTCCACTGAAATGTTTTTATACACTTACTGTACCATTAAAAGGACCAAAAATCATTTCTATTGTAAAAATTATAGGGGGCTTCTGTCTTCTGTGCTCTGAAGTGATAATTGCTCATTTCCAAGAACTGCTGTCTTGCAAGCCAAAATATGCTAAGGGAAACACCTCTTTAATCAACTCTCTGGCTGTCACAGAGTATGCTGGTGTGTCGACTTACTACTTGTAAAACATCTAAGATGAGGATAAAATATTTATTTCCTATGTTAAGTGGAGGAGGCACTAATACAATATGGGGCAAGTTATAAATATATTATCGACAGTGTGGGGTTATGACCTCGGAGGGGGGCACTGTGGGAATTCGCTTTTACTTAGTCCTCACACCCAACTTGACCCTGGTTATTAATCTGTTTCTTGTCAATAAGCTCCAATATAATATACATTACTTTGCTGTCTTTCTTTTATTAAATTATCATAATCATGGAGTCAAAAAAAAATTTGAGGTTTTAGAAAGTCCTAAAGCTGACGTTGGTGCTTTTTAAATAAGAGCTGCTCAGTGATGATATCACACTAGTTAAATCATTTCATATTATTTGAGGGGTAGCTTCCATATATTTCACCAACATATAATCTGAAGATTATCATCTAACACACCACAGCCTGTGGAGAATGTACAGATATTACTTGAAGGTGACACAAGGTAATAGTACCTATTCCACCATGAATCAGGAATACTTCACACTCTTTTCATTAACATTCAAACTAAGACTGTTTTATTCATCTATTTCATTGATTCTTCATAAAATAGGGATTGAAATAAATAACTCAACAGGCAATATTGTAGGTTGCAAGCAGCAATTGTTGACTCTTGCAGGATACAACCCTCACAGGAGTCACACTGTGAGTCTGTCACTTGTTGATGTACTGTACATCCTGCATGGATGCAGAAGAAGTTACAAGTATATTAAACAAAAACCACTGGAATTGTTTTGTTTCAAACTGGTTTTGACATAACAGTGGAGATGCTGTCAATATAAAGAGAACAAAACACCACTGGTGAAGTCATTGCCTTCTAGCTCACTCAATGTCCTCTCCTTAAAGCTGCTGTATGTGTTTCCTCAGATGCTGTTCACTCCCCATAGCCTGTGTGCACCTATTTGGTCCAACCCAAGTTGCCATAGCATTTTTTTTCATGCTCAGAATTGTTTGAATGTTAATGAAAAGAGTGTGAAGTATTCGTGATTCACGGTGGAATGGGCATTATTTCCTTATGTCACCTTCAAGTGATATCTGAACATTCCACAGGCTGTGGTGTGTTAGATGTTGGTGAAATATATGGGAACAACCCCACAACAACAAGGAGCTTAAGAAGCTGCTGGGAGGCGGCACTATTGCTCAGAGTAGGGAGCTGCCCAACATCCAGGTTGTGCTGTTGTCAAAGAGTACTACCGGTCAGCCCAGTTAGATGTAAAGCGAGCAAATGTGTCTGAACAAGATATTTTGATACCTAATCAGTGTTTCAGAGGGAGGAACGGCTGCATGCACAGAGATCACTGAGTGTTGGTGGGATAATATAATTCACCTAGTTAAAAAGAAATGCAATATAGATTATTAGTTGTATTTCTTACCCTCCACCCCATACCCCTGAAGATGCTGACATACGCTAAGGCAGTTTGATTGGTGCCAGTATCTTACCATTCTTCATGTTTGAGCCCAGAAAGCATTGGCAGGTGAATCTATCTTGGGGGCATCACAGCCAAACCATACCCTGTCTTCACCTGACATCCACATTTCTTGAAGAAGTCAGTGGATAGGCCTCAAGTGTGGGACCTCTGGCTGATTTTGACCCTTTCTGGCATAGGTACATAGCTACTAATTGTAGCTCAGCTATCATTGAACCAGCTGGAACCACCTAACTGAGCACAGACTAGGGATTGAAGCTGGACCTTCTACCCTGTATGCCTCAGATCCACACCAGACAGCCCCAGCGAATCCATGGAGCCTTTGGTTACTTTTGCAATTGACTTTATACATTAACAAGATGTGAAATGCCAAACTACACCTTCCTACAGATGAAGACAGTACAGACTGGTCATCGCTAAGCAATGCAGAGCTGGGGAAACCCCTCTTCTCTTAGAAATACACTCTGTGGGAAACTATGGGGGAGGACAGATAAAGATTTAAATGGCACTTAAAGTGTTAAGTTTTTTTCCAGGTCCTTAAAAAAATATCACGGCACATCTGTCTTGAGTTTCTTTTGGATTTGTCAGGTGGATCAGTGCTCCCAAGAGCCTGGTTCAGCAGAAGTATTTTAATTTGACTAAACACCTGATTTATTTTATCTGTCTGACGAGAAGGGGCAGTTTGTCTTAATACTGCCTGTCAGCTGCTGGGTCTATTCACAGCAATTTACAGGCAGCCTCTGCTGCTGAAAGCAAGGCTGCACTTACCCTTACTGAAGCACCTGAAAGGGTCATGCTGTGGGAATACACATAATCTTTCTTTTCGAACCAGATAGTTAATTTATTCCAAATTAACAGATTGTGGACTAAATTATTTGCACATAACTTTATTTACAGCACTATATAACACCACCGAGGGAATGCTGACCCATTGGTAACAATGGTATTCGAAGCACGTTGACACACTAAGCAGTCGCAAACTTTATTACACACTGTTATTCACTCTCTGGCTGTCACTAGACTATGCTGGTGAGTCCACTCACTACTTGTAAAACAGCTAATATGAGGATAAAATATTTATTTTTTTTATGTTAAGTGGAGGCGGTGCTAATACAATATGGGGCAAGTTCTAAATATATTATCGACAGTGTGGGGTTAAGACCTCGGGGGTCCACTGTGGAAATTCGCTTTCACTCAGTCCTCACATCCAACTTGACCCCGGTTATTAATCCATGTCCTGTCAATAAGCTCTAATATAATATGCATTACTTTGCTGTCTTTCTTTTATTAAATTATTATAAACAGGAGTCAAAAAAAAAGTTTGAGGTTTTAGAAAGTCCTAAAGCTGACACTAATAGTTACTTAAGGGAATTCCTGGCAGTTTAACATGATAAATTCAAGACTCTGGCAAAGTAGTTCACTGCAATGTACTTACTTACAATCGGTATAAAGACAGAATTACTTATCAAACTCAGCCATGAAAATAACCAAAGGTGTTCCTCTCACTATCATATTCCCAGCAACTTGGGCTCAGACTTTATTCCTCTGTGTTGTGAATTATATTCCCTTTTCATGTAATACACTCCTCATTAACTTTGGGACTAAGCATTTTGTCTCCTGCTGCCCTGAATTGAAGCAGGAATTCCAGGGGTGAAAGGTCTCATGCTTCTGAGTACTACTCCAATGAACTCGTGCTGTACTTACTCCCTTGCCACCACCCCTTCCCCCCACCACCACCACCCTGTTTACTTTTTTTTAATGTAGACACAGGTCAACTGAATTGGAATTGTGCTACAACTTACAACACTTTCTTGAAAATATCCTCACCAACACTCATCTATGAGAAAGCATTCAAAAATAATGTTTAAAAATGCAAATCTCTGGTTGGCTGACTACTGTAGATATAACCTCAATTAAGGGCACTTGAGACCCATATGCCAACATCCCCTTCAATTTGACAGCTGCAACATTCAACCCTACATTTCTGGTTTTGTTTTTTTTTTAAAGTTACAAATATCAGGAATTTTTTTTAAAGCCTAGCGCTTTATTGTACAGGACAACACTCAAGAGTAGGAGAGAAAATAAGTCCAATCAAGAAGCGATGCTCAGATGATGCCAAACTTTGGTTTTAATAGCCCATAGATTATAGGAAGAGGGGAAGACTGAGGGGTTAAGAAGTTACACAGTTTTGAGGGAAAGAATGAATTAAGAGAAAGAGATGGTGTGATGAGTTTTGATTTCAGCACATTAAGGATGAAGTGGAGGAAGAATGGAACTGAAGAGGAACAGATAGGAAAGTTCAGATGAGCATTGACCACTGTAGTATCCATAAAACAGAGTGAGCAAAGAAAGGTTATGTGTGAGGCAGAGAGTTAGAGAGAGAGACAGAAAGAGAGAAGATTGAGATTGGAGGTAAGAGTCTAGATAGGGGCAGCTACCAGACAAAAAGCTTTTGCTTCTATTCAATGTGCAACTTTACTGATGCGAGTCCACCCACTTCTTGGTGGCCTCACTACTGTCATACTGATGCACATTAGTTAGTTTTATACTGCAATTTTGGTGTTGGGTTAGTGCCCACAAGGGATATGGCATTAATGCTAACATTCTGGTATAAAAGCAACTCTTTTCTTTTTCCGTCCCTGACAAACTTTATCCATCTGCGTTTTTTCCCTGCTGTAGCTAAGCAAGGCAGCAAATGGTCCACTAGCTCTAGGATTCTCAATCAAAGGGTCACAGTTCAAATCTTAGTCTTCACAGACACTGAAAATCACTTGCTTTAATTTGCCAAGTTTCAGCACGCCTTGGCCAGGTTACGAGATAGCAACTGTATAAACTAACCAGCATCCGTGCACAGTACATTGTTGGTTGCCCAAAGAATCGGTCTTTAGTAAGAGAATTACAGGGCTGGACTGTCCAATCCTGCCATCTAAATTGAAGTAAGAATTGAAGTGGTGAGAAGCAGCAGTGAGACCGGACATAGGGTAATTGTTGGCAGAGGTAATTATTATTATAGTGAAAATCTGATAAGATTGCAATAGGCTGAAGTTATGACTTACAGCAAATTGCAAATTTTTCAGTATTGCTCCCCTATGGGAATGATATTCATATTATGATCCTGAGGAAAGTTGTGGCCCACTTCCTTGTCACCTATGACCCTCAGCAGACTTGCTGCTCCGTGTGTCTCTAGGTCTTTATCTCACTTGACTATGAGATGTTGCTGGAACTAGAATTTAGCACTGCTCCCTATATTTGATTTGCCACCTGATTTTGCCTCCCTTTGTGGAGCAAACTTGAGTGCAAAAGACAAGGCTGAAGCTTTTGTAGCCAGCTTCAGCCAGAAGTGCCAACTGGATGATCCATCTCAGCCTCCTCCCGAGATCACCACCATCACAAAAGCCAGTCTTCAGCCAATTCGATTCACTCCACGTGATATCAAGAAATCACTGAGTGCACTGGATACAGCAAAGAATATGGGCCCTGACAACATCCCGGCTGAAGCGCTGAAGATGTGTGCTCCAGAACTAGCCGTGTCTCTAGCCAAGCTATTCCAGTACAGCTACAACACTGGCATCTACCCGACAAAGTGGAAAATTGCCCAGGTATGTCCTGTCCATAAAAAGCAGGACAAATCCAATCTGGCCAATTACCACCCCAACAGTCTACTCTCAATCATCAGCAAAGTGATGGAAGGTGTCGTCGACAGTGCTATCAAATGGCACTTACTGACCAATAACCTGCTCACCAATGCTCAGGTGGGTTCCGCTGGGACCACTCTGCTCCAGACCTCATTACAGCCTTGATCCAAACATAGACAAAAGAGCTGAATTCCAGAGGTGAGATGAGAGTGACTGCCCTTGACATCAAGGCAGCATTTGACCGAGTGTGGCACCAAGGAGCCCTAGTAAAACTGAAGTCAATGGGAACAAGGGGGAAAACTCTCCAGTGGCTGGAGTCATACCTAGCACAAAGGAAGATGGTAGTTGTTGTTGGAGGCCAATCATCTCAGCCCCAGGACATCGCTGCAGGAGTTCCTCAGGGCAGTGTCCTAGGCCCAACCATCTACAGCTGCTTCATCAATAACCTTCCCTCCAACATAAGGTCAGAATTGGGAGTGTTCGCTGATGACTGCACAGTGTTCAGTTCCATTCGCAACCCCTCAGATAATGAAGCAGTATGTGCCCACATGCAGCAAGACCTGGACAACATCCAGGCTTGGACTGATAAGTGGCAAGTAACATTCGTGCCAGACAATGCCCATCTCCAACAAGAGAGAGTCTAAACACCTCCCCTTGACATTCAACGGCATTACCAATGCCGAATCCCCCACCATCAACATCCTGGGGGTCACCACTGACCAGAAACTTAACTGGACCAGCCACATAAATACTGTGGCTACAAAAGCACGTCATTGGCTGGGTATTCTGTGGCAAGTGACTCACCTCCTAACTCCCCAAAGCCTTTCCACCATCTACAAGGCACAAGTTAGGAGTGTAATGGAATACTCTCCACTTGCCTGGATGGGTGCACCTCCAACAACACACAAGAAGCTCGACACCATCCAGGACAAAGCAGCCTGCTTGATTGGCACCCCATCCACCACCCTAAACATTCACTCCCTTCACCAACGGCGCATCTTGGGTGTGCACCATGTGTACCGTCCACAGGATGCACTGCAGCAAGTCGCCAAGGCTTCTTCGACAACAGCTCCCAAACCCACGACCTCTACCACCTAGCAGGACAAGGGCAGCAGGCACATGGGAACAACACCACCTGCACATTCGCCTCCAAGTCACAAACCATCCTGATTTGGAAATATATCGCCGTTCCTTCATCACTGGGTCAAAATCATGGAACTCCCTACCTAACAGCACTGTGGGAGAACCTTCACCACACGGACTGCAGCGGTTCAAGAAGGCGGCTCACCACCACCTTCTCAAGGGCAATTAGGGATGGACAATAAATGCTGGCCTCGCCAGCGACGCCCACATCCCATCAATGAAAAAGAAACTAGTGTTCCCTCCCCTCCCAATCTGCACTTCCTGCTCAACAGCACCAACTGACATTGAGAACTCACCATGTTGAGTAATTCAGGATCATTCGGCTTTTAAAGCTCCTTTGGGGAAAATAAATTATAGTTTCAGTTTTAACTGGCATTAAATTGGTGGACTTATTGGGAGTGTCCAAAACGATGCCTATCTTAAATGGGAAGTAGAAATGTCACAATGGTGCAAAAGGAGGTCTCCTTGAAGCTTGGAGGTTAAGGTGCATTGTTGAGGTAGCCTACAATTACCTTTCCTTTGACTCTAACTGTACTGTACCTGACCTGGGAACATCTGATATAAATAGTGAAGAATAGAAAAAAAAATGCCATTCCTCAGCACTGACACATTTCATCACAATTAACACCGGTTTAAAAAAATAAATTAAACAAAACATCTTCAGTGACTTTGCCTGATAAATGATATGAGGTTTAGAGTAGAGATGGATAAAGCCCCATTTAGAGGTAAACATGCAAATAAACAGCGTTCAGGATTTTTTTCCCCTTTGTGTATAAAAGACAACCATTATAGCTTCTGTCAAATAGAGAGGCTGGCAAATATCAGTAAATATAAATATTCCTTTAAACAGCTGCATATTTTCACTTTGCCCATTTCTTGGCACCATGTGAGGTTCTCTATTTAAGAGAGAACTAACAATGTCGATGTGACAGAGGTGCATTTGATCTCTCTGCTGGCCAGAGGTGACCCAGTGATACTAGTGTGACAGACAGCAGTGTCTGATCGACACATCTGATGAGTTGTGATGTCTCCACTTCAGAGGGAGCCTGGTCGGCCTTTGCATTTGCTTTGCTGCTACTTTGTTTTTGATTCAGTCTATTTTCAAATGCCACAAGTAGCATCTATGAAGGGCAGCAAAAGTCAAAAAAATAAACAGGAAGCACTGAAGAAAGGGATGATCAAATCGAAAGTCTGCCAAGATAAAAGCCTCTTTGTGACGAGTGGTAATAGGGTCCTATTTCCTCCCCCCACCCCCAACCCCAACCCCCCCTCCCGCTGCTCTTATTTTTCACCTAGTTCCAATCTGAGTTGGACGCACATCATTTATAAAATAAAGCTTTCGTTCCTCTTTGAAGAGTCTCAAGTGAATAATAAAGATAAAAGATTTGAGTGTAAAAACATCACAAAGAGCTGTATTATCTTATCTTCCTTTTAGTCGGGACAGCTGAACCATTATGACTAATTTCATTGACTTTTTTAAAAAAAGAAATGAACACTGGAATTCCTTTGTTGCAGCATCAGTTGGCTATTGTCAGGGCTCCCATACGCTGCTACCCCATACCCAGTAAATTAAGATTTTATAAATGCTGCAATTGTGCTTCATTGCGATGCATGGCAGGCGTTGAAATAGCTGGCATGCCTAGTGTGCAAAGCGTTCAGGCTGGCCACTTAAGCGGGCTGGTCGTATAGAGAAGGTGTGCCCCGAAATTGCTTGTCAAGCTTCAAACAATACACAATCATTGCAAATGAGGGCAACCTTTCCTCTCCCCTTCCTCCTGCCATCTAACAAAGAGCTGGGGGCGGGGGGGGAGAAAAACATAAAACCAATTTCACTTGAACAAAACAGCCAGAACCTTATTTGAGAAGGCAAAGCTTAACAAGCAAAAGAAAATGTCAAATTGAAGAGAAACAGCTTGTTTAATGGCAGCGCTTCCAAGGTCACTGTAATAGCTGTTGTTGCTGAATGTTCTCTAGGACAGTAACAATCCAAATCCCACCTGCAGATTGGTCAATGCATTTGTGTGATGTTCATTATGTGCTATTTTAATGCGGTTCTTACCCCATTTATTTGAAGTGGATTAAATTTATTTGAAATCGGTTAAAAACTGCATTAAAGTAGCATGCACAGGAATTTATGCAAACATGTTAACCAGTGCATTACCAGACAAAATCATACCCCCCCCCAAGTATTTATCAGCAATAAAATGAAGGGGGATGGCTCCAAACTAACACATCCTAAATTACTGATTGCTGTCTAGCACAGTAATACAATTTATACTTGCAACCGGTTACAATTGAAGGCATTCATTGTAATATCTTTTGGACCCCTGGACGAGAGAGGGAAAAAAATATTCAGCTAGGCTTTCTGCCCCTGATTGTTCTCCGGTGACATCTGTTGAAAAGTGTGTGAGTGAGGATGTCAGGTGAGGACAGGATCAGGTTCAGCTGTAATGCCCTCCATGATCAAGCAGCCTGCTGACACTCATCATCAAGATCCACATCTGAAAACAGCCACTTGGACGAGGTTGGTGCTGCTCGTGGGGCAAGAGTCAGGGCCTTCAGGAAAGGTGGGGAGAAAATCGGGGGGGGGGGGAGAAAAAGGAGTTCCAGAAACTTCAAAATAAAATTAAAAGACTGGATCAGAAATTTAACACCAGCAACATGACCGTTTAAATGAACCAATAAAGTGGTTGTAATCTAACGCCACTGAGAGCCCTTGTGCTGAATTTGGAGGACAGTTAGAGACACTAAAACCCCCACTGACAGCCGAGTGCTTCAGGTTCTCCAACGATCCTCAAATCTGCTCTTTTAAATACTCTTCTGTACCTCAATCCCCTGCCATCATCACCACCATAATGCCTCGTCTTGGAACTCCAATGGGATTTGAGATGGCCTGCCCTCCAGCACTTCTCATTGGCATAATTAAATCACCATTAATTGATTAATTTCCAATTCCTATTAGCATTAACTGTCGGGTATATTCACTGTTGTTTAGTGATTATTTTTAATGATCTATTTAAAATTATCATTTTTTGTGCAATAACATGGAATCAATACACACACACACACACACACACGGGGAGGGGGGGGATGTCGCTATCACTATTTCTGGTGACAGTGTAAACATTTTTTTGTAAGTGATTTTGCTACAAATAGCACACAAAGGAAATCATTGCCCTGTTTTTTTAATATATGTGCATTGACTGCTCTTCTGTTTGACCCTCCTGTTAAAGTAAGAGACAGCTATCCAGGGTTAGTTAATAATTAAATCTATGGCAACTATCCCAGTGCTGAGTCCTTTTCAGATAGCATTTTTTGTTTTGATTTTAATGTCAGAAGCCAATGTCTTACCCTGGGAGAGAAGCTATAGCAGTGTTTAAAATAAGAGGTTGAACAGTGCACACCTTGCTCTAGTTTGCTTCTAGCTTCGTGGCTTGGAGCACTTCCAGATCGTGTCGTTTTTGCTTTGTGGTTTTGTATGTGAGATACTATCTCCTGATTCATCACCCTTCTTGATTGACAAACAGAGTCAGATATGAAAACATACAGTTAACCTGACTGTTGTGTGTCTCTGGCAAAGAAACCTTCAGCTACACTACAACCAACAGAGACACACTTCACCCTTTAATTGCTGCATCCTAACTCTCACTTTTAGGCGAATAATTGACAGAGGAAGAGGATTTTTTTTTAACATATCCTATAGACGAGATTAGATCCCCCCATCTCTCCCCACCTCATGCGACCTAGCCAAATTGGCAGCACACCTCCCAGGCCTTCACCAGTGCTGCTCTATAACCAGGAGCCAGCAGCTGCTCCGATGTAATGTAGGGTTGACTTGATCTCTGACTGTAATTGTTGCCAGGGATTTTTGGCTTGCAAGTACAAGCCGCTGGTTCGGAACTGGCAGTGGGATTACAAGTTTGCTGCAAATTTTTCTGATAATGCTGTACTTACAGTTGTTTTTTTTCCCCCTTTTTCTTCTGGTACTTCCCCTATCCTGGGTCTCCCCTGAACCACACACCTGCCAAGAAGGTAAATGAGCAGGTAACTTACCTCCTAGGTCTCTAATAATGCTGTTGAATAATTGGCTGTAAGGAGGCCTGGCAGAGCATCTTGGGATTTCCCAGATTCCCCATGGGAAAGCACTTAGCCTTTAATCAGTGCCTGTCCATACCTGTATGACTGATACTCTGGTACTCACTGAGTGGTGGATGATGGCTGTGGACCCACAGTCCCCATGGTGCCGTCACTTCTTCAACCTCCGCCTAAACTCTTTTGTATAAACGTTCTCTGGTGGCACTGCTAGTTAGTGCACTACCCAGTGTGGAACTGATTCATACAGACCAGGAATGTTCCAGGTTCACTCCCTGGCTTGTGTTGAGTGATCTCACCCCAGGTGACAATAATTGATCTTGGTGTTCTTGGACTAGATATTTGAAATCAACCAGGGTTCTGCTCCTGATCTTTATACAATAACTTCTACTGGAAAGTGCATAAGTATGGACTTGGGTAAGTACAGTAGCCCAGTGTCTGCCAATACACACCGTCTAGGTTCACACATAAGAAATGGCCTGTGGGTGAGGAAATTATAGGAGGGTGGCTGGTACCCTTTGAATCATACCTCGGCATGTCAATGTAATCAATAAAGGAGTGGAAGATGAAAAGTGAAGCCGAATGAAAATAGAAATTCCACACTGTTTCTTCATTTGGACACCAATTGGGAAAACTTAGGAGTGGGGGGGGGTGGAAGAGTAAAATTAAGGAACCATAAATTCCTTTGC
The DNA here is from genome assembly GCF_035084215.1 of Heptranchias perlo. NCBI lineage: Eukaryota > Metazoa > Chordata > Chondrichthyes > Hexanchiformes > Hexanchidae > Heptranchias > Heptranchias perlo. The sequence continues at coordinate 31,260,830 of NC_090336.1, read as the reverse complement.
CTCTCTCAACTCATAACACATGCCACTCATGCCTCTGAGTCAGAGATTGTGGGTTGCAGTCCAACTCCAAGTTTGAGCACATTACCCAGGCTGACACTGCAGTGCAGTACTGAGGGAGTACTGCAATGTCAGAGGAGCTATCCTATGGATTTAACATTAGGCCGAGTCTGTCCGCACTTGCTGACAAACCCCACACATGAATACTGGCCACTTGCTTAAGGTATTATAGAAGACTTGCGTAACCATATTCCAGTAAAGGAGTGAGTGCCTTCAGGAAGGGAAGGGTCAAAATAGATAGAGAAATAAAGCCAGGGATAAACATAACAGAAAAGCACAAGAGATAGAGACATGCAGAATCAGACAGAAACAAAAGCAGAGAGAACATGATAGAGACAGATCAAATCAAACAGGTGCGATACAGACTGGAAGTTTCATATGTCCATAAAGTTTCCTTTCTTGTTTTCCCCAAATATTTTTTGTTCTATAATGTTTCTTTTCTGATACTTTCTTTCTCCAATTTTCTCCCTGCTGCCCTTCCCCCACCCCCCCTTGAAGGTGCTGATTCTTGGCGAGACATGATTCCAATGGACCCTTCGCTCTCTAGTATCTTGCCCAAGTGATTATTATTTATGTGTGGTTATAGACCATGAATGTTGGCAGAATATTTAACCAGAGCTTATCCGCACCCAATATCTACACACGGCAGGGCTCAGTCATTGGATAGTGAATAGGAACTAGAACTTGTGAACCTTGGCGTCCTGTTTGACTCAAAGCTCAGTTACAACCCCTTATCTTATCCATAGAATCATAGAAAGGTTACAGCAAGGAAGGAAGCCATTCAGCCCATCGAGTCCGTGCCAGCTCTATGCAAGAGCAATCCAGCTAGTCCCGCTCCCCCGACCTTTCCCTGTAGCCCTGCATCCATCATCAAGACCATTTATTTCCACTTCTACAGCATTACTTGCCTTCACTCCTACTTTATGCCACTGCTGCTGAAGCCATTATCCATGTTCTTATCATCTCTAAGCTCAATTTCCCCAATAGCTTGCTCATCAACTTCCCATCCACCACAAACTCCAACTGGTCCAAAACAGAGCCTCCCATATCCTGTTCCACATTAAGTCCCGCTCATCCATCATTCCTGTGTTCACTCATCTACATTGTCTCTCATTATCCCAACATATTAAATTTAAAATTCTCAGATATGTCTTCAACTCCTTATATGACTTCTTCTCACCCTGTCTTTGCAACTTGCTCTAACCTTATATCTCCTCCCACACCTTTCAATCCCCCAACTCTAGTTTTTGTGCAATCCTCTGCCCTTCACCCCAGCGTTGATGACAAAGCCTTCAGCTGCTTCACTCCTACTGTCTAGAACACCTGGCCTAAACCCCATTAACTGCTTTATTCAAAACCATCTTTTTAACCATGCTTTCAGAAATGTTCAGCAGCCATTCCTTTATCAATTCCTATATATTATTTTCTCCCTCCTCTCTGAAACACCTTGGGACATTCTTTTTGTTAAAGATGCTATATAAATGCAAGCTGTTGTTGTTAATTGTTTTCCTTTCCTTAACCCAAGGGCACTGAAGCCAATTCACTCAATGGTAGAACAGGCTCGAGGGGCTGAATGGCCTACTCCTGTTCCTATGTTCCTAATTAGACTGCCACTTCTGCCACCCCAGTTGAGATTAAATAACTGCACGGTCAAATAGCCTGCTGATAATGATTGTCTGGGCTCACACATGAAGAACGGCCACTTTGGCAAAAGTAACAAATCTCATTGAACCAGCAACAGTAAGTGCCTTCAGGAGAGAGGAGAGAAAATCTGAGGGAAAAATGATGAGAATTCTAATTGTCTTTTCAACACTGTGCACGCTGAAATGTTCTGAATTTGTAGAGTTAATTTGCTCACACAGTAACTTGGACTCCCTAGCAGCAGTTTCTCTATTTGTAGTGGTGTGGTTAACAGTAAGTCAAAGTATAAGGACTAACAGGTTAAATCAATCATACTTAATCTGTTAATTGCTCATTGCCACAGGCATCCCACAAAGTGAAATATTAAATTGAAAGATACAATTATAAAAAAAATCATAAGGTCATTTCAATTAGACTATTTAGTGGTATTAAGGAAATATATAAATAGGAATATCTGTACAAATTAATTACATCCAATTTGAAAAAAACAGTCTTAATCTTCATAATACAATTTCTTATGTCTTGTTTATATTGGGTCTGTCATTTACACCATGACCATTGAATTTGGTTAGTGTAAATTTTCTTCTCCCTCATTGGTTAAATATCTGCATTTTTCTTCTTTCTAATTGGTTATTTTCTACTTTTATTATTCACCAATCATATTATCCAAAGCCTTTCTCACAATCATATTTCAGCAAAAAAAAGATTCTGCCAAATCATACTGCAGCAAAAGAAAATTCCTAATGAACAAGCACTCACCCTCCGCTCTGTAAACCTAAAAATTAAATACCATAAACACATTAAAAAAATCAACAATTCAGAGAAACGAAACATAAGCTTATCCATTCCACTTCATAATTGCTCCAACAATTCCCTCTCCTTCTCCACGCAAGCCCCAGGCACCCAACAACCTCATTAACATTCTCAACTTTGGGTTTACATTCTCTCAGTACTTCACAGCCCAGGCCTCCAAACTGAGGCCCAACATCCTGAGCCAAACAACCACGCTCTCAATTTTTCATGGGCCTCCACATTGCTGAGCTTTCATCACATTGCATGGGCAAAGAGCATAACTGTAGCGTATTGGAGGATTGCGAATGTTACACTCCTGTTCAAAAAAGGGGAAGAGGGATAAACCGGGCAACTACAGGCCAGTCAGCCTAATGTCGGTAGTGGAGAAACTTTTAGAGACAATAATCCGGGTCAAAATTAATTGGCACTTGGAAAAGTATGGGCTAATAAATGAAAGTCAGCATGGATTTGTTAAAGGAAATTGTGTTTGACTAGCTTGATTGAGTTCTTTGACGAAGTAACGGAGAGGGTTGATGAGGGTAGTGCGGTTGATGTCGTGTCTATGGATTTTCAAAAGGCATTTGATAAAGTACCACATAATAGAATTGTTAGCAAAATTAAAGCCCGTGGATTAAAGGGACAGTGGCAGTGTGGATACAAAATTGACTAAGGGACAGAAAGCAGAGAGTAGTGGTGAACGGTTGTTTTTCAGACTGGAGGGAAGTGTTCAGTGGTGTTCCCCAGGGGTCAGGGCTCTTTTTGATATATATTAATGACCTGGACTTGGGCATAGAGGGTATAATTTCAAAGTTTGCAGATGACACGAAACTCGGAAATGGAGTAAACAATGTGAAGGATAGTAACAGACTTCAGGAAGATATAGACAGACTGGTGAAATGGGCAGACACATGGCAGATGAAATTTAACACAGAGAAGTGTGAAGTGATACATTTTGGTAGGAAGAATGAGGAGAGGCAATATAAACTAAATGGTACAATTTTAAAGGGGGTGCAGGAACAGAGACCTGGGGGTGCACATACACAAATCTTTGAAGATGGTGGGACAAGTTGAGAAGGCTGTTAAAAAAGCAAATGGGATCCTGGGCTTTATTAATAGAGGCATAGAGTTCAAAAGCAAAGAAGTTATGCTAAACCTTTATAAATCACTGGTTAGGCCTCAGCTGGAGTACTGTGTTCAATTCTGGGCACCACACTTTAGGAAGGATGTCAAGGCCTTAGAGAGGGTGCAGAAGAGATTTACTAGAATGATACCAGGGATGAGGGACTTCAGTTATGTGGGAAGAGAAGAGAAACTGAAGTTGTTCTCCTTAGAACAGAGAAGGTTAAGGGGAGATTTGATCAAGGTGTTCAAAATCATGAACGGTTTTGATTGAGTAAATAAGGAGAAACTGTTTCCAGTGGCAGAAAGGTCGGTAACCAGAGGACACAGATTTAAGGTGATCGACAAAAGAGCCAGAGGTGACATGAGGAAACAATTTTTTACACAGCGAGTTGTAATGATCTGGAATGCACTGCCTGAAAGGGTGGTGGAAGCAGATTCAATGGTAACTTTCAAAAGGGAATTAGATAAGGGAAAAAAAATACAGGGCTATGGGGAAAGAGCAGGGGAACGGGACTAATTGGATAGCTCTTTCAAAGAACTGGCACAGGAACGATGGGCTGAATGGCCTCCTCCTGTGCTGTACCTAAATAAAGAAAAGGCTGGACCCACATGGCCAAAAGGCCAGAGTCGGAGGAACATGGAGTTCTGGTAGGACTAGAGGAGGTTACAGAGATAAGGAAGGACAAGGACATGAAGGAATTTAAACATGGGGATGAGAATTTTAAATTGGAGGGGAGCCCATGTAGAACAGTGAGGACAGGGGCTTTAGGGGATTGGCACTTGGTGCGGGATAGGTCACAGGCTATAGATGATGGGAAGCCATCCAGGAAAGCATTGGATTATTCGAGTCTGAAGGTGACAAAGGCTTGGGTGAGGTTTTCAGCAGCAGAAGGGTTGAGGCAGGGACAGAGGAAGGTGATGTTACAGAGGTGGAAGAAGGTGATCTTAGTGATGGAGAGGATACAGGGTCAGAAGCTCAACTCAGTTGAATAGGACACTGAGGATGGGAACAATCTGTTTGAATCTGAGACAGTGGCCAGGCAGGAGAATGGAATCAGAGGTAAGGGGACAGATCTTGAGGTTTTGGTCTTCCCAATGTTTAACTGAAGGACGTGCGGCTCATTCAAGACTGGATGTCGGTCAAGCAGTCTGACAACAAAGAGGCAGTGGACAGGTCGAGAGAGGTAGAGCTGGGTGTCATCAGCAAACGTCATCAGAATACAAAAGTAAATTGATGATTGAAAGCCAAATAGTGGAAAATAAAGAAGAAATTATAAAAACTAATGGATATAGAGAGTAAACAAAGTCCAAATAATTAGGGAATAGTGTAGTAATAAAGCATTCCGTTTAATGTTTTAAAATTATGTTTAATAGTCTTGTCTGCGAGCAATACCATAGGAGATCAACTGGTAGAATTTTGAACACTGATAACATTAGTTATTCGGACTGGGAAAAAGAGAAAGAGAAAAGATTCATTGATGTTTGAACTAAATACATATTAAGCACTGGCATTCTAGGTGTTGTGTAAATATTTTAAAGAAAATTCCTAAGGAAATGCTATTTTGGTTAAAATAAATTGAAATTATTTAAAAAAAAATCTCATCCAGCTCATGGCTGTGTGATAGTAAAATGTACTACATCATAGCCTGTTCCCAATTTGTCTCTTGTGGTTCCCTTATGCTTTGTTCCCACTAAGATCTTTCGACCTAAGAACAAAAGCAGGAATAAAGAAAACAGACATCAGGAAGACCTTTGTTTTCCCTAACCTGGCAGGTCTTCACAGATCTTAAAGTCTGGTGATATTGCTGTAGTTTTACTGATACTTATTTTGCTGGATTTCTAACCCAAAATAAAGAAAACAAAATCTGTCCCGTATCATTCTCCTGAGTGACGGGTATCAAATCAAGCGCGACAAACTCAGGTGAGGTAGTTCACCTGGTTCACATCAAAGGAGAAAAAGGGTATAATTGGTGGAAAGGTAAACATGAAAGGAAGAATTTATTTTTCAATCTAAAACATATTGTGCTTGATCTTCAACTTGTAAAACGACTACATTCCGTCCACATCTTATGGAAAAAACTTCCAGGGTGCATAAAAAGTTGTCTATAGAGTAAGGTTGCCTGGTGATACATTGCATTGGTGTATTGTGCAACTGTACCCTGGGACAGTTTACCATTCTTCCTCGTAGGGTTTAGGGTACCGCAATTTCTCAACTTCAGATGGATCATCAGAGTCTGAACATAAGAACATAAGAAATAGGAGCAGGAGTAGGCCATCCGGCCCCTCGAGCCTGCTCTGCCATTCAATGAGATCATGGCTGATCTTCTACCTCAATGCCATTTTCCTGCACTATCCCCATATCCCTTGATGCCTTTAATATCTAGAAATCTATCGATCTCTGTTTTGAATGTTCTCAATGACTGAGCCTCCACAGCTCTCTGGGGTAGAGAATTCCAAAGATTCACCACCCTCTGAATGAAAAAAATTCTCCTCATCTCAGTCCTAAATGGCCTATCCCTTATTCTGAGACTGTGACCCCTGGTTCTAGACTCCCCAGCCAGGGAAACATCCTCCTTGCATCTACCCAGTCGAGCCCTGTAAGAATTTTGTATGTTTCAATGAGATCACCTCTCATCCTTCCAAACTCCAGAGAATACAGGCCTAGTCTACCCAATCTCTCCTCATACGATAATCCCGCCATCCCAGGAATCAGTCTGGTGAACCTTTGTTGCACTCCCTCTATGACAAGTATATCCTTTCTTAGGTTAGGAACTGGGTGGGGTGGGAAAGGAAGGGAGCAACTGGAAGAAGAATCAATCTGAGCTGTTTCCATGTATTTTCATGAGCAGCTCAATAGTGGCAGAGATTCAAGACCAGATACCTCACACATCCTCTCAGTCAGAGAATGGGTCACAAGGGGGGGCCTGAACAGTTGAGAAAATAACTCCTTAATTGTGTCTGGAGGAGACAAAATTACTACTATCCATCTCACAACTGAGAATATAGTGTCTTCATAGAGTTGAGTGTGGGAGAGGCCTAAAGAGACCAACTTTATAAAATCAATTAACCCTTTGCTGCAGAAAAGAGCAAGCACTAACATGATGGACCGAGTGGCCTCCTTCAGTGTTGTAATCTTCATAATTTGATGGTTCTAAACTTCTCTGATCGTGGCAACATTTTTATAAAAAGTTGCAACTTTTAAAATTCAAGGCACAGTATTTGTGGCCTGTGTAGTGTTCCTCGCCCCTCCCCCCCAAACAGCTGAAATGAGGCTGGCAATAAAATTATCTGAGGGACCACTAAAACAAAGCTGAGTATGAAATCTGCATCTCACCCCATAAAGATACATCATCTGAGGTGCTGACATGCTACTGACCCATGAGGTTGATCTTGACCTTCCTGGCCCACCACCAAATACTGTGTCATAAAGCACAGCTCACATTTATTTCAGGAGATATTACCCACCACGACAGTGTAGGCCTCTGGATGGTTCTCATTCTGCACTCCAAAATTCAATGCTAGGCATATATGGATGATAATATTTGCAAATAATGGTGATGAAAAACCATTCAGTCTTCCCTTCATTCTACAATCCACTGGTTTTAAAACCCAAGCTTGATATCACTTTTCCACAATTTCTTGATTTACATCACCTTCTGTCCTATTCTTTTCAACCTCGGTGGTATCCTGCCCTATGGGTCCTGGCCCTTCAACCTATGTTTCCCATTAAAGGAAAAATCCTGTGCTTTGAAAGCTGCAGACACAATGGAATCATTTACAGACAACAAAGATCAAAGGAGCAAAAGGACATTGAAAACTCTGTTCTCTAAATGCACATCCTGCACAATGGAACACATTTCAAGAAAATGTAGAATTCTATTTGCAGTTTGTGACTGAATGATATAATGTCTTTTTATAGTGAAATTATAGTGAAATTCTGATCGCTTATTTGCCATTGTTTAATTTGGAAACAGTAGTTCCAGTCAAAAAGCACTTAAATCCCTGTCTGTGCAATGACTGACTTTTACTTTTATATTTTTAAAGGAATCAGTTACATTAAAAACCTATAAATATAGAAGACACTGGGGTAGATCTTCACTTTGTGCAATAGTGTAAAACGGTGATACTAAGTCGGCAGCCTGATTTATATTTCTCCCGATTTTTATTTCCATTGGAAATCGCTATTACCTGTTTTACACTTTTGTACAAAGTCAAAATCTACCCCACTCACTTTTAGTATCCACTTTTCAAAACTGTGGATTCTGGTTAGGTGAGCTATCTTTTTTTCATTGCACTCCACCAATGCTGCTTACAATCCACGTCACATACAGTTACATTCTACACTTAACGTGAGGATCCCTGTTAAACACTCCTGACAAGCAAATAAAATGTTGTGCTGAACAGGTTGTTCGCTTACAGAAGCTGAGTGTGTTTTATTGTTTGTTGCCTAGCTCTCTCTCTCTCTCTCTCTCTCCCCACACAGCACATCAGGAAGAATTCTGCTATCAGTTGAGACAGCAGGGTATTAATGCTGTCTTGCTGGCATGCTGCCCAGGGATGCTCCTTCCCACAGTGGTGCTGCCACAGAATACAAACCTTGGGCAGTTCTAGAGGGAGAGCGAGCTCAGGTTATCTTCCACTTGCACAGCCTCTTTCCTCCAAAAGTAAACAACTCCCACTAACAACTATGCAAAGTGCCATTGCTCACAAAGGCTCCAAGAGGCCTGGGAATCATGACAAACCCCTATTCAGGGCTCCTGCAATTTTGCTTATAACTATATTCCTGTCTAATTAAAACCTTTTAATAAACACATCTTGTGGACTGGTCTCCCAGTTGATTATCATTCTGGTGCCACTGGACTAAATCTAAATGTATAAAGGAAAATGTCAAAAACATTCTGTTTTTTTTAAATAAATGAATTCAGGAAGGTCACTGGTCTTGGAAAACTATTTTGGAATCCTGTGTCTGATTGGTTCAATCTTAGCATGGTATTATTCCTCAAAGGGCTGACAACTTCAATCATTAGAAGTTCTATTTCTATTTACTTCACTACGAGATATGTTGTGGCTTTATTCTCCCTCAGTATCTATATTAAAGCTTTGGGAAAAAGCTTTGTACTAAACATATACTTGTAATTCCAAGACATAATTCCACCTTTGAACTACTTCACCAGTGTTATCCCCTAATGCTTTTTGGATATTGTTCGCTTACTGTTCACTGGCTTTGTTTCTGCTTATTGCAATGAGGCTTAAGGTGCTTGACAAAATTGTCCTTGATCTTAGACTTCTGGCCCCTGCTCTTTTTATAAAGTAGTTTCACTTATGTTAAGAACTGTGCCTTGTGCAACTCCAAATGGTCTTCTTAATAATAATCCTTAACACAGGTGAAGCCACTTTATATATCATAATAAGCAGTTCTGTGTATGCTATGCAGCATTGTTAAGAACATTCACCGCTTAGACTTGAGGGGTGATTTTAACCCTGCCCGCCGGCAGCATCCGGGTGGGTGGCAGTTAAAATCGGCCGGGAAATTTACTCGCCAACATTCTGCTATATTCCCGCATCCTGAAATTTTAACCTACTCTTTAACCCGATTTGCATATTTAAAGAAGGGCTCCACCTGAAAACAGTGGAGTCCTCTTTTAAATATGCAGTTCAGGCTCCGATGGTGTCATCGGGACCCAACTGGTGGCCTGGGTGGGAATGCCCATTGTGACCTTCCAGGTAAAGAAAGTGGGAAGAGGAGCCGGGACCAGAGGAAGTTTTTTTAAAAACTTTTTTTGTGTGGCTAAGAGTGCTCCACTAGGCCCCACAAGGAAAGTTTAGGCCTCCCCTTCTCTGGACTCCCACCTTTCCGATCGTGAGACCCTCCCAAAACCCCGTCCCCTACGCTGGGGACCATCCCTTCGGTCCTGGCTGGCGGCCTCTTGTTGCCCGAAAATCCACTCGTGCCCATCAGCCAGCTGCCGCTTTCCGCCTTTTTCAGGTGGGCAACTGACCGGGTGCATGCAGATGAAGCCCAAGAGTTAAAATCTCCCAAGCCTCGCTGTGCTGAGGTTAGGCGGGTTTGGCACTTGCTTCAGCTCCCACCTGTCCAATTCTCGCTCCGTGTTAAAATTGGGCTTTTAGACGTTTGGACAAAATGACAATTAATGCAAAATGTGTCTAGGGCATCAAAATCAGAAAACCTTTGCCCTATCAGAATAATGGCTGTGTGGTATATACAGTTTGACTCTCCACTGCATGGCTGACCTATACAACAGACTGGTTATTTATAGTCAGTACTACATGAGGCACTCTGAGTGGGACAACCCAACTGGTAAAAAGATCATGGCGCTGCGTACTCAGGTGGAGTCACTGTGTAACTCTCCCATTCAAAATCATAATGGATGGAAGAAAGGGGTATAACTACATACAAAACACACTTGTCATTGTGTAGAGTGGTCTAAAGTATTGGACTAAAGAAGTGAAGTCCTTCCCTACAAACAATACACAACACATTTCTCTGAGGGATTTCTAGCCTCACCCCTCTACTTACTATGGAATTAGATTATCATATCTAGATTAATTGGATGTTCCCTTTTTGTGTTGGAATTTTTTCCTCAAAATACTATTTTCTCCTGAGAATCAAGCAACAATTCAAAATGACAATGTACCTTTGATTTCACCAAGTATCTCCCCTGTATTGAGTCCAGCCATCTTCTCCTTCCAGTCCTTAGAGAGAAACTTCTCAACGCAGGATGATTCTGTGGAGAAAAAACATAATACATTATGAAGGAGAAACAGTACTGCTGCCTAGTCAAAATATGTTGATCCCATTAAGGAATATGCACGACATTTGATCGACATCTGAATTAATGAATAGCACACATGTTATGTTAACATAATGAACATTTATTACCACTTGGTTACTAAACAGTAACTCCCCAAATTCCATCAGTAATTGCCAAGACTTTCATTCTATTTGGCCACGTGCAACCATGGGTTCACGGGCCCACACCACAACGCAGCCTTTAATTTGCACTAAATTGACAGTTACACAATAGTTGGTGTGGGAAACAGAACACTGTCTGAGGTTGGTATGAAGCACATTGTTTGGGGCAGAGTGGAAAGGGTTTTACCTGATCCGGAAGGACTTGACCCCGACATTGGGCGTCCAAATAGAAAATGTTCCGTTCCCCAGCACTAACAACCCTCGCCTTAACAAGCACACAAAAAATTACCTCTTCTTGCTGTAGTGTTTGATGGTTTAATCATGGAAAGGTCCAAAGTGAGACATGTTATTCAAAATACTTGATTACAAAATACTGTCCTATGAGCTGTTAGTTGGAGCAGAATTATTCTGCAAATTAAATCCCACAGGAGTTTTATCCATTCATCATCACTTTCTATTTCCTATGTCAAGTCAGTTTTCAATCCAGCAAGTTAATTTGCCGTTAATTCTACGAGCCTTGATAATTTTGGAAAGCTTTGTGTGTAGAACTTCATCAAAATGCCTTCTGAAAATCCAAGTAAACTGCACCTTCTCATTTAGTTACCTGCTCGAAGAATTCCAGTGAATTTGTGAGGCATGAACTATTGCCTCTAAATCCATGGTGACTATTCCTTATGGCTCCTTTATTCTTTACGTGAACATTGATAGCATCTCATAAAATGCTCTCATGCATTTTCCCCATTATGGATGTTAACTCCCCGATTCATCTCTTGCTCTTTTTCTTAATATTGGAATTAACATTTACTATTCCCTCATGCTAAACTACAGCTCCTATATATACATATATGTATGGAGCTCGCAAAAACATTAACCAGAACCTCACTCATTTCCTTAAGGATTCCAGAGCGCATCCCATCTGCTACAGGTGCCTTGTATGCATTTAATTCTTCAAGTTTCTTTATTACACATGCTTTGCTAATATCTACATATGTTACAAATTGCTGAGCCAAAATAACTGGATCTGAAATTTGGCCACAGTCTTCATCTGCGAAAGTGGACATGAAGAATTAATTTAACACATCTGTCATTTCCTGAGCCTCCATAATATTTCTACCCAATGTATCCCTTAAAGGCCCTATCGGCACTTTCTTACTCCGATTACATATAGCTTTCATTCTGACTGTTCACTTCCCCACTCCAATATTCATTTTAATTAGCCTCAAATGACTTTGTGTCACTCCCCGCTACTCTGCGTTCTGGTAATCTCTGCTGTCCCAACCTCTCCTCTTCTGCTGAAGCAACTGATGCTGGGGTATAGGTGCACAGGTATCAGTCACCTTTCAGCATCTCAATCTTCACGCATGAGCCTAGTTGGTGAGTGCCAGCAGACTATTCTACAGTCGAGGGCATCACATCTGATCCTGATCCCATCCTGACCCAACATCCACGGGTGCACACACTTCCTTGCAGGATAGAGATTAGCAGCAAGAACTCTAGGCTGATTCTCCCATCTCCTGCCCACTTGTAATGCCCCAACTCCCACCCCAACTATGTGTTTCCCATATTTTCTAAAATAATTGGCCTTTAGGTTGTTCTTGACTTCCTCAGTGAGCTGCAATGATCTTGACCTTGTTATTTTTCTTGTAGGGGATATACTTCCTTTCAACTTTTTTTTAAGGATCTCTTCCAAAAATAAAATCAATTTTTCTTCTGTTATTTTGTTTCCTAGTTTCACTTCCTCTTTAATCCACTCCATTTCTCTTTTTCTTTGACAGTTTGCAAGGCGCAATCAAGAGTTTGCTGGCTCACCATTTATTTGTCGCAGATGAGTTTTTTTTTCTCATTTTAATGAGGATCAGCGGGTTTTCACCATGGAATTGTCGAACTTCGAATCAAAGGTAACTTTGCACCTCTTCAAGGGCTGCACTTAATTTGTAGGCCCAGTACTGTATTTCTCTGTTTGGTTGTTGTTACTCCATGTAAGGTTTGAGTGTATTTATTTTTGTACAATAGTAATTATTACTAGAAAGTTAAAACCCTGGTTTATTATGTAGCAGATTTGAATAGATTCTGGAGTAACTCATTCACTCTGGAGTGACATCCATGCTTTGGAACCAGAAAAGTTCCAGAAGCCTGGAGCATTTGGAAAATATGTTGAGAAAGTTAGGTCTTTAACCTTTCTGAAGTGCAGAAAACCGGATATTAACATCAGCATTTCTCGTGCGTGAGAAAGTTTGCATTTGCTTTTGTTTTTCCTTCTTGACGTTTGTTTTATTTTTTGATGCAGTGGTTATCAGTGGCCTCTTTGGCAAATATCAGGATGGATGATATAAAAAACTGAATCTTGGAATCCACTGCCATACATCTTTTTAAAATGTTCACAAATAAACAATCATCTTCACTCTCCACCCCCCACCCACCTCCCCAACCTACCCAATTTTCTCTCCTGAAAACATTGATCCTTGCTAGGTACGAGTTTCTTCCATGCTGGGAGCCTTGCAGTATGTTGCCCAAATGTCCATTCCCCATAGACAAACCTAGACAGTAAGTGTTAGCAGTCTATTCAACCTGTGATGAGGTCGAACCCAATCCTGTTCGCACCCAATATCCACATGCACATTCCAGCAAGGATCGTTGGAAAGTGATCAGGAGTTGGAATCCTGACTGATTTTTTCCTCCTTTCCCTACCCAGTTATACCAAAGCCAAATGCAATGTTCCTACCTACACCCTAGCTGAGATCAGCTAACAACAACTTGCATTTATAGAGCACCTTTCACATTAAAAAAAAGTTCCAAAGCTCTTCACAATTGGGCATAAGGAAAATAGATGCTGAGCCAGTAAAGGAGAGGTTTGGAGTGGTGACCATAGGCTTGGTCAAAGAGATGGGTTTGAGAAGGTTTTTGATAAAGAAGCTCAAGGTGGAGAGATTTAGAGAGGGAATTCCAGAGAGTAGGACACAGGCAACTGAAGGCTGTGCCACCAATGGATGAATGAAGGGAGTGAGGGAATGCAGAGGGTCAAAATTTGAGGAACAGAGTTTTGTGGGAATATAGGGCTGGTGGAGGTTGCAGAGATAGGATGCAGGGATTTGAAAATGAGGTTTTTAAATGTAATGTTTTGGGGAACAGGAAGGCAGTGCAGGTCGGCGAGGACGGGGTGATGGGTGAGTGGGAAGATGCATGTGTCATTGATTCGCATAAATTGAATTTTGTGAGGCCAGCAACAAGAACTTTGAATAGTTGAGTCTGGGGGTGACAAAGGGTGTCACCAATGGATGGGCAGAGGTTGAGGGGGCTGGAAGTAAACATTTTTTGTGGTGGAAGGGATATGGGGTCAGAATCTAAGTTCAGGGCCAAATAGGACACAAACAGTGTGGCTCTGCCTGAGGCAATGGCCAGGAAGGTGAGGAAGGAATTGGTGGCAAGGGAGCAGAGTTTATGGTGAGGGGGGGGCCAAGACAATGGCTTTGGTCTTCCAGAGGAAGTTGCGACTCATCCAAGTCTGAATATCTGACAAGCAGTCTGACAATACAGAGATGGTTGAGGGGTTGATAAGAGGTAGTGGAGAGGTAGAGCTGGGCGTCATCAGCATACATGTGAAAGCTGACCCCATGTCTGCAGATGATAATACTGCAGACCAGGGATCAAATCTGGGACCTTCTTGTCTATATGACTCAGTACCATATCAAGTAGTACATTTACCCACTGAACTATCTGGGTACACCTATTTTTAAAATGCTGTTAAATTTTCTTGTTTCAGTTTCTCCTTTATGAGTTTGTCTTTGCATAACCAGTCCCATTTCCACATCATTGTAGGCATTGGATTTTGTTATGCAGTTTTTATGTCATGTGACCAGAGAAGGCATTTCACAGAAAAATAATATCAGTGATTATAGTCTTATAATAAAAATATTTGACCCTTCAATTCTGGAATAACACAATCATTGGGAAAGAAGAAAAACAGTATTGTTTGGAACATTCTGTCTCTGCCGCCTTATTGACGCAGTTTGCAGTTTATTCAAAGAAGAAGAGTTATCTTAGGCTGACAGCTTTAGAAAGGTGGATCAGAAGACTGTCTGCACTGATAAGCAACACTACAAAGTAAACGTAAAAGCAAGCACTAGGTAAAAGATGATATGAAGTACACACTATCAGCACCCAGCAATGAAAACAATTAACATCTATTCCCGCTGTGATGAATCAGGCCAGGAATTGCTGGAATTCCGCTTTCTGTCGCAAGAACTGTGATAAAAAACATGTTGCTAACTATCAGACCCTGGGCTCTGAAGTCTTCTTCGAAGCTGGGGGTCAGCTTGTTCTCATCAAGTTGAACTTTTTCTTGTGGAGTCTCACGTGTTTTTTTTTGACAGCACAGATCAGTGCAGGGACCCAGACATTGAAAACTAAAGATAGAAGATCAAAGGACACTTACCAAAGCTGGTGTGCCTTCCATTAAAAAATACATGCAATATTGCATAAATAAATTGACTCGTTGAGTTTTATCCCTGTGGGCTGGCACTGGTAGGCAGCCTGGGCCTATAAATCTGTAAAGAGCGGTATCTGAGAACAATTGCGCTCTGCATTTGTCCTGCAACATTTTGATATGAAAGGTTACAGTGTTCAAAGCAAAGCACTAACCATGTTGAGCAGCAGGAATTGGGCTGTTCCAGAAATTAGAGAAAGTAATGGCAGTGGGTTGGATTTTTGTTTAGGATCATTTAATTTATACTTTTACAAAACCAGCCATGAGAACAAAGATATCTAATCTTTGCTTTTCATCTCCATTCTCAAAAACACAAATAAATAATTAAAATCTTTCATTTACAAAATGGGGTAAACCAGAAAATTCAGAGGATCTTTGCTGTAACAATTTACATCAAGAACCCAATATAAAAATAGCCCTCACTAGATTGGGTAGATATGACATAATTCTGACATTTGCCATCGCCAAATGCCACCTTTGCTACATAACAACTCTCACTACCCTCCAAAACTAAACTATCGTGTGATTGCTGACCCCATGCCTGCAGATGATCCAAATCATCATTTTGAGACATTTTCACAACATGTTAAGGTGCTTTATAAATGCAAATCTTTAATTTCCTTCGTTTCTCTTCAGATGCGTGTCAGCACTTCCAACGGCAGCAGAATTAAGGCAGCAAAGAGAATGGGTCACATTGATGGCAACACCTCAAAACATTTTTAGGCGCTAGTTCAGCATAGGCCTCTCTCTCTCTGTAACATCACCCTCACTCCAATATCCTGTGACCTCTTGTGTAACGGTTTATGGCTTCCTCACTAATCAAAAACCCATACAAATGTAATCCTCGATATAATGGGCAGATATGAGGACATTCTACAAGGTGGACCTTGACAGCCACCATCCTTTTAGTTTCAAATTGATTGTGATGACCTTCCAAAGTGAAGGTGAAACACCCCAAAGTAAAGGGGACAGGTCAAATCCATGGCAGCACCTCAAAAATTTGTAATCACTACATA
The DNA here is from genome assembly GCF_035084215.1 of Heptranchias perlo. Taxonomy (NCBI): domain Eukaryota; kingdom Metazoa; phylum Chordata; class Chondrichthyes; order Hexanchiformes; family Hexanchidae; genus Heptranchias; species Heptranchias perlo. The sequence continues at coordinate 31,244,785 of NC_090336.1, read as the reverse complement.
AGCACCAGCAAACAGGATTACAGGATTAGTCACCAACATCAAACATGTCATTTCGGGGTCAATCTATGCTGGGTAAAGGGAAATCCATCGCATTTCAACTGCTAACAGTCAGTGCTGTGTATACCATAGCTATAAGAGAACTGCAAGCAGAGGAGTGAACAAGTGAATGCCTAGACTTAGCCACCCTGGACTTTTAATGACAGTGAATGGTCAGCAACTATTCTAGTATTACATAGTGGCCTTTACCTAGGTGCACAGGACTTCAGCAACTATACAGAGCATTATGCATGAAAAGCAGTGTACAATTTGAGCTGTAAATGTGATCTGGCACAGGCACAGGAACCACAGATGGGACTCTGCAGTCCTCCTTGGAAATGCAGCCATCAATTTATTCCTGATCTCTTGTTATTTGGTTGAAGAGAAGATAGTATTGAAAGCCATGGAATCTCAGCAGTAACACAGTTATCAAACTGCAGTAGTGGGTTCTGATTCCAACATTTGAATTGATCAGTTTAGGAATGCAATGGACTAAACTTCAGGAAATGTTTCAAATTGTTTGACCCACAATTGAGGTTGATGTGCAGTTTGAATTTTCAGGCCATCCCACAATAAACAGGCATGCCTCAAATGATTTTTCATCTTTGTTGTACCAGCTTCTGTCACTAGGAGCTATACTGGCCGCCTTCCTGCCATGCTCTCTTGTTTACTTTTCCACTCAGTGCCATTCTCCATCAGGTAGCATCTGAAGGGGAAGATGGCAATTCTGTGGCAGATCCCAACACCCACCAAAAGGTGGGTCTCTGATGTCACCAGAACAAGGTAAGTTGAGTCGGCAGGTTTCTAAGTGCAGCCAGCAGTGTAAGAATGACGCACATTGAGTCACCTGCACTTTTACAGCGTAAAACCACCTTAATTGTGGTGTTGTAGCATGGGCGTGTCAACTATTACTGCAATTACAACAGTAGCCCCATAGTATAATACTCTCTGATAGCCTACACTCTCTAATGATATAATAGCTCCATCAGTGAAAACATTCTATTTATATCACAATATAGCGCAATGATATTTTACATTATTTACAGTCCCCTTTGTATTAGACAACCTAATATGTTCCCTTTATTATACTTTCTGACATCCTGCAACCTCTAATATCACTATGTTTCCATTTTCTAGTTGAAGAGAGTTCATATAACGCTCTCTTTACAACACCCCCATACTAGAGCATGCTTTTTAAGGAGTTCCAAAAGCTGATGCTACTAAGAGGGTCCATTAAACACTGCTGCTTACACCTCTCCTATTTTGTGTGGAAATGTAAACAGTGAACAATACCATAGGTTAAAGGAATTTAAACATAAATGGAGGTTATACAGGGCAACCACCCATCTGTTTTTGAACTTGACAGTCCAAGAAAGAACTTGCATGCATATAGCACCTTTCATGAGCCAATGAGTTACTTTTCCAGTGTAGTCACTGTTGTAATGTAGCATAACAGTTTTGAGGGGGTGACCATCTGGTAATTTTAATAATTGAAATCTGGACAGAAAAAGTTTTGTTTTCATTTGCTGCACTTTAACTAGTGGTGCAGGCATGCACGAACAAGGTTTGATTCATTTTCCCACATATACACGTGGCCTCACTTGGTGTTTCAGCTTATGCAAACGAGCACACTCATGTACGTTCAAATTCAAAACATGTGCCTGCAAACAGTAATTTTAAAGACCATCCCTGTCTGATGTTGGACTGGGCAAAATGTGGTCATCACAGGGAACTGGGCACTGGTCACGGTTCTCATCATCTCACCTGGCCAACCCATACTTTTGAAGAAGAGTCCGCACCCAAAGCATTAACTGTCTGTTCTCTCCACAGCTGCTGCCTGACTGTTACTCGCATTTTCTGCTTTTGTTTCATACCTTGTGGCAGTTTTTACAAATATCACCCATTGTTTTGTACCAAGGGACAACAGATCGAACACTTCACACAACATCAGAGGATGCCTCCAGATCACAAAAGCACACCATGTGACTGGCTCCCAGTGATTTACTCCTGGCTGCCTTGAACTGCATCGTATGCCAGCATTGATATAATGCATTATCAATCAATAACAGTTCACATCTGTGTAGCATTCAAAGAAGAAAGACTGCATGAAACGGCTGCACTATAATTGAGATTGTAACTAACTTATTTTTTCAACAAAATTCTGTTCAATACCAAATAAGGGCAAACTTTAAACATTATTTCACACCAGTTATAAAAGCTAACACCAAACTAAGGGCAATCAACTAACACGATTATATTGAGAAAGGACCCAGCCTGCAACAGGGACTGGAGTGTATAGTGGATGTCCAGAACCTTGTTATTATTTAGTTTGATAAGTTTCCTTTTACCTTTATAATTAAGGTTTTCTTATTATTTGATTTTTAGTTGATGACACTGGGGCAACCCAGTGTCTCCTTATCGGTTATTTTAGAAAAGCAACAGGGGAAATAGAAAGGACTTTGAAGCGTTTCCAGATTTAGACTCGGAAGCTGCAACTCTAGCAGCAGCACCATAATAAACGGGTGGGCCTGCTGCCGCCAGCAGCCTGGACAACCATCTTGTGAGGTACTTTTACCTGCACCACCAAAGGCAGCCCTCACAGCTGGCCCAGCAACACGGACAGCTACTGCTACCTGCAATAGTTTTCACATCACTGATCTATACAAAGCTTCCCCAAATATAGGTAAAAGTCCAGATGCCAGAATTAAAAGTCACAATCATAGCTTTTGAACAACTGCAATGTGCTATGAAATCTACCCTACAGTGTAAACAGCAAAACCCTACAATACCAACAGCCTGGACAAAAAGAACCACTTAAATATATAAAGGCAACAAAAGAAAAGTGCATAGTCTGTTTTGTGTATACTCCACTTTAAGTGTATAGCTTGTGTAAAGGTGCCATTGTTCCTCGTTCCGTTCAGAGAGTCCTGTAAAGTGCATTATAATAAGGGTCATTTTCGTCTTCCTCTATGAGTTGCAGCCATAAACACAATGCCCTATGTAGATTAATGGCTCTATTGTTACCTCTTGTAAATGGTAATCTGTCAATTGTGTTTCTAAACAGGTCACTTTAACACCTCATTATTCACTAACTTGAATGTCATGCCTGTGAGTTCTTGATGATTTTCTGAGCTATTCAGAGTTTTTCTGAATAACTCTGTTTTACAGAAAGCACCTTATACTGACCTGCTATTTTAAAAGTGTTTTTACATTGCAAGAGTGCAGCCAACTGCAGATAAAAATGTAGGTAAATGATTCTGCTCCCTCACAGAGAAAACATGGAGAGCTGGCCCACATCTTGCCCTCTGGGTCTCCATATTAACAATGGAGCCCAGCAGGCCTACAGAGCCTCCTTCCCAAAGTGGGAGAGCATGGAGACCACTCTCCTGAACCACAATCCCAGAACTCAGTGTTAAGTCACAAAAGCAAAAGCATCTTTAGTCTGCACGCCCTGGATTATGGTCAAAGAATTTGTGGAAAAATCACTTATACACATAAAGGGTCGTGATCTCCATGATAAAAGTACTTGTCGTTCTGACGAAAAGACCAATGACCTGAAATGTTAACTCTATTTCTCTCTCTCCACAGATGCTGCCTGACCTGCTGAGTGTTTCTAGCATTATCCCAGAACTTTTGTTATTTGGAGATAGAGAAGCAATTTTTGTCACATTGACATCACTCCTCAGTAACGTAATGAAGAAATTTGATACAATTTACCTCATTGCTGAGTGTTTGTCAACAAACAGAGAACACACACTTTTACCAATATAGTACACCTGTATAGAAATGTGCTGAAATTGAATTTGCTTATAAGGATCCTGGTTCACTATCTTTTCTTACTATGATGTGGACTATAACTTGGTGTTGTAAAATTGTTTACAATTTTCTTACTATGTTCAGAGCACACTGATATACATCATGACTCAGACTCATAGTAGGCTTGATAGGCCCTGAATGACTCAAAGCTCAGGCTGGAACATACTTTCTCCATGCCAGCCAATCTTTTGTGTTTCTTAGCAGAAGTGAAACTGTTCTAACTATAGATTGAATTCATCTACCCAAAAGGATGTGGTTAAGAACAAAATTCAGACAGCTCAGTTACTCTGCCAGATAATATTACCTGGGCCATGGTTTGTGAAAAATGAAAATTCTTAACCCAGCATGGAAGCTTTTCTGCCCACTACTGAATTGTATCGATTGGCTCCAGGTATCACTCCGGTTATGCAGATGTTCAGTTAGACACTACTGCATTGATTTCCAAGTCCCCAAAGGGACAATCCTGTTGCTGGGAGATATACAGGAAATAAAGGAGAGGCTCACTCTGGTGTCAGACCAAGCTCACGTTTACATTGCCATATTTTATGTTTTGATACCAAATCATTAATATGGTACACACAGCCAGAAGAATAATTTTAAAACAACCATCATATCAAGATGAGAGAGAGGGGCAAGAAGGAAAGCTTTAGTTCACTGTAAAGTAGATCCACATTATTCAATTTGGTTATCCTTTAATCAGAGTGATGGTTAGGTCCAAGCCCTTATTGTGGGACTGAGCTGAACAGACCAGTATGGTTAGATTTTCCAACCCTCCTGCTTTTGGTCGGAGTTTCCGATATGGGGGATTCCACCCCCGAGCGCTGCCTCTAGCAGCCCGGGAGATCAGCTCTTTACATTTCTGGCTGCAATGCGCCCCCCCCCACTCCTCCCACTGCTCCGTGACGTCACCGGCTGCTGTTAGTGAAGCCTCCGGCTCGATGACCTCACCTGACCACCAAAGCAGAGAGCTGCGACTGGCTGGTGTGCCAGAAACAGTCATGAGGGGGCTGCTGGAGAGTCTGGAACCCGGGGGGGTGGGGGGGGGCGGTTACTAGGGAATTGGCTCTTCTCACCTGAGGAATTAATATCCAGCGCAATTAAGGTAACGAAATCTCCAGAGGCAGGGGGCTTTTGCAATCATCATGTGCCTCTTCCAATTCTTATTATGGACTATTCAGAGCTTCCCATACCTTTAAATTATAGCCGAGGAGCATTTGAAATCCAATAATTAACGTTTTCTATTTTATTTCTGAGATAGTAGAAGAATTATGTACTTCTATTATCTTAGAAATAAAGATTCTTTATTTCTAAGAGTCTTTAACTTCTCAAGAGAAGCTTTGAAGTAGGTCATGTCTCCTCTCTATTGGTGTCAAAGCGGAAACTGGGGAATGGGGGTTCGGTGGGGTGGACTGAAAGGAGGGAGACTGGGGAATGGGGACTCGGGGGGAGAGATGGAGACTGGGGAATGGGGACTCGGGGGAAGAGATGGAGACTGGAGAATAGGGACTCAGGGGGAGAGATGGAGATCGGAGAATGGGGATGGGGAGAAAGGGAGACTGGGGAATGGGGACTCGAGGGGAGAGATGGAGACTGGAGAATGGGGACTCAGTGTGGGGAGGAGGTGGAGACTGGGGAATGGGGGCTTAGGAGGAGAGATGGATATTGGAGAATGCGACTCGGGGAGAGCTGGAGACTGGGGAATGGGGGCTTGGGGAGGGAGGGAAACAGGATGGGGGATCGGGGGATGGGAGGTTGGGGGGAGAGATGAGGAATGGGGGAGAGAAGGGGACACTAGGTCAGGGGATTGGGGCTCAAGCAAGGGGGGGGGGGGAGGGGAAATGGGCATGGGGACCAGCATTTCATGCAGAGCCAGGAGCAGCAGCAGCAAGGTGGTGAGTGGGAGTGGCACTGAGAGAGGAGAAGGCAGTAAAGAGGTGTGTGAAACCTGGAGACCTTACTGTGGGTAAATAGTGAAAGATTGTTTCCATTGGTGGGTGAATGGGGAACTAGGGAATTGAAACCAAGGATTTTCACTTGAAGAACTAAGGAGATGGGAAGAGGATGGGTCTTGAAATGAGGGCTTTTAGACCGTGGGATACTTTGCCACATGTGGCTATTGAGTTTGAGACTAAAACTTCATTTAAACCTGAAGAGGATAAATATTTGAAAAGGAGGAATGGGGTTACAGGAGAGAGGACCAGCACCGGGGACCGAATGGGCTCCTCCTGTGCTGTAATTTCTATAATTCCATGAAATTTCTCCTTTATTGAGACTAAGCCCAGGGAGTGGTTTAGAAATGTTGGCGTGAACTGAGTTTAGGACGATGTGCCCTGTGAGAAGTCCCACAAACACTGAGGCTACTGCAGTCTCTCGGTTTGGTTCAGGTCAGTCTAAAGCGGCCGGTTTTGACGTGTGAAGTCCAAGTACAGATCAGCTCTGAGTGAGATTCCCAGTTCAGGGTTGTCGCCTTCACATGGAACCAGAGTCCAAACCAAAGTCCCAGGAGATGGAGAGAGAATGGGGCCTATTAAAATTGGCATCAACTAGGGAGCCTGACCGCATCTTGTGCAGTGCCGGGGATTTCTGGCTACGATTTCAGGGTGAATATCAGCGGGTTATAGAATTACTGCTAGTTACAGGTAGGATACTGGGGCATTACACCTATTACTTACTACCAGTTATATATAGACTATCAGTTAGTTATTTTATTACTGTTGGTTATGCGGGGAATCTGAGTGTTACCAGTATTACTTAATATAATCCTTTATAAGGTAAATGCAATAACATTTTTGAAGTCATGTAATCAAAAATCACATGATCAGACTTCACATGATCAAGCATCACATGGTCAGAACATCACATGATCAAACCTCCAGGAATGCTTCCAACCAGAGTTGGCAACCCTAAGTATGGTCTGTCCCAGATTTGATTCTTGGTCTGTTGTGAATTACCTGATTTTAGTTGAGACAGATAGTAGGGCTGATATAATTGGCTTCAGCACTTCTGGGTGGGAGGGGGAGCAGGAGGAGGAGGAGGAGGAGGGTGGGGGTTCCCATTCCTGATTGCTAGTCAGTGACCTCTGTTGGAAAATGCATGTGAGAAAGGACAGGATTAGGCTTGGCTGGGACACTGTCCACAATCAAATAACCTGTCAACACTTACTGTCTCGGCTCACACATGAAGAATGACCATTTGGACAAGAGAGCATCTGATGCCTGGGGAACCCTAACACAGCAATCTGCACTTTTATAATGAAGGGAGATGGGGAGAAAACTGGAAGAAAAAAAACTGTCCAGGATGTAAATATTAAAGCATTTTAGTCCATATTTTCCATTCAAAAGATCAATGTGGTTAAAACTAAACTTAATGCTTTTACTTTGCAAACATCTATATATTTCAAGTTTTTTTAAACAATCCTTAAATGTTAGGTTGTACAGAAGATGAATAGGTTAATGCTGTTACATTTACAGTGGACAGTTGTGGCTGAATGAATCCCAACTATTAAAACTAAACACAAAGTGTAAGTTCTTAGCATTAAAGGCATCACCCCTGTGATTTATTGGTTCGAGTCAAAAAGAATTACAGTCCATAATTCAGGTCTACATCTGTACCTAATTCAAACAAAGCTATACTACTAAATTTAAATTCATAGTTTTATAAATAAAAATGACAGGAACGTATAAATACGAGGAACTGCCTGAGAGACATAATTTAACTTTAAATGGCTTAAACTCTTGAATTGTTAGACATTAAGGCTTATTTTTCTAATAATAGGGATTTATGCTTTGGATAAAATGTCTCCAAAAGCAGCTGGTTGCTGCCATGGTGACCTGCCTCTTGGTTCCTATAAACGATTTTATTTCTTCCCATATAAGAAGCTATTGACATAAACATCAACACAGATGCTCCATGAGAAGGAGCCCTGCTTTCGCAAGCACTTGATCATCCAGGAATGCGCCAACTGCTTAAGATAATCCGGTGCCAGCTCAGTTTGTGCACCACACTCCCCCTGGGGAGTGGCTTCAGGCCTGCTCCTCATTTTTCACTTTTCACTCCCTACACCTAAGACTTTAGACTGCAGGAAAAGAAGTGCATTGTGTGCCAAGTGATGCATGCCTAGAATGGCTTTTCTCAAACATAACAAAGCCCAGAAACAATTAACCCTCCAAACTCCAGGGCTATTCTAGATGCAGTGAGGTATTTGGAGACAGTTTTCATTCGGATCTACTTTTTTCCCTCCACTTTTCTCCACAGGGCTCTAATTCAAGCTGGGATCCTGTTTCATGGGTAGTGGCAATTCTCCATTACCTCATCCTAGGGGTCAGTATTCATATATGATCCCAAGCAATTTAGCTGTGGGAGACATTACGGCCAAGCCCAATCCTGCCCTCACCCGATGTTCACTCATGCACTTTCCAGTAGGAATCAATGGGAACCTTAACGGATTGTCCCCTCCCCAGTCCAAGGGTACTGCAGCAAATGGTACCCCCTCTGTCACTCCAGATCAGATTAGCTAACTCAGCACAAACTGGGAATAAAACCTAAGAATTTTGCTGGACTGAATGGCTCAGCTCAACGCAGTCGTGCCTTTAAAAATTGAGGCATCGGGGAAACCTCACAAATTTGGAGTGTAGGGAATTGGCAGTGGAGTGACATTTATGTTCAAGTCACATCATGTTCAACTCCGAATTCAAACCTGGTACAGAAACTCACCCCTGCAGTTGATGATTTCGTGCCAAAAGGAATCTTAGCAGATTCCTGAAGTCAATTAGACACCACCTTTGCCTTGCTAGCAAATTTTAATGGGCAGCACTGTAAATCAGCCCTTTGGCATCCATCATGTTGGGAGTTATATTGTTATGTGGTATGATATTGGATTTAACTGATCTTCTGTTCTCATTTTTGCATTGTTTAGTTAGCACCTACAAGTCTAAAACCAATTCTGTCAACTGATCATTATTACAAGATAAGTTTTTAGCCCTTGTTCTGGTTAAATTGTCTTTGCATTCATTGTTTCCTTAAGTATACATGTTCAGTATAACTTTAATAAAAGGCACCAATATAAATTGCCTATTATAATAGTCTGAGTTATCCCTCCGTGAGGAATAGGTTAAGTGGGGAAGCTTTGATGGCAGTGAACACCGAGGGGTTGAGGCTGAAGGCAGGGAGTCAAGAGGCATCTGGCCCAGAAAATCCACGGGGATATAGGATTGCATCTGCCGCTGACCCCAAATTTCGTGGAGTCAGGGCATGTATTTTCGGTTGTGTGGGGCGCATCTGCAGCTGGCCCGGAAAGAGTTGGGGGGCTGGGTCCCTCCCATAGAAAACTGCAGATTGTGTCCCCAGCAGCTTCCTGTGTCAAGAGGCCACTTTAATTTTAAAAAAACTTTTCTTAAACCACCCCCCCACCGCCCCCGATCTTCAGGAGTCCAGGCCAGGATCATGGCCCGGATCGCTCTGGTGGGGCCCATTTCTGCCCATCAGGAGGTCGGTATGCCTCATCTCACTCAGAGCACCCACCTCCAAAATTACACTTGATCCCTTTGAGGTCAAGAAAACACAAACTCCTAGTGTAGGGAGTTGCTGCCTTCAGCCCTGCCCCACGGGTGTCAGTGGTCTTTTGGGGCAGACAGAGGCTTCCCCCCATCCCCCCCCCAACCAAAGAAGTTCACAGGAAACTCCATCGCAAGTTCATGATCCGTCATGTCCTGTCCTGACAGAGACTGTGCCTGTTCTGCTGGACCCCTGCTTCAGTTACGGTGGGAGTCTGCCTATACAGCTGAACACCCCGCCCAATTTTCTTTTCCCTTGAAGTCAATGGCTTTTCGCCTGACGATAAAAGTTAAAATTACCTCCTATTTCTCATTTACCAAACATACAAGATTAAGTTGCTGATCATAGAGAGCACAGGCTCACTTATGGAAGCTGCCTTTTCTAGCGAGAATGAGACTAAAGCCAAATTGTAACTCTCTGGTATCTTGTTTAAGCGATTAGTTTTTATGTGTGAACCTAGAGAGAGAGAACTAGGAGGCTGATTGACAATAGATGGTTAATTCTGTCCTCTTCCACAATCCACACATGAATACTTACCAGCAGTAGTCACTGGACAGCTATCAGGAGCATGATCTCTACATAACAACAGTAACTACACTTTAATAAGTAATTCATTGGTTGTGAAGCATTTTAGGACATTTTGAGGATGTGAAAGCAATTATATAAATACAGGTTCTTTCTGCCCTTGCAAATCCATAGACATTGAGGCCAACTATAGCATGTCTATCAGCACCTAGCTGATTTCAGCTAACTCAGCACAGCCCAGGGATCAAACCTCTGAGAGGCTCAGTTCTGTGGAAGCAGTGTATTTACTATCTGAGCTATTGAAGGAGCTACTGGTCTTAGTATTTTTGTTGCTTTTGTCATCTTGAAAGGGTTAAACTTCAGCTTTATGAGCTGAACTATATCCAAACACTGGGAGTGCACTGGAGAATGAAGACAAGAATGTCTTTCAAATAACTTGAAAACTGCAAAAGAGTGGAATGAAAACAATAGCTCATCCCTTGTCAGTATTTACATTTTCCCAAGGTCTTCATGGCATACCATGCAGTCCCTCAAAGGGCCTGGCTCGGAGCTGGTAAGCCCAAGGAAAAGGCTGCTTTTGGAATGCATTCAAGACTTTACAATATCCCACCAGACTGCCACTGGCAGCACAGAAGAAAAGGAAGAAACAAATGGTTTTGTGACTACATTATACCCAGGACTCAATCATCATTAGCCGGTATTTAGAGAGGATAGAGAGAGCAGACTGTTACAGATAATTATTTACAATGATCCATTTTAATCCATCATTGCCACGTTCACAACATGATACACCAGAACTAAACAGCAACTCATCTGACTCATTAAGACTTTATCGAGAGCTCCCCTGTTGGATCAGCTCATTTTTTCAATGCACAGCCAAGACATACAGACCAGGAGGATCCCAGGTTCAATTGCGGAGGGGTGGGGGGACGCACTACATTTGGTCTTAGTGCTCCTAGGTTGGGGAGGGGGAAAATAGCCAAAATTGCTGCTCCTGAATACTATCCTGTGACTCCTGCTGGAGAGTGAATATTTATGGATACCAGGTGTGGGTAAGGCTGGGCACACAGTTATGCCCATAACAGTTGAACAGAATGACGATGCTCACTCTCAAAAACTCATGTGAATAATATTCAAGGTGGAGGAAGGCAACTGACTCATGTGGAATTTCACATCACCAAGGAGTTAACCCCTTCAGATGACAGAGAAAGGGGAGAAAGCCTGTTGGGAGAAAATTAGCCAGATTTTATTTTTAAAGACTTTGCACAGAAACGTCAGAAAATTGCAGCTGTTTTCCTGTGTATTTTAATTAAAATAGACTTGTCTAGCACAGAGTCTGAAGCTATAAAGTAATGCTTTTTTTTTGTAACCTACTGGAAAAGCTGTGTGTTTAAACATTTGTACATTTGGAAAATGGATAACATTTGGATTTGGGACAAGAATCTGTGAGCTGTCAGTTATTAGTGAGGACATTGCTCTGGTTAGAGTGAACACTTGGCTGTGGACTTCACGCTGTGATTTGTGATTTATGACAAACCTGAAATTAATCTTTTGGCTACTATAGCCTTTAAAGGTTTAATTTATTCTTTTCTTTTAAAAAAAATGTTTTAATCAAATATTCATGATATTCGTATATTCTTCAATGGGGAAACAAAATTCTGGTGAGGAAACCATTCTTTTCTGTTTTTCAGTGCACCTATCAGAGAACTCTTATTTACATCTTTTTCCTGCTATGAATTATTGACAATTGATGTAACTGGGGCCTTGCACTCCCTGTGTAAAGCTTACTCCATTATACCATAAAACTGTTTCCTTTCACAGAAAGTGTTATTTTTGCTATATTTGTGCATCATTTCAGTTCCACAAATTTTTTTTTATCATTAGTGTTATTTGCCAATTAGGCGGAAATACTTGCTAAGCTTTTTACTGTGTTTTATTTATTTTACCAACACGCAGAATGGAGATACACAGTATAAAACACCCAAATCACTTCCATTTACTTTTTTGTATTGTCAATACAAATAGTTAATGTGAGGGTGTATGGCCAATGCCCATGTTGTGGTCAGGTAGCAATGGTGAATTGGGTTGCTCAGAATGCCAATTGGGAGGATCTCCGCCCATCCAGTAGGGGCTCAAACCCATGCTTGTCAGTTGCCTAGTGACAATCCTACACAGGGTGAGGGGAGGAGCTATATGGGGCCTTTGGCATCAAGGTGACACATCTGAGATTGGAACCAAGTCAACCCGCCGTAGCAAATTCAGTAATCTGATACCTGAGGTCCACGGTATTGCACAGCACAGATGATGTTTAACCAGCCAGCCCGGCTTATTAATGGGAGCTAGAGGGTTAGGTGTGTCACTGGGAGTTGGGATCCTTTCCTCGCAGTTCAGGTAATCCTGCAAGCCAATGGCCTAGCTGGACAAGCAACAGAAACTGTGCTGGTAGGTTGCATGGTTTTAATTGGCTAAGCTTCAGCACTAGCACCCTAAGGGTCCCTAAGCCTTGGCTCTTGTCAATCAGTAGCTAGATTCTCTGGACTTAGATAAGTGAGGTGCGTTGCTACAGGGAAAGAGCATGCACTCCATATCGCACAAATAGAAATCATATTCATATGGATTTCCCAGCAGTTTGGTTCGGAGACTCTTAAACATGCATTTACATGGGCCCCTGGTCAAACAAAATATACTGGGCATGAAATATATCCACTTTGCAATATAATTCTCATTTTAAGTAATGAAACTAATAACAAAGGGTAAGCTTTACAGCAGGTCTCTGATTCCTTGATTAGTTCAGTTGCTATCACTACTGAGCAGGAATAAATACAATGATAATTCAGGCGCCTTAAATAAGTGACCTCAGAGATCTATGGCAAGTTGAGCAAGCAGCAAATGAGGATTCCCTCAATGGCTCAGTGAGTTAATGTTCAACAGGTAAAGCACTGAGCGCTACTAACCAGGAAAGTGTCAAATTCTACCCCTGACCTGTATAGGTCACAAGCAGGCTGGTGGGGGGTGGCCCAATTGTCTGCAAGCTAGGAAGAATTTCTCACCCCTACTTGCTGTCCAGTGCCTCTTGGTGCCAACATGGCCGAGTGCAATGTCACCATCACTCATTGTCCAACCATATAGGGGGTCATTTTAACCGAACACCGGAAACAGGCAGGTTCAGTTTTACATGCCATTCGATTTGGCTCCCCATTGACTTCGGGGTGGGGGGGGGGGGGGGGAAAGATGGCGGGTGTAAAACAGGAGGCTGAACCAAACCCGCCCATTTGCTGATAGGCAGGGTTAGGTTAAAATTACTTCCATAAGTTTAGCACTTGGGTGAGGTTCTGGAGGGTTACCGTCAGCTGAAAAACTGTACCCCAAAACAAGTCACCCACCTTTAGGATAGGTGGGGTATGGGAAGAAAAATGACAGAAAGATTTGAGGAGAAATTTTTAAAAACTAGGACCCATACCACAGTAATTAACAAGCTAGAAGAGTAATTTAAGGAATTCCTCACTACTGGAGTGCAGTTCTCCTTTAAATATATTGTTTGTGATAGCACAAAGCAGGTCATACTGTCCCAGATCAACAAATTATAAAACATAAAGTAAATATTTATAAAAGATGCCAGGACACATGATATATGTCTTGTTATCATAATGGGGGAGGGGGAAAGTGAACTGTGTAAATTTCTCATTTCACTGACCTAGAACAGTATGTGATGCTTCATAGCTTCACATAACAAACACATTTAAAGCAACTCTGATCAAAATGTGCACTTAATGGGAGTTGTAGCATGGAAATAACAATGTTAGAATGAATCCAGCAGTGAACTGGTTAAGATACTCTTAGAATGTTGCAGTTTTAAAGGCACACCGTCTTTGTGGCACGGGAGGGAGTTTATTGAAACAGCCATTCATCATTTTCATCCAGATTACACTTTTGTGGTGCAATTATACACTTTGACATGATTTGTATCTTTGAGTCGCATATTTGGCAACACATGGGAAAAGTTTGCCAAATGCTTTTTAAAGAGAAGGTGCCCCTTTAATCAGAACTCTTAACAAAATAAATTGAAAAAATTCACATGTGCCTGATGTGTCTTGATAGTTTTTAAGTTACTGTTCTAAGATAATGCTCAAGTATAGAATGGTGTACATCTATAGGACAATACCACTGAGATAGTCTTTACTACAAGCCTTGTGTGATATTTAACACATTTTGAATGTTATAGAAAATGGTGAAACATTAATTTAATAAGAATAATAAATCTAATTTGAAAACTGGGGTCAGGAGAATAGATGGAATAGCTCTGAAGATATGCTTTACCCCAAGAAGGCTGCTAGTTGAGGTACCAATCTGAGTTAGGAGGCTGAACAGTCTGGGAAATAGGTTGAAGATGATTGGAAGGGAAGCAGAATCACATCAGAAGGTTGAAGTAGTCCTGGGAGAGAATTAAGAGCATGTCAAATGGCCAAATTGGCCAATGAGATATTGACTGAGCTGCAAATCAAGTACCTGCAAGATGGTGGAAGAGAAGTCAACAGTAAGTAGTCCTTTGGTAGTAAACTTAAATAGAAGTGTTTAGTATCAGTAAAAGCTTCTGTACTTAGTTAGATACTTTGATGTAGTGCACCAGGAGATTGTACCAGGCTCATTAAAAGGAAGAGGCTGTTTAGAATATGGCATATGCTAACAGATCTCTTGGTTGGGGGTGCCTCAAACATTTTTTTAAACATTTCCACGAATGAATAAATTTGTCTGCATATTTAAATTGTTCTGCATATAGTGTATTCCAATCAACTGGTACTTGCCCAAACCTGAAAGATAGGCAGGTAAGTTGAATCCCAAAGGAACCACTGTGAATTTTACAGCTTGTTAAAGCATTAGTACTAAGAGAACCTTTGCCAACACTGGCAACAGACTGAAGTGGGTGATCCCTCATAAAACAGTAAGGAACTGACTGGATGATTCACTGTAAATCCCTCATTTCCGAAGGAACTGTCGAACAGATGGAAAAATGGTTTGTCCATGAACCATTCCAGCTCTTTGTTTGGTTTGAATGTTAGTGTCATCATTAGCTCCACTACACATGCCTGTGCAACAAACAGCAAAATGCCAATGGACTTCTGCACAATCACATCATGCTTAAATCACTCTGAGGTTTTCATTCTTTCTTTAGGTTTCTGGTATTTCTGTAAGTTTCTTTCAACAGCCAACATTTCAAAGGAAAATAAAACAACGTGAACTCATGGCAAATGCCAAATATTAACCTGTTCTGTGTTATTTAAGGAAGGAAAGGTATCTTTCAAGCTTACTACTTTTAAATATGCTCCAATAATGTGGGCCAGGGCAGCTGATCATGTTCAGTGGCTACAGTGTTTTGACATGCCTTCCAGCTAGACCAGAAGAGGTTAAACTCCTGCTATTTGAGATTTCTGTGGGACTTTAACTGTCCTTGTGACTGTATATTCTTTGTGTGACTCAATATCAAGTGAATTGCAACCTGTCAGTCAATGCTATTTAGGTACTAAGTACACACTTTGAAATACACAGCCATAACCACTGACACAACCCATCACCGCTGTAGCCACTGAAAATGTCTGGACTTTCCTGCCGGCCTAGTTGGTAACTAAGACCAACAAGGTCCTAGGTTTGATCTCTCATCTGTGCTGATCAGCTGATCCCAGTATGGTGGTGGAAGGAGCACCACAGTAAAGCCAGCCTGGGCCGCTGCCGCTCCAGCGCTCCCCCCCCCCCCCAGGAACCTATCACCCTCCAGCCCGCCGATCCGGAACTGGTGGGCTGACCCGGGACACTGGGTTTCCAGCCGCAGCCCGCCGGTCCAATGCTAATGAGGTGCGGTCTTCAAAATGGAGCAGGCCTCCCGGCGGGACTATCAGTCGACCAGCTAGCGCATTCAGCCGACCAGCACCCCCGGATTCTACTGAGGGAAAAGCCACTCTAATTCGATGCAGACAATTAAAGGGAAGTGTCAAAATAGGGGTACAAACATCCTTACTCAAAAGGCATCTCAACCATTGACAACATATACTAAGGCTGCTGAGGGGGAGGGTGAAGAAGTGACAAGTAAAAGTGAAGTGGAAGGAAATGCAAGGTGCAGGCAAATGTCTGCAAGAAAATTATGCAGCAGCTCAGTACTTGACCACCTGTTTGATCACTACATGAGATGGTTGTGAGGAGAGTGACCCTGCTTGCCACTCTACAGCACTATCCCTGTAGGTCAGCATTGCAGCATGCCTGCAAGGAGGTGGAGCTAGGTACTGCCATTGACTGTGCGAGTCCTCTGTTGCATGGTAACTGCAGGTGTGCTAATGGCAGATGGCACAGCTCTGCATCTTGCTCTCTGCTGATCTGATGACTGTTCCCCACAGTCATCGCCAGATGGGTGACTGCACATATGGTTGCAGGTATCTTGGCAGATATGGACAATCAGGCAATGCCAGCTGTTGATGAGGTTGGCATGGCTCCTTTCACATAGTACCAGTGCAGACATGACATGTTGTGAATGGGGTACTTCTGAGGAAGTATCCAGCATTCAGATTAGTCAGGCACACAAATGTTTTATTTCTGCCAGCCAGTCTGCTATCCCAGCTTCCTTTGGGAATAGGAGCCTCCACATGCACTAATCCTCTGCTAATATGAAGTATACGCACCTCTGTCTGCAGATAAGGATATGCGGGTCAGGCAGGTGAAGAAAAAACACCTCTGGTGCAGCCTGACCTGCCTGGCATCTTTCTGTTGATCCTCCTTTTCTTCTTCCAAAAAGATCAGATAGGAGAAATTTTCTTTGGGGAGCCACTGGTTTCAGTAATGGGGCTGGTGGCAAAAAGACAATTAGCACTACCTTCTCTCCTAAATACAAGTTTGCACCCTGTGTATCAATTGCATAACATATAGAAGCATAACTTGGGAGCAGATACTTCTCCTGATTCACAGGCATAAATTAGGTTACTCTTTGGAAAATCCAGGCTTATCAAAATATATCTCCCAATTACTAATATAGAACCCATGTCAATTGAATGGGGCAGAGATTTATATCACTGTATTTCCTCCCAAGTTATGTCAAAATACATCCTGCAACTCCTAAGATACACTAGCAGGGGTGTGGGATAGAAAATAGAGCAAGGGTCATGAAGAGACGGGGTCTGGAAGAAGTTTAACAATCTTAGCAGAGTAAACAATGTTAGATATCTGCTCCCCTGATCCTTCCTTGCAGTCTCCTTATATGGGCGGCACTCCTTCATTTATTACCCTCATGGAGCTAGAGGTGTCAGAGATGAAAGTGGGATCTGACAGCAGGGAGCAGAGGCTTTGCAGAAGTCAACCCCTGGCTCTGAAGCCTGTGATATCAGATTTCTTGGAGCTTGCCCTAAATAGAAGGATGCTGGACGAGTAACATGCTCACATGGAGATTCAGAGGACCTGAGACGGATAGCACGAGTCACAGCGAAGTCCACTGCCATCCTCAGTGCCAACGAGAAGGATTTGACGCATTGCAGTGCTACCTGGAGTGGGTGGTAGCATCATGAACATTTGCCTTCATACTCCCTGACAGAGAAGCATCCAGACCAGTCAGTGCATCCAGGGCGGATGCTTTGACCACTAACCATCAGGCCTTGAGGAACCGTTTGGAAAGAACTATGAAAAGTGGTTTCCATGAACTTTGGATCGGCATCTCTCAGGGTCTGCAAAACCAAACTGTTGCTAACTGATACCATCAGGTCTACCCTTTCACTGATCAGTGTGCAGTCAGATCCAAGACCCAGCACAAGTGACGTGGCTAGAATCCACCTTCATGATGCTACCCTCTCTCCTAATTACAGCTCATGTGACCTTTCCAGTCAGTATCCTCAGATGCCTGCTTATGTAGGCATCAGGATACAGGATCAGGCCGCCCACGTACCTGCAGTGGTGACACAGGCTACTGAAGAGTCATCCCCATCTTTGAGATGAGAGTCACCTCTGTCCCAGGAGGCTCATGACACCATAACGCAGCCAAGCACCACTGGCATCCCTGGCCCTCAGGTACCACCAGGATAGTTTAAGCGCAACACAGAGAGGCACCAGGGGTAGGGGTGGTGGTAATAAAAAGCATTTGATTCTTTGTCATATGAAGTCTAGTGTGTCTAAAGTAAGTCTGTTCTTTGATTTTTATGTTTAAGCGGATGTCTGGAGGTCAGTTTTAACTGGAAATGGAGTTCCTTCTATGTCTTCTTATTGAACCATTGCCTCCTTGCAGACCTCTTCTGAGACATCACTGTGACAGCAGCATGGTCTGTCGCCTCTGCTGGAAGGGTACTTCCAACTTAGTCTTCTTCTTTTGTATAGCCTTATCCTGTGTACCTCTCTCATTTCCTCTTCCTCCTACTACTTTTTGCCTCCATCATCAGGACATGTAAAGGAACACCCACAGTGAATTCCATGGTACGGGCTCCATGACAGTAGGGTGGGAAGAAAAGATTTCCGCACTGAAACTGCTAAAGGGCAGTGTGCAGAATTCTTTCTCAGTTGGACAGTTGAGAAAAGGTTTGTCTTATTACTTCAGTCAAAGCTGATGTTTCCAACAAAGTTTGTGGATATTCAAACCCTGTCAGCTCACTCACATCCTGGTTTGAGAAGTCATGAAGGTAACTCACCCCTCTTTTCTACCGGCTTAAGTTAAATCAGGTGAAACTCTGGTGTAAATTCCGGCATGGACACGATGGGCTGAATGGCCTCCTTCTGTGCCATAACTTTCTATGATTCTAAATGGCAAGCAGCAGCTTTGGCCTTCATTATCCTGTTATTTGCATCCTTGTGCCAATTTAGGGTGGATGAATCCTCTTTCTGTAGCCAAATCTACCAGAATTTAATATGTATTTTAGAATGGGAGTAAATCTGGCGCATCTGAATTACACTCCAAATTCCAATCTCCTATGCCAAAATTACACCATTTTTGCAACAAAAAAAATTGATGTTTCTGGCCCATATTTTCCAGATTGTGGTTTTATTTGAGGTGCTTGCTAGTTATCTGCACAGGTCTGCTATGAAATCATTGCAATGAGAAAGTATGAAGATGTATGCCTGGATGCTGCAATGCCTTCCTGGCCACTCAAGCCTATTGGAACTGAAGTGCACGGCTAGAGCACAGCTGGAAGCAGCTCCACAGTCCTGCCCTGCCTGCTTAAGCCTGACTTGCTGGAATTACTGCAGCACATTTCAGTGTCATGCTTAGTAAACATATAGGATACTGGGTCGGGCCAGTAAAAGCCCCAGAACTTACAAGCACCACAGGCTTGTGTGTGGCGTCTAGATCTTTTTCATCAAATGAAAAAAGATATTGATAGCAAACCAGCACTTGTTCTGTTTATTATAGCGAACTGAAGTCATTTCAGCACACTCTGTGCAGTACAAACTATCGTGTGATAATTTGTATGTGTACATTATTGTTTTATTAGCATTCCCAGTCCACCTATTCTAATTAGTGGAATTACTGTGCAAATTAGATACAGGAAGGACATGAAGAGGTGGCAGCTTAAATGTTGTTTGAAAACAAATGCCCTTAAAAAGAACTGAAAGCGGAATTGTTGCCATTTTTGCAGCATCGTGGTGACCTCATTTTGTGCAAACAACGTGATGAATTTTTCATTCATCTGATGATTCCTGCCACACCACCCTCCCCCAGCCACCAACGTTCACCCCGCCTCTCCTGAACGAACTGACTCCTGCTGGAGCATGATTCCATGGCTGCCAGCAACCCTTCAGTACCTCACCCAAGTAGCCAGTTATTCTTCATGTGTGAACCAAGGCAGTGCCAGCAACCCATTCAACTATAGGAAATATCACAGCCAAGCTCAGTCAATTGATGCCTACACAGTGCATTGTCCAATGAGGGTGATTGGCTGGCAATCAGGAGTGGGAACGGTGGCTGATTTTTTTTTTTAACTCTGCAATGCTGAAGCCAATTGTAGTGTTCCACCACAATCCTGGCTGAGATCAGGTGACTGAGACGTGGGATATTTCTGGTCTGCATGAATTAGTACTACACCAAGTGGCACATGTACCACTGAGCCTCAGGGGAGATTGATGATATCTTTCATCATGAATTACATTGTTACATGGTTTTAAAAAACATTTAGAAAAAGCTTTTATTACTATGTTTAAAAGAATGACAATGTTCAACCATATACTACAGTCATCTTCAGGATCTGAAATTAAATCAGTCACTAGGGTAGATTTTCCTCTTCTCGGCACCTGTGGAATTGGCATTCCCCAGGCACAAGGAAAAGGAAAAGGGGGCGTAGATCCAGATCACTACCTCCATTGCACTGCCCTGGGATTTTCTAATGTTATTCCACTGGAATAATTGGGCCTGTGCCTTCAGTAGGTGCAGTCCCAGCACTGCTGTTATAAATTGACGGGAGGAGATGTTCCCAGCCTCCCCTCTCATCTTCTTCCTTCCACGACCTTTGGCACCCTAACAGAGACGCCTGAAGAAACTCGGCACAAGGGTCCGTCTCCAGATGCCCATGGACCTGAGGCTATTTGGGAGCCCCAGGGCAAGCTGAAGATATTGTAGGCCCCCCCTGCCAAGGATTTTTAAGTTTCAAATTACCATAAGTTAATGAATCTTCTGCATTTGAAAGCACAATACAATTTTCTCCAAATGATAAGCTTTAAAGAACCATATAACTTTACAAAGGGTGATTAGATCTGAAAGATTCCAATAATATGACATATTGCACACATATTTCAGCAGAACAGACTAAACAAATCAGATTTCAAGTTTTATTTTCACTGGCATAAATTAATGAAATCAAGAAATCATCGTCAATACCAGACAATAAATCCCCATTTTCATATGCATGTTATTGCGATTCACTCGCCTTTTCCAAATAACGTATCAAGTATAATGTCCTCAACCATCACCTACTTTTAGTGTTTCAGGAGCCCAATACAGAGCTCCCCCAAGAGTTTAGTGAGTAAATACACAGAGCAGTACTGAACCATACAGAACAGGGAGTAGAAATTCCTCCATACGCTACTGGCTATGAATTGGTTCATGTGTACAGGTAAAATGTCTCTGTTTGCTATTTTAACATAGTTCTTAATCCTTTTATTTTAAATATCTTTGTTAAAATAGCAAACAGAGGAATTTTATCTAAAACATTAATCAATTCATTATAAGTAGCATGCAGAGGAATTTCTAACCCAAGGATGACTCAGGCTCAATTCATGATCTAAGCTGAGTTGGCTGATCTCATCCAGGGTGTCTCTGGGGATGCTATAATTGGCCTCAGCCAGGATTCTTGCTCCTGATTCACCACTACTACAGATCGCCAACTCCACCAATGGGAGCGTGGAGGTGCGTGTGCGACATTTCCTGCCTTCTCTATCTTGCGCATAGTGCCATGCAGCATGGAAGCCTAAACTGAGCTTTTTTATTTAGGTCCTGCGTGACTGCATGGATCCAAGTGTTTCTTGGTCGACCTCGAGGTCTATGCCAATCTGAAGGGAGCCTTGATTGGGACGCCTGCGGGGGCTCTCTCCACATCAAAGTTCTCATCTGACCGGACGATCAGAGTGATTTCTGCTGGAAAGTGCCTGTGGTTGGATATCAAATGAGGACAGGCACAGGCACGGCTGTGTGGGCCCTCAGAGCTAAGTTGCCTGTCAGTGCTTGTTGTCTCGGGTCACACATGAAGAATGGCCACTTGGGTGACAAATTGGCAGGCTGCCAGCTTCTTTGGAACTGTACCCCAGCGTGAGTCACTGCCTTCAGGGAGAAAGGGAGGAAAGGGGAGAAAACAAACAAAAACAGTACTTTTAATCACAAACAGTGCAAAAGACTCCCATTGCTCAGAGCTGTGTGATCCGTGTCCTCCAAGGTTATATATTCCTCACTAACCTGATGAATAACTTTCACTTTTAGGGCTAAAAATTTGTGGAAAGGAAGTGGTTTTCACTTCAAAATTTGTTAGAAATCTCATCATGTGGCTGTAACCATAATGTGCCATTCACAAGCCTCACCCATCGCACCATGGCAAGCCGCCAACACAACTGTCAGACAGAGTCATAAGATTCCGTATGTTATTGTAATCCCATGCAACAGGAACAAGCCAATGTTGAAATTTTCCAACATGGAACAATGGCTTATTCAAGCAGCAGCCTAGAAACAAATATGGGGCCCTTTTATTTTCTAAAGTGCTGGGATACTTCCGATATGAGTAAATGAACAAGCAATTACACCCAGAGTTCAGGCAGTTTGCAGCCTGAATAAATCCCTTCATTAGATCGACCCACATTCTAATGTTATACCGTCCTGTACCATTACACAGTAAGCTCTACAATGTGGATCCACTGCCCAGGAATCAAACAGGGGCATTATCATCTGAAGATACAGTTGAATTTTGATAAATACCTTAAGTGATTTGCCAAGAAATTACATGCTTTCTACAGACTCTGGATAAAGGTGGCCAATTTGTAGATCTTTGTACCAAAGCCCAGTGTAATCATTCACTCAGTTTTTCAATTTAGGCAAAAACAACAGAAACAGATTTTACACACAGAAAAATCTGATTCAACTTCTAAACTGTGCTGCTGGCTCCTGATGAAGTTTACAGCGGACTAACTATATTTAGAGAGACTGACATTTCAAACCGGATAGCTGGATAACATTTTATGGTTGGATCTGGAATTCTTTAATATTACATTTGGATCAGGAATTCTGTACAACGGGATTGACAGGAAGTGCTCTCGTCCACTGGATCAGATGTATATTTATCTGCACATGACTTCATTAACTTCATTATATTTTTTATTTTAAAATATAGGACGAACAAAATACAACACAGACTCTAACAATGACCCTATTGTTGTGCCCCTGGATTAAGAAGAGGAGAATTAGGCAAGGGTAAAAAATCAGCAAATGTTCTCAACTCACTCCTGATCCATTGATTCCTACAGAAAAGTGCAAATGTGTGAATGCTGAGTAAGGACAGGATTGACCTGAGCTGTGCTGGCTGCTGAAAGCTCAGAGTCTAAGCTCAGACATAAAGTATGGCCATTAGGGTAAGATATCAGAGGGCAGCCAATGCCCATGGAACTGTGCTCATGCAGGAAAGGAAGGGATAACATTGGAGGGAAAACATTGTATTGTTAAACCCTTTGGGTATATTTTTCTACAACAGCTTTTTGTTACATTGCATACTGAATCGATCCCTTATTCATAACAGGTTACATTTTCACTCGGGGGGTCTGCAGGGATTGACATTAGGACCATTGCTCTTCACAATCTTTATTAATGGTGTGGCTGAAGGCGTTGGGGCAACTGTCCATAAGTTAACGATTAATACAAAGATTTGTGCAAGTGATAGGTTTAGAGAGTGGGCCTTTTTACTCTAGAATAACAGATTTCAGGGAGATTTGATTGAGGTCTTTAAAATAATGAAGGGACTAAACTGTGTCCATGTGGATAGATTATTTGAATTAGATAGATTAGGGAGAACCAGGGGACATAATTACATAAGCATAGATCTAGGTTAGACATCAGGAGGTTTTCCTTTTCGCAGAAAGTCACCAACCTTTGGAACAAGTTGCCAGCTCATGGAGTGAGTGCGATTCAATGCAAGTGATCAAAAGGGAGCTGGACGAATTCCTGGCCGTGACTAATGTCACAGCGTAGACAAAGTAGGCAGGGTATTGGAATTGGTTGCTTACAGTTGGTGTCTTGGACTCCCTGCATGGATTCTCACAATTTCAAGGTTATATGTTATAGTAACTTATTTTAGGTACATGTTATCATCATCTGTATGGTCTACTAATCTATTTTTATACAAGTTGTCCATATGTTTTAGTTATATGGGAGGTTTGATTTGCTCTTTTAATCCTCACATGTGGAAATAGAAAAAAATGGAAGAAAATAAAACGAAAGTATCACTTATTTTAATTCGAATAAAATTAAGTGAAATGTTTAAATAAAATAAAGTTAAGAAACAGAGCCGGATGAAAGGACTTGCAGCTTAAAGTGATGTGTTGAATCTAATCACTTTCCCATATCCTAATAGGATATCAATATGTACCCAGTGACAAGATTTTACTAGAATTTGACTATAGGCCAATTACTGACTTATATGCAACATATGAAAAAATATCAAAAGAACATTGTGATGAGAAAATTTTTAATTTCTATATTAAAAACTTTGGAGTAATCTTTTTTTGGGGAATAGATAATCAGAAATAATAGCAACAGACTGACACTTGTGGAAAAGATAACTTTAAAGATGTTAACATACTACTCCAAACTGTGAGAATGGCTACTGCTATTTTGAAGCCACTGTCAATTGAGTTCTGTTTACATGCAAAAATTTTTGGCATGCAAGCCAGAAATTCCACGTAACAATGGCCCTTGAAAGGCTGAGCATGCTCATCTTTTACTCGAAGAGGGAATGCACTAAAAAATATCCAAATAAGGCCCTTCATTTTCTGATTTTTAAATAGATTAAATTTGTAATTGCGGGGACTAAATAAATCTTCCTTTATTATCAGCAGAATGATATTGGTTATTGAGCATCACAGACCCAAACATTAACATTACAGAGCTTTAAATGTCCTAAATTTTGCTTTATGCCCATTACTATTTTATCCCTTAGATTTCAGCCTTCTTTCATTTTTTGTTGTTGCTGCTGTTGTAAGTTTGCTTCATTTATTTATCTAGTGGCAAAAGTAGAATAATACTGTACATGTTTTATCATATTAATTAAATTTATAAAATTTTCCTTTGGTATTTCATCCCATTTCCTGTTGCATATAACTAAAACGTTAATCACCATCTGCCCTTGAGTACATACCCTACAGCAGTAATGGCATCTCAGCCAACCCTTAAGTGTTCTTACTGACCACTTAGGAAACTAAACCGGGATAAGGCACTTCAGGGAATACAAGCCAATCCTAATTGAAAAATACTCTCTTTTTGTTGCATTAAACTATATAAAAATGGGGACTAATGAGAACTGACCTTTTATATTATTTTACCATAAAATATTGCAATTCCAAGGAAAGTAATTCTATTAAACTAAAAAAAACAAATTTGCACATTTATGCAAAACTGCAGTTTAGGCTAAACAAATAAAAAAGATGTTTTCTCACTTCCTTCCTCACTTAATAAGTAGGCTATTTAATTCTGCTGAAAAGGTTTCTGCAGTTCCTGTTATTGTCTGCAAGACATGGTTTAAATGAAACATCAAATAAACAGAGACTTTCTGCACTGGAGATACTCAGATACTATATTGAAGACCCAGGCAGAAGATGTATTATAGACTACAGGCTCTTGACATACAAAACTGTAGGGCAGCTGCTTGATAATTTACAAACAACTGATATGTTTCTTTTTTAAGAGAAACAAGAGAGTGAGGAGAGCCTTTTGGTTTCTTAATCTGTCTTAGTAAAGACCTGCGTAGTTCGGTAAGATAATACAGCAGCATTTCCATTCTATCCAAAGACAAGGTCAGCAATCTTCAGTTTATTATTAGAATATTGTTAATTAAGCAATCTTCCAAGTATAATTATTCATGATCATATTTCTAAACAGTACTTCAGCTGGCTGAAAGACATTACCACCACGCAAGCTGCAATACATATTTGGTACTTTGAAGTGTGGTACAAATTTTGCACATTCCAAAATGATGACAGGGTTCTGAGGGTACTGTGAAGAAATAATCAATTCTGAACTTTTATTCTACTTCTCTACAGCGATATTCTTTCTTATAATTCACATAATGACCATCTTAATAGCGTGTGATGAAAATACGTCTCTTGTGCATTACAATCAAGAAAAGCCATTCAGTATTTGTGAGGTTGCTGCTGACCTTTTTCTGACATGGCAGAGGAAGAAACAAGGAAAAGGGGCATGAAGGAAAAAGGAAGAATAAATGAGAGGAAGAATTAAAATAGAAAAAGTGAATGAGAGAAGAGAATGAGGAAAAAAAACGAGAAATTAAATGTACAGAATGAAAAGACAGTGAGTGAGGGAAATAGGGGAGGAAATAGAACATGGGAAAAAGAAATAAAGATGATGAATTTAAGAAAGAGAAAGAATAAAAAAGAGTGAGAAAAGGAATTATAGAAAGATAAAGAGAGAATGTATGAGAAAGAGAATGTAAGAGAGAGAATTAGATAAAGAAAGATAAACATAGGAAGTGAATGTGAGAAAGATTGAGAAAAAGAAAACCAGCAAAGAGAGAATGCAAGATAGTGAGAGAGAATGAGAAAAAGATAGAATGTAAGAGAGAAAGATAAACACTAAAAGAAAGAAATATACACAGGGAGAGAAAAAGAATGAGGCAAAGAGAAAATGTGAGAAAGAGAAAAAGGAAAGGGAAGGAGAATGTAAGAGAGAAATTTTAGAGACACAGAGAGAATGTGAGGAAGAGACAGATAATGAGAAAGATAAGATGAGAATGAGAGAAAGAGAGAATTTGAGAAAGAAAAAGGAACAAAAAGAAATGAAATAAAAGTAAGAAAATTGAAATTATGATTTTAATGGTAGCTATCAAATGATCCAGTTAGGATTTAGTATGGTAAATCAATAGTCACTGTCAGCGACTGAATAAAAATCATACTTTTATAAACAAAATAAAAAGGCTTTGTTTAACCTTCCAGATGCAGCTATGTCAAATCATTTTAGAAGCAAAATTTTTTCAGTGAACATAAATTTTAATAGGCAATAAAGCATCCAAGTCCTGTTTGATGCTGAACTTGACTTAGCAATTTCATGTGTCCTTCTAGGGGAAACTAATTCCCCTCAGACTAGCTTTGTCTCTTTGTAATAAACATTATGTAGCAACGTCCAGTCCTCAGCTGCAATACAGCACCAACATTTTAGTCCAATTTCTTTAAGCAGCTTCCAATAATCTGACAGAATGTACTCATTATATGCATTTCTTTTTGTCTGTTTGTTTATTTCTTTGATTCACCAGAATTTGACTGCAATAAATATGAACAGATTAACAAGTTACAACTAGGACTAACATGTACTTGAAATAAATCTACTTTACAGTGAAATTGTAGGTCTAATAGAATCTAAATGAGCTGATTCCAAATGTCAAATTGCTATCCTGAACTAAAGTTTGGAAGTATTGCAACACAACAAAGTAATGTTTGTTGCGTTTACTACTTGAGTAATTTTTCTCCCGTCGCGCCTGAGGTGCTGACTCAAGTTGGGGTACAGTTTCATGGGCACCAATGCCCTCCAGTACTTCACCCAAGAAACTATCCATCATGTGTGAGCATAGACGGCCTCCTTGGTGTCACACCTGAGCCTAATCCTGTCCTCACCTGGCATCCAGCAGAAAACAGTTCATCATCAGGAGCTGGAACCCTGGTTGATCTATTTTTTTGTCTACCTTAAGGAGCATTGAGACCAAGAATAGCAACTCCCACTGTTGCCCCAGCTGAGATCAGCTTAGTATAGACTGGGAACTGAACCTGGATTTTTTTGGTCTGCAGGGCTGAGTTCTACATTGGGCAGTGTATTTACCAATTGAGCAACTAGGAGACTACTAATTGGTTGCTACTTTTGTAGTGAACCAACCAGCAATATATAATCTGGATACATTGCAAATGTAAACTGGACCCCTTGTTCTCCAAACCAGTTGAACTCCAAAGACCAAGAACAATCAAATTGCTTCAATCCTTAAACCTGCATTGCTCCCATTTCTTGACAACCATGTCAAGAAACCTTAATGTATCAGTGCACTCCTTCGGAAAACAACACGCAATCAAAATGTGCAATGGTGTCATAAAATGTGGACGTAAACTCTTGAAAATATAATTTAAAAGAATAAATATTTTAATAATCAACTTCTACTTTTCCCAATTGACTAACAATCTTGGACAAAATCCTTAATTTTGCCCAGTTGTTCTCTCATGTACCCATACACTGATTATGTGAGCTTAATTTTGCCATAGGCGAAATTTAATCATAAGTAGGAAAGCACCTTCTCGTGAGTGGAAATAAGACCATCCGTGGAATTAGTTCTTTACGAGTATAAAGGTCTCTTGCCTTTCAGTCTTATTTCCAATTATACTTCATTTGCTTTGATTGTTGTTATTAGGAAATGAAGTTGAATTTGTATCTTTAGAGTTCACTGGGGTGGTGTCATGTTGCTTTTATCATAGCATTTTAGGACATATGCTGACTATAACTATAAAAGCTTCCTGTTTAGGCCCAACTCTAAGGGGGTGATTTTAAACTCCAAGAACGGGTGGGTTGGGGGCGGGTGGGAGTTGAAAATAGTTGTTTTTTGGGTTGCGACCGCATCCCGGCTTTATTTCCGGGTATAACTTTGGCGCGTAAAAGTACAGGCTTCCCACTGGGAATGCAAAGTCCGAAAATTTTGCAGTTACGACCCAAAAAAACAACTATTTTCAACTCCCATCCGGCCCCAAACCACCCGTTCTTGGGGTTTAAAATCACCCTCTAAGTGTCTACTGGTGATAGATGGGGTGGGGGGAGGGATATTTCAGCAAAATACATTTTCAGCTGCACACACGTTTCCCAATATGCACTGCATAATATCATCTCAGTTAGTGGCACACAAGCAAATTAATAAAACTATTATGAATGAAGAATAACAATAATAATTACTAAGCAATAAACAATCCTATATTTCATTGCAAAACTTTCAAACTTCGGATACCCTTCCATCATAATATGGAATCTTACAGCACCAGGTTATAGTCCAACAGTTTTATTTGAAAATCACAAGCTTTTGGAGGCTTTCTCCTTCTCTTTCACCTGACGAAGGAGAAAGCCTCCGAAAGCTTGTGATTTTCAAATAAAACTGTTAGACTATAACCTGGTGTTGTAAGATTCCTTACATTTGTCAACCCCAGTCCATCACTGGCATCTCCACATCATCATAATATGGCTGATGGATTTGCTTATGGCATATAGCTTGTAACCCACACTCACACATTGCGTCTGAGAGTGTTTTTCTAAAGAACCCTTTCAGCCTATCAGTAAATTACTGATAATTTCCAAACAGATTGAGCAGACATAAAGCAATACTGAAAAAGAATCTATGAAATAGGAGAGAGTTAAAGACTGTAACATAATCTTTTGGTTGAGGTAACTTATACAAATCACTTGAGCTTTGCCTTTGCTCTTTACAATGTCATCTGAACCCCTTGGCTGTTTTACTCCTTGCAAACTTATTGCTACTTTGCCCATTGCTCACTTGTAAAAATATAAGAGAATTTGAAAATGGAGGCCCGCAGTATGGACAGTTTCAAACAAAATGCAATTGACTTTTTTTTTAAGGCTCTCATTGTCCATTTCAAATAATTAGTTGAGCAGCTAGAAAAGCTGCTGTGAAGAGTGGCAAGCTCCTGTAAGTATTATCCAATGCTGAACTACACTGTAACAAAAATAGTAATAATTACATTAATCGTCTCAAACTTTCAAAGAACACTGTGGGGGGAGAAAAAAAAATCAACATTTGCTCATCTATGATGAAGTTACTTCACAATAGAGAATAGAACATACATCAAGTGTTTTCAAATCCCTCATAATCATAGTCTAATTGAATGCAAGACAAAAAGGTCTAATTGCAAGGGAGCAATCTGAATGCAATAGGCTAGACTCAGCCAGCTTAGCACAATACAAGGAAAACAAAATTCTCTCTGTACAACAGAATCTGATCTCTCATTTTCAGGCAATTACCCTTTTCTTGTCAACAGTTTTAATAACCTCCATCATCTCTGAAAAGACTTTAGTTCAGTTAAATAATTTCAGGCCTCTTTAATATGCAAATGTGGTTCATATGCATGGGTGAAGTGCCTGCACTATTTGACATGTGTCAGTACTTTGTGGAGCACCTGCACCTCAGGGAATTCTGATTTCAATGACGCCAAATATCCGTCATTATTCCACTTAATGAATACAACTAATAGTCACCTGTAGGTTTTCGTTTAGGTGGTGCCCAGATCACCAATAGCAACTATGCATATTGCCTATAAATAGATAAGGATTACATAGCAAACCCATCATATGTAATGGTAGAGTGAATTTGACACTAGGATGTAAGTCAAATTTAGAGCTACACAATGCTTAACTGTACTTTAGAAATTGTTCTATTCTTGAGTCCTTTTCAAGTGTCAATAAAAAAAACCCATCTACAGTTCACAATGAAACATTACTAAGAATTTTTGTCACACAATTTCCTATATTTTCCAGAATGTGAAGCATTTAATGTAGTTTGATAGATGGTAACAATAACATAACAGGTAAGGTAATATTAAGCTAAAAAGACCCTACAGTTAAAGTTAACAAGAGTAAGTACAATGGATGTAGACAGAAACAGTTTGCAATTTTCAATTTCTATTGACTTAAGAGAAATATTTACTTACCAGGTATTCATTTAAGTGGAGTTGACTGTAGCTCCAATACTGCCTGCCCTATACTTACACCAGATGGTTTTCATAAAGGCTGCCATATAATTTTACATGATATATTTCATCCTCAATGATAACAAGAACTTTTTAGCATAAATCACTTCCACAAGGGTGCCCTTATTTTGAGTGCAATAATGATGTGATCTTTCAGGAACAGCTTAAGATGTCAGTGTTAGGACAGGAGATGTAAAGACATGGATCAGAGCACAAATACAGGCTTATTCGAACTTGGGCTCTTTAGCAGAAATGTCTTTTGCTTAGGTATGTGCTTGTGGATTTTTTCTTTCAATATTGAGATAGAAACTGGGAATTGAGCTCCGTTTGTCCCTTGTCATTAAAGTGGAGAAGGGAATTGTAGCTTTTAAGCATTCAGATTTGGTTTGAACTTAATGGGAGGCTATTTGTTCGCTCTTAAAGAGGTCCAGTGTTCAGAGTTGGACAAAGCCTTACTGAACAGTTAGGAATAATAACATTTCATACATCATACCAATAAAATTGTTGAGTTTTAGTAATTACCACTGCCTGAAAACTGGTTGTGATGTTCTGCTGGCTAGTTGCCATTTTTCAGGTACTTGAGCTGGGGAGGGAGGTTGCCAACTCTTGAAAAACTAGATATTAGAAGTGCTTAGATTTTACTGTCTAGATGCTAGAGAGTTTCAACTGAAAAGCTCCAGATACATTCTAAAATGGCATTGCACTCTTATTGGAGTGAAGACCAGACTTCTAGGCACTCAATCCTCAGTAAAAAATAACTCAGATCAATAATGATAAATTGATCAAGATAGTGAGATACTACCCAAGAAACTACCCTGTATCATGCTCCACACTAAAAAAAGTGAAGAGTGCTGGTTGGAATCATTCTGACAAAAACAGATGGGAAAAATAAAGAAATTCCATTTCTACTGAAATAGACCCTTTGCAAGTTGCGTTATGAGCTGCAAGCTAATGTCACCAGAATGATACAGTCATCTTAAATCAAATTTTGTGAAGTGTAAATTCATTTTGTTTAGATGGCACAGAAGTTCCATAAATTGGTTAATTTCCAAAAAAACAGATCTGCTTTTTGGATCAAATGTCACTGACATGGATATCTGCATGGATCTTTAATGGTTTGGAATTTTTTGACCATTTTTCCATGGAAAGAATTTGGACAAAGGGTAACTTTTAAACATTGTGTTTTAAAAGCAAAGTTTAGTCACATAAATTTAGGAAAATATGTCTAGACAGAAAAGTGGTTAATATGCTAATAGAGATTTTTTTTCCCAAAGATTATAAGCAATCAGAATGAAAACGGGGCTGAGAGAGTGAAATTATGAGGACAGGTTGCCTAAACTTGGCTTGTATTCCCTTGATGTGGAGAAGATTGAGTGGTGATCTAATCGAGGTGTTTAAAATGTTAAAAGGACTTGATAGGGTGGATACAGAGAAACTATTTCCTTTGATGGGTAAATCAAAAATGAGGAGACATAATCTTAAAATTAGAGTTAGGCCATTTAGGAAGGAAATCAGGAAGCATTTTTCCACACAAAGGGTAGTAAAAAATTGGAATTCTCTTCCCCAAAAGGCTGTGGATTCTGAGACAATTGGAGCTTTTGAGACTAAGATTGATAGAATTTTGTTATGTAAGAGTGTCAAGGGATATGGAGCTAAGGCGGGTAAATGGAGTTGGGGGTGCAGATCAGCCATGATCTAATTGAATGTCGGAGCAGGCTCGAGGGGCTGAATGGTCTACTCCTGTTCCTATGTTTCTAATAAACAATTTGTTAGCTAGTCTTGGTGATTGATAAACACTGCACACCCACAGTGTTGGGAGGTCTCTGGTCCCGGGTGTGTGGCAGGGGGTGTCTAGCAGACCTTCCCTTTTAGCTTTGACGAAGATAAAAGAGACAGAGACACAAGCAACCAGTCAGGTCTTAAAACAGAAAATCATGAGGGCAAGCCTTAGACGAGCGCAGAAGTTTAGCATGCAAGATTGCAGTTATTAGTTATTTTGTTTAAGTCAAATAAGACTACTCATGATGTGGGGAAGCATAGCGTGCTCATTATTTTGTAGTATTATGCAAAGATGATTGAACTAAGTGAATCTGATCATAACTGTTGCTGTGTATGCTCACTTGCTCAAAATAAATCAACTTAACTGCTTCATATCTGGTCTCTTTTCTCCAAGTGTTCTTTCAGCCCAGCTACAAAATTATTGAAGAAACGCACGTGAAAGACACAAATATCTGTTTCAGATTATAAGGAGATGTTATTGTTATACCCCTTGGTTATGCTATTGTATCATCAGATATTGGACAGTACAGGCACATC
Organism: Heptranchias perlo; assembly: GCF_035084215.1. Classification (NCBI taxonomy): domain Eukaryota; kingdom Metazoa; phylum Chordata; class Chondrichthyes; order Hexanchiformes; family Hexanchidae; genus Heptranchias; species Heptranchias perlo. The sequence continues at coordinate 31,212,100 of NC_090336.1, read as the reverse complement.
CCAAAATATAAGACATTCAGATCACGTACGAGGGTGACAAGTACCACAGTACATGTGAGACTATCAAAGGCAAGACCCAAAACTTTAACAACTGCTAAGGATATACTAGTATCAATCTGGTTAGAATTAGATGTTATTCAAGCAAAGCAGTTGAGTGTTTGGCCAATGATAATTAAGCATTGATCAAACACTTCCTCAAAAAAGCTTAAAAATTAAAGTCTGGCCTTAGGCTTCAACAATACTTTCAAAACTAGTTAGTCTTTACAATGCATGACTTAGGGAAAGTAAGCTTGCAGTCTAGGCAACACTGCACGACATTAAAGGCAATAGTCGGTTTCCTTGACAACATAATGGTCTTGAATTTCCTCCGTGTTTGCTCCCAGAGACACGTGTAACCTGCACGCAAATCAATTGCGTAGCTTAAAAGATCGCGGAATTTTGGGCATAATTGAGTTATTTTTTTTACAGCCGCCTATCAATCCTTCTGCCCGAATGCATCTCCGCCCATAAAAGTGGTCACACCTCCAAGTTACAGAGTCTCATAATACTAGTTTCCTGCAATTGTGCTTGCTCAGAGGCTCTCTTCAAATTACGACCATATTTTCAGGCGCAGCAGGAAACAAAATAATTTTTCTGGTGTTTTATTGCAACTTTGAGTGTTTTTTTAAAATTTATTCTCATTGAGACCTGCACTGTATTTTCTGTTTCTTTTAATGCTTCTTTATGATTTAAGTAAAAGTCATATTAAAAATTGTTATCCTTCCCCCATTGCAGGTACTTAGACATGTGTGTCTAATGTGTATGAATGATAGTTGTGTGAGTTGAAAGTTTAATTTTCATACTTTAAGGTGTAAGTTTGACGCTTTCCTTGGGCCTTGATTATTTCCACTGATCTATACTCATTTTTACATTCAAGTGTATCCTAATGAGATTGGCAGGAAATTTGAGCATAATTTGACATCGGCAGAATGGGTGCATTCGCGGGTCTAACTTCCGGGTTATGACCATGGAGTAAATTCCAGGCCAATATTTGTAAGTATCTAAAGAGTCTTCCAGCGCACTTCTATTTCCACACCATCAAACTCTGAGGGGCATGGAACAAGACCCAAAGTGTGAAATTAAAACTTACCCACCAGGAATTAGTCAAATTTATGCTTTTTTTTTTAATTGAGAGAAATCCAAGTGAAGGACCTAGACCTGTCATGCAAGACACCATCAATATTGGAAAGAGTAGGAGGGAAAAAATACATCAAGTTGTATTGGTTAAATAATGGTAAGCTGGGGCTTTATAAGCCTGTAGATTGTATGAGCAATGGAAGAGGTTTTACAGTTTTAATGATCCTGGGAAAGAATGAGTTAGAGTAGGAGACAGTGCAATAAGTCTTGATTCAATAAGAATGCAAAGAGGAAGAGCATGTAGAATGGCAAATTTGGAACTTGAGAGAAACAAGAGAGGAAATCCTGAATGGAATGGCCAGGGTTGTAGCAGTAAAATAAAGATTGCGCTATAGAGAAAGTGGTTGGGGCTAGAGATAAGAGAAGGATTCACTGTCAGGTTTTACTTAAGTTTGCACTAGTATCTTCTCATTTAAGAATATAACTCTGACACGTCGCCGTCCTAGATCTCCAGACAGGAGACTAAATGAATAAACTTACAAATTTCCCTCCACAGTTCCAACACAATGTTGTCCCCAAAACTGGTACTGGTAAGAAGTAAGGAGTCACTTAAAATTTTACATAACTGCAGTAGATGCCACTGCTTATTGAAGCCCCGACCTACCCGAAGTCTGAACTAAAGAGCTTACTTAAGGTATCAAATGAAAAGGGATGCATTCTGTGGCATTTGGAATTAACCGTGCAATCTGTACTATACTTAACGTTAGTACAAATATCATATCTGAACAAGGCATAGTATGCTTTCTGGGGCCTTAATGTCCTTTTGTATGAAACATATTTTAAGAATTTATTGGACTTTTAGTTTGTGTCATAAAGATTTACTTTACCAATATTAAATGTACCATAAAGTTTTATCTTTCTTACATTTTATAATCTGTCCTTTCAGCCATATGTGCATGGAATTTAGAGTTTGCAGGCAATAACTAACTCTTAAAGCATTAGTAGCAGAACTCGCTGTGCTAACCATCTGGAGTTCCTATTAATTCAGCAGGGTCAGGGTTAATACCAGATGGTTGGTTTCAGACACAATACTTTAACTCAACCAAGGTTAATTAAAATCCATGTACTCTACTAAACAGACTTAGTGTCACCTTTTCATTACTCACAGGTGCTAATCCTATTGTGCTGTCCTGGTGCAGTTGGTGCTGCTGACTACATGACCCTTGACCACAATGACGTTTTCACTCATGTTTCTGGACTTACAACAGTGGACAAGATTATAAACCTTAAGACTATATTAACTATTTCCCAGCCAGTGACTGCAAAGACGAAAAGGCTATCACACAAAGTGCTATTTCTCCAACATGAATATTTCAACTCAATGCTGCAATTATCTGAGCCATTAACAAACTTTTTTTTTAAAAGTACAATAGACAAATAAAGTTATTCACATTATTTGCACAATATTTTGAAAGTCAATAAAGGTACTCTAAATAATTACTTTCAGGAATCTCTTTTGTAGAAAAGCCTCGGCATTGGAGGGGTTAATGAATCAATGCTCCATTTTGAAACTCAATCACAAGCAGGGACTGATTGTAGTCAGTGGATGTCTCAAACCAACTGAAACTGAAATCCAATCAGAGCTCAACTTTCACTAGCTGGCTGCAAGTCGAATGGAAAAAATTGCTGTAAGGCTTAACCCTCACTGTCCCCACCTCAGTCACTCCAATCTCCTCTGAGCTGGAGAATAGCAGCTGGCTGAACAGCTGGCAAATAGGATTAATGTCATAAGAATAAAATAAAAATCAACATATGTATCAGCCTCCAGTGCTAGGGCTCTGCGTGATTGTGCCCTCATGGATGGCATGTGTGCAGCTGTGAAGTGCCAAGATGGCATACTTCAATGCACCGCAAGGTCATCTTCTAAGTACTAAACAAGTTTAGTGCTTACAAAGCAGTTAGGTTTTTTCTTCCTTAAAGTAAATGTCTGCCTTGCACAAGGCTCTGTGACCTACTCTTGCTTTTTTTTTAACTCTTTCCCTGATAGTTTTACCCTTTACAAGTTAATAAGAAGCAACCCCAATTTTTTCCAGACTTCCTTCTTCAGCTAGTAGAATGGAATGGTCTGACTCATGATCTTCTCCATGACCACATTCAATACTGTGTGGTGATTAGCTGGCAGGAGTACAGTTTTATGACAGGTTGAACTGACTGTGTCTCCTTCTCCAGTCCTGAGTGTTGTGTTGTGCCAGAGCGTTATACTCCACCTAGCAGACCAGTTGAGAACTGACAAGGACTCTCATAGCAGGTAATCCTGAATCTCAATCCATGACAGAACAACAACTTGAATTTATATAATAGTTTTAATGTGGTAGAACGTCTCAAGGCACTTCACAGGAGTGTTATCAGACAAAAGTTGACACCGAGCCAAATAAGGAGATATTAGGACAGGTGACCAAAAGCTTGGTCAAAGAAGTAGGTTTTAAGGAGCATCCTAAGGAAGAGAGAGAGGTAGAGAGGCGGAGAGGTTTAGGGAGGGAATTCCAAAGCTTAGGGCCTAGGCAGCCGAAGGCACAGCCGCTAATGGTGGTGCAAAGGAAATCGGGGATGCACAAGAGGCCAGAATTGGAGGTACGCAGATTTCTCGGAAGGTTGTAGGGCTGGAGGAGGTTACAGAGATAGGGAGGGGCGAGGCCATGGAGAAGCACAGTGCTCCAGAACTTGTGTTCCCTCATTCTTTATGTAATCATATTTGTATGAAAATGCTTCATATAGAGTGTTTTAGAATTCTTCAAGTACAGCTAAGATCTTCAAAATATTAAATATGAATTGCTAAAATGACTTGCACAAATATAATATTCTCTACATTTTCAATGTTCAATATTGCAAAATATAAAATCAGGACATTTCCTAATTTATATTATTTAAAATATATATTGTTTGGGATAGAAATGCTACTACAATGTGAAAAAGTCAAAATAAAATTTTGAAACATTTTCAGCCATCCTAGTTTAGTAAAACAACCAACTTTCCATCCCAACATCAATTAGTGATGAATACAACCCACAGCAGAGTGGGTTAACAATGCACTGAGGAAACATATTGTAAGAAAGCGCATCAAACCAAAGGTGGCTTTTTCTGTGCAGAATGGACTTTCAAGCATGTTGCTTTGAAGGAGTTTGAGCTATTCTATGCATAAATAAGTACACTGAAGAAGTTCTGGCCCTTTGTCCTTTTTCTTTTTGCGTCATTGAAAGATGTTAGAAAAAAAAACTCACTCTGTTGTCAAGGAAATGGAAGGCTATTGTCCTGGTAGAGTTTTTAGGCAGAGTTCAAAAGGAGAAAAGTAAGAATATTATGAAGGTCTGCCCATTCCCTCCCCAAGAGTTGGCCAGTATGGTTTTGAAATGCTCAGTTTTCTGGGTAGTTTTTCCAGTGCTGACGTGAACACATTGAAAACAAACTTATGTTGACAGTGAACCTAATTTTCAGTGTTGTCATTGAGTTAGATTTAGAATATTGATTGTTTTCAGGCCAAGTGTAGCACTTTAGTTGGACCAGGTCAAGTTCAAGTCTAGGGATGATAGACTGAAGAAGTGACTATCAGTACATTAAATAGATCAGATCAGGTTCAGCATTGATGCACTGGAGGAGTGAATAGTTGTAGCATTTTAATTAGATCAATTCAGGCTCAGGGTTGATACTCTGGAGAAGCGACTAACTGTAACACTTAAATTAGATAAGGCCAGGTACAGGATTGATATACTAGAGCAGTAAATACCAGGAGCACGTTAATTAGATAAAGTCAGGCACACAGCTGATACACTGGAACAGTGAATACTTGCAACTTGTTAATTAGATAAGGCCAGGTACACAGCTGATACACTGGAACAGTGAATACCTACAGCACATTAATTAGATAAAGCCAAATAGAATCATAGAAATTTATGGCAGAGAAGGAGGCCATTCGGCCCATCATGTCAGAACCAACCAGGGAACAGGCTATTTTAGATCTTGTATTATGTAATGAGATAGGGTTAATTAGTAATCTCACAGTAAAAGAACCTCTGGGGAAGAGTGATCATAATATGATAGAATTTCACATTGAGTTCGAAAGTAACATACTTAAGTCAGAAACTAGAGTCTTAAACTTAAATAAAGCCAATTACATAAGTATGAGGGGCGAGTTGTCAAAGGTAGATTGGGAAATTAAATTAAAGGGTTTGACAGTTGAAAAGCAATGGCAAACATTTAAAGAAATATTTCAATATTCTCAACAAGTATACATTCCATTGAGAAACAAAAACTCCATGGGAAAAGTGATCCACCCGTGGCTAACCAAGGATGTTAAGGAGAGTATTAGATTGAAAGAAGAGGCCTATAATGTTGCCAAGAAGAGTAATAAGCCTGGGGATTGGGAGAGTTTTAGAAACCAACAAAGGACAACCAAAAAATTGATAAAAAGGGAGAAAATAGAACATGAAAGTAAACTAGCAAGAAATATAAAAATGGATTGTAAGAGCTTCTACAAGTATGTAAAAAGGAAGAGAGTAGCAAAAGTAAACGTTGGTCCCTTAAAGGCTGAGACAGGAGAAATTATAATGGGGAATCAGGAAATGGGAGATGCGTTAAGCAAGTATTTTATATCTGTCTTCAAAGTAGAAGACACAAAAAGCACACCAAAAATAGTGAGGAACCAAGGGGTAAATGAGAGTGAGGAACTTAAAACAATTAATATCACTAGAGAAAAAGTACTGGACAAACTAATAGGACTAAAAGCCAACAAATCCCCTGTAGCTGATGGTCCCCATCCTAGGGTTCTAAAAGAGATGGCTGCAGAGATAGTGGAGGCATTGGTTATGATCTTCCAAAATTCTCTAGATTCTGGAACAGTCCCAGTGGACTGGAAGGAAGCAAATGTTACCCCGCTATTCAAGAAAGGAAGGAGAGAGAAAACAGGGAACTACAGGCCAGTTAGCCTGACATCGGTCGTCAGGAAAATGCTGGAATCCATTATTAAGGAAGTGGTAACAGGGCACTTAGAAAATCATAATATGATTAGGCAGAGTCAACATGGTTTTATGAAATGGAAATTGTTTTTGACAAATGTATTAGAGTTTTTTGAGGATGTAACTAGCATGGTAGAAAAAGGGGAACCAGTGGATGTTGTATATTTGGATTTTCAAAAGGCATTCGATAAGGTGCCACATAAAAGGTTGTTACACAAGGTAAGGTGTTATGGAGTTGGGGCTAATATATTAGCACAGATAGAAGATTGGTTAAAGGACAAAAAACAGAGAGTAGGGTTAAACAGGTCATTGTCAGGTTGGCAGGCTGTAACTAGTGGGATACTGCAAGGATTGGTGCTTGGGCCTCAGCTATTTACAATCTATATTAATGACTTGGATGAAGGGACTGAGTGTAATGTCTCCAGGTTCGCTGATGATACAAAGCTAGGTGGGAAAGTAAGCTGTGAGGAGGACACAAAGAGTCTGCAAAGTGATACAGACAGATTAAGTGAGTGGGCAAGAATATGGCACATGGAGTATAATGTGGGGAAATTATTCACTTTGGTAGGAAGAATAGGAAAACAAAATATTTTTTGAATGGTGAGAAACTATTAAATGTTGGAGTTCAGAGGGACTTGGGTGTCCTTGTACAAGAAACACAAAAAGTTAGTATGCAGGTACAGCAGGCAATTAGGAAAGCAAATGGCATGTTGGCCTTTATTGCGAGGGGGTAGGAATACGAGAGTAAGGAAGTCTTGCTACAGTTGTACAGGGCTTTAGTGAGACCTCACCTGGGGTACTGCATACAGTTTTGGTCTCTTTATCTTGCCTTGGAGGTGGTGCAATGAAGGTTCACTAGATTAATTCCTGGGATGAGAGGGTTGTCCTATGAAGAGAGGTTGAGTAGAATGGGCCTATACTCTCTGGAGTTTAGAAAAATGAGAGGTGATCTCATTAAAACATAAAAGATTATGAGGGGGCTTGACAGGGTAGATGCTGAGAGATTGTTTCCATTGGCTAGAGAGTCTAGAACCAGGGAGCATAGTTACAGGATACGGGGTCGGCCATTCAAGACTGAGATGAGGAGGAATTTCTTCATGCAGAGGGTTGTGAATCTTTGGAATTCTCTACCCCAGAGAGCTGTGGATGCTGAGTCAATGAATATATTCAAAGCTGAGATGGATAGATTTTTGGACTCTAGGGGAATCAAGGGACATGGGGATCGGGCAGGAAAGTAGAGTTGAGGTTGAAGATCAGCCATGATCCGATTGAAGGGGGGAGCAGGCACGAGGGGCCATACAGCATTCTCCTGCTCTTAGTTCTTATGTCTATGCCAGCTGCAAAAGAGCTATCCAGCCAATCCCACTTTCCTGCTCTTGGTTCATAGCCTTGTAGGTTACGGCACTTAAAATGCATATCCAAGTACTTTTTAAATAGGGTTTCTGCCTCTACCGCCCATTCAGGCAGTGAGTTCCAGATCCCGACTACCCTCTGGTTGAAAATATTTCTCCTCAGAGGTGGCGGTATAGTGATATAGAGTCAGGAGGAGTGGCCCTGGGAGTTCTCAACATTGACTCTGTACCCCATGAAATTTCATGGCATCAGGTCAAACATGGGCAAAGAAACCTTCTGCTGATTACCACTTAATGCCCTCCCTCAGCTGATGAATCAGTCCTCCTCCAGGTTGAGCACCACTTGGAGGAAGTACTGAGGGTAGCAAGGGCACAGAATGTACTCTGGATGGGGGACTTCAACGTCCATCGCCTAGAGTGGCTCGGTAGCACCACTACTGACCGAGCTGGCCGAGTCCTCAAGGACATAACTGCCAGAATGGGCCTGCGGCAGGTGGTGAGCGAACAGGATACAGCAAAGGCTATGGGCCCAGACATCATCCCAGCTGTAGTGATGAAGACTTGTGCTCCAGAACTAGCTGCGCCTCTAGCCAAGCTGTTCTAGTACAGCTACAACACTGGCATCTACTCGGCAATGTGGAAAATTGCCCAGGTATGTCCTGTCCACAAAAAGCAGGACAAATCCAATCCAACCAATTACCACCCCATCAGTCTACTCTCAATCATCAACAAAGTGATGGAAGGTGTCGTCAACAGTGCTATCAAGCGGCACTTACTCACCAATAACCTGCTCACCGATGCTCAGTTTGGGTTCCACCAGGACCACTCGGCTCCAGACCTCATTACAGCCTTGGTCCAAACATGGACAAAAGAGCTGAATTCCAGAGGTGAGGTGAGAGTGACTGCCCTTGACATCAAGGCAGCATTTGACCGAGTGTGGCACCAAGGAGCCCTAGTAAAATTGAAGTCAATGAGAACCAGGGGGAAAACTCTCCAGTGTCTGGAGTCATACCTAGCACAAAGGAAGATGGTAGTGGTTGTTGAAGGGCTCCTTGGTGCCACACTCATCTCAGCCCCAGGACATTACTGCAGGAGTTCCTCAGGGCAGTGTCCTAGGCCCAACCATCTTCAGCTGCTTCATCAATGACCTTACCTCCATCATAAGGTCAGAAATGGGAATGTTCGCTGATGAATGCACAGTGTTCAATTCCATTCGCAACCCCTCAGATAATGAAGCAGTCCGTGCCTGCATGCAGCAAAACCTGGACAACATCCAGGCTTGGGCTGATAAGTGGCAAGTCACATACGTGCCATACAAGTGCCAGGCAATGACCATCTCCAACAAGAGAGAGTCTAACCACCTCCCCTTGACATTCAACGGCATTACCATCACCGAATCCTCCACCATCAATATCCTGGGGGGTCACCATTGACCAGAAACTTAACTGGACCAACCGCATAAATACTGTGGCTACAAAAGCAGGTCCGAGGCTGGGTATTCTGCAGCGAGTGACTCACCTCCTGACTCCTGAAAGCCTTTCCACCAACTACAAGGCACAAGTCAGGAGTGTGATGGAATACTCTCCACTTGCCTGGATGAATGCAGCTCCAACAACACTCAAGAAGTTTGACACCAGCCTGGACAAAGCAGCCCACTTGATTGGCACCCCATTCACCTCCCTAAACATTCACTCCCTTCACCACCGGTGCACTGTGGCTGCAGTGTGTACCATCCACAGGATGCACTGCAGCAACTCGCCAAGGCTTCTTCGACAGCACCTCCCAAACCCGTGACCTCTACCACCTAGAAGGACAAGAGCAGCAGGCACATGGGAACAACACCATCTGCATGTTCCCCTCCAAGTCACACACCATCCTGACTTGGAAATATATCGCCGTTCCTTCATCATCGCTGGGTCAAAATCCTGGAACTCCCTTCCTAACAGCACTGTGGGAGAACCGTCACCTCACGGACTGCAGCGGTTCAAGAAAGCGGCTCACCACCACCTTCTCAAGGGTAATTAGGGATGGGCAATAAATGCTGGCCTTGCCAGCGACGCCCACATCCCATGAACGAATAAAAAAAAACTCACCTCTAACCCTTCTACCAATTACTTGAAATCTATGCCCCCGGGTAATTGACCTCTCTGCTAAGGGAAATAATTTTCTACACCTCAATTAAATCTCCCCTCAGCTTCCTCTGTTCCAAAGAAAACAACCCCAGCCTATCAAATCTTTCCTCATAGCTAAAATTCTCCAGTCCTGGCAACATCCTTGTAAATCTCCTCTGTACCCTCTCTAGTGCAATCACATTTTTCCTGTAATGTGGTGACCAGAACTGTACGCAGTATTCTAGCTATGGCCTAACTAGTGTTTTATACAGTTCTAGCATAACCTCCCTGCTCTTCTATTCTATGCCTCGGCTAATAAAGGAAAATATCCCATAAGCCTTCTTAACCACCTTATGCACCTGTCCTTCTACCTTCAGGGATCTGTGGACATGCACTCCAAGGTCCCTCTGTTCCTCTACACTTCTCAGTATTCTACCATTTATTATGTATTCCCTTGCCTTGTTTGCCCTCCTCAAATGCATCACCATACACTTCTCCGGATTCCGTTCCATTTGCCACTTGCCCACCTGACCAGTCCACTGATATCTACTTGCAGTCTACAGCTTTCTTCCTCACTATCAACCACACGGCCAATTTTTGTATTATCAACAAACTTCTTAATCGTGCCCTCTACATTTAAGTCTAAACCACAGAAAGCAAGGGGCCTAGTACCGAGCCCTGCGGAACCCCACTGCAAACAGCCATCCAGTCACAAAAAAACCTGTCGACCATTATCCTTTGCTTCCTGCCACTGAGCCAATTTTGGATCCAACTTGCCACTTTCCCATGGATCCAATGGTCTTTTACTTTTCTGACCAGTCTGCCTTGTGCAAATTTGTCAAAAGTCTTGCTAAAATCCATGTAGACTACATCAAACGTACTACCCTCATCAACCCTCCTTGCTACCTCCTCAAAAAATTCAATCAAGTTAGTCAGTCACAACCTTCCCTTGCTGACTGTCCTTGATTAATCCGTGCCTTTCTAAATGACCATTAATACTCGGAATTTTTTCCAATAATTTTCGTGTTCCACCGAGGTTTGGCTGACTGGCCTGTAATTACTTGGTCCATCCCTTTCTCCCTTGTTAAACAACGGTACAATGTTAGCAGTCCTCCATTCCTCCGGCACCATGTCTGCAGCCAGGGAGGAGTGGAAAATGATGGTCAGAGCCTCTGCGATTTCTTCTCTTGCTTCTCTTAACAGCCTGGGATACATTTCATCTGGGCCTGGTGATTTATCTACTTTCAGAGATGCTAATCCCCTTAATATTTCCTCTCTCACTATGTTTACCCCATCCAATATTTCACACTCCTCCTCCTTAACTACAATGTCTTCATCTCCCCCTCTTTTGTGAAGACAGACGCAAAGTATTCATTAAGAACCATACCAACATCTTCTGCCTCCACATATAGGTTACCTTTTTGGTCTCTAATAGGCCCTACTCTTTCCTTTGTTATCCTCTTGCTCTTTATGTATTTATAAAACATCTTTGGGATTTCCTTGATTTTACTTGCCAATATTTTTTCATGCCCTCTTTTTGCTTTCCTAATCTCCTTTTTAATTTCACCCCTGCACTTTCTATACTGCTCTAGGCTTTCTGCAGTATTGAGCTCTCGGTATCTGACATAAGCTTCCCTTTTTTGCCTTATCCTATCCTATATGCTCCTTGACATCCAGGGGGCTCTAGATTTGGGTGTCCCACCTTTTTCTTTGTGGGAACAGCTGATACACTGGAGCAGTAAATGCCTGCAGCACGTTACTTAGATAAGGTCAGGTTCACAACTGATACACTGGAGCAGTGACTATCTGCAGCACATTAAATTAGATAAGATCAGGTTCACAGCTGAAACACTGGAGCAGTAAATACCTGCAGCACATTAATTAGATCAGGTTAGGATTAGGTTTGATGTATTTAGTTAAGTTTGGATGGAACTATGTTATGCCAAATTGAGTTTATTATCAGTCTAATTTTGTATCCTTTATTTGCCTATTTATCAGTATTGTAATAATCGTCAGAATTACCAAAATATCAACAACAATTGGGGAACCACATATCAATTTGGCAGCCCACCACTTTGAAAGAGATCGTATTCTATGTGCTTGTTCCGATAGATTTGAAATCTACTCACCGTAACAAACTCTAGATAATGTTCTGATTTATACCCATTGATTATGCTGCAGCATTTATACATAAATACAATATACATATAAAAAATTAGAGTACCATCAAGGAAAAAGAAATGCTGTACAGTAATTGTAATCATATATCTTAAAAGATGGACTTAAAAGTTTTTTTCCACTCTAATTGTCTCCTTTTCTCCTGTGAAGGTACTGGCGTACAACTCCAGTGGCTCTGACTGCCTTACAGCACCTCACCCAAGTAGCCATCTTCATGTATAACTCCAGGCAGTCAATGTTGGCAGCCTATTCATCTATGGGTGGCATCACCGTCAAGCTCAATCTTTAATCTCTTCTCACATCCATTCTAGCAGAGGCCACCGGATAGTGATCAAGAGTGGGAGCCTTGACTGATTTTTTTCACTCCTTTGTTCAGGAGTGCTGAACCCAATTGTTACACCCCAATCTTTATTCAACACTAGGGATTGAACATGGGATCATTCTGGTTATCATGGATCGGTTCCACACAAGGCACCATATTTACTAACTTAGCCATCAAGAGAACCATTCCTGTTTATATTTTAAATAGGGGTTCACATTGTGGGGTCAATTTTAACCCTACCCACCCGGTAGAAACCAGGCAGGTGGCCAGTTAAAAACAAGCGGATTACTTACCCGCTCAGATTCGCATAATTTCCAATATTAACCTGCAGGGTTTTACAGGCGGATGAGGCGCCTGCCTATAGCCGGTGAAAGCCACATGAATTTATGCAAATCAGAGTCCTATTATGTCAATAGGACGCCAATGTAATTTTAAGCGGGACCTGGGCGGAGAAGCCGCTGTAACTTTCTCGCTAGGCAGAAGCAGGTCAGCAGCTGATCTGAAAACAGAAGAAGCCCATCCGGTAAGTCAAAAAACTTTCCTTTGTGGGGCCAGGAGAAGCAGGATTGCTCCTCTGGGCTGCACAAGAGCTTCCCCTGCCTTGGAAGTCCCTTGCCCTTTCCTCCCGCGAGAACATCCCGTAACCCTCTCCCTACCATTACGTCAAAGCCATCGGGCGGCCAAGGGCTGCCCTCTTTACACCTGTTCTTCGTGGAAAGTGGACTTGTGGCATGAAAAGAAGGCCTGGTAGTTAAAATAGTCCAGGCCTGAAATTTAGGCCAGTGAGTACGTTTTGCACTCCGCCCGCCCGAAACCCACTCTGGGTTAAAATCGACCCCTGGGTTTTCTCAAAACATTTCCTATTTATGCAGATAATCATCATCTTGTAAACAACATCTTGGAGTGTACAATCAGTTCTACATTTTTCAGCAATCAATGGTCTGAAGAGGTTAGCAGCATCACCACCTAATGTAGTGATGTCTACATGCATTGTTGGGTTTGGATCTTCACAATTCCTGAACTGTACAATCAATGAAAGGGTCATTAAAAAGGATCAAAATCATAAAATTCCCCACCTTTGCTGAATCTGTATTTTGAGTGAAGTTTAATTTTTTTTTTCCTGTTTGAAATGCTGTCTGACTTATTTGTTATTTTCCACTTTTCTGCTCTAATCTTCTGAAGGCACAGCTGAGATACAACTCCATGGAAGTTTTGCCCAAGCGGTAATTCTTCATGTGTGAACCTATGCAGTGACTGTTGGCAGGCCACTTGATCATAGGAATAGTCTTTCTTTTTATAAACAGACCAGAATCAAAATTAAAAATGTGTTGGCTTCACTTTTTGTAAATGATTAATTACTACATATTGGGCAAAAGCTGATATTCTCATTTATCTGGCGGTAGTCCCCAATGCCTGTAAAAGATATTTGACTTGTCGAACAAATTCTGAATTCCTAAAGGGATCAGCATAAAGGAACTGAACAAACTAGCAAGGTTTAAAAACAAACTCAAAATTCTTAACTGTTTATGTAAAATAAATGTTAAAAGAGGGTCCTCCCCCACCATATATGAATGGCTCTGGTAATGAATCCAGCAGCTCTCACTTCATGCTTGAATTAGCTCTTTGTGTCCCATTCCAGCATAAAACCTGCTGGATCACTCACTATAGACTTATTATCATGTGTCAATGAGTATTTTATACACAGCATTTGGCACAGTATATTGTGGCATGCATTGATGGGTACAAATTCAGCATTGTCAATTTGCCACAGCCAGAATCCAAAATGAATTGAATTTTGAAACAAATTCAAATCCACCTTGAAATATGGGAATTTTCTAATCATCAGATAGTCTGGGTCTGAGTGCGCCTCGTTGGGACGTTATGCTGTAATTCAGCTCAAGAGTTCATTAAGCTATTGGCTTAGTGGGTAAATACAGTGGTCTGGAAATTCCGCAGGGGCTCGCTATTCCAATCGCCTGCCGTAACTTCCGTGCGAGACCGAAGGAATTTCCAGAGAAACTTTGCAAACATCCAGCCGTTTACGGTGTCTGTTCGGGGTTTTACCAGCCTCCTGCTCAAGTTACATCAAGAGAACTTCCCCATGGGATTTCTAGGCCACTATCTGGTGTTGTTCTACGCCATAGAGACCAGAAACATCACGTTCGAAATACAGTGACTATTTTCCAGCTGTAAAGTAAGCGTGCATGGTCAGCAGATGAGAATAGGTTTGAGCTCTGCTGTGATTGCCCTTATGGTTGAATAGTCTGCCAATGCTCCATGTCTAGGCTCAAGCATGAAGAATGCCCACTTGGGTGAGGTATGCAGAGGATGTTTAGTACCCATGCAACTGAATCCCAACGTGAGTTAATGCCGTCAGGAGAGAAGGGGAACAAATGAGGAAATAACACCAGCCAGCAACACAGAACTGAAAGGTGGTTTAGCCCTTAATCAAGGTGCAGAAAAATAGGAAAATCAATTTTGTATCATCCAGAATTTCCATCCTGTACATGAGGCTACACTGTTTCCTTCCGTTCTGTTATGTGACATTTAAACATCTGTCATGCAAACCTTGTGGCTCTCTGGAATGTCCTTAAGCACTGAAAGTATTTTAAAGGGAAGATTTCTTTTAGCTCTAACTCTGGGAAATGCTGCAAAGGCTATCTTGTCATTGGCATGTTAAGCACAATTCCTAGCATTTGCCCTTCCTGACCCCTGCACATGGGATCGCAACAGATAAAGTTAAGCTCGTCAACATCTGTTCTTGTTCACACTGATTTTTCACTTACAAAAAAAAAATTCCTAGCTATTTCTGAACCAGACTCCATAGCACAATGACAGATTTAAGGTCTTCAATATAACACTGGCTCCTATCGTCAGCGCTCTCTATACAGTATCCATACTGATGATTATCATGCTCAGATAGGGCTCACTTTCCAAGCATAAAATCAGTCTTGAGCAGACAAGGAGTCTGAAATTTTACCAAGGGCAGACAAGGCAGCAATCATTAGATGAACAGTGAAGTTCAAAAGCGTGTGCCTGTTTTTTGAACAGATCTATGGAGCAACTGACCAGCACAAACTGGTCCTAGGCTCCACTGAAGGCACAGCTATGGCTGCTGATAATGACTCTCCCTAAACACACCACGACTGGCACCATCATCGTACAACAGCCAAAAGTTCCAGTTCCAGTGTCTGCCATGTTTAGAGATGAGAAAAAAACAGCTCTTTTTAATTTGAGAGGGATAGGGTGAAGGGAGAAGCAGGAGATTCGAGTATTACACCCCTTCCCTGCCTGGTGAAACATGGACAAACAACTTCAGAAGTGGAAGAAAATTAGTCAGAATTAAGAAATAATTTCCCGTTTCTAGGAAAATAATATAGCAAGTACAATGAAAACTGTCATAAGGACCACCTTTATCAGGAGACCCTCATTGCCATTCTCAATAGGAACTCAGTAATTCAGACATGAGATAGAAAGAAAAACTGCCAATGAAGGAAATCTGAAATAAAACAGAAAATACTGCAAGTGCCCACCACGTTAGTCAGCACCTGAAAGATAGGTTACAGTTTTAAGTGAGATCTTAGCTGGATTTAGACGTGAACTAGAATTAGGAGTTCTCTAATGCAATGGTGGTCACAAGAGACAGATTTCATTGTACTCCCAGTAAAATAATAAGACAGTTGGGGGTGAGTCCTTTGACACAGTACAAAGCAATACAAACATTACTGTATGTCCTGCAGAATTCACTTACAGCAATGCATATTAAAATGCATTAATGGAGAGAGTAATCAGAAAACCTGATTGGCAAGTGTGAGTGCAATCGGTTAAAGTCGGTTCCTCAGAACGCATTTTGAATTAAAAGCCATTATCATGTGCATGTGGGCCCACCTACTGATCGGGTAATAAATGACATTGAAGGAGTTAAGTTGCAATAAGGACTTCAAACTAATTAAAGTGTTCCACTTTTGCCTCATACTTTAATCAGCTTTCAGTCCCCTATATCAGAACAAGGCATGCAGGATCATTCATTATACCATTTACAGACAATCAGTCACTAAATAAGTTATTACGTATGAAATTTTACATCTGAATTTAAAACATATGCATTCTTTGTGCTATATTAAGGCATTAAATAAGCCTTTTTAATAAGACACTTCTATATTTAGAGTCGGATCAGGATATACCATGCTGCCATTTTTTTTAAATGCAGACGTTAAATTGCTGTTTGTGATTGTACAGTCACCACAAAGGACAACATTTAAACACAACTTAAATAGAATGTTGTAATTATTATCCTGTGCTCAAATTTACCACAGAGTGTGTGCCCTCTAATTCTGGTGTGTGCGTATGTGTGTGTGTGTCCGTATCAACATGGGGAAGTGACTCAATACTCAGTGTTTAGTCCAGTTACTTTTATTTTTTTTAGTCCCAAACATCAACTATCATTGATGAGATACAACCACAGTATAGTCAGACCACTACTCTAAATCCCAACATTCAACATTGCATAGAAATTCCATTCAGCCACCAGCAACTGTCGGCCTTAACTTGGCAGCAAGTTTTTTTATCTCTATTTTTTAAGTTTGTTTTCCAGCATTCCAAAGGATTCAATTGATAACTGCATTCCCAATGTGGTACTGAAGCATACACTTCAGGAACTTCCCAGGTTTAATCCGTGGTCTGCAGTGAATCAGGTAATCCCACCCGGGACTGTATTTGGGATGTTACCATTGGCTTCAATGCTCCTGATCAGGAAAGGAAGAGGGGACATGCATGAAGAATGGCCATTTGAGCAAGGTACCAGAGGCTGGCCAAGGCTCATGGAACTGTGCCAGTGCTTTCAGCGAAGGAGAGATGCAAGTTAGAAGGTGAAGAAAGTTTGCTTTTCTTTGTTATTAAAGTATTTGGTCAATGAATGTGTTATACTCCCAATCTTTCACACGTGCAGAACTACTACAATAACATAGATAAGGATAAGGAGCACAAGTTGTGTGGCAATCAGACGTTGGTGACCCTGTGCGGCAGGAGAGGGTGTAAAATGGAATGGCATGCAGTATTCACCAGTGTTAACTAAACAGAATTTGAGACAGTGGAAGGCTTACATGGACATGTTCTAAAGGAACAGCCTATCTAAGGACCAGCTGCAAACTTTGAAACCATTGTATAAAGTTATTTAAAGCTGAACTGTTCCATTTTAAGGCATTCCTGCATTCAATTTACAGACTTTGTGTTTTTAAGAGATCTTCTTTTCTCTTCAAATAAACATTTTATCATAATGTTTAAAAGGACTCACATTGTCCCACAGGCCCATTTGAAGCTACACAACGTCTGGAACAGCCTGGGTCACTTCCAAAAGTGACACTATCTTAATGATGTCACCCAAAGTACAAAGAAAGAAACTGGGCACAGTGTCCTCACTCAAGAAGAGCACACTAGTAATTTATAAATCAGAAAGAGGCATTTGTTTAATAACAGTGACAGCCTTGTTTCTGTTTTTAAAGAGAATGAACCGTTTCCTTTTCAAATGCTTTTTTAGAGGGGTGTTAATCCTACTGGTGAGCACCCCAGTATTTTAAAGTGGGCTGTGTGGAAGCAGATAAGACTACAGGGACGACATCGTATTATCAGAAGTTTCTAAACTCAATCCTTTTGTAATCAAAATATCAAGATGACCCAGACCTCTATTGTAATGCTAAAAATTAGTAATATCTATTATATATTGCTTAAGTGCAAATGTGCAGAGCTCTGGGCATCTTAAGCAGATAGTGATGCAGAGCTGGCAGTATAACTCAGTGCTGCTGACTGGTACTGCTCTATAGGAGGTACCAACAGCACAAAGGGGTCATTAGTAAAGTCACTCTTGGGTTAGACTAACCTTTATTCAGCTTCGAGATACTGCACACAAGATTTTGGGATTGGTAATAAATAAAGGGTCAAACCTAAAAGTATCGCTGCCCCTCTAAAATACCAATAACAACAGCAACAAGAAAATCCAGCTGAATTGCTGCAGGCAATCAAAGTTTTATTTAGGGTTGTTCTGAATAATATATTTTAGGGCTTTTGAAATCACCTTCTCGTAGGCATACTGCTAAACAAATCACCTGGCAATGGAATGTGCCTTGTAAATTTTGTAACATTTCATATGTTGAGCTGGCTCAGTGCCTATATTGAAGAAGAAAAATATATTTCATGTCTGCCTAGTAGGGCAGTGAGAGGACTGATTGGGAGAAAGCAGGAGAGTGACTTTTGATCGTGTGGCCTAACAAGCGATTCGTGCTCCTGCCTCTTCAGATGAACAAGTCCACATTACCTATTCAGACAAAAGTGACAGGCCGGCCACTACACTACTCTGCTTCTCATCTCACACAATGGGCAAAACACTGGAAAGCTTCTGATCAAATGAATCGGTCTTTTCAAGACAAGCAGGTTGTCTAAATCAAAGCTGAACAGAGTGAACTGCACATTATTAAACAAGAGAAAAAAATGAAACTGAGTGATATTAAATCAGTTTGAATTGCTCTAGGGAGCTGCAGACTGACAGTCAAGAAAGCTCAGGCAAATCTTGCATAGAGTTTTATTGCTGCGATTCTTATTTTGTTTTGTTGAAGAGAAAAGACATGCATGTATGACAGATATTTCTTTACCTAAGGTAATGGTAGTTCCAGGATGGGGGGAGGGGAGGGGAGGGGGGTGCTGGAGTGGGCTGTTAAGGGGAGGGCTGATCACAATGCATGTGAAGTAAGGGGAGCAATCCTGCTCCTCCTGGCTCCACATAAAGAGGTTTTTTTTTTAAAATTCTCAAACTGGGGGCCGCTGAAAAATCCAGGGCAGTGCAGGCCCAACACCTGCCTTGTTCAACAGGAACTAATTTTGAAAAGGAGTCCTTCAACAGGCTTTAGGCCCTCATTAGCATAGTCAAGGGGTTTCATGCCTAAAAAATGGGCTCCACGAATTTAGCAGATTGTTTGCAGGCCGTCCCACTGCTAAATTGGTATACTTTGTGCCCATTTTATGCACGAAAAAGATGCTCAATCTAATGGATATTCTTTGCCAAATTAGACACACAGATTTATTGGCAATTGAAAGCAACATTAAATTTTCTTATGCTGTTTAGATTGGTCTATCTATTTTTCTCCTGTGCCACTCCTGAGAGAAAGTCTCTCTATAAACAAAGCACTTGTTACTTCAGTGTCATACTTGAGTGGTGTTCCACTTTTATGTGAAAGTGTATCAAACTACAAATGAATTGCAGACCTATTATCATTGCATTTCAAAGTAGTGCATTGTATGCTTTGAAATGTTTCTGAGAGACGTGATAAGGCATTATATAAATGCAAGCAATTCTTGCTACAGCAAGTTGGAGAATCTTTCATACTAAGATCATCCATTCACAAATAAACTTTTAAGAAGTGGCTCGGCTATTATCAGTTTCAAAAGTTTTCCCTGAACCGTTGGTATTTATGATACAGTGTGCAATGTGCAACGTCATACTGATTTTGAAGACCTATGAACCCATATACCATCATAAAGCACATATTGACTGTCATCTGCCATAAAAATCTGAAGCGTTTATATTAGTGACGTAAAAGGTGATTTTTTTTACAAATAGGCTAGGTAAAGTTCTATTATCTCAGTGTATGCTTCACCTGAGGGATATCGTACCTGAGTGACGCTGTATGTTTCAAGCAAATAAATAGGATATGATATTTATTGGAATTCAATAAGTTAAGATTATATTTTCCACACACAAACTAATGTAGTTTAAGATTTAAAACTAACAACACACTTTTTTAACATATTGAGAAATCCAGGTGAAGGACCAACGCCCATAAGTGCACGACACTACTATGGTGGAAAAAAGTGGACGAGAAGATGAGGTAAATCAAGTACTAGTGATTAAATGACACAAGTTTGAGTTTCAAAAAGCTGTGGATTGTAAGAGAAAGGAAACACTGAGAAACATGAGGAATTCCATAGTTTTGAGGACCCGAGGAACAATGAGTCAGAGTTGAAGATGGTGCAATAAGTCCAGATTTCAAATTTCAACATTGTGAGGAGGCACAGAGGAGGACAAATGTGAAGGATGTTTAGGAGGAACAAGGGAGCAAAGCTCAGAGGAGTAATGACCATAGTAGTATCAACAAAATAATGATCAGAAAGATTGCAATGAAGAGAAAGAGAGGACAGGTTTTTTCTTGTGTCCTGTCCAGGAGTGTGAGAGAAGTGTTAGAAGAGCCTTCCTAGATATGGGAGTAGTTTTCAAGTCTTCGACAGATCAATAGTCTTTCTGCTTCCTGCCAGTGAGATCAATGACTGTACAAACAACACTGGGCAGGTACATCTTTTCTAAATTACACAACAGCATCGCACTCACATTTTTAAATCTAATGTACTACCCATAAACTTGATACTCAAACACCTCTTTTTATTTGTTCTCAGAATGTGGGCGATGCTAGCAAGGCCTCATTTTTTGCCTATCCCCTTTATCGTAAAAAGGTGGTGGGCCGCCTTCTTGAACCACTGCCATCCTTGTGGTGATGGTACCCCCACAATTGTGTTAGGTAATGAATTCCAAATACTGACCCAACTTCTGTTACTTTAGATTTTTTGTTCAGTTGTATTTGTGTGATTGTGACTAAATTAAAATTAATTTTGCCTCAAAAGGCAATATAGGAACATAGGAACAGGAGTAGGCCATTCAGCCCCTCGAGCCCGCTCCACCATTTGATAAGATCATGGCTGATCTGTGATCTAACTCCATATACCTGTCTTTGGCCCATATTCCTTAATACCTTTGGTTGGCAAAAAGCTATCTATAGGCAGAATATAGAAAGTACAGAGGTGAAATGAAAAAGGAAATAAGAGGGGCAAAGAGAGAGTATGAGAATAGACTGGTGGCGAACATATAAGGGAATCCAAAAGTCTTCCTCAGGCATATAAATAGTAAATGGGTAGTAAGAGGAGGGGTGGGGCCAATTAGGGACCAAAAAGGAGATCTATGCATGGAGGTAGAGGGCATGGCTGAGGTACTAAATGAGTACTTTGCATCTGTCTTTACCAAGGAAGAAGATACTGCCAAAGTCACAGTAAAAGAGGAGGTAGTTGAGATACTGGATGGACGAAAAATTGATAAAGAGGAAGTACTAGAAAGACTGGCTGTACTTAAAGTAGATAAGTCACCGGGTCCGGAAGGGATGCATCCTAGGTTGCTGAGGGAGGTAAGGGAGGAAATTGCAGAGATGCTGGCCATAATCATCCAATCCTCCTTAGATATGGGGGTGGTGCCAGAGAACTGGAGAATTGCAAATGCTACATCCTTGTTCCAAAAAAGGGTGTAAGGATAAACCCGGCAACTGCAGGCCAGTCAGTTTAACCTCGGTGGTGGGGAAGCTTTTAGAAATGATAATCTGGGACAAAATTAACAGTCACTTGGACAAGTGTGGATTAATAAAGGAAAGCCAGCATGGATTTGCTAAAGGCAAATTGTGTTTAACTAACTTGATTGAGTTTTTTGATGAGGTAACAGAGAGGGTTGATGAGAGCAATGCGATTGATGTGGTGTATATGGACTTTCAAAAGGCGTTTGATAAAGTGCCACAGAATAGGCCTGTCAGCAAAATTGAAGCCCATGGAATAAAAGGGGCAGTGGCAACATGGATACAAAATTGGCTAAGTGACAGGAAACAGAGAGTAGTGATGAAAGGTTATTTTTTGGACTGGAGGAAGGTGTACAGTGGTGTTCCCCAGGGGTCGGTACTAGGATCACTGCTTTTTTTGATATATTGTAAACAATTTTACAACACCAAGTTATAGTCCAACGATTTTATTTGAAATTTACAAGCTTTCGGAGGCTTCCTCCTTCCTCAGGTAAATGTCAAAATAAATGTATTTTTGCTATACATTAATGACTTGGACTTGGGTGTACAGGCACAATTTCAAAATTTGCAGATGACACAAAACTTGGAAATGTAGTAAACAGTGAAGAGGATAGTAATAGAATTCAAGAGGACATAGACAAGCTGGTGGAATGGGCGGACACATGGCAGATGAAATTTAACGCAGAGAAGTGCGAAGTGATCATTTTGGCAGGAAGAATGAGGAGAGGCAATATAAACTAAATGGTGCAATTCTAAAGGGGGTGCAGGAACAGAGAGACCTGGGGGTAGATGTGCACAAATCTTTGAAGAACATAAGAACATAAGAACATAAGAAATTGGAGCAGGAGTAGGCCAATCGGCCCCTCGAGCCTGCTCCGCCATTCAATAAGATCATGGCTGATCTGATCCCAACCACAAATCTAAAGAACACAAGAAGTCGGAGCAGGACCCGGCCACATAGCCCCTGGGCCCTCTCCGCCACCCACAGGGCATTGACCGATCCGAACTCAGCTTCATGTCCAATTTCCTGCCCGCTCCCCATAACCCCTAATTCCCTTTACTTCTAGGAAACTGTCTATTTCTGTTTTAAATTTATCTAATGATGTAGCTTCCACAGCTTCCTGGGGCAGCAAATTCCACAGACCTACCACCCTCTGAGTGAAGAAGTTTCTCCTCATCTCAGTTTTGAAAGAGTAGCCCCTTATTCTAAGATTATGCCCCCTAGTTCTAGTTTCACCCATCTTTGGGAACATCCTTACTGCATCCACCCGATCAAGACCCTTCACAATCTTATATGTTTCAATAAGATCGCCTCTCATTCTTCTGAACTCCAATGAGTAGAGTCCCAATCTACTCAACAGTGGCAAGACAGGTTGAGAACGCGGTTAAAAAAGCATACGGGATCCTGGGCTTTATAAATAGAGGCATAGAGTACAAAAGCAAGGAAGTTATGTTGAACCTTTATAAAACAGCTGAAGTCCAATTTTGGGCACCGCACTTTAGGAAGGATGTGAAGGCCTTAGAGAGAGTGCAGAAAAGATTTACTAGAATGGTTCTTGGGATGATGAACTTCAGATTCATGGATAGACTGGAGAAGTTGGGTTGTTCTCCTTAGAGCAGAGAAGGTTAAGAGGAGATTTGATAGAAGTGTTCAAAATCATGAAGGGTTTAGGTAAAGTAAATAAAGAGAAATTGGCGGAAGGGTCAAGAACCAAAGGGCACAGAGTTAAGGTGATTGGCAAAAGAACCAAAGGCATCATGAGAAAAAACTTTTTTGCGCAGCGAGTAGTTATTATCTGGACTGTGCTGCCTGAAAGGGTGGTGGAAGCAGATTCAATTGTGGCTTTCAAAAAGTAATTGGATAAATACTTGAAGGGAAAAAGTTGCAGGCCTACAGGCAAAGAGTGGGTGAATGGGACTAACTGGATTGCTCTTACAAAGAGCCGGCATGGGCTCGATAGGCTGAATGGCCTTCTTCTTTGCTGTAACCATTCTATGATTCTATGAAATAATAAAGAAGCAGAATTAAGGAAAAACATGCCTTGCAATCATAAAGTGCAGTAATTCGAAAAGTATGGGGATTATATTGGATGACCCGAAAACGAGGGCTGGGATCGCGGTGCGCGATTTGGTTGAGATGCAAGCAGCACATAACATTCGTGCTGCCTAATGATTTAAACTATTGCTGCGTGCGGCCAGCACTACCTGTGCTTGTATGGCTGCATGCATCAGCAGGGGACCCCGATATCGGGAGTGGCTAGCACTACTTGAAGACAGCCTGCACCTCTTAAAGGGGAGGCGCACTGTGGCTGCAGGAAGTGGTGGAAGTCAATTGTGAAGTGAATCTGTGCTGCAATATATTGAAGAATGGCTGCGCCTGTGAGACAGCGTGCACCAAAATTCTCGATGATGCACTAAGGGCCCTGGTGGAAAAGGTGGACAGAAGGAGGGGCATCCTATACCTGCAGGGAGGCAAGAGACCCTCCATACATATGCTCAAGAGGCAGTGGGAGGAAGTAGCGGACGAGGTCAATGCCAAGAGCACAGTTCCGAGAACATAGACGCGGTGCAGGAAGAAGTTCAATAATTTGACATGAATGGTCAAGGCGAGCGAGTTCAACTGTCAAGTGGCATCTCCTACCAACTGCACCAATAGCCTCATCCACTGCTCCATGCACTATACCCCCCATCACCCACCTACCAACCGATTCTTTCAATTAATACGCAAGATGCTGCATCTCACCCTCACACATTACCACTGTTGCAAGCTGCACACCCACAACTCACAGGTCTCATGCACACTGGCAGCTATTCACCCATGACAGCCATATCACCCAAACGTCTTGCAGGACACTCGCTGACACACTTCCCTCTTTCTTGCAGGAGAAGGTGGCGCATAACCGGAGGCAGCAAGTGGCAGTGGCTCCTTGGAACATGAACCTACTGTCCACTCTCAGGATGACAGCATTCCTGCTCCCACCCCTACCCCTCCACCAGTGCCCCTGTTGTTGCCTGTCAGCCAGCCCACCCACTCCCTGTAGAGTATTGAAACTTGATCCAAGTATAGGAAACTCCCCAAAGACACATACAATTGCACTAGCAGCCAGAATAAATAATCCAGCAGCTCCTGCATGATCCCTTCAAATAGCGCTGGTGGGAAGTCCTTCATGCCCTTTAAGTCATGTTCAGCTGCACGAGGTTAAGACAGTGCGTTGGATGGAGTGTGGAGTTCCAAAATAATAGTGGTCCCTTTAAATCAGCGTTGCACTGATTCGCGTCATAATCTCCCTACTCTACATGCTGCCGGCGTTTGTTAGGTGCGCGCGCGTAACTACATTTACCAAGATGGCGCACTGCGCACCGCACGTCGGAAGTGTGCATGCGTATCTCAGACACCATTTTCAGGGCTTAGGGGTCCACGTAGCGCCCACAAAACGGTTGCTACATGGCACAATTTCGCCCCCTATGTGTTTTAAGGGTTCTTTTAAATTGATTCCCTATCAGTGAATGTATCAGGAGGGAGGACTAATGCACTGGAGAGTTGTCAAAGGAGTCTGCTGCATTTTATTTAAAATAAAAATGATTTCAATGAATGTAAATTTCAGGGAACAATGCATGAAATGACGACAGAGCAGGGCAGAGAGCAAGGGAGTGAAATACGCTTCAAATGGAGGACGAGAAAAAATGTCTCTGATTTTTTGAGAGGCGGCACCGTTTCAGATTTTATACTTCCTGCACCAAACAGAGATTGAAGGCATACGGAAACTTTACACTGTTGCAAACACAGTCTAACCCCTTGTTGAACACAATACTGTCTCGAATCTTTTAAGTGAGGTTAATATGATCATTGGGGTAGATCTTTCTTTTCAAAACCCGATTATAGTGTGAATTCAGAGAGAAAAGAACAAGTTGCAATAAAACACAAGTTATTGCCATTTCATTTCTTTTGGGGCCAATTTAGACTGACAGAGCTGGTTTATCAAAAGCTAAGGAGCAGACAAAACTCTAGCACCTGTACACGGTACTTTGCTGAGATAGGTTAGCCTGTAACAGCGCAGCAAATGGAAATCTTCACACTGCTGTATTATTTCACTGATTTCCACAATTCCTCCCCCATCCCCTACAATGTTTCCTCCTCTTCTTGTGAAGGCCCTGACACATGCTGGAGTATGACTCACCACTCTATGATACCTTGCCTAAATGGTCATTATTTATGTCTGCATCGAAACAGTGAGTGTTCACAGGCTATTCGACCATTGAGACGATCACAGCCGATGCTATCTAGCACTAGGCAGTTCTGATGAAAGGTCATCGACCTGAAAGGTTAACTCTGTTCCTTTCTCCACAGAAAAGCCTGACCTGCTGAGAGTTTCCAGCATTTTCTGTTTTTATTTCAGTACTATCTACACCTGCCTGTTCTGGCAGGAGTTATTGAATACAGATTGAGAACATGAATCCAGGCTGATATTTTCCCTCCCTACCCCACCAACACCAAGACCAATTGTAATGCCCCTATAGGTCCCCTGAAAAAGCTTGGCTAAAGGCAGCACAGACTTGGGATTGAAACTGGAACTTTCCTGGTTCAGCTACACAATGGGGAGCGAATTTACCAACTAAGCCACTGTGGCACCTCTACAAGTACATCATTTCCCTTTAAAATACAGACATGTTTAAAAGTTACAGATGATGAATTTATAAAACTTTGTGATTTGGTACTTCATTTGTTTGGCGTCAGAACATCTGATGTCTTTTTTTTAAATTCAGAATTATCAGGCTTTACACACATACATACATGTAATATATATACCTATGTACATATATACATTATTGTACACGGGAAGTTAAGTAAAGCATGGTTAGAGATCAGGGTATAATTGGAACAGGGTGCACAGACATAACTCAGTTCCCATTTTAAGGTTCTAAATTCTTTCCTTATATTTATATTTCCATTATAAATTCCTATGTCCACCTTTATAATGAAAACTGTCTATGTAAACTCATCATGCTGTAATGGCATCTTCTCCCCACTGGCAGCATTGCATGTGCCTCCACTAGACGGAGGGTATAATCACAGCATGAAAAATTTACATAGATATTTCCATTACAAATGTGGGTGTTAGAATTTACAATTGGAAAAGTTAACAGGAATTCTACCTAGATGTAAGATTTCTTTTCATTATATAATATATGTAGGACGCAACTTAATTTTTGAAGTGCATTGAAAAGAATGAAATTGATGTAACCTAACAGCAAAACAATACCAAAGAAAACCCTTCTATTGTACAGTATCACAGTGAATCAGCAATGCTTGTTAAAGCTGTTGTGTCACCAACTCTACTTTATTGCTTCAAATGCAATAAGCATGTAGAGAAAGCTATGCTGTATCATAGTAACATGCCACTAGAATTTGGTTTTAGACTTATGTGGAAAGTCTACTCTCTTCACTTTTCCCTCCTTCCCTGCTGAAGGTACTGACTCATTCTGGAATAGTTTCATGGGTGCTGGCAGCTCTTTGGTACTTTCTCAAATGGCCATTCTTTATGCATGAGCCTAGGTGGTAAGTGTTGGCAGGCTACTTGACTGAGGACATCACTGTCAAACCCAATCCTGTCCTCACCACACATTCACATGTGCATTTTCCAACACTGCATAGCAATCATAAGTGGGAACTTTGACTGACTTTTTTTCACCCTAGCTCAGGGGCAATGGGGCTAATTACGGCATTACTGCCAAGCCCTAGATGAGCTCATACAACTCAGCACAGATCAGGGATTGAAGCTGGGGCCTTCCTAGCCTGAATGACTCAGTTCCACATTGGGCAGTTTCTTAGAAAGCCATTCCGAACAGCTCAAATGATGTGATTTTCCAGTTGTAATCTTTTTAAAACTGTGGACAAAGGATGAGTAGGCCATGGATTGCCCTCCTCTTTAAAATCAACAGGGAAAGACCTTTGATGTACCCTCCTTTCCTCATACTTTGAAAATAGCATCACTAGTAATTAAAAAGAAGAAAAAAACTGAGAAGGCCAACGAGGGATGCATGGCTGCCGGCTGTGGTATATGATTCTATACCACGTGAACCAGAGCACTGCTTGTTGGTTACATTGGTCGTGTTCGCGAGTGCTATAGAAGTCATGTTCCACAGCTGGCAGCCATCTGTTCTATTTATACCATGAGTCTTTTTTTATTGTGGGTCGAGAGACTCATCTGTGGTATATGATTTTTCAACCACAGTTCCACGGGTTAGAACCATGGTCTAATAAAGTTGTATAATTTAAAAGTTTTCTCTTAAAGGTGCAGATCGCATCCAAAAGGGATTCAGTTTAATGTTGCTCTACATCATTGTAAAGTTCAAAATCATATACAGCATTATATAAATCAGGAGGAAGGGGTGGGGGGAGGGGTCGTTTCTTTTCAGGCAATTTCTACTTTGGAGTGAATCTGAATTTAACCCAGGAAGGCTTATGCAAAAAGCTCCAAGTGATGATCACCATATTTTTGATAGCATTTATTTTACCAATTGCTTTACTTGTGTTTTAAAAAACTACCCAATTCCAAAAGATTTATTTTCAAACTTGTACTATTTTTGAGAGCCTAGTCTCACATTATTCATTAACAATGATCAGATCGTCCAACTACAAAGAGGAAATTCTCACATAGAGGCCAAAAATGTTCAAGAAGAATTTTGAAACTAAGGTTGTAGTCAAACCAATTATCCAATTAACAACTGAACTGTATGACTACCAATAAAAAATGATGGTTGATGTGCCTGAGCATCAAACAGCAGTAAAATCCAATCCATCCCCTTCAGAATCTCCTTATAGAAACACATCAAATTCACTCTACAGTTAAACCTCCAGCTACTATATGTGGTCTGATTGAATTATACTCTCTTCAGACAGTCTTCAGGCTGTGGACTTTGATCGTATCTGCATCCAAATCAAATCTGGCGCAGTTTGATGAAGGGAGCCTTCAATTACGAGGACCAAGTACAACACAACAGGATTGTGCGCGATCAATACTCAGGAACCTCCATCAATGGTTTCCCCTCACATTGTCACATTGTGACGTTCATGTGGCAGGATATGGCATCACTCCCCGTGTAATGTCACCCGTAACTGGCCTTGTTTCCATTGGAAATAGTGTATTGGATTCACTAGAACTAAAATCTCTTTCAGTGACAGTGTTAAGACTGGCAAACTCGCCCAAAAACCGGCCTTGGACCATATTTGAACCCCTCATGGGGATCAGTGAATACAAGTGGGTGATTCAACATTGCAGTCAGCATTTGGTGCTTTTTGATTGAGTTATCAGCAATGAAAAAATGCTACCACATTGAATACCTAATGATAAAATAGACAAAGATGATAACTACTACAATGGAGAGGGAGGGATTGGAGTCTAGAGTAAAATCAACATCAATAAATATGGGCTATGAAACAAAAATCAACTAGGACATCCTCCAGCTTGGTGGGAAATCTACTGAACAATAGAGAGTAACAATAATTAGAATGTTAAAACCTATTACCCCCTTTATACTTGATTGATCATCAGTAGATTCACAATTAGGCAAAAGCATCCACTTCCCTGGCATTTCTCTACAATCAGAACAGTTGTCTTTTTTTAGTTTATCCAAAATGTAAGTACTGCAAATTAAGCCTAGTTAAAATGCAAACAGTTTGTAAAAATAACAACATATGGATTTAAAGACAGCATCTGAACTGTCTACAACATCAGCCAGAGAATTCAGAGTCATCAGTTCCTAAGCCAACGTGACTGGCAATTCCTGCAGGCTTGAGCAAGCTACAGCACTGCATATGGTGAAGTATAGGGACAGTTCAACTACAGTACCTCAGGGCAGTGCCGGAGTCAATGGGCCAGATTTTCTGTCAAAATAACGGTGAGACTAATGACGCTTGCTGTTATTTATGCGGAAATGGTACAGCAATTTCAGGCGAGGGGCAGATGCGCAGTTAAATGCAAATATCCAAAGATTTCTATCTGAGTTGCGCCATTCCGCCATTAGCTTCGCAAAAACGGCATTTCGCTGTCTGCCTCACATTTGACATGCCTTGAATGGCATACAGTTGCTGTATTTTTGCGCTAGATATAAACTATACTCGCCACAGAAAGTTAAGTCTCATCATTACAAGCGTAAGTACCCTTTAACGACGTGATAATTGTTAATTGCTTCCAATCAACCTCTTTGGTATTGAAATTAACTATTACAATGAAGGAAATATTCCTTCAGGCATTAATTGTTCTTGGAGTTTTTAAAAATGTCAAATTTAAAATGTTTTAACTTTTCCTTTCTGTCTCCTTTCTCTTAATTCAATCTTTCTTTCCCTCTCTTTATTTATCTTTCTGTACCTGATTTGACATTGAATTCACCCCCTTTAGTTCACCCTTCTACTCAGTTTATTCCTGTGTTTATTTCCCAATCCTTAAAACTCATTTGTTAAGAAGATAACTTGTTGGTTGCCTGTTCACTCAGGTCCCAGATGCCCTGTTTCCCTCACTGCCCCATTATCAGCTCGCAATTCTAGCAAATGTTTTGAGCTGAAGGGTGTAGGGACAAGTCTAGCTAACGGCAGAGGCTGTTCAATGCCCTGCCACAGTAAAATCTGGCCTAATGTTTCCAATTGTTTTCTTTTCCCTGCAGTATTATTGTAACCTTTGTCCACAGTAGAAGTTTCTGCAAAACAGAATTCAATCCAGATTATTTCAGCTATAAAATGTTCTTCCCTCCCCTCCATCACCACCACTAACCAGGAGCAAGGAATATCAATTTATGCAATGAAAAAGACTCACCAA
This sequence comes from Heptranchias perlo, assembly GCF_035084215.1. Classification (NCBI taxonomy): domain Eukaryota; kingdom Metazoa; phylum Chordata; class Chondrichthyes; order Hexanchiformes; family Hexanchidae; genus Heptranchias; species Heptranchias perlo. The sequence goes on along the minus strand of NC_090336.1, from coordinate 31,181,822 downwards.
GGGCAGTGGGACATCTTGTGGAGCTGCAGATAATCTCCCCAATATTGAAAGCAGTTTTCTCGCCACATTACAGCACTTTGTTGGGTGCTGCTCTGCCTCTCTAATTATAAGCGTTTATCCCTAAGCTCCACTTTCTCTATTTTAAGTACACAATATCTACTTGGAAGCTCTCAAATTGCTCAGAGCACTGCGAGTGTTGACACTGTAAGGTCTCAGGCTCAATTCTTGAACTGTGCTAAGTTAGCCAGGCTGTCTGTGCAGGTGCTATAATTGGCCTCAATGTGGCCAGGCTAAGTGAGGAACAGGGGTTGCATTGTGCTCATTGAATGGAAAATGAATTTTACACACTAAATGGATGATTCTACGTTGCGCTCAAAACTTGGTGCTATTTGGCTGAGTCATCAGCAATGAAAAAATGCTAGCATTTTATCTAATGAGAAAATAGACAAAGTTGAGAATGACTACACCGGAGAGAGGTATTGGAGTCTAGAGGTTCTTTTACTTCAGTTATGAAGGCCTATCTCCTGCATTAAACCTCTAGATTTCAGTCCCTCTCTCTATTGCAGTCTTTCAAGTGGTTATTGCTCTTCAAAACATTCTTCTCTTGTTCCTCCTAAGCTCTGTGCTATATATTTTTCCTCCTCCCTACATCCTGAATGTGCTGAAATAAAGACTCACCAATTGCACTGTCCTCTCCTCTAAACTCTTTCTTTCCTAGATCTCAAAACTATGGAACTTCTTACTTCACTTCCTCTTGCAATCTACCTTATCTTGCCATCCCCAAACATTACTTCTTGACTTACCTCTTAATGTCTCCTAATCTTTGGAACCTTGATGGTGCCCTGCACTATGTTTCTTAATTTTCACCTGCGTTTCTCAATTTAAAAAAATAACAGTCCATGGAACATACTATCATGCAGTGCAACATTGCTTTTATTCTATGGCCAGTATCATCTTGGAGAGGGACAATCAGATTCCATGGAACGCTGAGCATGCTGTGGCCCATTAGGTGATACCTCGCACGTGTATAAAATGGTTTTGTTGTTACTGGTGTGAAATATCGCCTTTGGGAACCGTGGAAGAAAAAACATCCACAACCTGCAGAAAATAAATAATGTCCTAAATGAGGACTGAGAACATCTTGATGTTTTTCCTGTAAAATATGGTAGCTTTAAAACTTAAACCTTATTTTCTTGGTTGTAATTGGGACAAGCTCCAGCTAGATCTCTCCTCATAAATAATGCATAAATGCTGTACAGTAAATACTGCACACAGTCCTTACTTACAGGATCTTCCTCCCCCTTTTTCTAGTAGCACTTTATCGCTAAGGTGACAATTCAAACTAATGGAGTGCTCTGGAGCCATTTTCATTCATTACTGTGGTCATAAGCACTTAAGGCTCTTTCAGACTCACTAAAGGTCCCAGTTACCAAAACAGCAGCGAATGGGAACTGCATCTCCCATTTACACAGACTGAATTCAGCTGATCCAGCTCTCCATCAGGGCAACTAAATAAGTGCATCAAGGTTTATCTTCCAAGGTTTTCTTTCCTTTAGAAAGAAATTGGATATAAAATGTTCTTAGAGTAGTGCACGATCAAATTACCAGCCACAATGACAATGACAGATCCAGTACTGTTTGCATCACTGTACCAAGTGCTGTCAGAAAAACGACAGCAAGGTGCAAGTAAGTGGAAAGGCACACTTGCAACATCAAGATGGTGAGCTTGTTGAAGGAGCCATAGCCTTGTACTCCTCTTACTGCATTTTTGGTGAGGTAGGGAAAACAGGCAAACAAACAATTCTTTTTTTAAAAACTCTAACTGCCAAGGCTCCCCTGTTGCATCAGTGGTAAAAGTCACTACTTGACTATTTGACTGAGCCAACCACAGAGACCAGAAGGTCCCAGGTTCAATTCTTAGCTTATGATGAATTAGTTGGATCTCAGCCAGGGTAGCAGTACAAGTGCTACAATTAGCTCAGAGCTCCTGAGCTGGGGAAGGGAAAATCAAGCAGAGTCCCCACCTGTGGGCTCAACACTAGCATGATTCAGAGGAGACGAAAAAACACTGTCATATTGCCTGCTTTGTTACCGTTAGAATCGCTGGGCTCCCAACCCCCCAATGCCTCCAATTTAAAATACTTAAGAAAAGACATACTTGCTCTCGAGGCAGTACAAAGAAGGTTCACTCGGTTAATCCCGGGGATGAGGGGGCGGACATATGAGGAGAGGTTGAGTAGATTGGGACTCTACTCATTGGAGTTCAGAAGAATGAGAGGCGATCTTATTGAAACAAATAAGATTGTGAAGGGGCTTGATCGGGTGGATGCGGTAAGGATGTTCCCAAGGATGGGTGAAACTAGAACTAGGGGGCATAATCTTAGAATAAGGGGCTGCTCTTTCAAAACTGAGATGAGGAGAAACTTCTTCACTCAGAGGGTAGTAGGTCTGTGGAATTTGCTGCCCCAGGAAGCTGTGGAAGCTACATCATTAAATAAATTTAAAACAGAAATCAACAGTTTCCTAGAAGTAAAGGGAATTAGGGGTTACGGGGAGCGGGCAGGAAATTGGACATGAATTTAGATTTGAGGTTAGGATCAGATCAGCCATGATCTTATTGAATGGCGGAGCAGGCTCGAGGGGCCGATTGGCCTACTCCTGCTCCTATTTCTTATGTTCTTATGTTCTAAAATTCACATCCTGTGTTGAAATCCCTCTACGGACTCGCCCCTCCCTATCTCTGTAACATCCTCCGGCGTTACAACCTCTCTGAACTCCCCATTCTTCTGCCCCTGGCTTCTTGCACAACTCCCCCTCTCCCTTCAGCCCATCATTGGCAGCCGTGCCTTCAATCGCCTAGGCTCCACACTCTGGAATTCTCCCCCTAAGCCCTTCCTCCTTCCTCTCTACCCTTAAGACCCTCCTTAAAAGCCACTTTTTTGACCAAGCTTTTGGTCACCCCTCCTAATATCTCCTTCTTTGGCTCAGTGTCCCTTTTATTTTTCTTACACCTTCGTGGAGTGCTTTGGGACATTTCTTAGGAGTGATGTATAAGTTGTTGTTGTATAGTAACGATTTTGTACAGCAGTGTGCCTTTAACAATATGATGCATATTTTCTGGCTATAAAATATGTTTACTGGTGTGAAAATGCTCTTACCCAAGGCAACCAATTAATCACAGTGCATGGGATCAATATATACCTTCTTTTAGCCAAAAAAATGACAGGAAGCATGATAGTGACAATAACAGTGTCTTACTCCAACATGATATAGTTTTCCTCCGAGAATAATTTAAGATGAACCATTTTACAATAAAATCACTATAAAGTCAGTCAGCCACTTTTTCCAGTTACTGCTTCAGACCTACAGCTTGGAGAAGACTCAGATTAGATTGCTTCTTCAGAGGGAGCAACAATCGTCTGCTTTTGACAGTCATGAAAACACAATCATAATAACGCGTGCACAGGAATTGTGTGTGAAGAGAGTGACAATGGTAATTAATACTACAAGGTCCAAAATGAATGGGGCTGGTCAACAAGAACATCAGTTCAATTCTGCAGGCTCCTACACAGTAAGTTTCTAGTCTTGTCTGTCCCATCGGAAATGAGGCACCAAGCAGAGGGAAAACACTGAGCAAGTCACCTTGGCCTGCTTGCTCAAGAGTGGCATTAGCAGAGACCTTGAAGCATAACTTCTGACCTGCTCTCTAAGTTGGAGAATCATTGAGACATGGGGGAACCCAAACATTGTGAAATGGAGTGGAGATGCCGGTGATGGACTGGGGTGGACAAATGTAAGGAATCTTACAACACCAGGTTATAGTCCAACAGTTTTATTTGAAAATCACAAGCTTTCGGAGGCTTTCTCCTTCGTCAGGTGAGTGTGGGATTCCATGAAGGTTACCGCACATATAGTCAGAGAACAATGCCTGGTGATTACAGATAATCTTTCCGACTGCCCGTTGTCAAGGCAATCAAAGTGTTCAGACAGAGAGGCATTACATACAGGACTACTGAATATACAAATGGTCAGGACCCAAAGACAGAGAGATAAAGAGAGAGAGAAACATCCGAAAGGAAGAGACAGAGAGAGAATGACCAGTTGTATTAAAAACAGATATATTTTTTCGCTGGTGGGGTTACGTGTAGCGTGACATGAACCCAAGATCCCGGTTGAGTGGCGGCCTTCGAGACACACGACAACGCAAAATCGTCGAGCAGAAATTGATAGCCAAGTTCCACACCCATGAGGACAGCCTCAACCGGGATCTTGGGTTCATGTCATGCTACACGTAACCCCACCAACAAAAAAAGAGTTATCTGTTTTTAATACAACTGGTCATTCTCTCTCTGTCTCTTCCTTTCGGATGTTTCTCTCTCTCTCTCTCTCTCTGTCTTTGGGTCCTGACTGTTTGTATATTCAGTAGTCCTGTATGTAATGTCTCTCTGTCTGAACACTTTGATTGCCTTGACAACAGGCAGTCAGAAAGATTATCTGTAATCACCAGGCATTGTTCTCTGACTATAAATGCGGTAACCTTCATGGAATCCCACACTCACCTGACGAAGGAGAAAGCCTCCGAAAGCTTGTGATTTTCAAATAAAACTGTTGGACTATAACCTGGTGTTGTAAGATTCCTTACAATTGTGAAATGGAGTGGAGGGATTTTAAAAACTGGAGCAGCTAATAAAAAGAATCAGGACTTTATAGCCAAGTGAGCATAAACAGGAAGTGGTATTAAATGGAGTGACACTAAGCAGTAAATGTCCATTTAATGTTAACCCTTACCCTTCTGAATCAATTAGAACTCCATACATTAGCACTGGTTGGTTGTCTGCTGGAATGCTGCAGCCATCTTGATCAGGTATTGCTTGGGGCAATGAGGTGGTGTATATCCTCTCATAAGCTTTTGCATCGTACACTATTCTGACACGAGACACAGATGCAACCACACCTTAGTACAGGTGACTACAGAATTGATTTTTGCAGTCTGATCGACAGTTTTGCTTTCTCTTTCAATTCTTTTTCTCTTTTTCTCCTGTTCAGCTTCAACACACTGGGGTAGATTTTCAGCCTCAATGCCCGAGCAGTAATCTGGCAGGGCAGATAGCATGCCTTTTATAGAACCCACCTTATTTTCATTCCAGATTACTGGCCAAACGGTGAAGATGAAAATCTACCCGACAATCTCTCAAAGTGGCACCAGCCTTCGTCAATTGAATTCTGGCACCTGACTTGGTGTGTAGAAGGCTGCTCAAATGATTCCACTGTTTTTTTTAGATTCCTTTCCAATGTGTCCTTACAATGTGTAAACTGTCCTCTATGGAAATGTTTGCCCTCTTTCACCTGGTAAATGAAGGTAATCTTGGGCAGCCTGTCATCAAACCATCTCAGCTGAGCCTTGATCAGCATGATCCCTGGCTAGCCAGCATGAGCCAGGATCTCAATGTTGCAGTCTTGCTGTGCCAGCTTGCTCATCACAGTGCTATGGAGGTGAGAGTTTTCAAAGTCTTTGATGTGGTGTCTATAAGCTGTCCAAGTTGGATAGCTATAGAGAAGAGGTGACCAGCCATTGCGTTAAACACTTTAATCTTGGATCTTGATTTTCAGTCCATGTTCATCCCACACATTTTTCTTCAGGCAACTAAAGTAGAGCAGATCGTCCTCACTTGATGAAACATTTCTTCATCTGATGATGGTGATCTGCCCAGGGAGGTAAACTACTGGACTGAACCCAGTTGTGTTTCCTCAATGAACAATGATGGTTGTGTTCTAGGTTCTGACTGGAATATAGCCTCAATCTTCTTCAGACTGATGGATACTGTAGTTCTTGGCTGCGAGCGCAAAATGATTCATTTTGGTCTGAAAGTCTAAAACATTTACAGCACAGAACACGATCGTTTAACTAGTTACACTTGTGCTGGCTCTCTGAAAGAGCGATCCATTTAGTTCCATTGCTCTGCTTTTTCTCCATACCCTTTTATTTTTTATTTCTATTAAGGATACTGCTTTTGCCACTGTTTCTGGTAGGGCATTTCACATCCTATCAACCCTCTGCGTAAAAAAATTCTCCTAACCTCTCTGTTTGCTTTTTTAGTGGTGATCTTAAATGTATGACCTCAATGTATGATTTAGCTACCAATGGAAATAGTTTTACCCAATTTACCTTATCAAAACCCCTCATGACTTTGAACACCTCTAACAAATCTACTCAGCCTTCTCCTTTTAGTGAAAAGAGCCCCAGTTTCTCTAGACCCTCCTCATAATTAAAGCTTCTCATTGCTGGTAAGATCCAGGTAAATTTCCTGTACCCTCTCCATGGCCTTGATATCCTATGTAAAGTAGAGTGCCCAAAACTGGACACAATATTCTAACTGCAGCCTAACCAATGGTTTGTATAGGTTTAGTATTTCCTCTTTGATTTTGCATTCTATGATTCTGTTTATAAAACCTAGGATCCCATATTTATTTTTTATAAATTTATCAACATGTCCTCCCACTTTAGTAGTTTTATGTATCTGAACCCCATAGTCTCTTTGCTTCTCTACTTTAAAAAAAAGGTTTTACCATTTAGTCTTTATAACCTCCCTTTACACTTCCTCCCAAAATGGAACACTTCACGTTTCTCAGCCTTAAGTTTTATCCAGCATCCGTCTGCACAATCTACTGACCTGCCTATGTTCTCCTGAAGGTGCTTTCAGTCTCTTCACAGTTAACCATGCCCCCTATTTTTGCACTATCTGCAAATTTTGATAAAGTGCCCCCTATATCCAAGTCCAGGTCATTTATATATCTTGAGAGGAGCAACAATCCATTTGTGGGCCACCGTTATCTGCAAACAAATGTTCTAAAAAAATGGGTTCTTTCATTTTGGTCTTTACTTGGTCTGAATAAGTTGAACAGTTTTCTATCTGCTCCAATTGGATGTAGACTTCCTCCCAGAGGTTTGATATGACTTCCTAAAGCATGGCGGAGATGATGAGGCCAAATGGGATTAGGAACAAAACATAGCCTTGTTTGATTCCATTGATGATGATAATCACTTATCCCATCTCACAGCTACTCAATCACATTGATAAGCTTGTCAGCCAAACTTGGCTAGGAGCTTTTGCAGTCCCAATCTGCTAATGCTACCAAAAGTTTGTGTCAGGTAGATGAGGACCACAGACAGGTCCCTCCTTTGCTCTTTACATTTCTCCTGAAATTAGCTTGCAATGAAAATCATGCCCAATGTTTTTCTTGAAACAAATTCTGCACTGGGTTTCAAGAAGAATATTGTCTGTGATGGTCCACAGAATCCAGGCAAGGACCTTCCAACAATAGGCAGGAAGAAGATATCACACTGGTCTCCACATTTAAAATAGTCTTTCTCAGGTTTGTACTGTGTGGCAACAAATGTATCCTTCAACTCTGCTGGAACCACTTCTTCATAACAAATCAGCTCGAAGATTCTGAAGTGGTATTTTGTAATGGCTGAACTCGCAAGCTTGTTTATTTCAGTTGTAAAGCCATTTGAGTCTTGTGTCTTGCCATTCTGGTTGATAGTATGATATTATTGCTGATATTATTGTCTTGTGTACTTTGTTGAAAAAGATGGGGGGGGGTTTCAGACAGTTTGCGCTGGTCTGGAATTCTGACTATAGACATATGCCTGAAGTCTACTGAGGAGCTCGATGAAATGCTTAATTTATTGGCATAGTAGATGACAATTGATCAGTATATGATCAATTGTACTCCTGAAAGGATTATTGGTACATACACAATCTGCCATGCATTATATACATTTTTGGGTTGTACTGTCTTTCTATGACTGCATTTCTTCCACTTTCTTTTCCCATCACAAGTTGTTCATTTCTGTCAGTTTAGTCTGTGGTTTGTTTTTGATCTTTGTAAACTATTGTTTCTTTGTGGATGATTTTTTTTGTCATTTATCTAGCTAAGGAGGGCAGTACATTTCTCATCAAGAGTTTGAATCTTTACCTCGTTTCATCAAACCAGTCCTGGTGATGATGATTGGTATAGCCTACAATTTTGGTTAAAATTTTGTAGACAGCCTCCTTGAATTTTTCCCATTCAGCTTCCACTCCAGAGATCACTCCTGATTTGACTTAATGCCTCTCTGACTGTCTCTGAGAAATCATGATGGGAGGGAGGGGTGATTTTAGCTGACTCATATCCAGCTTTTTCATTTTTTTCTTTGAGGCTGTCGACAATTATGATGGCTGATTAAGTGACGGTGTATCCAACAGTCACCTCCACACTTGGCACGGGTACTGTGTATATCTTGTATGTCACTATGTCCTGTATTGCTATGGAGATGCTAGTGCATTGAATTGGGTGCATCCAAATGGTTTTCTATTTATCAGCCTGGCATAATAAAGTGAAAGCCATCACCAGCTGATAATCAGCACATTTGGGCAGCAGGATCAGATTGTTACTTAATCCTACTCCCTGCTTGCCGATGACCGCCCTCTGCAATTTGTGATCCTGGCCTATGAGGGCATTAAAGTCTCCAAGAAGGACGAGTTTGTTCTCTTTCAGAACAAAGACGATAGTCTGATCCAGGAGCTTGTAGAATTTCTCCTTACTGTCAGCAGCACTTGGTAGGCACTTAGGTGTCAGCAATTTTAATTTGATGCCTGGATATTATGGGAAGTTTCATCACCATGAAATGAGCCATGATTCTCTCGAGCAGTGTTTCCAATCTAGTCCCAAGTTTGGAACAAGGTTGAACACAAATGGCAATCCCAATGCCAAGTCACACATATCCTCTGCTGCCTTACCTTTACAAGGAAGACATATTCACATTGGGGAAGTGACCTTTGTCAGTGGTTCTGGTTTTTACTTTGGACAGTGATGTTAATCTTGCACCAAGCAGGTTTTCTAACCAGTATCACAGTCTGCCTCTCTGAGTAGTCAGAGGCCTGCTAACCTAATCATCAGGATCTGAACATTCCATGATACGATACAAAGTGACTTCATTTTTCATTTCTTTCAACTGCTTGGGAGATAAGCAACTGGGGGAAATTTCGAGGGCATCTTTTCTAACCTCTCTCAGGATGAGCAGTGAATTCCTAAAATTGATAACAATATTTGGTAACACTCTAAATGTCCAAATAGCCCTTCCTAAAAAGGGCTATTTGGACATTTAGAGTGTTACCAAATATTGTTATCAATGCAACAACAGAGTTTCCAATGTCCTGGGCCACCAATGTACTGGTTTACAATTAAAGCTGGCAACATCATCCATATTGCTTCACTGCTAGTCCATCATCACAGGACTAGCTCCAAACTAGTTGCATGCCATTATTAGACTGAAGAAGAGGAGCACAAGAGACATTAGCATTATAAATGGAGTGACTGGCCGATAAATATGTATGGAGCATCAAAATGCCTCACTCAGCAAATGTTTTAATAAGTGTATATATAATTTTTAATTAATAGCATACGATTAATACATTTTATGAATTTTAAAGCACTTTGTACAGGGACTTGGTGATGCCTTTTTATCTATAGAGCTAGCCAGGTTTATCAATTTTAAGGGTCCTATGTGAATTAAATCTGGACTGCTTCAAACAAATTCTTAATGTTACAAGTCCACAACATTCTGGTCTAATAACGAGTCAATCTAAGAAGCTTTATGGTGCAACGTGTTACACCAGTGATGTACAAAATGCTATTTTTGGTTTGGGGCTGAGGTGCATTGTTGGGCTGTGTAGACGGACATTTACTCTGCATGTGATCTAGGAGTACTTGCAGCTGATATTGGGCAAAATGGCACATTCTCCTGCACTCACTTTGTTGAATATGAAATTCATTCAAAACATTGAAAAACAAAATTAAAATATAGCTTGTATCTCACTTGCTCTGAAGCACCAGTGATAATAACATAAGAATATAAGAAACAGGAGCAGGAGTAGGCCACATGGCCCCTCGAGCCTGCTCCGCCATTCAATCAGATCATGGCTGATCTTCGACCTCAACTCCACTTTCCTGTCCGATCCCCATCCCTTGATTCCTCTAGAGTCCAGAAATCTGTCTATCTCAGCCTTGAATATATTCAACGACTCAGCATCCATAGCCCTCTGGGGTAGAGATTTCCAAAGATTCACAACCCTCTGAGTGAAGAAATTCCTCCTCATCTCAGCCTTAAATGGTCGACCCCTTACCCGTTATCCTGCGACAATGCCCCCTAGTTCTAGACTCTCCAGCCATGGGAAACAACCTCTCAGCGTCTACCCTGTCAAGCCCCCTCATAATCTTATATGTTTCAATTAGATCACCTCTCAGTCTTCTAAACTCCAGAGAGTATAGGCCCATTCTACTCAACCTCGCCTCATAGGACAATACTCTCATCCGAGGAATTAATCTAGTGAACCTTCGCTGCACCGCCCTCTAAGGCAAGTATATTCTTCCTTAGATAAGGAGGCCAAAGCTGTACACAGTACTCCAGGTGAAGTCTCACCAAAGCTCTGTATAATTGTAGTAAGACTTCCTTACTTTTGTACTCCAACCCCCTTGCATAAAGACCAACATGCCATTTGCTTTCCGAATTGCTTGCTGTACCTGCATGCTAACTTTTTGTGTTTCTTGTACCGAGGACACCCAAGTCTCTCTGAACACCAACATTTAATAGTTTCTCACCATTTAAAAAATATTCTGTTTTTCTATTCTTCCTACCAAAGTGAATAACCTCACATTTCCCCACATTATACTCCATCTGCCATCTTCTTGCCCACTCACTTGATCTGTCTATATCCCTTTGCAGTCTCTTTGTGTCCTTCTCACAGCTTACTTTCCCACCTAGCTTTGTATTGTCAGCAATCTTGGATACATTACACTCAGTCTCTTCATCTAAGTCATTAATATAGATTGTAAACAGTTGAGGCCCAAGCACCGATCCTTGCGGCACCCCACTAGTTACAGCCTGCCAACCTGACAATGACCTGTTTAACCCTACTCTCTGTTTTCTGTCCTTTAACCAATCTTCTATCTGTGCTAATATGTTATCCCCAACCCCATGACCCCTTATCATGTGTAACAACCTTTTATGTGGTACCTTATTGAAAGCCTTTTGAAAATCCAAATATATGACATCCACTGGTTCCCTCTTATCGACCCTGCTGGTTACATCATCAAAAAACTCTAATAGGTTTGTCAAATATGATTTCCCTTTCATAAAACCATGCTGACTCTGCCTAATCATATAATGATTTTCTAAGTGCCCTTTTACCACTTCCTTAATAATGGATTCCAACATTTTCCCAACGACTGATTTGTTACACACACACATTTGTAAATAACAAGTTGCATACCTGAGCAGAAAAAGCATGCATGGAGGTTTTTAATTAAAGATATTCATTGTTCTTTACCAGACTGGATGGTCACAATTCCTCTCCTAAGAAGTACGCACCAAATATTCTTATAGCAAAATATTCTTGTTGTTAGCCAATGCGTAGGATGTTTTAATTAGACATTGAAAAGAACAATAAAAAGTCTCTTTTAATTTCCAAGAAAACAAGGCTAGAATTATAATCTAACAAGAGGTCTTTCATGTGGAGGTTGGAAAGGCCAGCTATTAAGTAAATATATATATCTCAGCTTGTCCTGCCTTCAACAGTGACTCATCATTTTCAAAATGTCTCATTTCAGGCATACCATGTCATAACCAACATCCAAAAGTACATTTACGATAAGGGACCGACTTATGGGAGGGGTTTGATTGAACTTCTCGTTTTCTAACCCAATTAGTCTTTGTTGTTTCTATTGTTTGTCAGTGTGAATAAGTGTAATGACTGAAGCCCTCATATCAAAGACATACTTAAAAGCTGGATGACGTGGTGTAACATCTCTTTTCCTGCCACAAAAACGCAAACCACAGATAAGAAGGGTCTTATTATCGTGATACCACCCCTTAAAATAAAGAAGAAGGAGTATGCTTTGTAACTCAGGTACAAGACAAGAAGAACATTGAATTGTTTTGTTTTTGGAAGTTAGATAGTGGGTTTTATTACACAATTTTAAGATACCAAGGAAAGAGATACTAGCTGAACTCTCTAATGGGCCTCAAAGTGCTGTTGCCATAGTGACCATCGGACAACTTTTTTAACCACTGCCAATTCTACAAATTTGTTTTGGCTGCCTACCCAACACATTTTTGTTAACCACGTGTGGAACTCAAGAGGAAAGCGTAGCCCATGCATACCGTCTTGTTCAGTCTTTGTCATTTCTTCGAGCTTCTTCTGTTTCAGTGTGTCCACCACGTCGGCTAAGCTTCCTTTGCGGCGCTCAGGTGTTCCAAAGGCTGCACCAGTCATCATGTCGCTGCGTTCGCGGGCCCCTTCGTCCGGCTTGTGTGGTGAGGTAGTTGCATTGCGGAAGGAGTATAGGGAGCAGACTTTGTTGTTCTCAGCATCCTATTAAAAAGAGGAAAAATATATATTGGCACAGTCGCAATCAGTATTGAAATGGAATAGTCAGGGGATCTTCCATTATGTCATTTTACAATGTTCCATTTCCCTCATCCCCCTTATTTTCTCATTCCCCTTCCCTTGCTGCTATCCTCAGCATAGAGGACCAAATGGTTCAGTAAAATGATACCTCCATGGACATCATTAGTCCCATTCCTTAATTACTTGTGTGGTGTTCAAAGGGATTTCAACGGGCAAGTTTTCCTTCCTTCCCATACAAAAGACTAACAGAAGATCTAGGAAACACATGATTCCAGATATCAGTTGAGATTGGGATTCAACACAGGTCTTTTTATCTGGAGTTGAACCCTTATGTTAGCTACCAAGTCAGGTATTGTGGTGTCTGGTTTGATTGGTTTTGTCACAAAGGCAGCACTGTAAGATGAAATCATAAATGTCTATCAGATATTTAGACATAAGAGAAACATCAAATTGGACATGCTGTCAACTATTATGATAAAAATTAAGATCAGTACAGCATTGACAATCTGCAATAGATTTAACAAACATATCTCGTAAAACCTATCAATTATCACATTTACTAATCACATCAAAGGTATCTAGGGTCAGATCATCATCACTGGAGCAATGTTTTTCCACTTTTACTCATTGAACCCAACATTGGACTCATGAAAATTTTGCATGAGAATCTGAAGGATGTCCAGTTTCAGACTTCTAGATCTAACATTGGGTTGGAAATACTGCAGTCAATCTTTCCTTCTGGCTTTCTTCACATGTAATAACTTAAGAAATCTTCCAACAGATTTCAAGCAAATTCAGCATGGTGAACAGATCAATAATTCAGGCAAATTTGTTGTTAGTTCAAAACCAGTGATGTTACCTATCACGCGAATATTGCTTGGGTGGAGGTTTTCATCCCCAAACTGCCCCATTCATAATGACTCTGTAATCACGGCTAGCTATGCTGACAGCAAGATCCTTTTATAATGACAACATACACAAATATCAGTAACATTCTCAGGGGTATGCAGTACTGATGGTTTCACCCCTAAAGCCTTGAATAAATTGATTTTGCAAACAAAATTAGTGCGATTCTCGCTACCTTAATACGACAAAAAGGTTGTGATAATATTTTTAGGACATCAGGTGAAAGAAGAAAAAACATTGGTAGTCAACAGGAGCAGGCTTTCTTTGTGGCAAGTTATAGTAAAGATCTTCTTTTAGATAAAACTGGAAGGTTAAATTTCTACAGTTCTGATATTTCCTCTGAGATTAACAACTTTTTCAGCACCCCCCTAAAGTGAGAACCAATCCCTATACATATGTTTCTGCTGGTATACCCACACAGAGATTGAAGCAATAGTGTTCTTTGACACTAAGACCAAGCCAAATGTTGCATCTTTCATGTGAGGTTAAAAGAAGTAACACAAGAAGTAGCAAGTGCAACCCAGTTCCACTATATGAAGTATGTTTAAGAATGGCAGCAAGTTACAGAGCAATTTGATGTATTACAAAACAGACTTTACTAATCATCAAAATAAAATCCCAAACTATTGATTTTGAATACATTTTGTTGGTTGGTTGTTTGTTTTGAGGCCTATTGAGATAGGAACTATGCAGAACTTTATTGTTCCCCTGTAGGCACACTCCTTGACGAGACCTGGCGATGATGTCGACAGAACGCATCTGTTCTCACTGCGTGTTTGCCTGCTGACATATGTGGAGCAGCCAGTTAACATAAGATTGTGCATTATAGCCAGGAGCTGGTTGAATAAAATGAGCCTGTAAGAGACATGAAAGAGGAAACTAAATTATTTCCATTGAAATTGATATTATGGTGTTAGACATGGCCCAGTGGGTAGCACTCTAGCCTTTGAGGCAGAAGGTTGTGGGTTCAACTCCCACTCCAGAGACCTGAGCACAAAATCTAGGCTGACACTTCACTGCAGTACTGAGGGAGTGCTGCCCCGTCGGAGGCACCATCTTTCGGATGGGACATTAAACCAAGGCCCCATCTGCCCTCTCAGGTGGGCTTTAAAGATCCCGTGGCACTATTTCGAATGAGCAGGGGAGTTCTCCCCGATGTCCTGGCCAATATTTATCCCTCAACCAACATCTCTAAACAACAGATTATCTTGTTATTATCACATTGTTGTTTGTGGGACCTTGCTGTGTGTAAATTGGCTGCCGCATTTCCTACATTACAACAGAAAGTACTTCATTGAGTATAAAGCATTTTGAGGTGCCCTGAAGTTGTGACAGGCATTATATAAATGCAAGTCTTTCTTTTTGAAATTACTTGCACCCCTTACATAAGAATTACCCTTTAGTGTTTTTACAGGACAATGAAGAAATATGGAAATCTTCTTTGAAAACAAATGTTAAAACTTCATACTCAAAAGTTTGAAGTGAACCATTCATCTAAACAGAGAAACTCATCTTTTCTGCTCATCTCACCATATTTGAAACAAACCTATTCCAATTACTGTGTAACATAAGCAGGGGAAATTCTAATCTTACTCCACTTGACAATATAATCCCAAAGACAATTGCAGCACGGTTGTCCTAGGGTTAATTGCACTTGCGATCCGCTAGCTCTCGTTCAGTACAAACAAGTGCTTCTTCAACTCAAGGCAGCGCACTTCCACATGTGTAATATTACTTAGTTAATTAGAAAGAGCTTATTTCTACCCAGATTGGTGTGGGTTTCTCTTCTACTACTGAGCACTCCTATCATTTGCAACCACAGAGATATTACACAGGGTCTCAAAGTACAAACAAGTACAGACATCTTGGGATAATTTCTAACCAGAGGCAATGGGTACAGGGAGACACAACTTTTAATTACCTTTATTTTAAATATTTTAATTAAAGAGTATTAATTACATCATGAAGCATGAGTTCTATCATAGTTGTTGCTCGGTTATATGACTGCGATGCATTGACAAAATCTCTGGGGTTTATGTCCCTCCACCAGCATAAACCTATATTTAGGCCGGAATACCATAAACCTAGATGTTAGTTTGTGCTGCTGCTGGCTTACTTTTGCAAGAAAAACCATGTTTCACATCTGTATAGCATTCTGAGAGGGGGACACATGACACACAGATGCAATTCAAACATACAGTTCAACTTCAAAACATCCAGAATGTTGTGTCAATACGTACCCTAAGCAGGCTTGTTAAAGACTCAGTCTCAGTACGATTTTGTCCCATGCAAAGCAAAAAGTGCCACTGATAAACTGCCTGGCGCCAAGTTGTCATCATGAAGCAATATCATTGTTCCTTCCAAGCACTCCAGTGCCTAAAAGCCATGTGTTGCAAGCGATGTAACATTATTAGGTAGGTGCATAGATTCCACAAACACCACAAATGTCCAGCCTGTTGTTGCTGGGCCTTTAAGAACTTGAATTGGCTTAACAAAAAATTGAACATTGAGAAGACCAATTAAATAAAGGGGGAGAGGGTTTGGCTGTAAACCAGGACAGATAATCCTTATAAACATGCAGGAATGCAGTAAGCCTAAAGTGAATGCTGGCTGATTTGCTGCACGATTCATATTACACACAGTGCATATCCTAATCAGAAGATCCTTTCACCCAAACCATACAGCCCCTCCCTCAGTCTCAGTATTGAGAGAATTAAGGTATTGTTTTCTCTAGGCAAGTGACATGTGAGGCTTTTATTGTTGTGTTGCATTATGAAGTGAACACCAACAGGAAAAAAATACTTGTGCATTGTGTGCACATAGTCAAGGACTGTTTTTCAAATCTATTGGCAGACATTCAGAAAAGCAACCCACACCACCGCATAAGTTCAGAGACAAGAGTTGTCAATCAACATGTATACCTGACTCATTGCCCCAGTAAGGAAGTACAGTTTACAATGGGTTTGTCCAGGCAGCAAGCCTTTGAAGAGACATATTACACAACTACCAACTATTATCATCATTTAATCACTTCCGTACAGCAAGGAGTTACAAAATGATGTACACATCCAAATACTAACATTCGGGGTACTCTTTAGTCACTGGATAGAAGTCCATCTGGGATTTCGCCCAGAGAACTACAGTTACATTCTTTGTTATTTACAATAGGTGTTGAGGCATCTTCTGTACTCAGTGATGCAGATAAGAAGCCAGGCAGTTGAGGCACCTGTGCAGTTCAGCACCTCCTAAGTCATTCCTTGTATTCATATTGTCCTAAAGGCCTCTGTGGTGACTGGTGGCATGTTTTATACAAGGAATGGCATCTAGAAGTTCAGATAATTGGCAACATGCAGTCAACCATCAGAAAACTTACTCCCCAAAGCTTTCCAGAAGTAACATGTAAAATCAACAGAACAGAAGCCAATAACCCCAAGGACAGCAACAATTAAATGTTCCTGATCTCCAATGTCACATGACAAATGTCTGCCCTGCCCAATGATTGCTGTCACAATAAAATGGCCTTGACTTCCAATGCCACGGAAAAGATTGTCCCAACACTTGCTGAACTTACTCATCGTGGTAGAGATATAGCAAAATGACTGTACACAAAATGCATATAAAGAAAGATAAAATCTCTCAGTAGGAATATCCATGACTTTCCTCTGTGCACTAATTTTATACTTGTGTTTACTTTTTTAAAAACTATTACTAGCAAACAGAGGAAAATTTAGCCTTTAGGGGTAAGCTATATTCATATAAGCTATGGGGTATAAATAAGCTCCTTTATTCTGCATCATGATCTGACGTCAGAATGTCTCAAATCAGCATTCATGATCAATGATTTCCAATACATTCTGTGTGCACTCACCAGACAGTAATACATCATGAAATGAGGAAAAATGCTCATATTCTCATTGCTATAGTCTTCAATGGAAGATACTGAAATAATGCTCTTTACATTGTAGAAATGATCTAAAGTGTTTAACAAAGCATTATCTTAGGTCAGTATTTTAAAACTCAGTCAATATAATGACTGATGAGAGCACTCAGGCACAATGGAAATGATGGGTACTTTGAGGAAAATATTTTAACACTGGTGCCAGAACAATTGAAGCCATTATATGTTGTAATATACCATTGGGCTACAGCTACTTAACTGTATGCACGATAGGTAATACAATCACCCAAGTGTTGAAAGTACATTGCCAGGGGAAAAATTCCAATGTTGTTAGATCAAGGTATGCCAGCTTAATCATTCCATTGTTCTAAAAAAGAGTAAAATGTTAAAATACCTAATTATATTTTAATGCTGAAAATGGCCTCATAATTCATAAACAACTAAAGCATATGTGAATTGTGTAAGATGATCCTTGCTAGTGAAATAGAATTGGCTATTCCATAATTACACATAGCACAGTGTATCCATATCACAAATGTTTACAATGGCAATTTTCTTAAAGGGATGGAAAGTCCAAGGGAAGTACTATCCATTCAAAGTATCTCCCCATTATCTGTTACCAAAAAAAATATGCACTGCCTTTTAAAAAAAAATCTAATTTCTTGCCCCCTAATTTGGTTCTTCTACTGGACTAGTAATCCAGAGGCCTGGACTAATAATCCAGAGTCATGAGTTCAAATCCAGCCATGGCAGCTGGGGAATTTAAATTCAATTAATTAAATAAAAAATGTGGAATTAAAATACTAGTATCAGTAATGGTGGCCATGAAACTACCGGATTGTCGTAAAAACCCATCTGGTTCACTAATGTCCTTTAGGGAAGGAAACCTGCCGTCCTTACCCGGTCTGGCCTATATGTGACTCCAGACCCACAGCAATGTGGTTGATTCTTAATTGCCCTCTGAAATGGCCTAGCAAGCCACTCAGTTGTAAAATCTCGCTACGAAAAGTCATAATAAGCACTGTGGGAGAACCGTCACCACACGGACTGCAGCAGTTCAAGAAGGCGGCTCACCACCACCTTCTCAAGGGCAATTAAGGATGGGCAATAAATGCCGGCCTCGCCAGCGACGCCCACATCCCATGAACGAATAAAAAAAAGCCACTCTGTTGATATCAATGATCGAGAGGAACCACCTGTGTTCCAATTATGTAAACGCTATACTTTGCTGGTAACAAGCTTTCTCCAAGTCCAAATCTGATTGCAGGCTCGCCTCAGGTTGCAATCCCCCATTGCATGGAGCAACCGTCAATAGTAGCGATGGCAACAGAGCAGCTCTGGTGGGACGTAGATTCAAAGGGGGTGATTTTAAACCCCAAGAATGGGTGGGTTGGGGGCAGGTGGAAGATGAAAATTGTTGTTTTTTTGGGTCGCAACCGCAAAATTTTTGGATTTGGCATTCCCAGTGGGAAGCCTGTACTTTTCCGCGCCGACGTTAAACCCGGAAATAAAGCCGGGTTGTGGTCGCGACCCAAAAAACAACAGTTTTCAACTCTCACCCGCCCCCAACACACCCGTTCTTGGGGTTTAAAATCACCCTCAAAATGTCAGGTCTCTGTTGGGCAGAAAATTTGAAGTTTTCTATTTAAAGACAGCACATTTATAACTTCCTATTTTTTTTTCAAAAAGGAGCACATTGAATACAAAGTATTCCTTCTAAACTTTCGTTCTCTTTTCAATATTAACATTTTAGGTTGGAATCTACCGTAAGTGATATAATGTGGAGATGCCGGTGATGGACTGGGGTTGACAAATGTAAGGAATCTTACAACACCAGGTTATAGTCCAACAGTTTTATTTGAAAATCACAAGCTTTCGGAGGCTTTCTCCTTCGTCAGGTGAGTGCGGTAACCTTCATGGAATCCCACACACACCTGACGAGGGAGAAAGTCTCCGAAAGCTTGTGATTTTCAAATAAAACTGTTGGACTGTAACCTGGTGTTGTAAGATTCCTTACATTAGTGATATAAGCAGACAAACATTTAGGGGGTGATTTTAGGAGGCAATTGCGGGTGCGTTGGGGGTGGGGGGGCTCCGAAACTCATGGAAATCCCGTTGGGTTCGGAAGCCGGCTCCAACCCGCTGACTTCTGAGTTTCCCAGGGACCCACCTGTGTGCGCGCGGGCGACCCGAAAATGGAAGAGCTGCCGGCAATTAAAGCCGGCGGGATGACAGTTAAAGAGTCAAATGTACCTCACTGAGGTACTTAAGGCGCTTTACCTGTGACAGAGTAAGTAATTGTAATGATTTGTAACTTACTTGGACGGCTTGCCCACAGCTTCCGATTCAGCGTGAAGGGCTGGATCAGGGAACAAGAAACTAAATAAATTAAATAAAAAACCATAGACGGAAGTGAAAACACTAAATGAACCTACCTTTACACCCTGCTCCGATGTCCGATGTTTCCTGCTCCGATGGCCCCTCTTCACGCCCCCCTCGATGTCCCCCTCTTCACCTCCCCCTCTCCCCCCCGATCTTCCCCTCAACCCCCCCCTCCGCACCCCGGTTTTCCAGTCCAGTGCCGGATCTTCCACCCTCCCCCACCCCCCGATCTTCCAGTCCAGCGCCGGATGACGTCTCACTCCCTCTCTTTCTCCCCCCCCCCCCCGCCCAACCTTCCGCCCCCCCACCGTTGCAGCTCCTGATGCAGCCAGCATGTCAATCAGGCTGGCTGCCACGCGCGAAACCTGGAGAGGACGTTAATCATCAGCAGTCAACATGCGATCGCGTCGGAAATGGTAAGTTTTGTTCATGCGGGCTTGCCATGCGCACCTTCACCCACCCCCCCCCACATCGCTGCCAGCCCACTACCATTGTAAAATCGAGCCCTTAGTAGCTTCACTTAACATTCCTTTGTCTGCTGTTGCATGCAGATGTTAACGCTTCCATCTTAAATTGGATAACACCTCCGCTAAAATAGCAGACAAAGGAATGTCAATCAAACATGTTGAGCATTAGTCTGTTCACCAACAGTAATTTCTAGGTATTTGTGCTTTAAACACTGAGGATAATTGAGTTGCGTTACAATGTCAAAAGGAAGCTGCCGTGACATCACAAGCAAAGTGACAGTGAAATTGTGCACATTCTATTCCTGACAATGTTCTCAACATTTCATCCCTCCGCCAGTGCAATTTATTCCTTCTCAAACATTGGGGCAGAAATCGCGCTCCCGAAATAACAAAGAGCTCAACAGCGCTCTCCGTTGTTGGTGGCGAAATGGAGGAGCAAGTTCCAGCATTCGCACATGCGCAGTGAAACGCGGAAATCCGGAACTTGTTCCTAGTGGTTTATCGGCGATATGATAGCTTCGAATTAAAGGGACATCTCACACTGCAATCAGAGAAATCATTGAAAAAGTGAAACTTGCTTATCTGCCCAGCTGGAAAGTAACTATTTATGCCACCAAACAGGTACGCTTAAAAGTACAGGTCTAAACTATGTTTTAACAGTTTAGTAAGTCTTAATGACTGCCAAACAACTAAAAATTAACTTTAAAAATGTGGAGTCTCATTACTCCTTATTTTAATAGTTTTTGGTCATTAAAAAAAAGTTTTAAAAGTTAAAATATTTAATTTCTTTTACTTTTTCCTTCTGTCTCTTTTATTTAATTCAATTATTGTCTCTAATTGTTTTTACATGGGTTTAAAATGTTGTACCTTTCACTTCCTGGTTTAACGTTAGAAGCCTACAGAGACAGTGAACGCAGCTTTCAGAAATGCTGCAATCTGATTGGTCAAGGGGAGAGATCGATCCTCTCGCTTCTCCCAAGGTCCTAGCTTCGCTTGAACTGACGCTGGGCTCTTCTCCGCTTCCTATCAGAGGAAGTGGTCGACAAAAAGACCATGGTAAGTTAATGGGTTAGTATAAATCCATGGAGCGGCGAGGAGTGTTGGTTTGCCACTCCGAGCGATTTCTACCCCATTAACTCAAACACGAGCCAGCACTGGTCAATTTGAGACTTACAGAATGCCATCACGCTGGCTTTTTGGCAGTTTCCCTCTGAATGTTGATTCTGACAGTTAATTACCGCAAATTAATTTTTCATTTTGCTAAAAGTGGTGTTGGAATACATCAAATTTCTTTCGCAGATATCCAGGCCAGTGGCGTCTGGATTGCTGTCTGCTCCCAAGCTTCTGCCAATGTGTTTCTCTAACTGGCAACTAGGAGGTAGGAGAATTACTGATTTTCTCTTTTTATGAGAAATCCAGGTGAAGAGCCAAAGCCCTGTATTATATTCATCCAAACACTAGAGGGGGAACTAGGAGATTTCTGTTGGAACAAAGACAATGCGGTGATTGAATTAATTGTAATGACCAAGGTATCCCTTCGCAAGTAAATAATGTGTTTATAAAAAAAATATGTTTTGTTGACAAAGATAATTCAAAAGTACTAAGGAGAGGTTCATGAGTAATTTAAAAAGAATTAAGGATGAGTTAAGGAGGTACAAATATGATGAACTTCCATATGCAGGCTTTGCTCAGCTGTAGGCTGGTGTATTGCTGGAAAGAGTGTATCCTTTACATTTCTGTTTTCATCTGAATGCCAATACAGTTCTACTGGTAATGTGGCCTAGGGATTACTTCATATACCTCAATTTAATCACCTTAATTCAGTCCCTTTGAGATGGGAGAAATGGGTGGAATGCTTTGAATGTGTCATGGCAAGTTTTAATATCAGCAATTAAATGCAAAAGAAAGTTTTGCTTTTGCATAATGGGGGAGAAAATTTGCAAGGTACATTTGGCACACTGATACTGGAAATGATGCAGTATATAACAAGGCCAAGAAAGCCCCAACTGATCCTTTCACTCCCAAGCAAAATACAACATATGAATCAATCATATTCCAATAGGCTGTATATACAATAATGGATTTGTTGATGCCTTCTGCACATGCTAACATCAACAACTGACAAAATATAATTTCCCTGATGCAGATCATAAAATTAGGAGAGCATAGGAGAAACAAAAAAGGCCCAATGGAGCAATAGCTATCATAGTAGCATTGATAAAATAGAAAAAAAAGAGGAAGATAGTGATAGACAAAGGCTGCAGAGATGAGAAAATGATTCATTTGATTTGCCCTCCCAAGTGGTGACACCTCATCCCTTGACAACTGAGCCGAGATCAGGAACTCATCGTAGGGGAAGAATTGCTCTGATCACTGTTTGCAATGTGTGATGAAATCATAAATGTTGTCTTTTTGAATGAATTTACAATTTTGTTACACACAGGGACAAGAGCAATTCTTCACCTCCCATTGGAAATTTGGGGTACAATCTACGTGGCTTGCCACTCTGTGTTGCAACATAGCCTTTGTGTTATTTCTTTCGAATGTTTGTCTCTCTCTCTTTCCTTTCTTGCACTTCATTCTTCACATGCAAGTACAGTGCCTAAGGTTACAAAGTGTAAGTAAGTCACTTAGCATTTCAAGTTCGCGGGGACCCTTGTCTGACAATGTCACTAAACTGGAAGTTCTGCTCCAGCCAAGAGTAAAAAAACAATTATTTGCAATCTGACTTTTATTGTAGCCAACCAGATTCAAGATCTTGGCCCAAGGGTGCAATAATAAAATTATTACTGGATTCCTCGCATAGCTAACATGAAGAGGTCAAATAACAAGCACTAAATATGTTTTGATTAGATACGGACTTCCCTAATGCATCTCATATTGTTAGGAGTATACAATACATTCCACTCCATCTGTGCAATAAGATTTGAAAAACAGTTGAAAAATGCTGTCCCATTCCTGCCAAATCTGTCTTTTGGGAGAAATGTGATAAATTAAGAAGCTGCCACTTCTCCTGCAGAATATCCTAAATTTTTCAGTGAAAGCGAGATTCACACTGTAAAGCTACATTTCTCAGATCTTACTGTAATTGAGGTGATGCTTTCTGTCAATGAACAGCAAATGAAAGGTGATTCAATCCAAGCTTTAACAGCGTTACGTACAGAATAATGGACAGACAGTTACAAGGTAGCAACACAATCTTTAGATTTAGCTTTAGACACTGTCATGAATCACAAGAGAAAATGTAATGCCTCACTCACTTTATCTCAAGCCAAAGACTATTTCTGCCTTTAACTTCCTCTCATCTATTACTTATTGAACACAGATAAATCAATATAAGGAAAACTGATAGAAGTAAACTCCTATGATATGCAAGTGGTCTAGAAGTCCCAGTCTTGTTCAATGTGTAGTCAGCAATGGAACAGTCATTCCTGTCACAGGCAGTTCTGGTTAAATACAACCATTTGGTCTGTGCCTGTTACAATAAACAGGATCACCTTGTATGCAAAATTGAGAAATTTCTGCCTTTTAGAAGCTGGGAATTGCTAGTGGCTAAATGAGCATAACTACACAAGAAACCATGGAACAAGAAAGGAATATCAGCCAGATTTCCCACTCCTGATCGCTATCTAGCAAACCCTGCTGGAAAGCTGACATGCGAGAAGATCAGATCAGGACAGGATCGGGTTTGTCTGCGATAGCCCTGTGCTTGAATGGTGTACAAACACTTGCTGTCAAGATTGATGCATGATTAATGGCCAGTTGAGTGAGGTACTGGTGGGTGACTGGCACCCGTGGTACCATACCCCAGCAAGTTCGCTTTCAAGGAAGGAGAGGTGAGGGAAAAAGTGGCAAGAGAAAAAGACAATAAATCGAGAATTGACAATGATTTGACTACAACAAATAAAAGGGTAAATTTTGCAAGGCAAGGGTACAGGAGAGGGGATCAAAGAACTGGACACACAGGACATCATGCCCGATTTTCCAGTCATTAGCCAGGAGTGCCACAAATAGGTCAAAATAGGACCTCTGCTCCTGATTCTCCGATTCACACTCCTGTTGAATGAAACTCTGCACCTCACAAAATGTATCCTAGTGTAATAAGAAACAAATGGCTTTTACCAACATCCAGAACTCGGAACTGTAATGAGAGCTTTAGCCCAAATTCAGAGAGCTAGCAAATGGTGATTTAACGCCTTGTAATCATAGTCTCCTAATATTTATTTCGGGAACCTTTTTTCTATATAGCATAGCTGTGCCCAAGGGATATAAGGATACACGATGGGACCTGCAGCACACAGATAGAGCTGAGCTGATAATCCAGGAGGGATAGACTGACAGAGTTAACACAGGAGGTTAAAATAGGGCATCATTTGTCATATATGATATTTTGTTCTGGCTTTTTCTCTAAGATTTCACGTAAAGTTTTTTTCATAATTGTGGCTATGTCAGATTGATCAGGAGGATGCCGATGGCTTCTCCTCCAGATGTTTGTCATCTCTCACATAGCACACATGGTAGAAATCAGGCCACAGCATTCAACTAACTCCCTTTAGGACTATGGTCTATTATTTCACTTTCCATTCTTGAATGGGACTTCACAATACAATCATTATTTTTCATTAAAACAACAAAGCACATGTGAGGAAATATTTTCAGCATTTCCCTTAATTTTAATTTCCAGAATAGTGCCCCATTAGTTATTAACCAATGCGCCTTAAAGGTAGACTGTTCATTTTTTCTTCCCACCAAGTTTTCTCCTCTCTTCTCCTGAAAGCACTAGGATAATGCTCCATCACCACCAAATTCCCTCCGTTACTTCATCCAAGCGGCTATTCTCTTTGTGTGAACCAAGACAGTGAGTGACGGCAGGCTATTTTACTCATGTGGCATTATAGACAAAGCAGATACTAGCCCAGAAATTACTGTGGGTGATATTAGCAGATGAATGCTTAACACATTAGTATAACTTTCCTCTTAACATAGAACTTGCATTTACATGGTACCATTAATGTAGAAAACATCCAAAGGAGCTTCACAAAGGAGGAAAAATAAATAGAAATAGATAAAGGAATGGACACTTAGCCTCAGAAGGAAAGATTAAGGGGACTGACCAAAACCTTGGTCGAAAAGATGTGCTTTTGAAAAGGATTTTAAGTGCATAAAAAAGTGTAGAGGTGGAGGTCTTTAGGGAGGAAGTTCCACCAACAGAGGCAGCTCATCAGGTGAGCCAAGTGAGGCACTGCCTCCCCTGGAACCCTACACAGGATTCACGCCGGAAAGTTACAGGTATTTAAATTTAGATATATTTAAATTTATCGCCTGCCTGGTTTTCTTTCCCCGATTTCCCGCAGCAATGTGAGGTAGGACGTTCCACTGGAAAGTTACCAGCCCCACTATTAAATTCAAAATGAAATGCAATTTTAGCCATTGGGTGGTAACGGATCAGCTGCCCATTTTAAACCCTGCCGACCCACCTGATTTTCTTTTTCCTGACTAAAAGGCAATGTGAGGGAAGATATCCCATGGGAAAGTTCCCAGGATGGATTTATTGGTCACTGTACTTTAGACAACCCCAAGCAGAAACATTTTGCAAAACAGTCTGGTGATAGTCCAGATAGTTTTTAGTTTTAGTTGCCTATTTTTAAGTCCAAACCTGTGTGTAAAAGTCTACAAGAAAGCAACTTCTGAACACTGCAGTAAGCAAAAGATAATATACAGCTTATACAGTTGGTGGTGGGATTCCACAGGAAGAGCCTGGTGCCATGGTAACACCAGCTTGGTTAGGTATGTATTGTTGTACCTCATCTGTCAAAAAGGCCATCAGCCATCACTGTCCGCCAAATAGAGCCAAGGTGGCTAAAGGGAGAGGGGAATGCAGCAAAGGCTAGAGATGGAGAACCAAAGGGTATAGAAGAGGATGTTAGGCTGGAGGAGGTCACAGAGATATGATGAGGCAAGACCATGGAAGTATTTGAAGATGAGGACAAGGATTTTAAATTCACTGTATTAGGAGACAAGGAGGTAAAGTAAATAATCGAGGACCAGAATGATGTGCAAGCAGAGCTTAGTCCAGGACAGAATATAGGGAACTTTTGGATAAGTTGGGGTTTTATGGAGGGCAAAGGATGGGAGGCCAGCAAGGAGGACATTGGTAAAATCAAGCCTAAAGATGACTGAAGTGTAAATTAGGGTTATAGGGCTGGTTGTGGGGTTAAGGTAGAACTGAGTGTCACAGCATGCATATGAAAACTTGCTCCATGCCTGCAAATAATGTAGATTATTGTAGAGTTGATGCCTCGGCTAAAACTGCAATCAAAGGAATGTATTGAGCATTTTTCCATTAATATTGCCGCACAGTAACTTCTAGATCACTCTCCTCATCCAATATCCACAACAACAACAACTTGCATTTATATAACGCCTTTAACATAGTAAAATGTCCCAAGCTGTTTCACAGGAGCAATTATCAAAGAAAATTTGACATCGAGCCACATAAGGAGATATTTGGACAGGTGACCAAAAGCTTAGTCAAAGAGGTAGGTTTTAAGGAGCATCTTAAAGGAGGAGAGAGAGGTAGAGAGGCAGAAAGGTTTAGGGAGGGAATTCCAGTCCTTAGGGCCTAATCAGCTGAAGGCACGGCCGCTAATGGTGGAGCGGTGAAAATCGGAGCTGCGCAAGAGGCAAGAATTAGAGGAGCACAGAGATCTCGGAGGGTTGTAGGGCTGGAGGAGGTTACAGAGATAGGGAGGGGCAAGGCCATTGAGGCATTTGAAAACAAGGATGGGAAAATCAAAACCAGCCAATGCCACTGGCTTGTAATTAGGGAATTACTTTTTCCCCCCACTTCCCTCACCTAAGAGCACTGATGTCAATTGTAGGGCCCCTATCGTCACTCCAGCTGAGGCCAGCCAACAAAGCATTGATCAAGGATTGAACCTGGAACCTTTCTGGCATGAATGGCTTAGTACCATCCTAGGCAGTGCATTTGCCAACCCAACCAATGGAAAACCCAGGAAAATGTGTTTTTAATCTCAACACATTATTTCAATTACCAGGATATTGTCCCAGTAGCTAATAGCAGTTGGATCTTAAATGTAAATCTCTTCCTTTTTAAGGCTATTAGCATTGTTAATCTAATATTTATCTCTCATATTCATCAACTCAAACTAAGATTTAGCTGGGAACACAATCCCTCTCAGGCAGAGTTACCCTATCCTGAATGTTGAAGTGGTTTGTTTTTGCAAACGGCTGCAATCAGGCAGCATTTATATTAATGTCGCTCAGGCTGCTCCCTCACACAGAGCAAAATGAAAAACAGACACAAGCAAAGCTCAGCCTTCAACTGCAAATAAGACTAAATTCAAATCTGAGACACAATATTGCATAATCTTATCAGGAGATATTAACACAGATTAAATGGGATATTGAAGGACCTTAAGCTTTCATTGCAGATACAATACATATGTTAAGCTTTATAATCCTGGTATCGAGTTGGGTACTGTTTGCATCTGCAGAGATCAGAGGTTTTGTTAAATGGATGGGAAACTAGTCGCAAAGCCCTCTCAGAGACAGGTAAAGGACAGCAAGCAGAACGAAAATCAATTTTTACTCTTTATCAATTTAAGTTCTTGATTTTGTTATGGTTGGAGAATGGTGAACTGTAGTATCAATAAAGGGCCAACAAGCCAATAGCCAACTTTAAAAAGGAATTCTTCCAATTTCCTTTCTATATATTTAATTCTCTATCTAAACCTTAAAACTGTGGAATTCCTCACCTACTCTTCCTCCTACAGCCTACTGGCCTTTAAAAACTGTTTAGGTTTCTCAAACAATAAAAAGTATAATGATATAGAAGCTCTCAGGTTCTCAGTAGTACAGTTTTTGGGAACTTTATGAAGTGTGCATCAAGAGATCATATTACAGAGTGGGTGCTTGATGTGGTTTCTCATGTTGCTGTCACCATGGCAGGTTATTGTTGTGTATCATGCTATTAGAGTATTTTGGGATGTGCAATCTCCTCTGTAGTTTCCCCGGATCATGGTGAAGCACAAATCTCTGTCAGTGGCAGATGCTAAATGCAGGAGGAGAGACAAGGTACTGAGTGTAGTTGGTGAGTAGGGGGGATATTGCGAGCAGATGCTAAACAGAGGGCAGAGGATATTCTGGGGGTAGATGACAATTGGGGGAATGAAGGGTGCATAGAGCAGATGTATTTTTTTATTCGTTCATGGGATGTGGGCGTCGCTGGTGAGGCCGGCATTTATTGCCCATCCCTAATTGCCCTCGAGAAGGTGGTGGTGAGCCGCCTTCTTGAACCGCTGCAGTCCGTGTGGTGACGGTTCTCCCACAGTGCTGTTAGGAAGGGAGTTCCAGGATTTTGACCCAACGACGATGAAGGAATGGCGATATATTTCCAAGTCGGGATGGTGTGTGACTTGGAGGGGAACGTGCAGGTGGTGTTATTCCCATGTGCCTGCTGCTCTTGTCCTTCTAGGTGGTAGAGGTCGTGGGTTTGGG
Source organism: Heptranchias perlo (assembly GCF_035084215.1). Taxonomy (NCBI): domain Eukaryota; kingdom Metazoa; phylum Chordata; class Chondrichthyes; order Hexanchiformes; family Hexanchidae; genus Heptranchias; species Heptranchias perlo. The sequence continues at coordinate 31,153,197 of NC_090336.1, read as the reverse complement.
AGGTGCTGTTGAAGAAGCCTTGGCGAGTTGCTGCAGTGCATCCTGTGGATGGTACACACTGCAGCCACAGTGCGTCGGTGGTGAAGGGAGTGAATGTTTAGGGTGGTGGATGGGGTGCCAATCAAGTGGGCTGCTTTATCTTGGATGGTGTCGAGCTTCTTGAGTGTTGTTGGAGCTGCACTCATCAAAGCAAGTGGAGAGTATTCCATCAAACTCCTGACTTGTGCCTGTAGATGGTGGAAATGCTTTGCGGAGTCAGGAGGTGAGTCACTCGCCGCAGAATTCCCAGCCTCTGACCTGCTCTCGTAGCCACAGTATTTATATGTCTGGTCCAGTTAAGTTTCTGGTCAATGGTGACCCCCAGATGTTGAGTGGTGGGAAGAGGGTGTGCTGGTGACAAGTGCTGAGTAGAAGGCAGAGGATGTACTGGAGGCCAGATTGGCACTGTATTGGAATGCAAAGGATAGTTGGGTATAGGGAGCACAATCTCAAAACTTTCTAACAACACAAAAGTAAGCAGGTTTGGCAAACAGAAAGAAGGACTGTAGAAGACTTCAGGAAGACATAGACAGGCTATCAGAATAGGAAAATAGGTGGATGATTTAATTTAATGTGAATAAATGTGTGGTAATACATTTTGGAAGGAAAAACAAAAAATAAAATGGATTCAATTGAAAGATGTTAAAGGGTGTGGATGCCAAGAGAGACCCTGGGGTTCAAACACACAATTCCATGAAAGTGTAAGTGTACATAGACAAAGCTATAAAAAGGGCCAACATCATTTTGGTCTTAGAAATAGGGACATGGAGTACCAGAGTAAAATAGTTTGATAAATTTGTACACAACACTGGGATAGAAATCACTCGGAGCACGAACCAGCACTGCTCACCACTCCATAGATTTATACTAACCCACAAACTTTCTGCAGTCTTTTCGCGGCCGCTTCCTCGAATAGGAGGCAAAGAAGAGCCCAACGTCAGTTTAAGCGAAGCTGGGACCCTGGAAGAAGCGAAAGGATCGATCGCTCCCTTCGAACAATCAGATCACAGCATTTTAGACAAGCTGCGTTCACTGACTCTGCAGGCTTGGAATGTTAAACCAGAAAGTGAAAGGTACAACATTTTAAATCAATGTAAAAACAGTTATAGACAGCAAAAAAAGAGAGGGTAAGAAATAATTGAATTAAACAAAAGAGACAGAAGGGAAAAGTGAAAAAAAATTTTAAAAAATTTCTAATGACCAAAAACTATTAAAATAAGGAGTAATGTGACTCCACGTTATTAAAAGTTAATTTTTAGTTGTTTGACAGTCACTAAGACTTAAAACTTAGTTTAGACCTGTATTTTTAAGTGTACCTGTTTGGTGGCACAATTAATTACTTTCCACCTGGGCAGATAAGCAAGTTTGTACTTTTTCAATAGTTTCTTTGATTGCTGCATGCGATGTCCCTTTAATTCGAAGCTGTCATATCGCCAGCAAACCACTAGGAGCAAGTTCTGGATTTCCGTGTTTCACTGCACATGTGCAAACGCCGTAACTTGCTCCTTCATTTCGCCACTGACAACGGATAGCGCTGTTGAGCTCTCCATTATTTCGGGAGCGATTTCTGCCCCATTGGTTTGGCCATAGCAAGAGTTCTGTGAACAGTTTTGGTTAGCCTATTATAAAAAAAACATGAAAGCTATAGAGATTATACAGTGTAGATTCCCCAGAATAATGCGAGGGATGGGAAATTATAGTCACTGGGAGAGATCTGAGATGCTAGGAAGATTTCCACTGGGGCAGAGAAGGCCTACAGGAGATTTAAAGATGTTTTTGACATTATTAAGGGTTTTGATACAGTGATTAAGGAAAAAATATTTCCCTCTTTTTGAGGAAGTTTAGTGATGAAGGATCATCAATTTAAAAATTCTCACTAAGAAAGTGAGCAGAGAGATTAGGAGGAATTTCTTTATATAGTGGGTTACTGGACCATGAAATGCTTTGCCACAGGCATCTTGCACCTTTTAAGGGAAAATTGGATAAATATTTGAAGCAGAGGAAGTTACTAGACTATGTGGAGAAAGCAAGACAGTGGCAGTAGTTTTGGATTGCTCGAGCTAAAAGCCTGCACAGACATGATGGGCTGAACGGCCTTTTTCTGTGCTGTGGTTCTTTCGTGACTATCTTCTGATTTTGTGATGAGGATGTGTTGAGAACAATAGATGCCCCAGAATGATTCTAGGTTAGGGAATGCAAAGAAAGCACATGACATCATCATGAAAAATCATTCTGCTCTTCTTTAAAAAAAATAAACGCTTCAAAGTAAATGCTGTCAAATCCCTCAGTCTAACTCACAATGATGTCATCTCCCAAACATCTACACCTGTGAATTAAACCTTTTTGAAAATCCTTTTGTATCTTGTCAAAATATATGGATTCACACAACTAAAGCAATTCCTGAAACTGTTCCGCTGAACATTGGTTAAAGGTCTTTGATAAAAGAGATGTGAGCACTGGGATAATTTTTCATCACTTTTTTCTTTGAATAAATTCCAGGGCCTTGAAATTACACTGTGAGTTATTAGTGACTGAACACTTATCACATCCATGAGAAATTCCTGTGTCTGATAATTGAGTAGAGTGTTAACCCATTTAAAATAAACAATTAAAAAAGCACATAAAGGAATTTTATGTAAATACATTAAAAATTCATGGGTTACTATCTAAGTGTAACCTCAAGGCGTAAAACTTAGTTCACGACCCTTATATGCAAGAGTGCTATATTTCACAAGCCTAACCCTAACCCTAACTCCACACATAGAAATAAAAAACACACAAATGCCGACCATCTAAAATAATGGAAAATATTGGAAATATGTGGTAGGTCAGTTAAGATTTGAAAGAGAAAGACAGGTTAATAATGTTTTGGATTCCAGTGAATGATCCTGCCCACCTGCAGTACAGTTCCAGCATTTTCCATTTTCTTCTCTGTAACGTGTTTGATTTCATGTAAAATAACTTCCTTATATAAGCCTAAACAGTTTGAAGTTCAGTGCTGCGAGATTGACTGTGGGAAACCAAAAGTTAATTCCACTGAAACTTGCCAAACAATCAATCAATCATGAGGCTATAGCTTGGACTACATTTAGCTCGAGCTTCACCCCACCCCACCCCTCCCCATCACACAAAAGATACTCACCTGTTGAGCTAATCTATGATTAGAACATTGTACTCAGTCCATGTAATGAGGTATAGCCTAATACAAAAGCTGTTACAAGGCACCACCACATCAAAAGCATCAGGTGATGTCACTAACCACAAGAACGGAACTCAAGCAGTTTATCAACATCAGCTAAACTCTGCACTGTGTTACAGCTTAAGATCCGCTTCAGCCTCTGTTATTTTTTACACCAGTTTTTCTTGAGTTTTTGATGATGATCCCTCTTTATTAGGCACCTTCTCCCTTTCCCAGTGTTGGGTTTCCCTGTACAACTTGTATCCAGATCTCCACCAATTGCTCTAAAGTGCGTGTGTGGGGTTTGAAACCACAACCTTCACAGATGTTCAAAAAAAGGGAGAGGGATAAACTCGGCAATTACAGGCCAGTCAGCCTAATGTCAGTGGTGGGGAAACTTTTAGAGACAATAATCTGGGACAAAATTAATTGGCACTTGGAAAAGTATGGGTTAATAAATGAAAGTCAGCACGGATTTGTTAAAGGAAAATCATGTTTGACTAACTTGATTGAGTTCTTTGATGAAGTAATGGAGGAGGTTGATAAGGGTAGTGTAGTTGATGTTGTGTATATGGATTTTCAAAAAGCATTTGATAAAGTACCACATAATAAGCTTGCAAACAAAATTAAAGCCCATGGGATTAAAGGGACAGTGGCAGCATGGATACAAAATTGGCTAAGGGACAGAAAGGGACAGAAATTGGCTAAGGGACAAAATTGGCTAAGCAGAGAGTAGTGGTGAATGGTTGTTTTTCAGACTGGAGGGAAGTATATAGTGGTGTTCCCTAGGGGTCGGTGTTGGGACCACTGTCCTTTTTGATATATATTAATGGACTTGGGTATACAGGGTATCATTTCAAAACTTGCAGATGACATGAAACTCAGGAATGTAGTAAACAATGTGAAGGATAGTAACAGACTTCAGGAGGACATAGACAGTCTGGTGAAATGGGCAGACCTGTGGCAAATTAAATTTATCACAGAGAAGTGTGAAGTGATACATTTTGGTAGGAAGAATGAGGAGAGGTAATATAAACTAAATGGTACAATTTTAAAGGGAGTGCAGGAACAGAGACAGGTGGCAGGTCAAGTTGAGAAGACGGTTAAAAAAGCATTTGGGATCCTGGGCTTCATTAAGAGGCATAGAGTACAAAGCAAGGAAGTTATGCTAAACCTTTATAAAACACTGGTGGGGCCTCAATTCTGGGCACCACACTTTAGGAAGGATGTCGAGGCCTTAGAGAGGGTGCAGAAGAGATTTACTAGAATAATACCAGGTATAAGGGACTTCAGTTATGTGGAGAGAATGGAGAAGCTGGGGTTGTTCTCTTTAGAGCAGAGAAGGTTAAGAGGAAATTTGATAGAGGTGTTCAAGATCATGAATGGTTTTGACAGAGTAAATAAGGAGAAACTGTTTCCAATGGCAGAAGGGTTGGTAACCAGAGCACATAGGAACATAAGTAGGCCTTTTAGCCCCTCGAGGCTGTTCCGCCATTCAATGAGATCATGGCTGATCTGTGACCTAACTCTATATACCCACCTTAGACCCATATCCCTTAATACCTTTGGTTAACAAAAAACTATTAATCTCAGATTTAAAATGAACAATTGAGTTAGCATCCACTGTCGTTCACGGAAGAGAGTTCCAAACTTCCACCGCCCTTTGCAGGATTTAAGGTGATTGGCAAAAGAATCAGAGGCGAGAGGAGGAAACATTTTTTTACACAGCATGTTGTTATGATCTGGAATGCACTGCCTGAAAGGGTGGTGGAAGCAGATTCAATAATTACTTTCAAAAGAAAATCAGCTGAGCCAAAAGCAACATAGATCCTTGAGAACAGCAAGAGAGAGAGAACTTGTGAAAAGTCAAAGTGGGAAAGAGTCTTAAAAGCCACAGAGAGTGAGCCCTGAGAGCAACCAGAAAAGGATAGAAAAAAAGAGACCCATGTGAACAGAGAGAGAAAGGGAGAGAAAGAGGGTACTCTAGAGAGAAAGAGCCCAGAGCAGACAAACAGAAAGGAAGAGTAGATAGAAAGTGTGCTCGGAGACAAACTAGAGAGTCCCAAGAGCAGCAAGAGTGACCGATAACCATGTGCACAGAGAGAGATAGAGAACAAGCCAGAGAAAGCGGGAGAGGGAACCATGAGAAAGCCGAGTTGGAGAAGCTAGTGAGCAGCTTAACATGATGCTAACAACCAGACCAATTCACCACTGTGCCGGACAGACAGTACTTAAAATCAGTAACTATTACGGGGTTACTAGTCTAGGCCTGGAACTGGGGTATTATATAGAGGGTTTACTGAACTGCATATAACTTTTTAAAGTGTCTGGATATATTATATGCTATGAAGGAACACTGTAGTATGTGGAGAATTTTACTATAATGTGTTAAAAAGTGATCCAGACCTGCTCAAGGACCATCTGAGAATTCCAACATCATGGTTCTTTTCGACTCCCTTATGAAAGGGGCCAATTGGGAAGAAGTTGAAAGATATTCTTAACCAGTGACGCCAGCTGTGGAATGAGCAGCTTTCCAGCAGTGCTTTTCCTGCCACTCCCCCCCCCACCCCCCCTACCCCCCCTTTCTCTGGCATCCGCCAAAGATGGATCCATAGGTGATGCAGGCAACCACCCAATCAATGCTAATTGTGAGACTATGGATGCTCCAGTGGGGTCAGTAACAGGGGTCACCGGTACCAATATCACCACACTTATGCCGACAGAGTGGTGCTGAGGTCTTTGAGCCCTTTTGGTTAGAAAACTTACCACTGTATGGTTCTTGACCTGTAGATATTTACTAATATTAGTAGTGCAGGGCAGACAATAATGTGATCCAAAGTACAGTGACGATTCCACATTACTGAACTATTGTAATACTGTATTGCTTCATTGGACTACAGTGATACCATATCACATGATTGGACTACAGTGATATCGCACCACATGACTGAACTACAGTGATATCGCACCATATGACTGAACTACAGTGATATCGCACCATATGACTGAACTACAGTGATATCGCACCACATGACTGAACTACAGTGATATCGCACCACATGACTGAACTACAGTGATATCGCACCACATGACTGAACTACAGTGATATCGCACCACATGACTGAACTACAGTGATATCGCACCACATGACTGAACTACAGTGATATCGCACCATATGACTGAACTACAGTGATATCGCACCACATGACTGAACTACAGTGATATTGCACCATATGACTGAACTACAGTGATATCGCACCACATGACTGAACTACAGTGATATTGCACCACATGACTGAACTACACTGCTATCATACTACATGACTGAACTACACTGCTATCATACCACATGACTGAACTACAGCGATATCGCACCACATGACTGTACTACACTGCTATCATACCACATGACTGAACTACAGCGATATCGCACCACATGACTGAACTACAGCGATATCGCATGACTGAACTGCAGCGATATTGCACCACATGACTGTACTACACTGCTATCATACCGCATGACTGTACTACATTGCTTTTATACCACGTGACTGAACTACAGTGATATTGCACAACATGACAATCATTGTGATACTATACCAAATGACTGGATTACTGTAATACTGTACCATTCAACTACTGTGAAGCATTACCATATGACTGAACTACAGTGACACTATATAGCATAAATGAACTACAGCAATGTACCACATGACTAACATTATACCAATTGACCTAAACATAGTAGTCTGTACTATCTAACCTAAACCGCAATCACATTCTTGAGTTTTATTCTAGTATAGGTTACAAGGAAATGGACTGTGCTGTAAGTATAATAGATCTGCATGCTCTACTGGGTCTAAACTGTTAAATATTTTTCCACATCCTTTTCTTCCCTCATTGTTTACAGACGTCTTTCCTTTCCTGGACTACCTCACCTTCTTGAGCAATTATGTGCCCACTGACTTCTAACTGACTCCCCTATATGCACCTAAAATCATCTAACAATATCAAAATTCATCACTACTCCTACAACGTAAGATTTTTATGCAGAACAGTCAAGATGGCTTTGTCACAGACATTTTTCCCCTTTCCCTGAACTCCAACCTTCCTCGCTGGCACAGGCACAAGGATTGGACGACAATATATCAAAGGAAATAGGATGGAGTTAGAAATCCAAAGGATGAAAGGAAATCAGCCCTTGCTTTTTCTTTTCCTTAATTCAAGCACAACTGAATGAAACAAGGAGTAACATGTTCAGAGGGAGCTCTAAAGATGCAAGTGGTTAAGTTCTCCGTGAAGTTGTATATTTTAGACGTAAGTGACAAGAGTGAGAATACTTGCATATTGATGATTGCGCTATGACAGCTCCTCAGAATCAACAATGCACACTTTGTTAGGCTGTGAATGCCATTTGTTTTCCGAACCTGCGGGAGACTTTCAGTTTTGCCTTTGATCAGTAAGTCGGTGTCTCTGAGGACCACTTGAGCCTCGCTGCCTTTATTTATCTCTATGACATTAATAATGCAATTGAGACTGAGGCACGTGAAGTCAGATCATCAATTTCACCCACACTGGTGGAAGACGAACATGGAAATTATGCAACTAGATAGGAATACATTTCCTGAATGAGTTATACATTTACATCTTTGTTTAAGGGCTAGAGGGGGAGCTTTCTTCTGTAAATCTCAGATTTTTAAACTTTGTTCTGTGTTTCTTTTCTCCTCATGAATGTTAGGGATGATTGTGCTGTGAAATGGAATGCTTTCTGTTTTTGAGCATCTAGGGTCAGCACAAGCACTCCCAAGTGAAAAAATTCCTTCTACACAGCCCAATGACATGCCCTCGCCCCAATCGCAGAAAAACACCCATCTCAAAACCGTGGAGCTCCTTACTTCCCTCCATCTTCCCTTCCTCCTACAATCTACAGGTTTTTAAAACTCAAGCTTGGCATCATCTAACCACCGCTCCTTGGTTCAACTCGCCTTTTCCCCCAATGTTCAAATTCGGCAATGACCCGGATTATAGGCCCTATGTTTGGAGTTCTCAATGCGAAACAAAATAACACCATGAAGCAAAATAGAATGGCACTCACCCGTTCCCATTGCACAGAGTGACTTGAAATACAGAGCTTGCCAAAAATATATCAGGTCCAGTAAAACCTTTACATCTTTCATACTAATAATGTATAGGAATTTTATGAATTCAAATAAAAGTTAACATTTATGATTAAAAGCATCAATACTGAGCCATTTCTTTGTTCAGTTCCATACATAAAATCTAATTGGCACCAACTTACATACATCAAAGCCACGCTGACACAAAATGTCTTGTGCTGAGTATGTTTATGGAAGTTCAGGATCTTCTCTTTCTCTCCCCCACCCTCTAGAATGTTATTTGAATTAAACTAAATTAAAGGAGACGAGGTTATTCTTGAAGCAGTCATCCTGTTTTCAGATGCCTTGACGAAAATAAAATAATATTTAGTAGAATTTAAATAGGAAATTTCAATTATTTACACTGGGGCTTGTTACTCAGGCTGGGATATATCAAGAGGCAATATCCCTTTGACATGTATGCTCAACTGATAGTGGTGTCGCAAGATGCCTCGCCTCTCCACAAATCAAAGCTTTAATAATATAAAATTTAACAAGGCTTACCACAATAAATCAATCCTTAAAAAATGATTCTGTTTCAAAGATATTGCTGTCAAAAGTCAGCCAAACTGATTAGATTCAATGCAGAAAAGATCTTTGACAATCGTAAAAAAGTCAGTTTTGCAGATTATTTTTAAAGCTGTTAATGGAGTGCTGTTCCCTTGTTGGTGTTGTTCTTAGTAGAATTGCTAATACTGCAATCCTTAGAACAACAGTCTGTCAATTAAAAACAAGGCGAGGGCCAGAACTCTTGCTGCCCACTGGGTGCCACTTACCTGCACCCTCACCCACCTCACAGGCCACATACAGAGACAGACATGTTAGGTTCACCATCGGGGAAAAGTTCCCGATTGTTATTTTTAGGGAAATCATGAATGTATTCTTTTAGAATTCATTTACAATTTCACTAGAAATAGCAAATATGGGAAATCTTCTTGCAAAGTTTACAGTGACCAGAGGAATTCTTACCTCATACTGTTTGCCACATTTGCTGATATGGAAAGGGGAGCAAGGATACTAGCTAGGTTGAAAAGTACAATTAGAACAACATTACATTTGCAACAAATAGAATTTGGAGTGGGAGTGGGGGGATTCTTGAGCTACCCTCATCGCTCAGTTGATAGGAGCACTACTCTGGGAGTAGCTAAACCATCCAGTAAGGAAGGTCCATGGTTCGATTTCCCCAGTCTGTGCTGAGTTAGCTGACCTCTAGCAAGTCAACAGGAGGACGCTCCAATTGGCCTCAGCTCCCCAGGTAGGGGAATGACCCCTGCTGGAAAGTGTGAATGGCAGTGAGGACAGGTGTAGCTTTAGCTTTGATGCCAGGACAGTCATGGGCAGGAGGAAAGAAATTTGGAGAAGAAGGACAAGGTTTTTTTTAAATGTAATGTAACAGATTTTAAGAAGTCCTTCCTTAAAGTAAAATACATTCCAGAGTGATGAGGATACAATGCATCATTTTTTAAAAATCAATCCTTTATCATCTGGACAGTAAAAGAGAATAATTATGTGATCTAAGGGTAAATTCAGTAAAGCTTGTTTATAGCACTATCCCCGACACATGCTCCCATCCAGCAAAGCTGTGCTCCAGAAGAGGGTCTGAGGATCAGGCTGTAACATTCCAGCCCTGTCGCCACTTGCATTCCTGTCTAGCAAGGCTGTGCTCTAGGAGTGGGTCGGAGGAGCAAGGCTGCACTGTTCTAGCCGTATCTCTGACTCTTACTCCCATCTAGTAAGGCTGAATATGCCCTGTAATTTCCAGGTTTAAGTCCCTATTGATAGTCTGGTTTCATTTACATCTATTCAAACTTCATACTGTTGTTATATTCAGCTTCTATTTGAAAATTTCTCCTCACAAATATGTTGTTGACTGGCACAGAAAACAATTATTTGTTAGAATTGGTGTACAGTATAACAATACCAAATAAATATCAGTTAGAATAAAATGTCAGGAGGGTCGGCTGACAGGGACGTCACTGGGATATAGTTTCTTGAATCCTGCAGGATGGCTCAGAAAAGATTCAGGCTGCTGTTTAATGCGTTTTGTGGTAAAGCCCAGTCTTAACTGCTAGGTTTGTGATATCTGGAACAGTTTGCTCCCAGCAGCAATGTCATCTATAATGTGACCAAGCTGGGAAGGTGTGACAATGATAAAACTGCAATAATGCCCAAAAAAACCTGCTGCTGACAGTGGGCCTTTGAATCACAATTATAGCAATGTTGGGGCAGTGTATTGGCAGCTCTGCTCTACATCCAATTGATGGAACAAAGTGTAGAGGAAGCTTTTCATTTCACTTAGTCAAAGCAATGTCTCACTTGGGAATGCTCAATTGCATGAAGGGATTTTACACTGCATTTAATCTGTGCCATGCCTACAAGTACATAATGGAGTAGCATAGATGGAGTCTTGTCCTGCATCTGGTTGATGCTATAATCAACCTGGGAGTACTTGATGCAGTAGAGTAAAGAGCTCTTTCCTCCATCTAACCGTGCAATAACTGATAACCTTGGAATGCTCAATACTGACATGGCTCGAAAAATGTTCCATTCCCCAACAGTGAAATCCTTCCCATAATGAGCATAAACTCTCCCAAAATATAACTGAAATAAAAAATTATAATTATGCTAATCAGTGCGACCCACAATGAACAATGTCCTCAATTTAATCCTTTTCTAGTTAGGATACACTGAAATGTGCAGAATGCAATTCACCAAAAGTATTTTGGGTAACCTCAAAACTCTTGTATCATTTTTAAATGAAGACTTTGTTCATTAATTGCTCGGCAATGTCAACTTGGTGTGATTCTAAACTGCAACCTTGCTACCTGCTATTTAGACCCAAGGTTTGGAGAATTTATAATCACCAATTCATCTCCCATAGCACTGCTCTTGGCTAAAAGTTTTTTAAAAATGTTTCTTTTCCCCTGTCTCTGTGGTTGTCTGTCACACACACTAATTCGGTCACCCTCACTCTGTTTTTGTCTTCCACTTTTTCTGTCACCTTCTTTTTCTCTATCTCAGTATGGCTCACATACACTTTCCCCCATTCTCATCTCTGAAGACGTTGGCTAATTTTCCACTCCTCAGCGCAGAAATGCGAAGGCTAACTTTAGTGCCCTTTAATAAAATAAATGGAAAAGGCAGAGGGAAAAAAAACCATGCTGTAATAGAGTGAAGTTGTTCTTATTTCTGGGAGTTGCTAATCTATGTCAAAATTATCTGCCCTTTTTGCACTTTCTGATCGACATCAATCTATACATTTTTTGTGCAGTTTCATCTCTCACTAACATTGTCTGGGGCAGAATAACAGGTCCAAACATCCCCATGGATCTGAATACCACTATCTTTTTGACCACGACAGGTGGTCTCTCTCAGCTTGGTTAAATAGAGATAGGCTGTGGAGCTGTGGAAGCCAGGACCATTGTCATAGCAACAACAACAACAACTTACATTTATATAGTGCCTTTAACACAGTGAAACATCCCAAGGCGCTTCACAGGAGGAATTATCAAACAAAATTTGACACTCCATGATGAGAAAGTGTAGGGAGTGATAAAGAGAGCAACGAGCAGTCACATCTAGCACTGGAGGGTGGGGAGGAACTTAATCATGATTACGTGCATGCTTTTGATCAACGACGCAATGTGTTTTTCAAATTGACATTAGGGGATAAGAACATAAGAACATAAGAAATAGGAGCAGGAGTAGGCCAATCGGCCCCTCGAGCCTGCTCCGCCATTCAATAAGATCATGGCTGATCTGATCCTAACCTCAAATCTAAATTCATGTCCAATTTCCTGCCCGCTCCCCGTAAACCCTAATTCCCTTTACTTCTAGGAAACTGTCTATTTCTGTTTTACATTTATTTAATGATGTAGCTTCCACAGCTTCCTGGGGCAGCAAATTCCACAGACCTACTACCCTCTGAGTGAAGAAGTTTCTCCTCATCTCAGTTTTGAAAGAGCAGCCCCTTATTCTAAGATTATGCCCCCTAGTTCTAGTTTCACCCATCCTTGGGAACATCCTTACCGCATCCACCCGATTAAGCCCCTTCACAATCTTATATGTTTCAATAAGATCGGATGTGGCTCGAGTAAGCTGGTGTGGTCAGCTCTGACATTTGCAGGGCGGTGTGTATTATTGATTTTTCAGGGACGACTTGGAGAGATGTCAGAGCATTCTCAAGGTGGGATGGGATGTTCATGGCCAAATTTGGTAATGCTTTTGCGAATAATTGAACTTCTTATGTGTTAATTATATGATGAAGCTTATTTTTAGGTAAATGCAGTAGGGTGAGTGAGGAAGTGTGATGACGACTATATCAAACTGATGTTTTTTCATTAATGCCTAGAATATCTGATGGATGTTTATTAAGAACATAAGAACATAAGAAATAGGAGCAGGAGTAGGCTACCCGGCCCTTTGAGCCTGCTCCGCCATTCAACAAGATCATGACTGATCTTCTACCTGAACACCATTTTCCTGCCCCATCCCCATATCCCTTGATGCCTTTAATATCTATCAATCTATCAATCTCTGTTTTGAATGTACTCAATGACTAAGCCTCCACAGCCCTCTGGGGTAGAGAATTCCAAAGATTCACCACCCTCTGAGTGAAGAAATTTCTCCTCATCTCAATCCTAAATGGCCTACCCTTTATTCTGAGACTGTGACCCTTGGTACTAGATTCCCCAGCCAGGGGAAACATCCTCCCTGAACCTACCCTGTCGAGCCCTGTAAGAATTTTGTATGTGTCAATGAGATCTCCTTTCCTTTTGTATGTTTCAATGAGATCTACAGGCCTAGTCTACTCAATCTCTCCTCATACGACAATCCCACCATCCCAGGAATCAGTCTGGTGAACCCTTATTGTGACTGAACCAATCAGAAATGACACCACAGAGATGGTTCTGGAATCTCATTGGTTCCTGGTGACATGAGATCTGATGGCTCCCAGGTTCTAGGCAACTGATTTGTTAAACTGGCAGGTTGAAGGGGGCAGAGATTTCTGGGATCTGATTGGTTAACGTTCTGATATGTGATTGGCGAAAGGGAAAGGACTTTGGAACACTACGACACTGTAATGCTACATTTACAGATACAACATACATTTTATATTTTTTTATCTTAGTAAAAGGAATTGGACCAAGCTCACTGTATATTCAGAGCCAGAGAAGCAGTTTCACTAAATCACTAGGTGGGGAAAGATTAATTTATGAGTTAAGTGATGAAATACATAAAACTAACTGTGCTACTCATTTTATAACGACTTCTGTTCACTGTAGTATTAAGGAGGCAGTCAATAAATATCAGAAAATCTAGGGTTTGGCTTCTTCTAAAGTGTAGAGTTACACACTTCAAACTTTGGTAATTTAATATAACCTAGGTATGTCTAATGTCTATGGAAAGCCAAGTTTTGGATAACTGTCTAAAGCATAAACTGTCACACTCAGTCTTAATGATTTTTTTGATATGTAAATAAAATCACAGCACCATTTTCAGATTTAATCATCGAGGTGCTATGTGTTTCGAGCTGTGCAAAGAGCTCTGTATGGATAAAATGAATGTGAAGTGTAACTGGAAATTTCCATTTCAGTTCCTGTCCCTCATTCCCTGCCCTTGATTCAGACATTAAAGGCAATCGAGGTCCCAGTTGGTGCACGGCAAACAGAAGCAAATACACTGATTTTATTTTCTTTAATTATGCGTTAGAGTTGTCTTCTTATCCTGTCAGGTTTCACGAATCGGTTACCACTGAATTTTTGACTGCTGGCACTCTTCTATTTGCTGTCAGCTTCAGCTTAATAGAAATAAGCGTTGTCTTATATTGCAGTAAATATTGTTGCTTGAAGCACATAGTCCCTGCACAACCAAAGTCTTAACATGGGGCCTAGAATCTGTGCCTTGAGCAAAGAGAGTTCTTTTTTCAATTTTCTCTTCCCCCCTGCCAACCCCCCACCTTTCCTGAAGGTACTAATTCACACTCAGATCTGATTCACAAGCATTGGGATCCTTTGCCCAAGCGATTATTCTTCACATGTGAGCTTTAACGGCTTGTGTTGGGTATTCAACCATGAAAGAATCACAACCAAGCCTGACCCCATTTTCACTAAAACATCGGCACACGTTCCAACATGGAGACACTGGAATAGCAAGCAGGAACCTTTACTGATTTTTCTTTCCCTAGCTCAGGGGTGGTGGGGGGCCAATTGTAGCACCCTGTACTGCCACCCCAGCTGAGATCTGCTAACCTAGCACAGAGGGACCTAACCTGGGGCCTTGCCAGTCCGTATGACTGAATTTCACACTGGGCAGCTCGTTTCCACAGTGAGCAGTCAGGGGAGCTGTAGGTTTTTATTTTTAAAAAAGGATCATTTAAAAAAAAATTGTTTTCTTAAAATTTTATTTTGCTACCTGCTGACCTTGTAGCTGATCCCTAGTAGTCCAGCAAGGGAGGGGTGTTGGGGGATGTGGGTTGGGGTGGAGAAGAAAGGGAATATCCATCGCCTGTCACACTAGTAGCCGGGAAGCATTGTGTTTCCTGGAATATCCCTGCTCTTTGGATTTGCATTTCATGAAGAGCTAAGTTCTAGAGCTCTGAAGTCAAAATCTCCTGGACATTCATCACCAATAGCTCATTCAAGTGCATCATCTGAAAAAAGGTTGGGGTCTTTCCCTAGATCATATTGAAAATTTCTGATCGGTTCCATTTTTTATTCCGCATTTATTTGGCAGTTTAAGAATAAAATGTACCTTTAATCGCATACGTACACACTTTAAAGATTAAACTTCTTTTGGGGTTTCCTAATGGTTCAGAGGGTGAATTCATCGAGCGTGCTATAGTCTCATAGAAACCCAGGCGACCATGGATTCAAACCCTGATCTTCGCTGAGGTAGCAGTAGAAGCACAACAATTGACCTCAACATCCCTGGACTAAGTTTGGGAAAACCATAGCCAGAATTCCCATTTTTGATCACTATCCAGTGATCTGTGCTGTGTTTGTGTGCGGATATTGAGTGAGGACAAGATTGGTTTGATGTTTCTCTGTGGTCGAAACACCTTCTAGTCTCACATGTGACAAATGACCACATGGGTGAGGTATCTCCAGGCTGCTGGCGCCCTTTGAACCTGTACCCTAGAACAGATCAGCATGTTCAGGAGTGGAAGGGAGTAAATTGCGGGGAGCCTTCTTATTGGCATCAGAGAATCCATTTTGACAACACAGAGGGATGAATTTTGGCTTTTAGTGCTAGGCGGAAAATGGGCGGCAGTGGATCGGTAGCTCGTTTTACGACCCCGCTCGATCTTTGTTTCCATTGACGTTAACGGAAGTAAAAATTGGGCGGGGTCTAAAGTGAGAGGCCGATCTGCAAGCGCCCATTTCCCACTGGCGGTAAAAGTGAAAATTCACCCCACTGTGTGTTATCCCTCACACGTGGTATAATATCCATTTAGCTGATAGGTTGCATGACCGAACCTACAGTACGACTAGGTGGAAAGTCAAAGCTTAAGAAACATAATGATTTAATCTTTGTAAGTGAAAGAGATGCTTAAATTCAGGACAGTTTGGGCCATGTACTTACCACTCTATGCTGGGTGGCAGCCATGTTTTCCCAGTCACTGTCAGGTTGGAGGCTACTGACAACAGGTGGTAGCTCCTCAGAGTGAGGTTTGTTGATTACTAACGTGTGCAGGGGCAGGTGTGAGGCTGCATGCTGGTCATTGAGCTCCTCCCTTTCCCTCTCCCGCACCAATCGTTCCTGGACCATGGCTTCCTCTCCATCAGCAGCAGAAGCATACGGAGAGGCGGCTTGCTTGGAAGACATTCTGCTGTTGAAGGTAAAGAAGAAGGACACAGATTCAATGATAATAATAAGAGGATATTACTAACTTGACAAAATTATTCCTCTTTGAAGCTTTCAAAATGCATACATTTACTAATATATATGACACTTTGAATACAGAGTTACTATTTCTGAGGTAGGAAATGTGATCAGCTCTGTGATTCCGCACACAACAGGGGGGAATGGGTGATTTTGAGGACTCCTACCTGTCAGAAATGGATTGGTAGCACCCTGGAAATGTTGGGAAATCACTTGCTACCCTACTCCCGCTGACATTGTGACCATCCCTCTTTTCCTCAGGGCCTACCTTTGGATGCCTGGAGTGCCAGCCTGAGTCAGGCAGTAATTCCTTTTAATATGCAAATTGGTGTCCTATGATGTACATTACTGCCATATTAGGGCAGTACTAGGCGGTGCATGTGCAAAGCATATTGTTACCCTGTCTCAGTAATCGATAAAACACCTCACACCCATTGCGTTGGCAAGTCCCTGGTCCCAGGTGCACTTCCCAAGCATCAGCTGGCAGTCCGGTCGAAGAGGAGCCCTGCTGATAAGTTTTAATTTATTTTTGTGGGGCCGGGAGGAGCAGGAGTTGAAGAAATATAAAACTCAATGTATAAGGCAATTCTTAACATGCTACAGGCTCTGTACAGAAGTTAAGAATAACACTTGCAATTTAGATCTCAATGCAGAGACTCCAATGCGTCCCCAAAGGGCTTTAGAGAGCTGTTTCTCTTTTAAAAGCAAAGACAGGACCACTTTAAAAAGCTTCTGAATCACACCTACACTGCACTGTCTTGTGTGGGTTTAAAGACCAAGTTATTTCAAACAAATACTGCCCAAAGTGACCCTTGTTTTTAACCAGCCTACTACAAAATAGCATCGCCAAATTAGTATTATGTCAACTTAATTAAGACTTTTCGAAAACAGTTTCCATGAAGTTCCTTCCATTCAAATGTATGGCATAAATATATATCTATGTACAAGTGTTATGCATCTCTCACATTTTAACCATTACAATCCCAAGCATCAAAAGTATAAATAAAGAGAAAGAAAGTTAGTTATTTCATGGTGGTTTCTTTTGACCTGGTTAATTTACAAGAACCTCCTAATCTGCTAATTTCACGTACCAATAGCAATTATTCTAGCTGACCTCAGGATTTACAGCAATTAAACTTTATGGGCCCCAAATGCAATTCCATCTTAGGCAGAATACCTACATTACAAGGTATAATTCTCTGGCTATTTTGAAACATTTTATCATCCAACCTACTATAAGCAATACCATTGGAAATCCGCTAATAAAACTAATTATCAATCAGACGAAGATTCAAAATCCGTTTTTCAGTATCAGGTAAACATATAATTGAAGCAGGAACAGGTAAATGGCTTTAACAAACTGGATAATGTAGCACCGGAGTCAGGAGTGGATCAATTTGAACTTGTAGCATCCCCCATACAGAAGAGGTTTAAGACTGAGAAGTAATAAAGAAAGGCATAAGGAATATTATAGGCTTACTGTACCTATAGAAACAGGTCTTGTTTCTGCAAAGGGAGGGGCACTACAATTTCATTTATTTAGCCAGTTTTCACAAGTTGGCTCCAGGACTAATAATTATTCTGTTGTGACTCATTATGTATTGTTCCCCAACCCTCCATAAATGTCATCATATGCATGTAGGCTTTTTCAATTTTAGATCTATTTTCACGCTTTTTCTGTTCTCACTCCACTGTGCTATTTCTCAATATGGTAGAATGGGCCCCTCCCAAATAGATTTTCAGAGGTGGAGTACGGGGAGGGATTCTTAATGTGAATCCACACTTTCAGTATAGTTCAAAAGCAACACAAACCAGAAGATCTCGTTCTTGCTGATCTCAAATGGGGCAGCAGTTGAAACACTACAATAGGCCTGAGGACCCCTGGCTAGAGAGGAGAATGAAAAATCAGCTAGGCTTCCTGCTCCTGATTATTATTCTGTGACCTTTAATGGAAAATGTCTGTGTGTGGACATAGGGTGAGGATAGGATTGAACCTAGCCACAACGGCTTCACAGTAGAATAGCTTGCCAACACTCACTGGACACGCTCACATATGAAGAATGGTCATTTGGGTGAGGTACTTGAGCACTTTTGATCCCTGTGGAACCCAGCATGAGTCAATGCCTTCAGAAGAGAAAATTGAGGGGATAAAAAACTGTAGTTCAAAAATGAACGTTAGGAGTATGCGAGCCAACATAATCTGTCACTCATCAGGGCGAGGGTTAATTCACTACTGGAGAATGGAACTTATTACACTTTCCATCTGGCAACACTTTGATTCTGGCAGCAATACTAGTCATCCCTAAATTGGTGAAGAACTTATAAAGAGAGGGTAAAATTGTGGATCCCACAGAATTTGCCAGCTCCGCAGTGAAAGCCACTCCAAAGAGCTTGGGTGTGCGCAACATGTGCAAATTCCACAAGGGATCGAAGTGCCCTCGTACAGCATTACAGTCAAAAGATGACAGGCTGACCAAATATCCATCCCGCATCCCAACACACCATTTGGCAGCTGTGAGGGTGGGCAAAGTGGTTCTCTACATCTATCAATGTTCATGTTAGCTAGGTGCTAGAAGGTGTACTTGCTGGCTTAAAGTGATTCACCCTTCAAATTCCTTTCCCTCCCTCCCTGTGAGGAAGGACCTGGTCTCTCCTCATGGGCTAACCTATAGATTGTCCAGCTCATCAGTTGGTAAATGCACCACCTGGTGTATGACTGAGCCATACAGACCAGGGTGGTCCCAGGTTCAATCCTTTGAGTCAGCTCATCTCAGTATAGGCAACAGTGGGGGATCTGGAATTGGTCTCAATGAACCTTTATTCGGGAAAAGGGGAAAAAAATGTCAGATTTCCCACTCCTGATCACTTTCCAGTGACTTCTTTTGGAAAGTGTATATGTATAAATGTCAGATGAGGACTTGGATCAGCCTTAACTGTGATTTTCCGCCATAGTCCAAATAGCCTGAAGGCACTTACTGTCTAGGCTCACACATGAAGAATGGCTACTTAGACACAGTTCGGAAGACCCGCAAGCACCTGTAAAACTTCAGTCAGCATAAAGTTCAATGATTCTATAAAGTCAAGACGGGATGGGAAGAAATTGGGGGTGGGGGAGAAACTCATTATGTGGGGCACTGTACATTGTCCCATTCAATAACATAACACATCAGAGTGTCATTGCATCATGTCACCAATGAAGATTATTTCTTCACAATATAATTGCAACCTCAAAGGAATGTTCGAAACAGAAAGTCACTGAGTGAAGTGAACCAGATTTTTAACCCAATAGAAAAAATAGAAGTCCTGTCGACAAAAAATGCATCAGCACTTGCTCTTCAATAATCTTTGGAGTCAGTCTCTGCAAACTAGTGGATCTGTTGTGTTTGGCTCAGTTCATTCCCTACTGTTGTGCACAGGGCAAATACAGTGGCCTGTGATGGAAAGTCATATTCCAAACGGCTGTTTGATCTTAGTGATATAATCACCAGGGATTAAATGACTCCCTCAAAATGGTAGAAAACAGCAGGGTGCACCAGCAAAGTGAAAACCAGAGACTCAATCACTTAAAGTTCTAATGGGGAAAGGCTGGATTTGATTACCAGTTATAATACACACACTGTTACATAGCCCTCTAGTTTCTGAAAAATATAGCCTTGTACATTCTGACATGAGAATATACAATGCATATTATTTACCTGATATTTTTTCACCTTTACGTGGTTCTGGAATTGTAGTCAAATCAACAGACTCAATTGACAGGCAGTTTACTGAAGCAAGGAGGCATTTAAAGGTCTGTATTAACCTACAATGGCCAACTGGAGAATGCATTACTACAGCATACAGGGTCCAAACATGTGTGTGTGTGAAAGAGAGAAAGAGAGATTGGGCCCAAAACAGCTCTGAACCACACATACCTCTGCAAATCACTCCTGAGCCCCAGTATATATATATAGTCTCAGCACTGGATACAGGAGAGGCATCTACAATAAGACAACCTGACTTCCTGAAACATGTTCATTATCTTTCAATGCTACTGATATTGGCCAGCAACCAGTGTGCTGCAATTTGCAAAAAATTATATTCATCTAAATGGGAAACTGGGTAACTTATTTAAGTAACGACACCCATTCCACCATTCGCTCCTTTGGGTCTTGAAACGGACTGAAAAAGTTTCAGATGCCGTGATTGAAATGATCCAGCTTAGCTTCCACATAAATCAGGGGAAGCATATCATATTAAATTATATACTTGGATTATATTATGGACTTAATTATACCTGGGATTAGGAATGTAACTTTATTTTCTGTCTCCCAAACCTAATGTTTGCTTTCATGTTTTTCTGCCCTCTTCTCCTGAATGTGCTGACTCTTGTGCAGTCCTCAGAGGCTGGGTTTAGTTTTCTCGCCCATGTATCACACTTAGTGCTGGCAGGCTGTTTGACCATGTGTGCATCACTGACAAGCCTGATTCTGATCTTCCCCATTGTCTACACTCATGTTTTTTTTCCAGCAGTGGTCATTGGACTACATTCAATAGCAGGACATTTTGAAGATTTTTACCCTAATGAGTCCATAGGTACTGACACCATAATTTTCCATTCTGGAAAACTAGCAAAAGCTAACCGGCAACCTCAAAACAGCTGACGTGACCTCAAAACCATCCTGATTGTAGTCCTATGACATGTGGTTAAATTGAAAGCGCAATCAGACACAGGCTTACAATAACCTAACCTGCCAGTAAATCAAACATTCCTCTTCTCCTGAATGTGTTCATATAGAAGAAAATTATGGTCGAAATCGCAGAGATTTTCCCTCATTTCTTGCACAGACGTTGCTGACTATTTTGACTATGTATTGGTACTGTCTGTTGCTAAATCTGATTGTTAACTTGCCTAGACAGTTTTCAGTGACATGAAGCCATACTTCTCCCCCACCCCAGTTCATGCTGGCGCTGTTCAGATCCTGACTCCCAGTTAATGCTAGTATTCTCCTTCTCTCCCCTCGGCTCAGTGATATTCTTGTGCTCCTGTTCCTTCCCCCAGTTCATGGTGGAACTCTTCTTTCCCATGCCAATTTCGTGCTGGCATTCTTTTTCTTCCCCCTTCCTCTCAGAACTCCTGCTTACAACATGCAATGGCTTTCAATCCCCAAGAGCAGTATCTGAGAGTATTGCTGAAGGGAGGAGCAAGGAGTGGCACCAAGGGGAGTGCCAGGAACAGTGCTAAGGAGCGGAACCAGGTGTAGCACTAATGAGGGAACCAGAAAGAGTATTAAGAGGAGGAGCCGGGAGTACCACTGAGATGCGAGCCAGGTATGGTGCTAAGGGGAGGAGCCAGTCATGGCGCTAATGGGGGAACTATTGGGGGGGGGGGGTCAGTGCTAAGGGGAGGAGCTGCTTTTGCCCACAAACGCTCACTGATTGTTCATGTCAAACATTGATGGATGGCATTTATGTGAGGTCAATTGCCGCATCTGTGCCTGATTTGGGTGGCTCAGTACTACATGGGATAATGCACTTACCAATTGAACCATCACAGTAGCAGCAGACTCAAATTTTCTTAACAGTTTAATAATCTATTCAGATGGTTTGACATGTTATTTGTCACAGTACACAGTGCTGCATTTGTCCAGAATGGGCAGAAATTGTGTCCTAAGACCAATTTGATTTGACCTGGATACAATTAAGATAGTAACAAATTGACCCAAATCTCATCAAGATGAGTTAGAAAACATTTTCAAAAGCCCTTCCTTGTTTCTCACTTCAATCTTGCCAGGTGCGCACTCTCAGTGGGTTTCATTTCAAGTGCTGGGACTGATTGAATCACAATATCCAATGTGCACAGGAACTCTGCCAGGTCCCAGTTGGGGTTGTGTTACATTGCTGAAGAGCTGATACCTTGTCTAGTCTACCTGACCTCTTCCATTACACATAATGCTTCTGAGACAAACTATTGGCTGAAGCACACAGAGGGTCAACAGTTTGTTCTCCTAACTAAAGAATGTTAGGCTGGGTTGAGGCATCAGATGTATTGTGAAAGACTTTTTAAAAAATTGTCACAGCTAATGAAAACACTGGAACCAGAAGAAAAAGAAGGATGAGAATGAAAAAGGGAGGAATGAGAAAAAGACAAAGGAGAATAAAAAAAGAGAACGGGGAATGGAAAAGGAGAAATGAGAAAGAAAAAGAGAGGAACAAGGAAGAGGGGAATAAGAAAGAGGAAGAGGGGAATGAAGAAAAGAGGAAAAGCAACGAGATAATAAAATAAGAGATTTTTCTCTTTGATTGCTTGCCGCACAGAGTAAATTTACTTCTTACTGTATCCTGTAAAATGCACAAATCAGTTCACCTTAGGTAATCATACCAGCATTTTTCAAATTAGCAAAATCATTAACTTCCTCGTATGGTTTCTTCAAGCAAATACATCCTGATTAAAACGCTCATAAAGCAATGTATAACTGTTAAAGACAAAATTTACAAATCTGTCACATGTTTTCATGAATATTTCAGTGAAGGAAGTGCTTGATATATCAGGTGCAAGATAAAATAATTAAGCTAATTCCAATTTAAACAGGAGTTTTATGAAGCAGTCCATGTTTCAAAGAGGATTTAACGGCTATTGGTACAATTCTCACAATTTATGGAGGCAGTGCAGTGATTCTGTCTTCCAGGGGAAAAAATTAATATAAGACAGGCTAAGAAATTAATATGAGATTCACTAATCTTATTATGGACTTTTTTAATAAATGTAATATTTTGAAAATCACATAAATATTTAAAAATTGCATCTGAGAAATCACCGTGGAAGCATTTTGGAGCCAAATAAGATAACTGTTTTTCATAATGAGGAAATACTCATCAATTTTCCTTCCTATTTAATATTAAAAATTTACAGATTTCACATTTCTAGATGATGAAGAGTGCATGTTGGAGAGTGGATGGTTGGCAGTGGGTTAGAGTAGTACTTCAATTCAGCAGTTCCAATATGTCATCAACTGCAAGAATGAAGACCACAAGCATCACACCTCTATGTGACAACCTCACTGGAGTGCTTCTGATTGGATCCGTACACTCACATGACCCTCCACTGCTGATCAACTTCACCTTCTGTATGGTAGGCGAATTGCATGGCTAATTGGATAGCTCTTTCAAAGAGCCGGCACAGGTACAATGGGCCGAATGGCCTCCTTCTGTGCTGTAAGATTCTATGATTCCATAAGTGCAGCAGCAAGAACTGATGCTGATCAGTAGCACAAAGCTGAGCTTCTCATAATTGTACAAACTTCAGGTTCAGTTGACTTTGGTTTCCCAGTGCTCATCGAGACCTAGCCTTTTACCTGCATTAATGAGGTTCCTCTTGACATCACTGATACTCAAGTAATGAAAATAATGTCATAAAGAGAAGACTGTACAGGAAATATCAGTGCTCATAGACACTTTATGCCTTCAGTTTGTCGAAAAGATGAAAAATAAAGGTGTCATGGCAACATTGGTGTGCTAAATATGCCTGTTCCAAGTGTTCCAATCAACGGGAAAAAAATGAAGCAAAAAATGAAAGGCCAACTGCCAACTTGAGTTCAGCTCCATTTCAAGGGTCTGAAGGAGACCGAATGTGGCCAGTCTGATCCAAAATCTAGCAGGCACAGGCCCACAGCATAAACTGCTCATACTTCCCCAGCAATTGGTACTAATTAGGCAATCTCATTCAGAGAGGCTACAGTATGGGGAATAACAATGGAAGATTCTTTTTTTTGAGGTACGTTGTTTGGAAAGGATATGGAATAGTCTACACTGCACTGAGCTCATCTTATGTGAACCAGAGAACACTGTCACAGATGCAAAGACCAAAAATGTACCATTCATTAAAACAGGCTAAAAAAAATGGTAATCTTTCACCTTAAAAAATCTATAATAAGAGAAAGGATATGTGAGATTTTTATGAAATTTCAAATTTTTTCTAAAGCTCCATGTTTTAACCTTAGGAATTAAATAATTCTTAAACTAATGAGCAATTTGATTATATTCAGTAGCATAACACTCAATCACCAACTACAACTATTTCCTGTCAAACAATTACATTGACTTTATCTGCACTTTATTATATCCACTGACAGATCTTTAATAGTTTGACAGTAGTGCATTCACTAATGTAATGTTGGATGGTAATTTGACCACCCATATCAATTACCTGTAATATGATTCCAATGTATTCATGTTGAAATCTATTTAAATTAACATAATTTATTTCTTCTTTTAACTAAATACAATTTTTAACTGAATCCAATTTTAAAAACAGAAAATGCTGGAAATGCACAACAGATCAGTCAGCATATGAAAGAGGAAGTGATGCGAAAGTGGGTCTTGTCTTAGATATCTTCTCGGATTCAGAGACATTAGTCACTTCCTTAAGGAGTCCAAGTATCTTTTATGGAGATTGATGCACACTGCTCTTTATCTAATTTTATGATAGATTAACAATAGTGTCCCTTTGTGATCTGAACTGGATAGTTGTGTCTTTCACACATGTGCTTCTTCAATCTCTCTAAGGTGGACTGAGCAAACATTTGGTAAGGCAAGGTTTGATGCAAAGAGTTAAGCTGCTTTATTTCACAGCACATGAAAATACAGAGCAACAGTTATGATAGGATTCACTTATTTCAAACAGGACAGCTTAGCTTTGTACAAAACTACAAAATAAGGAACACGCCATGCTTCCGCACATCATTGGGTTGTTTTACTTGACTCAAAACAAGATGACTACTAACTGCCCACAAGCATTTCCAGTCTCTGTGAAAGTCCCCACAGCTTTCTCTTTAAAAACTTGCCTGCCCATTTCCCTATCTTGGTGTTTTATCTCTCACTGTTCACAGTCAGAAAGGGATAAAAGACCTTCCAACACAATGGGTGTAAGGTGTTTATTGAATACCGAGACAAGTTCTTGAATTGCTTATTGTTTACAGTCTTTGGGAGAAAAAACTTCATTAGCACATTAACCAGCTTTCTTCTAGGTGCCGTTCTTTTAAAAAAATTGTGAGAATACATTTTGCTTTGAAAATGCAACGTTAAAAGTAACTCTTTTTCAAAATCCTTTCTGTGGAAAAATGGTCAGAAAGATGCCAAAATGGGACAGGAAACTAGGTTAACATTTCAGGTGTGACCCTAATGAAGGGTCTCACCTGAAATGTTAACCCGTCTTTCCCCTTCAGATGCCATTTGATCTGCTATGCATTTCTGTTTTGATTTCAGATTTCCAACATTTGGCTTTTTTTTCTGTCTCCAGTTTCATTGCAGCGATCTATTTACTGACAATGTAATTCTCTAATTATCCTGAACACATGGATGTCATTAGACGGTAGATTTCAGGTTCTATGGAATTGACAGGTCGATTATACATATTGTTCCAATTCTATATTATAATATTCAGCATTAGAGATTCACAGACAATTCGTTTTGTAGGTCTTACAGGAAACATGTGTGTATTTGGAAAGCTGCAAAGGACATTCAGTACTCAAAGGGATAACGCACAGTTCTCTAAAGAATTTCAAGTCCCAGAACAACAACAGCTTCTAAAATGCTACATCTGTTTTTGAAATACTGTATCTAAGTCCCATTTATATCTATAATGTGTCATTTTTCATTCCATTCCACCACAGCAAAGACTGAATTTACATACACCGGGCTCACACATTTTTCCACAGTCTAATCCATGTACTCTGTACTATAAGTGTTGTCACCAAGAATTCACCATCCCAGAGTTAAAACTTCATGTTCTGTATATTCTCTGACCCACAGTAGATGGGAAAAGGCAAGGAAAACCATCAATGTGAGAAATCTGAAATAAAAAAGAAAGTGCTGCAAATGCACAGCAAGTCAGTCGGAATCTGAAAGAGAAAGATGGGTTATTATTTCATGTGGGACCTTTCATCAGTATCACACCTGAAATAATGCTAAACCTTTTTATCCTTTCAGATACTAACCAACCTACTGTGCATTTTCTAGCATATTCTTTTTTTAATCTGAATATAGTAGAAGCAGCTCTACTGGAACTAAAAGGTTGGAAAAGGGGGGGTTGGGTGGGACAGGAGAGAAAGAAACCAGATTAGATCAGTAATTTGCTCTGAATAAGATTTGACTAGGTGGACAGGACTCGCTCCATTTTCACACCCCAGCCTACACACTTTTGTTGTTTTATTCTCTCGGCTATGAATTTCTAGCTGACTACCACTCATAAAATGAGCAGCGCTTTGTGGTGAATTGATTATTCATTTTACGGGGACCTGACTGGATTTGGTACAGATATTAGTGATGGTAGATTGAGAAACAATAACACAAGCCTTTCACCTCCCGTAAGTAACTTTCAAATTACCAGCGCAGAGTATATAAAAGAAATATTAAAGTTCTTAAAGCATGACATGCTCAAACACAGCTGTGAAAATAGTCTGCTGGAAAACTATAACTTAATTTTTAAAAATTGAGCTGTGAGGTGTTTTCTTTAGAAATAACGTCCCCTCATTCTCACTCAGCCAATAAAGTTGTTTCCTGTAATCAAATTAAACTGAAAAGTACTTATATAAGAATTAATTTAAAATAAATCCAAAGACAGGCACTGAAGAGGTTTTTTTTTAAATGACACACTTAATGTTATTTTTCTGAAGACTTAAACACACAGTTTATTCCCAGGCTGAGATAGTTTGTGTATCATCTTTGCTCAGTGAGCCCCACTCTATAATCTAGGTTTAAACTCTAGGGCAGCGTTGTCATCTCTGAGTCAGAAGCCGGTGGGTCAATCTCCAACAGACCCTCAGCACATAATCAGTGCACCACTGAGGGGATGCTGCATTGTCAGAGGTTCTGTATTTTGGGTAAGTGAACAAACTGAGGTCCTGTCTGCCTGCTGAGATCCTGTGGTGCTATGCAAAGAAGAGCAGGGGAGTTCACTAATGTATAGACAAACGTTTGTCCCTCAACCAACACCAGCAAAAACAGATTAGCTGGTCATTCCTCCATTTGCTATTTATGAGACCTTGCTTTGTTTTTTTTTTATTCGTTCACGGTATGTGGGCGTCGCTGGCAAGGCCGGCATTTATTGCCCATCCCTAATTGCCCTTGAGAAGGTGGTGGTGAGCCGCCTTCTTGAACCGCTGCAGTCCGTGTGGTGACGGTTCTCCCACAGTGCTGTTAGGAAGGGAGTTCCAGGATTTTGACACAGCGACAATGAAGGAACCGTGATATATTTCCAAGTCGGGATGGTGTGTGACTTGGAGGGGAACATGCAGGTGGTGTTGTCCCCATGCGCCTGCTGCCCTTGTCCTTCTAGGTGGTAGAGGTCGCGGGTTTGGGAGGTGCTGTTGAAGAAGCCTTGGCGAGTTGCTGCAGTGCATCCTGTGGATGGTGCACACTGCAGCCACAGTGCGCCGGTGGTGAAGGGAGTGAATGTTTAGGGTGGTGGATGGGGTGCCAATCAAGCGGGCTGCTTTATCTTGGATGGTGTCGAGCTTCTTGAGTGTTGTTGGAGCTGCACGCATCCAGGCAAGTGGAGAGTATTCCATCACACTCCTGACTTGTGCCTTGTAGATGGTGGAAAGGCTTTGGGGAGTCAGGAGGTGAGTCACTCGCCGCAGAATACCCAGCCTCTGACCTGCTCTCGTAGCCACAGTATTTATATGGCTGGTCCAGTTAAGTTTCTGGTCAATGGTGACCCCCAGGATGTTGATGGTGGGGGATTCGGCGATGGTAATGCCGTTGAATGTCAAGGGGAGGTGGTTAGACTCTCTCTTGTTGGAGATGGTCATTGCCTGGCACTTATCTGGCGCGAATGTTACTTGCCACTTATCAGCCCAAGCCTGGATGTTGTCCAGGTCTTGCTGCATGCGGGCTCGGACTGCTTCATTATCTGAGGGGTTGCGAATGGAACTGAACACTGTGCAGTCATCAGCGAACATCCCCATTTCTGACCTTATGATGGAGGGAAGGTCATTGATGAAGCAGCTGAAGATGGTTGGGCCTAGGACACTGCCCTGAGGAACTCCTGCAGCAATGCCCTGGGGCTGAGATGATTGGCCTCCAACAACCACTACCATCTTCCTTTGTGCTAGGTATGACTCCAGCCACTGGAGAGTTTTCCCCCTGATTCCCATTGACTTCAATTTTACTAGGGCTCCTTGGTGCCACACTCGGTCAAATGCTGCCTTGATGTCAAGGGCAGTCACTCTCACCTCACCTCTGGAATTCAGCTCTTTTGTCCATGTTTGGACCAAGGCTGTAATGAGGTCTGGAGCCGAGTGGTCCTGGCGGAACCCAAACTGAGCATCGGTGAGCAGGTTATTGGTGAGTAAGTGCCGCTTGATAGCACTGTCGACGACACCTTCCATCACTTTGCTGATGATTGAGAGTAGACTGATGGGGCGGTAATTGGCCGGATTGGATTTGTCCTGCTTTTTGTGGACAGGACATACCTGGGCAATTTTCCACATTGTCGGATGGATGCCAGTGTTGTAGCTGTACTGGAACAGCTTGGCTAGAGGCGCAGCTAGTTCTGGAGCACAAGTCTTCAGCACTACAGCTGGGATGTTGTCGGGGCCCATAGCCTTTGTGTGAATTGACTGCCGCATTTTCCTACATAACAACAGTGACTGCACTTCAAAAGTAATCCATTGGTAGTAAGGCACTTTGGGCTGTTCTGAGGACACGATAAGGAGCTATATCAATGCAAATTATTTCTTCTTTAACGCTCTAATGCAGTACTGAGTGCTGCATTGTCAGAGGAGCCGTGCTTTGGGTAAGATGTTAAATCAAGTTCTAGTGTGATGAAGGTGGACATTAAAGATTCCATCATTTGAATTATTTGAAGATCATTGAGCTCTCATGTGTTCTGGCCAACATTCCTTCCTCAAACAACACCAGAGTAACTGGCAATTCATCTTATTGCGGTTTGTGGGATCTTGGTGTCTGCAAAATAGCTGTTGCATTTGCTCACATAACAGCATTCACTGCGCTTCTAAATAATTCATTGTATGTTTGACGTGGTCTTAAGAAATGTGATATGGTGTTGTATAAGCAAAATCTGTCTGACTATTAAGTTTACGTAGCAGGAATTATGATCAGTATGAGGCTTTCTTAGAGACAGTAGCTCTTTTCTGTTTATCTACTGTATTAACAGTGAACCAAATGGGTCATTTGGTAAAACTATTGCCAGTGCAATACTGAGCCATACAGATCTATGTTCAATCTTCAGTCTACGTGTAGTTAGATGGTCTCAGCTAGGTCACTGTAATGGTCCTACAATTGACTTCAGTGCCCTTCGGAAAAAAGTTATTCATGGTTCCCAACCATGACTGCTCGCCGGTGACTCTTGCTGGATAGTGTAGACTTCAGGTGAAGACAACACTAGGCTTGGAGTGAGGACACTATATTCAATATCTAGGCTTGCACATGAAGAATGGCCACTTGAGCGAGGCAATAAATGGCAGTTAGTGCTGGTAGCAGCGATAATGAGTCAACACACTCTGAAGAGAGGGGAAAACTGGGGGGTTTAAAAGCCTGTCAGAAATCAAATTCTTATGGCTCAGGTGCTGATCTCCCATTCAGATGGCTTTCATTCAAATCCCAGCTTCGACTGACATTGGAATTTGATTATGTTCCATGAGCAAGTTTCACTGGTGTACAGCTCAAAGTGTTGGATGAAACACGTCATGCTGACAAAGTCATCAACATGGAGGTCTATCTCATTCCATGTTTCCAACTGGCTGTGTAAGGGGCTAAAACAGAGAAGAAATTTACAACTAAAGTAGATTCTATTTTGAAAAAAAAATTAATCTGCACTCCAAACTTTCCAAAAGATAATCTTGAAATTTATTTATGGCAGAAAAGAAAACAGACAGACTTAGCTGCCTAGTCCCAGCTACTAAAATGTCTCTCTGTAGGACAATCATAACCGAAGAAGAAGCCAATATACCACACCCTTCCTTCGAAAAAAAACTCAGGGTGGTTCTGTGTGCAGTTTGGATCCATTGCCGACCGAATCGCTCAGCTGTACACCAATCAACTCCACAAAACAGACAGCAAATCGTTTTTGATCTGTTATTCTGTCTAAAATTCCCGGAAAATGTCTGATAAAATCTGACATACAGCAAGGACTGTTGCCCCTGATTTTTCCATCAATCTCTGTTAACGTAAATGTGGAGAGAGAAGACAAGTGGGATTAGTTTTGGATTGCTCCAGCAACGAATTGGCACAGACACGATGGGCCGAGTGCTGTAAATTTCGCAGGTTCTAGGTGGTGGAGCAGTTTGGAGGATGTCTGTTAAAATCGCTTCTGAAATTGAAACTTCTGAATTGTAAGAGTGTTCTGGTAAATGAGGACTGCTGGTAACATTATTAGGGTGAATTGGTTGGGATAAGTTACTGAGCAGATAAAATTCACAAATACTGTCATTAACCCAGCAATCTTTCCTTTGCATCTGTGTAAGTTAATTCATCACTGTTATACTGTTAGGGTCCACCCAGTCAGTTCCCAACTAACATTCTCAATGATCACTGCTTAAACACAAATATCCATAAAACACAAACGAGTCAAAAGAAAACTTTTCCTTTTTAACTTTCTAACATTCTCAATGATCACTGCTTAAACACAAATATCCATAAAACACAAACGAGTCAAAAGAAAACTTTTCCTTTTTAACTTTCTAACATTCTCAATGATCACTGCTTAAACACAAATATCCATAAAACACAAACGAGTCAAAAGAAAACTTTTCCTTTTTAACTTTCTAACATTCTCAATGATCACTGCTTAAACACAAATATCCATAAAACACAAACGAGTCAAAAAAAACTTTTCCTTTTTAACTTTCTAACTTTTGAAAAGTGTGAAGATGAGAAGACTCACTCTTTAATTGAATTTCTTCTGCTTTATTTAAATGTCCCATTGGGGTTCTACTCTTGTGTCATTTTTACCAGCTCAATTTCTCCCCAGCATTTCTTGATTCTTTTTTATCTCCTTCCCTCTCCCTCTATCTCTCTTCGTCACTCACATTTCTTTCTTTTTGTTTGCCCCTGTCTTGGCATCGTATCCCCCATATTTATACAAGGGTTACTCATCCATAGGATGGTCCCTAGGCAAAACAGTCTGCCTGTGTACTCATTAAAATAGGCTACAAACAAATTGCAAAGATATGTTTCTAAATATATAAAAAAAAGTAGACGATCGAAAGAAATGTTGAAGCTGATGACAACTAGCTAAATGTGCTGGAAGGACTACAATCTAGCTATGAAGTCTGGAAAGGTTATTTTATCATACAACCCGCAAACATGGTAGCTTTTTAATGAGGTGCATTTAAACTTGGGTGATTCTGTCACTGGGTTTCAGCAGCCGAAGACTACTCTGTGCCTACAGCTCAGATGTGATGGAATGTTTTGACTTGCGAATTGTCCCTGCAGATAGCATTACATTCAACAACTACTTGTGTATAATTAGTTAGCATTATGGTCTTACTGCTGTCTGCCTTTACAGTTCAGTAACAGCGCCAAGTGTCTCTCCATATCAAAACGGATATCCTATTTCTTCCGAGTTTAAGTTGTGGTTTTTCTGCTCCGTCTTGTAAGTCACAGACCTTCCTTGATGATAACAGCAGCATATCATTTCTCGCGCACTGTGACAGCACTCTGTGATGTTGCTGGCTACTGACCACATACACAATCATTAGCCTGGCTGCAACCACTGTGTGTGTGTTTTTTTTTTACAAATTTATTATTTATTTCAAGTTGAATGTGCAAAAACAAAGTTAACCATATGAATAGGGAGCACATTTTTTCTTCCTTTGTTTTTAGAGGTGACAGGCAGGAGGGCCTGCAGGGTTATTGGAGTATTTGTACCCCACTTTGTGATACTTTATGGTGTTGGGTCAGATGTCAGCCACAGTATTTTTGTTTAATTATAAAATTATTAGAATATGCCAAAAATATCACAATCAAAAATGAACTTTACTTCTTAAACGTAAAGTATCTTTTCTTTTCTTTTAAGTATTCAACAAATACTTCCCAAAAAGCACGTTTGGAGTTGCATAGGTGTCAATGAAATACAGGCACATGGGTGACAGAGCTGGCACAAAGAACTGCACTCGACTGATTAGAACAAAAAGCACTGCTTGTAAAGCCAAGCTATTTAAATAAGAATACTGTACCACTGAAAGTCTATTCAAAACCATTAACAATTCAAACTTTCTTCCAAACAAGATATAGAAGATGCTCTCTAACATTTTAATCCCAAGCCTCCATTCCTCCTTTGATTAAAGCAAAAATAGGAGAACCTCTAAATTATAACTAAAATTCAAACACAACTTTATATATATATTTGTCACAACAAATTATAAAAGCAAAAAGTTCAAGAAGCCTTCAACTCCCTTCTGTATTGTTGTGTTGGGGAGCAAGTCGCCAATAAGACATTTCAACAAATAGCCTCCTTCTGTGCTATACGATTTGATGAATCTATGGTAAACAAATTGCAGTGATTGAGGGGAAATCTCACGCATCTGAACATTAGATAGCATTAATAAAAAGTTCTTGTAGTAATACAATGGTGAGGAACTATCCACACAGCCAAGCTCATACTCATAAGACACTTTTAAAGTTCCTATATCCCACTGTTCCAGTGCAGCAAGAGTATCCTCTGTGTACTACTCTCTACCTTTCACTTTTCTGTCAGGTACTGGTTATGCTGGGTTCTGTTGTGCAATGTGGAGACCCAATTGCATAATAGAGCATAAATGCAGCAAAGGACTCCTGGTGTTTACATTAGTGCAACCATCTCCCTTAACCAGATGGCACATTTATAGATCCACAATGATGTGGTCTGCGATGCTGTCAGTTTCTGAAACATCTACTGTAAATGGGCATTTATACAGAGGGAGACCTGAGAATCTTCTATCAGTTGCACTCCTGTAATACAAAAGCACTTGTAGAAAATGCACTGGGGGAAGTAAAATTCCTCCTATCAACTATTGTAGAGAAAAAGCCATCACTAATACAAAATGGGTAACGTCATTGTGCCAATTTCTTTCCCAAAATTATCAGCAGGAGAAATTTCATCCTATGTCTCTCTCATGCCTTGATACCCATTTTTTTTAAAGCACATCTAATATAAATGTTTATTCAATGTTTAGCAAACTTCATTTACCCAGTGTGAATTTTTAACATCATATTATTTTAGGTTTTTTGTGCCTCTAGTGTCAGCATTTAGAACTCCCCGGACATGATTTAGATTTCAGTAAACCTCTCACCACCCCAGCTCGTTAATGTATCTTAACCCTCAACCCTATTACTGTGTGATATTTCCAGCCAGACTGCCAATACTCATTTCACATAGGATGTGTACACCCAGCAGAGAGGAAACTTTCATTCCAACAGTCCAAACAGTTCTGAGAGGCAAAAGGGCACTGCGTTACCCCACTGAACCACCCGATGCCTCTTTTTGAAAGGCTTTAATGGAATAATACTCAAACAAATAAAATTGTTTTATCCAGAAACCTTACTAAAGCACAGTGTCAGATTCCCTGCATGTTTCATGCAGCTTTTTTGACATTTTAAACTCTCAACAGCACTTATACCAATTGTAATGTTAAGCAGATGCTGTTCTCTTCCCAGATAATGTGAAAATTC